>NC_133654.1:138916869-139585593 GCF_009905375.1 Apium graveolens | reverse complement strand
TGTATTGTATATATATGTTGTATATATAACAGGAGTGAAGTATGCTGAGTAAAACTCGAGCAAGGAAAACAACAATGGCGATTGATTTGTGTTTGATCGAAGAGAGAGAGAGAGAGAGACAGATAACTGTTGGAATTTGAAAAGAAAGAAAGTGAACTGATAAAATAAAACAAAACAAAAAAAGGTTAAGTAGTATAACTGGTATGACAATCGGATTGTCATAGCGATTGTCATACCGATTGTCACACCAGCTTAAAGACAGAAAAAAACAAACAAAACAAAACAAATAATAATATATAACTGGTATGACAATCTGATAGTCATACCGATTGTCATACCAGTACAAAATAAAACATAAAAAGTCTGATATTAATTTTATTACTGACATGACAATCAATAGTCATACCGATTGTCTTGCCAGTTATAAAATTAATCTGATTTTAAAAATAACCAAGCATTATTACTGAAATGACTTTCAGCAAGACAATTTCAATTGTCTTGCCGATTGTCATTCTAGTATAAGATAAATTAAGTATTTAAATATACTGAATAATTAACATAAAAACTGTTAAAAACACATAAAAAACAGAATATATAAAATATTTCAATTTCAGAAAACTGAAATGAATATTGCAGAAAATATTTACATAATTAAAATAATTAAAATATTTCAGAGATAATAATATTTTCAGTCCAAAAATAGATTTCTTTTGAATTTTAACAAATTAAATTCATAGAAAAATATTTTTAGAGAAAATTAAATATTCTGAGACATTAAAATTAACAAGTTGAGTAAATAAATAAGATAAGATAATAGAAATTACATAGAAATAAGCAAGAAATATGATAAAATGATAAAATAAATTTGCAAATGAATTCTTCATTTATGAAAAATTCATTTGTAAATTCATTCAAGAACAGATCTCAGATATTAACTAAATTAATCACTAAAACTATTCAACATGCCCAATTTACCAACTAATCTGGTAAATGTGGATTCATCAAGTGGTTTAGTGAAAATATCTGCTATTTGTTCTTCTGTTGGAATAAAAAATAGTTCAACAGTACCATTCATGACGTGCTCTCTAATAAAATGATACCTGATGTCAATGTGCTTTGTCCTCGAGTGCTGCATAGGGTTGTTGGTGATGGCTATTGCACTTGTATTGTCACATAAAATAGGAATTTTTTTTCAATACAGAGCCATAGTCTCGTAGCTGGTTCCTAATCCACAAGATCTGAGCACAGCAGCTTCCAGCAGCAATATATTCAGCCTCGACCGTTGAGTTGGAAACTGTTTGTTATTTCTTGCTGTACCATGAGACTAGTCTGCTACCTAGGAATTGACAACTCCCTGAGGTGCTTTTCCTATCAACAACACTTCCTGCATAATCTGAATCTGTATATCCAACAAGGTTAAAACCAGATTCTTTAGGGTACCAAATACCTAGATTTGGTGTTCCCTTAAGATATCTTAAGATTCGTTTAACAGCAACGAGATGAATATCTCTAGGATCCGCTTGGAACCTTGCACATAAGCATGTAGCATACATAATATCTGGTCTACTTGTAGTAAGATAGAGTAACGAGCCAATCATACCTCTGTAGCTTGTGACATCTACCTTAATGGAGTTTTCACATGGTCCAAGCTTGACAGCTGTAGTTGATGGAGTCCTTAATGATGCAGAATCCTCTAGATTGTACTTTTTGAGGAGTTCCTTGAGATACTTGGATTGACAAATAAATGTTCCATCTAACCTTTGATTTACTTGTAATCCAAGAAAGAACTTCAGCTCTCCCATCATGCTCATTTCAAACTTGCTGTGCATTAACTTAGCAAATCTCTTACAGAGATTATCATTAGTAGACCCAAATATTATATCATCCACATAGACTTGGACTAATATAGTATCATTGTTATATTTTTTAGAAAAGAGAGTTTTGTCTATGACACCTCTAATAAAGCTATTTTCAATAAGAAATTCAGAGAGAGTGTCATACCATTTTCTTGGAGACTGTTTGAGCCCATAGATAGCCTTGAAAAGAAAGAAGACAAAATCCAAATGATCTGGATCTTCAAAACCAGGAGGTTGCTCTACATATACCTCTTCATCCAGCTTTCCATTCAGAAAGGCGCTCTTGACATCCATTTGATAAACTTTAAAGTTTGAGAATGCTGCGAATGCCAGAAATATCCTGATGGCCTCAAGTCTAGCCACTGGAGCATAGGTTTCATCATAATCAATGCCTTCAGCTTGAGAATACCCTTTTGCTACCAGTCTTGCCTTGTTTCTTGTAACCACACCATCTTCATCTAGTTTATACCTGAATACCCACCTAGTACCAACAACTTTCTTGTGTGTAGGTCTAGGTACCAGTTTCCAGACTTGTTGACTTTCAAACTGATTGAGTTCATCTTGCATAGCAATCACCCAATCTGGATCAGTTAGTGCTTCTTCAATCTTCTTAGGTTCCATCTCAGAAAGAAATCCTGAGAACAGACACTCATTTTGAGTAGCACGTCTAGTTCTGACTCCAACATCTGGATCACCAATAATCAACTCAAAAGGATGAGCTTTATTCCAGACAGTCTGTCTTGGAAGATTAGATCTTGATGATTCGCCTTGAAATTCATTGGGATGTTGTGTCCTACTAGATGATCCTTCAGCATCTCCCCCTGAGTTGTTGCCATGTTGACTTGAAGATTCTCCGTCAGTAGCAGTGGTATCTCCATTGTTGCCAAAGTTTCCATCACTATTACCTTGAGTATCATCATGATTAACAGGTTCTTCACCAACAACAACCTCAGGTTCTTGACCATGTTCTGATTTTGAATCTGACATATCATCAAACTTCAGTTTCTCAGAAGGATCTTCAGTTTGGATACTAGGGAGTTTAGTGTCATAAAATGTAACATTGACACTTTCAGTTACTTTGTGTTGATCAATGATATACACTCTGTATGATCTTCTTCCATATCCAATAAAAATACCCTCATATGCCTTTGCCTCGAATTTACCACAACGATCATCTCCATCCTTGAGCACGAAGCATCTGGCACCAAATACATGAAAGTATTTGATAGAAGGTTTCTGTTCATTCAAAATCTCATAAGGAGTTTTCATGAAGTCTTTGTTGATTAGAGTTCGATTCTGAGTATAACATGCAGTATTGACAGCTTCAGCCCAAAAGTACATTGGAAGACCTGATTCACTTAACATCGTTCTTGCAGCTTCAATCAATGTACGATTCTTCCTTTCTACCACTCCATTTTGCTGAGGGGTTCTAGGAGCTGAAAATTGTCTGGTAATCCCTTTGTCTGTACAGAATCCATTGAGAAGTGAATTCTTGAATTCTGTTTCATTATCTGACCTTATTGCTCTAACAGGGACATTAGAATCTAACTCAATCATCTTGATATGATCAATCACAACTTGTGGTGTTTCATCCTTTGAGTGAAGAAATAAAACCCACGTATACTTGGAATAGTCATCAACTATCACAAGACAGTAACACTTCTTTGACATCGAAAGGACATTAACTGGTCCAAATAAATCCATGTGCAATAATTGCAGAACACCAGTTATAGAAGATGTGTCAGTGCCTCTGCGACTTGCTTTCTTTGACTTTCCTTTCTGGCAAGCCTCACATAGTCCTTCTGGAGAGAATTCCAGCTGAGGCAGACCTCTTACCAATTCTCTTTTTACAAGAGAATTCATTGTTTTGAAATTGAGATGAGAAAGTCTCTTGTGCCATAGCCAACTCTCATCTGACGATGCCTTTGCATAGAAATAATTGACTTCAGGATTGCTTCCAGAGTTCATGTCAGCTACGAACAGATTTCCTTTCCGGATTCCCATTAAGGAGGGTTTTTCACTTTTCTTGTGCAGAATCTGACACTTCAGCTTGTCGAATAAAACATTGTGGCCGTTATCACAGAACTGACTAATGCTAAGCAGATTTTGTTCAAGTCCTTGCACAACATACACATTTTCAATGATAACATTTCCAGCTAGCAAACAGCCATATCCCTCCGTTAAACCTTTGCTGTTATCTCCAAAGGTAACCACTGGGCCAGCTTTCTCAACCACATTTGATAGAAGGGCTCTATCTCCGGTCATATGTCTTGACGATCCGCTATCAAGAATCCACACTACCGGTTGTACCTGTTTAATGCCCTGCAATACAAATGGATTAGACCTTCTTCGGAACCCAAGCTTGGCTGGGTCCGACATATTTGTAAAATTGGCCTTTATCAGGCAAAACAACATTCTTAATTTTAATATTCTCAACTTTCTCAATGACTGGACATTTGACTTTGTGAACAGCCTTGACAGATTTCTGTTTAGGCTTAGGCACAAATGTCTCCTTTCTAGCTTTAGGAGGACTAACAGTCTTAGACCTATCATGCTTTCTATTATTCACATGCTGACGAGGAGTAGTCTTATCATTAGAAACATGCTTACCATTAAAATAAGCATACATCAGATTAAAAGCACAAGACATACAATCAGGAACACCACATGCTTTATGAGAGGGATTAACAATAGGCAACTTATGCATGGTAGACATGGCATTTGTGTTATCCAACTCATGTGTGTCTGAGTTAGTCTCAGTTGCTTTCAGATGTTGGAGACAACTTGACTGGAACTTTTGACACACTTGACTTGGAGACAGCTTTCTCATTAGCATTATCTTCAGCATGTATTTCTTCTTGAATAATAAATGAGGTCTCATCAAATGGTTCAACAATTGATTCTTTATAGAGGGGTTCATCAACACCCTTAAGCACATGTGGTACTTCCCTGCCTTTAGCACAGACATGAGGAGGGGAGTTTATGCCTAATTTTCCAATAGCAGCATTGTAATCATAACCTATTCCAGATGTTTGATTAACAGCTTGCTTATTGTAAAACTCTTTGGACTTCGAACAAGAATTAAAGTAAGCTTTAACCTTAGCCTCAAGACCGGTGATCTTGTCTTTGAGAATAGTTTCAAGTTGTCTATAACAGTCAACTCTATTCTCTAGAAAAGATACTTGTTCTTTTAATTTATCTTGATTAATGTGCACAAGTCTTAATTCATTGACCTCTTTCTCAAGGTCTTTGATTTGTTGATTTAACAATTCATTATCACGACGAGCACAATCTAAGGAACCCCCTAGATGATAAACTAATTCAGCATCAGTAAATTTTACCTCTTTTCTTGACGATGAGGTGTTTGCATCACTAGCCATGAGAGCAAGATTCCCAACTTCTTCATCTTCACTGTCAGTATCATCCCAGCTTCTTCCCTTTGCCAGGTAAGCCCTTTCAGATTTACTCTTCTGATTAGAATCGTAAGAGTTCTTCCTAACTTGTTTTGGCTTCCTGCATTCTGTGGCAAAGTGTCCCAACTCATTACAGTTGAAGCATCGAATGGTGCTTCGATCAACCATCCCTGTTTTGTACCCACCACTGCTAGTGTTAGAGGATGAAGATCCACCTTTCTGGAATCTGTTGTAGTTGGACTTGTACTTGAACTTGGGATTCCTTTTGAATCTGACATTTGAGAATCTCTTGACAATCAGGGCCATTGACTCATCCTCCAATTGCTCCAGTTCTTCCAAGGAATAAAAATCATCTCCTGATTGATTTGTAGTAGGAGGATCAAATTCTGCTACTATCACATTTTCTTCAACCTTGGAAGACTGTACCATTCTTTCTGACTGTTGAGATTGTTGTTGATATTGTGGTTGTTGTTGTTGTTCATCAGCTACTAGAGCAGTAGACGTGCTGACCACTCTTCCTTTCCCGTAAACTTCCTTCTGCTGAATCTGATCCAACTCATAAGTCTTTAACACACCATAGAGCCTTTCCAAAGAAATCTCACTCAGATCTCTTGCTTCTCTTATGGCAGTGATATGTTCGAGATGAGTTGGCAGTGTTAAAAGGAACTTTTTGTTGACCTCCCTGATGGAATAGTATTTACCATTAATGTTCAGGTTGTTGATCAATGCATTGTACCTCTCAAACACTTCAGTGATTCCTTCTCCTGGATTGGATTTAAAGTATTCATACTCAGAGGTTAGGATTTCTAATTTGTTCTCCCTAACTTCCTCTGTGCCTTCATTAATAATCTCAATAGTTTCCCATATATGTTTGGAATCTTTACAATTCATCACATGTCTATTCATCAAGGGATCAAGGGAATCTACTAAAATTAATTGAAGGCTAGCATCCAGGGAGGCTTCTTCTTTTTCAGCAGGAGAGAAATCCTCAGGATCTTTCACATAAGTTCTTTCTTTGGTAATCACCACATCATTCTCTATTACCTCTGGTTCAATAACCATCGGAATTTTAGGACCCTTCTTTAACACTTCCAGATATTTGGAATTTGCAACTTGTAAAAACAATAGCATCTTCTTCTTCCACATAACATAATTTTCTTTATCGAATAGTGGAATTTTAACGGTTCCAACTTTTTGTGTAGTCATTTTGAATTTTTTGAGTGAATAAAAAAATCAAGGAGTGAAAGAAACACAAAAGTCTAGGATCTTGATTTGTACGTTAATCAGAAGGCTCTGATACCAATTGTTAGGTCTCAATATGTTTGTAGAAGGGGGGTTGAATACAAACAATACCGTTTAATCGAATAAAATGCGGAATAAAAATGTGAAACAAAATTCAAGTTAAATAAAATTATTATTAAACTTGAAAGGTGTTACAACAACGGTATCGTTTACAAGGGATTAATCTCAAATCAATTATCACAAATCTAGAATAAATTCAACATGAACTTTTTTTATTTTTGCAATAAAAAGATCAAATGCTATAAGCGATTTGAGATTAAGTTCTAGGGATTTTGATCCGCTAGATTTTTACACAAGAACAAGATAAATAATTCTAGTGGTTTGGATTTAACTTTACAATCTAGAATTTTGATCTTGAATAAAGCAGATGAAAAATGATATGTCTTGCTTTTTGTTTCTGCTGTGTTCTTGACTTGTGTATTCTGTATGATATTTGAATGAACTGCTTCTGCTGCTTTTTAATCCAACAGTCGAGTAGAATGTACGGGCATGACAATCTCTTTGAACTGGCAAGACAATCAGAATGAACTAGCAAGGCTTTCTGTATGACAATCAAATGTCATACCGATTGTCATAGTAGTTCAAACAGATTGTTTTTGCTGAATTAATAAGTGATTTTAATCTAATACTAATTCTGGTAAGACAATCAACTGAATTAGCATGACTTTCGGTATGACTATTGATTGTCATACTAATACAATCAGTTATCTTTTTGGAATTAAAACAGATTTTAACCAATTAAAAATTCTGAAAAACCTTAATATTAATTCTGAATTAATTAATCAATTAATTCAATTAATAAAATAAATTAATCTTTGCAGATATAATTTATTCTCTTAATTAAATTATATGACTTAATTAATTAATAGAGAATTAATACTAATCTTGAGCATCATCCATTCTTCTGAATATCTTCTGAAAATCACTGAAATATATGAATCAATTCCACCACTTCAACGTTGACACTCGATGTACTGTCAGGTTCATGAGTGACTAACTTCCGTGACGTTTCTTCATGTCTTGACTTTGATACTTTGATTTTCTTCAGATTAAATCCTTTGTCTTTAATGATACTCTGACGAGATCTCTGTCACTTGATTAAATCCACAATCTTGATTTACATCACTGAGGCTTGATCAATTTCTTGAACTTCTTCCAGTGAATTAACTCCTCAAGTCTGTAGATGAACCTTGTTTCTGAATCCTCTGATAGCTGTTACTTTGCGAGATCTCTCTAACGGTCGATCCACTATTTACTTATTACATTCTTATTTGAGTTGAGTTAAATCCTCGAATAAACAAATAGGCTATGACATATGCCTTTCAGATATCATTGTTACAATCTTGCATAACTCATCTATATTATAAAGCTGCTGCTAGCTCGATCCAACTTATCTTGGAATCTTAGCTCGCACGTTGGACTGGGAGTCCTCATTATCAACAAATTTCCTTTTTCAACTGTTGAAAACATAAAAAGTTTTGCAAGAGTGAGCTAACTAGCTCAGCAAGTCATAATAGCAACAACTGAGGTTAAACAATAATCAATTGAAGTGATTCAGAAGAATCAAGTTTATGAATAAGCAATGATTAAAATTGGATATTCACTTTTCATTTTAAAAACCAAGGTTAGGCTGCTGATCAGTCACGCACTAACCCCAAGCAAGGCTCTCAGCTTTGCTCTATATACTGGATCCAAGGCACACATTGACATATTATGACCACGAATCTGGTCTTACCACGAATCTGGTCCACATTTATAAAACCATCCAATTCTAAAATAGTTCAATATGATAACCAATGTAAATCAATAAGCTGAATCATAAACAATATTTATCTTGAAGCATAGGGTGATTCAATATCAGAAATCAGTATGTGGTAGATATGTATTTGTTGAGTAGTATTGTATGTGTCTGGCTCATTTCTGATAATTCAACAATCAATGGTATATGAAGAATAAGGCTTATGGCTCAAGATCAATAAGAATCAGGGTTCAAGGTCGAATAGTTTAAAGTGCTTGCAATATAAAATAAGAGTTATTTTGAATAATAGCAACATGTTATGAGAAAATTTGAAAATATTTGCAACATATCTTGAAGAAAGGTCCAGAAGTACTTGCCTTATCACCGATGATTTCCAGCTTTACTTGTACCCATTTAACAGTTTTACTTTTCCATCACTTTTCTTCTTTTTCTACGTCTTGCCTCTATTCATCAATCACTTGCTTCCTTTTTTCTACACTTCAGTTCTATTTACTGATCACTGGCATTCTTTTCTATGCCTCACTTACTCTACTAGGCATCACAAGTATCTATCAATACTCAATCTCATATCATTCCATTATTCACATAGACGTTATAAGCTTTTATCTGCCCTTCGTTTTACACAAATCCGATTTACGGATTGAAAGTTATGACTGAAATCGTCAAATAATAACCACAGAGGCACACAACACATCAATCAGATAGCACGTAGCACATAGCACGCAAGATATTCGATCAAAATAATTTTTCAAAGAAGATTCAGAGTCAAAATGATTTTCCAGGTATTTAATACGAATTTTGGAACATTTTTCGGAATTAAAACGGGGCTCCGAATCATTTTATAATTAAATAATAGGATTCGAACACCAAAATCTGACTTTAAAACAATTTTATAATAATTATCGAGCCTTGAAAATAATTTTAAACAATATTTTAAAACTCAAAACTATTTTTCGGAATTTTTAAATCAGAAATAAATAATTAAATCTAATTATTAAATCAATTAAAATTAATTATTAATTAATTAGTTAAATTAATTAATCAATTAATAATAAATTAATTTATTAATTAAAATAATTTGAAACTAATTAAAATTAATTAATAAAATAATTTCGATTTATTTTTGAATAAATAAATATTTAAAAGCATTTTCTGAATTTAAAATAAATAAATAACCATTTTTTGAATTTAAAATAAATGAAAATACAATTTTTGAAAATATTTCAAACAGAAATCCATTTTTTGTAAATTTTAAAACTGAAATAAGATTTTTGAAAATTTGGGAAACTTTAGGGGACCAAACCGTAGTTTGTCACCCTCTCTTCCCCGTTCGCCGGCTTCGGTGGCCAACCGTTATTAACGGCGGCCACCAAGCTTTCCGGCAACCTTCAGGACAGCCCGAAATCATCCCAAAATAAAAGCAATTAATCCTCTCTGCTGCAGAAACGTGTTCATGGCAGAAAAACATGCATTCATTTCTTGTACGATCCAGAAATCACCCCAAAGTTTTCCGGTGACACCTCCGCCCTTTTCCGGCGAGGTCGAACCCGCAATCCTTTAACCTTCAAACCATCATCAATTAACTCCTTTTTACATGATCTAATTAATGGTATGAACCAATTAAACCAATAACCCTTAGATCAAAAACTCCCAAATTTCAATTAAGAACATTCAAACTCTATAAACCCTAATTTTTGGAATTCAAGAATCAAACCCAATTTTCTGTATGTTATTGAACTCGGTTTTTGACATATAATATATTAAAATAACCAGGAAGAAAAGATCTACATGATTATGCTATCAAATCATATCAAAAACATCATGAACAAAAATTCATATATTAATTCATAAATAATTCAAAATAAAATAATTAAATCAGAAAAATACCTTGATTTCTGCACCAAAAGTAATGGTTGATTCGAAAAGGTCTCTTCGAGAGATTCGATTTGATATATTGCACGCCCGAATCGGAGTTCAATAACGCCTTCGTTCGTGCGTTTGGTTTTCAAGAACGCGACATGAATTCGACATTTTCTCTGTATTTTACGGGGTTTTACTGACTGGTTGTGATTATACGAATAAAATGAAATGATAAAAGGGCTATATATATTTTTGGAATATTGGTTCGTTTTGGATCGTTAAATTAGTTACTTAGCCGCTAAATAACTGCAAAAACGATCCATTTGATACCCGTATTGGATAATTATCCAAACCAGGCTTCTTATAAAACACTTTATACGAAAATAATGTAATACTATCCTGTCTTTTGAAAATATGGGTTTTGTTATATATCTAAATAATTATCGTATCGAAAATCATGCGTCGGGCCGCGCACGGGTCAAACCGTAATCCGGATTGAAAAAGTCAAAATACGGAAAATGTCCGGAATTACTAAATTAGGTTAGGAAGGAGTTTTTCGAAGAGTTTCGGGTTGTAAAAATGTAAAAACGGTTGAAGTCGGACGATTCCCGGCTTTATAAAATAATTTGTAAGTATTCAGAAAATAATTAATAAATTCATAAATCATTATAAAATCATATAACGGTCCAAAAATTACAAGAAAAATACCTTAATTATCTATATTTTATTTTGGTCATAATAAAATTAACATACTTATATTTTACCACATATCAATATCCATATAACAACACCAATCGTCAAATATTTCACCAAAAATCACATAATAGTCAAATAATAATCAAATAATAATCATTCATCGATACTTACATGCCATATCCCGGATATTACAGTATATGTTATTAAAAATGGCTGATTCAAGTTGTTTGGTCAATTTGATTTTAGAGTCTAATTATATGGTTTCTGTAAGATTGATTTAGTGTTTAAAAGATGTTTAGTTAGTTGCTTGTCAAGTTAAGTGGTTGCATGTTGATTTCTTGGCTTGGTACCACTTGTTTTGGTTCGAATTTTATAGTTTAAAATGAAGAAATAGTTATTTGGTTGTCGAGTTATTAGATTGTGATTGTTTTGTTAAGATATAGATTTAAGTATACAAGTATATACTCTCTATGTGTTATATGAGTACTCTATGATTATGCTTGAATATACGAGTTAAGTATATAAGTATATATTACTAAGTGTTATGTGAATATTCTGTGATTATACTCGTGTATATAAGTTAAGCTTTAATGCGAGTTGGGATAATCGTTAGATATTCAGGGAACGTTGAGTGCGAATAAGTATCTAATTAGGGATTATGTTTTCGATTATAGATTCAAATAGCAGAGGCATTCAGGATTGTAGATTCAAATAGTGGAGGCATTCAGGCTAGAAAAGGGAAAGGAAACTTAGGTGGCAGTAGTTCAGTTTCAATTTCTGTAAAGTAGGAAAGTGATTTAAGGCAAGTAACTCTGCCTTGTCTTATGAATTGATATTGCTAATGCCATGATAAAGTAGTGATTCTTTTTATACTTGTGATAAACCTATTATTGATTTATGAGAAACCCTAATATTGATTCTTGTGATAACTTGTTTTGAATCATGTTCGACCATTTACAACCACTTGATTGATTCATACCCGATTATATTGCATATTTCCTTTGTTACCCTACGATCTCGTAAACCCTCAGAGAACCTTTATGAATTCCCTTGCGAAATGTCTTGGGTAACCTGATTTCTTCATGAACTTGAATACCTTTTCCTTGTGGATTAATTCTCTTGAATACCTTTGCCTTGATGATAAGTTCTCTTGAATACCTCGAACTTGATTTCTAGTATTGCTTTAATAATTCCCTATATTGACCATTGCTTATAATTCAAATTCCTTGAACTATATTTATTTGATAACTATCCTTTATTTCCATATCCAAACTATGTAACTGGATGTACGCCATGTACTACACTTGATATCAGACAGCCCTACCTTTGTTGATTATCGTTATAACTCTTTTTCAATACTTCTTCCTTAGTTGTTGAATCATTGATATTCATACTTGATGACCCCTCTAGTATGAGGATAGTTCTTCCTTTGATAAGAATCTCGTAATCCTAATCCTCTGATTGTTGATCGTAGTCTTATTATTTCGAATCCCTTAAAGATTGATATGATTCTTTCATGCCTTAACAACTTTTGAAATGTTATTCTTTCTAGCATCGAATTCTTATAAAAATGCAAAGTTTTTAAAAGTTGAATTGCCAAAGGGGCAAAATGTTTTCTTGAGAATAGTAATCCGGACTAAGACACATGTCCTTTCCACACTTATTATTTGAGGCTTAAAAGCTGCCTCGGGATCCCACCAATATTATTTAGAACCCAGCGTGGTTGAGGATTACTTCGCAGCTGATCACCGGCTGTAATTTGTAGCGTCATAAAATGATTTTGAGCAATGATTTGGTTAATTTTTTTTTGTATAATGATACCATGATACCATATATCTTGTTCCATGATATTATTATGCTTTCTGATATGATTTCTGCTATTGAATTGCAAAGAATGTCGGCTTTCACCCTATCTTGATCCTTGATTCTTGAAAGCCCAAACCTTTCTTCATAACCTTTGTTAGCCAAAGATAGAAATCTGCCACCTAGATATTTAAAAGTAGAATGCCTCAAATTTTTCTATTGTTATTATTACTGCTTTATAGAACTGATATGTAGTTACTTGCTGAGCTTTTGTGCTCATTTATATTTGCTTTGCTCTAACCATGACAGTTAAAAAAGAAGATGGGCAAACTTAGGCGTTCAACTCGCATGAGCGTTCCTGGCAGTCCCTACCGTGTCATAGGTTTCCAGATGCCAGAGCAGGTAGTAGTGTGTGTGAACAAGCATTGTAGTTGGAAGGATTCTTTAAGTTGCTTCAGATACAGTGGGTTATCTGTCGGTTCCATTTTGGAATCGAAAAAATTTGAATTCATTAATATTTTGGGCTGTAATATATATTTTTGGATGGTAGTTGTAATCTTGTCTCAAACTTAATCCTGTTTAGATCCTATCATTGTTTAATTGGGGTTGAGTATATATGTTGACATTATTAGTTTAATGGTGTGTGAGTCCTCATTTCCTAACCCCGAGATTGAGGGCATCACAAATTTGGTATCAGAGCTACATGATCTAGTCCCTGAGACAAGTTAGGATAAATGGTATTTGGGAAATTATATTACGAGAGTGTTCGACTCATATAGAGTTGAGTTAGACTATTAGGTATAGTCTAAGTGAATAGGATAAGAGCGTGAATAGAGTTAGGGCTTTGAGTCAATGGAGGTTTATCTAACCCTAATGTTGTTTCATGGCTGATATTTTATGTCTTCTCTCAGGACCCTAGTTCAGACAATAGCGGTTTTAATTCAGTTTCTGATTGATGTTGATACTTAGGTTGTTGTTAAATATCAAAAATGGTATTAATATAGATGATTGATGTTGACTTCAGTATAGGATGTTGTGAGCATCAAAGTTCGTATTGATATCTAATTTGATATGACATCAAAATGAGTATTAATATCAAGAGTTGAGAGCTTTGGTGGATTGATTAGCTCGTGAGTCTAGGCAACAGACTTCAGTGTTAGATGACGAGTGGATAGTTCATGTTAAGATGGTGGAGCAGTTTGCCGGAGGAGATTGGACGAGGGACCATCCACTAGTGTTGCAGATGCTGAGGCCCAGAGGGTTTATAAGATCATTCATTGGATGTAGTCCGTATTGAGAGAGATCTTGGATAGTTAGATGGTGATGATCATGTAGGACCTTTGGTGGAGCAGTATCTGTCGATGTTGTTGTATTATGTTTGGTTTTCTATGGTTGTAGTCAGTAAAGGCTAGGTAGAAGTTGAGGGTAGGAAGGGGGATGTTTTCCGGTTTTTCCTCTATTTTATGTTGTTGTATCATTGTACCTTATGCCCGAACTTACTGTACCTAAACTTCTTTATTATGCACTGTTGAAGCCTTATATAAATCTTTTGCCTGGTAAACCCTTGAAATCTTTATCAACTCTTTTACATACCATGTTTCTAAATACCTTGTAAATCATATCTTGTACCATGTGAGGACCATAACTGAGGAGCGAATTATGTAGTAATAGGATTGCATGTGCAAGTGGGTAAAGCTTAAAACCCACTTTCAAAAAGAATCTTTATTATTATATATGCAATGCTATCGTATTACTAAATAATTTCTCAATCAGGAATGTAAAGAATGGTCACATCACCAAACTACCAATCAAAAAACTCAAACCCAAGACCATGAACTAAACCAAGATACTCCTATGATGAACCGACTTGTTCAACTTTTGCAATAACATGTAGCCCCTAAAGTAGGAAACTTTAAACATTTTCAGTCAGTGCATCCCCTATAGTTTGTAGGATTTCCAGATGCAATCAAAGCTCAGTCGTGGTTGAGAAAAATGGAAAAACGTTCGAGTTAGAGGAAATTAAGGATGAGAAAAAGGCGCAGTACGCAAGTTATTACCTTTAGGTTGAGGCAAGTTATAGGTAGAAATCTTCAAAGGCGCTGCTTGAAGGAAAAGTTATAATCTGGGAGAAGTTTACGGATATGTTTTAGAGAAGTATTTTCCAAATTATATGCAAGACCAGTTGGAGATGAGGTTTCTCAATCTGAGACAAGAAGATGTGATTTGTTTTAAGTACAATCAAGAAGGTCACCATTCGATGGAATGCCCAAGTGAAGCAGGGAAACCAGAATTGACTTATTTTAAATATGAAAAGGTGGGCCATATGGCAAGAAACTATAAGGAGCCTGTTCAGAAGGCGGATGTGCTTAGGATTACTGGACCATTACCCTCTGCAGCACTAACAGCTCAGCCAAGGGCAAGAACATTCAACATGACTGTTAGATATATTTGATAATGTCATGGCTAATATGATTTATGTTTAGTTTTCAGATCTTACTTAAACAGGATAAATCAGTACTTACTGGAAGTCAGGACTTAAGGATATCAGTACTTATATTATCAGAAGATAATCATCAGAAGATGGATATCAGAACTTAAGTACTGAAGGACGTTCAGATAAGGACAACAGCTGATTAAAGGAAAGAAGATCGAGACAAACATAAGAAGAGATATGCATGAAGAAGGAATTCTATGAAGAATAGAATACTTGGAAGAAAAGATATCTGATTGATATATTTTAGGAAGCAGAATTATATTCCATATCAATTAGCGATTATCTTGTAACTGTGTAGTATATAAACACAGACATAGGGTTTACACTAAAAGTGTTATCATATTCGAGAAGATTATTCATTGTAACCCTAATAGCTCTCGTGATATTTGTTTATCACTGAGAGGTAACAGTTCCATACTGTAACAGAGTTTATTATTTCAATAAAGTTTGTTTTCTGTTACTTGAGTTATTAAAATTCGATTTGATTGTACTTTACACTGTATTCACCCCCTCTACAGTGTGTGTGTGACCTAACAAGTGGTATCAGAGCCTATCTGTTAACGCACAAACAGTTTAAGATCCAAACACAATCATGTCTGACACAGAAACTCCAACTAAGCCTACCAAAACTAAAGAACCTCCAAAGACACAAATTCATAGTCGGTATGAGACTATCAGACTTCCAATACTGAGACCATCTGAATATGCCATATCGAAGGTGAGGATGACCATATTTCTGGAAGCCACAGATCCAGAATATCATGATAGAATCAAGGAAGGACCTCACAAACCAACCAAGCTCGCTGTTGCAGTTGCAGGTGAAGCAGCAAAGACTGTACCAAAGGAGAAGAGTGATTAAACAGCTGAAGATATCGCATCAATTGCTAAGGATGCTAAGCTACGACACTTACTGCATAGTGCCATTGATAATGTAATGTTAAACAGTGTAATTAACTGCAAGACTGTAAAGGAGATATGGGATGCTCTGGAAACAAGGTGTTAGGGAACTGATACAGTTAAAAAGAACAGGAAGACAATACTCACTCAAGAGTATGAACACTTTGACTCAAAGGCTAATGAGTCATTGACTGATTTATATGATAGATTTGTCAAACTCTTGAATGATTTGTCACTGGTTAATAAGGAGTATGATCTTGAAGACTCAAACCTTAAATTCCTGTTGGCTCTTCCTGAATGCTGGGATTTGAAGGCAACAACATTAAGAGACAACTACAATCTTGATGAAACAAATCTTGATGAAATTTATGGAATGCTCAAGACTCATGAACTTGAGATGGAACAAAGAAGCAAGAGGAAAGGAGGAAAGTCAAGGACAGTTGCTCTTAAGGCTGAAGAAGAATCCCCCAAGACAGCTACCTCAAGGAAAGACAAGGGTAAAGCTCTTTTCACAAAGTCTGATACTGAGTCATCAAGTTCTGAAAGTGATGATGACTCAGATTCTGAAAGCTTGCCTGAGACTGATGCTGATGAGGAGATGATGAAGCTGTGTGCTCTTATGGTGAAAGGGATCACAAAGATTGCATACAGGAAGTTCAGGAAAGGAAAGAAGTTTTCCAGGAAAGGCACAAGTTCTGATAAGAAGAATTTCAGAAGATCTGAGGGCAGAGGAGGAAAGTCTGATAGAGGAGATTATACCAATGTCAAATGCTATAACTGTGGTGAGAAAGGCCACATATCTCCTGATTGCAAGAAAGTGAAGGGTGACAAAGGCAAGGCTCTTGTCACAAAGAAGAAAAGCTGGATAGACACCTCAGACTCTGAAAGTGAGGAGAATTATGCTTTGATGGCAAATGCTGATAAAACAAGTGCTGAAAGCAGTTATGAAGCTGCTGAATCAAAGGTACCTCAGACGACTTATGCTTTTCATACTGATGATATTAAATAGTTGAGAAGATATCTTAAAACCATGTTTGTTAGTTATAGAGATCAAACTTTAACATGTGAAAGATTAACTTCTGAAAATCTTGCTTTTAAGAAAAGAAATGATTTCTTAGAAAAAGAGTTAGTTATGTTCCATCAAACTCAGAAGAATAGAGATGATGCTTTTTATGTTAGGGATGAAGTGCTAAAAATGAATGAATCTCTAAAAACTGAGTTAGAAAAGGAAAGAGAGATTATCAGGACTTAGACTAACTCTGGCAGAACAACTCAAAATTTGCTGAGTAGTGAAAATTGGAAAGAGGGCTTAGGTTATGGAGAGGATAAGAATGATAAAGGAACTGTAGAAATTAAGTCTGTTGTTAAGCAAAAGCCAAAGTTAAAACCTGTTAAGTTTGTAACTGTAAAGTCTGATAATGAGAAATCAAAAGTTAAAGAGGGATTAACTTCTGACAAACTTAAACAGGAAAAGACAGCTGAAGTAAACATAGGTTTAATGACTAAGAAGCAGCTTAAGCATAAGCTGAAAGATGTTAAGTACGCAAACAAGGTAAAATCACCTAGGAAAAATAGGAATGGAAAGGAAGGTGTGAATAAAAGTAATGATAATAAGCCTGTTCCTAAAGCTCCTAGGAAAACGTGTCATAACTGTGGAAGTTCTAACCATCTGGCCTTATTTTGCAGGAAGAATAAGAACATAAACTCCTTACCTTCAAAGCAGGAGTTAAGAGTCAGTCTGTTAGATATAAGCCACAAAATCCTTGTTTTCATTATGGTAGTTTATGGCATTCCATTTATACTTGTAAGGAATATCATAGTTTGTACTATGATTATTATCAAATAAAACCTTCTTTAAAGAAAGTTTCCATTGTTCCTTCTAGTGTAAATTCTGATTCAAAGTCTGATAGTGTAAGTTCTGATAAGAAAAATGTTAACATATACTCTGATGCTAAATCCGCTGCAAATGTTAACAAACTTGATAAGGCCAAAGGATCCAAGCTAGTCTGGGTCCTTAAAACTAATCATTAATGGTCTTTGTGATTGCAGGGCAACAGGAAAAACATCCTGGTTCTGTACAGTGGATGTTCAGGACATATGACTGGAAATAAAGCCCTGCTATCAGACTTTGTGGAGAAAGCTGGCCCAAGTGTTTCTTATGGAGATGGCAACGTTGGAAAAACTTTGGGATATGGCAATATCAATCTTGGGAATGTCATCATTAAAGAAGTAGCTCTGGTCTCAGGACTTAAACACAATCTGTCGAGTATAAGTGAAATCTGTGACAGAGGTTATCATGTTGATTTCTTTGAAGAACACTGTGAAGTTGTGAGTAAATCTAAAGGCAAAGTTGTTCTGAAAGGATACAGGCATGGTAACATTTATGAAGCTAAGCTTTCAACAAGTACTGATGGTTCTGCAATCTATCTGATGAGTAGAGCATCAATTGAAGAAAGCTGGAATTGGCACAAGAAACTCTCTCATTTAAATTTCAACAATATAAATGAATTAGTCAAGAAAGATCTTGTGAGAGGACTTCCAAAGTCAGTATTTGCTCCTGATGGCCTTTGTGATTCTTGTCAGAAGGCTAAACAAAGAAAATCCTCATTTAAGAGCAAGACTGAATCATCAATTCTTGAGCCTTATCACCTAATACATGTTGATCTATTTGGTGCAGTAAATGTCATGTCTATTGCAAAGAAGAAATATGCTATGGTCATAGTGGATGAGTTCACCAGATACACATGGGTGTATTTCTTGCACACAAAAAGTGAAACTGCATCTATCTTGATTGATCATGTCAAACAACTGGATAAATTGGTCAAAGATTCTGTGAAGACAATAAGGAGTGATAATGGCACTGAGTTCAAGAATTTGATAATGGAAGAGTTCTGCAAAACCATGGAATTAAGTAGGAATACTCTGCTCCTGGAACTCCACAGCAAAATGGAGTTGTTGAAAGGAAGAATAGAACTCTCATTGAAGCTGCACGTACAATGCTTGAAGAAGCAAAGCTTCCAACCTATTTCTGGGCTAAAGCTGTACAGACTGCTTGTTTTACTCAAAATGCTACACTCATTAACAAGCAAGGAAAGACACCATATGAGATGGTGAAGAAAAAGAAGCCAAATCTGAAGTATTTTCATGTATTTGGATGCAAGTGTTTTGTTCTTAAGACTCATCCTGAACAGCTATCCAAATTTGATCTAAAAGCTGATGAAGGAATCTTTGTTGGATATCCACTTTCTACAAAACCCTTCAGAGTCTATAACTTGAGAACAAGAGTGGTCATGGAGTCTATCAATGTCTCTTTTGATTACAAGAAGATTGCTGGACTTGAAGATTTTATTGATCATGATCAGCTGAGATTTGAAAATGAAGACTCAAATCCTGATACTGATAATCCTGACAATCTAAGTCCTGATACTGCAAACTCTGATGGATTAAACTCTGATGTTATTGACATTGTGGTAACTACGCCAAAGGAAGATGCACCTATGCAGGGGGAGCATACTCAAGATCTTACCACATCTCAAGAAGCATCAGAACATACAACTGGCTCTTCAAGTTCTGATTTGTCAAGTTCTGATAAGCCAAGTTCTGATAGTTCTGAAAATCCAAATTCTGAAGAATCCAACTCAGAGAGCATAGCTTTAGGGGGAGCATCAGAAAATGAAAATGAAGACAGCATGGATCATGGGGGAGCATCCAGTTCTAGAGATAACCTTCCATCTGCAAGGAAGTGGACTAAATCACACTCACCTGATTTGATAATTGAAAATCCTGATGCAGGTGTCAGAACTAGAACAGGTACTTCAAATGAATGTCTTTACAATTCTTTTCTCTCTCAGACTGAGCCAAAGAAAGTGGAAGAAGCTCTTCAAGATGCTGATTGGGTGCAAGCAATGCAGGAAGAGTTAAATGAATTTGAAAGAAACAAAGTCTGGACCCTATTGCCAAGACCAAAGAATAGATCTGTTGTTGGTACAAAGTGGGTATTCAGAAACAAAACTGACAGTGATGGCATAATTACAAGGAATAAGGCAAGGCTGGTTGTAAAAAGATATTCTCAACAGGAGGGAATTGATTATGATGAAACATTTGCACCAGTTGCTAGGTTAGAAGCCATAAGGATATTTTTGGCTTATGTTGCTCACAAAAAGTTTACTGTCTTTCAAATGGATGTGAAAAGTGCTTTTCTCAATGGAGAATTGGAGGAGGAAGTATATGTTGAACAACCTCCAGGCTTTGTAGATTCCAAATATCCAGATTATGTCTACAGGCTTGATAAAGCACTTTATGGACTTAAGCAAGCTCCTAGAGCATGGTATGAGACTTTAGCTCAGTTTCTTCTGGAAAGTGGATTTAACAGAGGAACAATAGACAAAATACTGTTCTACCTCAACCATGGAAATGACTTACTTCTGGTCCAGATTTATGTTGATGATATCATTTTTGGGTCTACAAATGACAGACTTTGCAAGAAGTTTGCCAAACTGATGCAGTATAGGTATCAGATGAGTATGATGGGGGAACTTAGCTATTTTTTGGGCCTTCAAGTCAAGCAGAATGAAGAAGGCACTTTTATTTGTCAAACTAAGTACATCAGAAACTTGCTGAAGAAATTTGGAATGCAAAATTGTTCAAGTGCATCCACTCCCATGGCCACTGCAACAAAACTGGACAAGGATACTGGTAAATCAGTAGATATTACTGATTACAGAGGCATGATTGGCTCTCTACTCTATCTAACTGCTAGTAGACCTGATATCATGTATGCTACCTGTCTTTGTGCAAGATTTCAAGCAGATCTAAGAGAACCTCACTTAACAGCTGTGAAAAGAATATTCAAGTATCTTAAGGGAACAGCTGATATGGGATTGTGGTATCCCAGAGAATCAGATTTTAAACTAATAGGTTACTCAGATGTAGATTTTGCAGGTTGCAAAATTGACAGGAAAAGCACAAGTGGAAGCTGCCAATTTCTTGGAGGCAGATTGGTTTCTTGGTTTAGCAAGAAACAAAAGTCAATTTCCACATTAACTGCAGAAGCAGAGTACATTGCTGCTGGAAGCTGTTATGCACAGATTCTTTGGATGAAGAATCAGTTACTGGATTATGGGTTAACATATTTCAAAATCCCTATTTACTGTGAAAATCAAAGTGCTATTGCTATGACAGGTAATCTAGTTCAACACTCAATGACAAAGCACATCAGCATTATGTACCACTTCATAAGGGAACATGTGGATGAAGGTACAGTGGAATTGCACTTTGTTCCAACAGATTAACAACTAGCAGATATCTTCACAAAACCACTGTGTGATGCTACTTTTACAAGATTGGTAAATGAACTTGGAATGGTTTCAGGTTCTTTCTCTAAATCTACTTAGTTTTGTTCTGATGCATCAGACTTTATGATCAGTATTTACAGAAATTACACTCTTTGTGTATTCTGTGCTTAATTGAAAATTTGCTTAAGTACTGACTGTTGTCTGATGTAACTTTCTAAACTCTGAAAATGATATGTCTGTTTATGTAACTATTCAATCCTATGAGGATACCTGTGCTAGATGCTGACCTAGTAATCTTCAATATACTAATGATCCCATGTTAGAAGTAACTATTTATGTGGAAATCCATTGACACAAGCAATTTCTGATATTGAGCCTAGTTGAGTTTACTTTGTCTATCTTATTACTAAGTCACAAACTAGAATATTGCTTCTCATCTGTTAAGTTCTGATGCTAATAAATCTGTTGAATGTACTAAGTGCTGATAAACCTCACTTATCAAAAGAAAAAGAAAAAGAATCAAGGATTAAAAATCAGGTACTCCTTTGAGATCTAGAGTACAAATGTGGAAGGGACGACCCAAGTGCATTGCTGGTATTAAGTAAATATGCATCAAAAAAGCAAAATATTTTCTTGGTGACTTTTCACACTCTATGATTACTGGAGAAATACTCTGATAATAGCATAAATTCTGATAAGCAGTCGTGACTCACTTACACTGAAAAGCCACTGTAAAATGGAATTTAAAAAGATGCACAAAATTAGCACAAAATAGTTGAGGTGGACTCTAGCATGAACTCATTCAATAGTAGGTTTCAGAATAATGACAGGTTTTTAGTAAAGTTTTAGTTATGCCTTATTTCCAAGATGTACTGAAGTGAATCAGACTTTACTCTTTGTCTGATATTTAGCTTAATGCACACACTAAACACTCCATATGAATGATGAAAATTACTGTGGTGATCTATGTTATTTTAGATGAATAGTTATTCTGTCACATTGCACAAATTCTGAGGACAAGTTCTGATTGCACGTTCTGATGATTAAGTTCTGAAGAATCTATATCAGAATTTGTGTGAAGACTTACTAAGATAGGCATTCATTTTTCGAGTTAAGAATTTATGTTCTGATAACTGTTAAGTTCTGATATAAGTCTAAGTTTCGATATTAAAATCTGATCCTTTACTTGACTTATTTGTGGATAAAATTTAAAAACAGCCTCAGTTTAAACCAGAATATGTTGAAGTGGAAGATTAACAGTCATTATATTTAGGGATAGTGGTACTCGTACATGCACAGTCATTTTTACTTGCTTCTTGTGTGCATTAAACCATGTTTTACCTTTCCAATTACTGTTTTTCTTTTTTTTCCCAAGTCTAGGGAGACGAGGTAGAATTAATTCTACCTGTCAGCATTAAATTTCCTTGCGTCTCCTGGCATTTTTTTGCCTATATAAACACCCACTTCACATCAGCTTATACATCAATTCTTTTATCACAAACTCACCTTCATTTTCTTTATATCAAAAACACCATGGTCAATTACAATATGATTTTGAACTATGAAACATTCAACATGGAGCTGAGCTGTGAAGCCTGGAAGCACGAATGGCACGTCACTGCCATTCCTGATGAGATATGGGACTCAGTTCCCCAGGAGGTACTCACCCACCTCCTGTTCTTCTACATGGACTACCATCGCCATCTGGAGCGATTGGAGGAGGAAAGGCGGGAAGCTCTCCGCCAGCAAGAGCGAATCATACGACTCGCTGTTCTGTTTGTCGAGAGTAGGAAGAAGAAATGATTTATTTTCTTCTTCCTGTTTTTCTTCATCGTCGGCCTTGCCCTGCTTCTTGAGCTAGGACTAAGGCTGTTGATGTTAGGTTTAGAAGCTTAGGACAATCTTGTAAAGCTCTGATGTAAGTTAAATTTCATGAATGTATTCTCTCGATATATTAATGGAATTTCCTTTTTCTTTGCAAGTTTTTGTCTCTGAGATGTTTGTAACTTAAATGCACTGATAAATCCTGATATATCCATGTTCTGAAGACCATTTCTATTTTGATTTAAATTAAGTTCTGATCTTACAATTTCAGTACTTATTTACTTTAATTATTTTGGTCATTCTCATTCTTGAATTTTTCTCCGAATATTGGAGTTGCAGTAACAAAAAATTGAATAAGTGGGAACAGTTTAAATTTTGAATTAAAACTGATTTACCTTGATTAATGGAATTACTGGGTAAGTGGAACAGTTTTTCCTTGAAAAACTGCAAGTGGGTAAGTAATGATTACTGTTTTCCCGTGCCCATTAAATATTCATTATTGCTGCATGTTTGACAGGTGTCCAACGGTTATATTTTTTTTACCCAGAATAAGTAAAAGAGAGAGAAGATTATACAATCTTTTATTTACTTTTTCAACTTTATCTTTCTCTTTGCTTTTACTCTCTTTCATCTCCTGGCGTTGGTTTTTCATACAGACATTTAATCAAACACCTAACAGGCACTCTTAAATCTCAATTTTTCTCATAGCACCTAAGGATTTGATCATTGATGGAGCTAAATTTGTTCCAAACAACTATGCTGCAATTCTCGATCATGCTGAAGCTCCATCTGAGTTACATTTACCAGAAGGATGTACTTTTTCAACCCCAGAGGAATCAACTCTTAAAGACTTAATGGCTAGTTTGGGGTATGAGTAGAGTTTGGCAAAGCTTGGGCAGTTGAAACAGGCTCATATCAGAAAGGAATGGAGTTTCTTCTTCGACTGCATCACTAAAGCTTTTGGAAATAAATGTTCCAACTTTGATGCAATCCCTATAATGAGTCAGCACATCGTGTATGCACTCATTAACCAAACTCATTTCGATTTTGCAAATGTTGTGATAGGTTTTATTGGGGATAGGATGACAGAAGATAGAAATGTTGTTTACTTTGCTAGATTTTGTCAGCTTATATATAATTTTTGTTGTGCTGATGAACCCCAACCTACCACTGACTTAACTGCACCTTTCAAATTGCAAAATGAGCCTTTAATGATTTGGTAAATGCTGATCTTAAGAAAATAGTGGTTAGACCTTTACAGATTCCTCAGTCTGTAAAACAGATCTTGGTAGATGCTGATCCTGACACCTATAGATCTGTTTATCCTGATATCCAACCTACCACCACATCTCAAACACCACAACAACCAACAGACCATACCACTCATACTACTCAACCATCCCTCAGAACATATCTCAAATCATATCTCTCCACTTCACAGACAGCTCAACCCTCATCCTCAGCACCTACTGTGAAGCCTTCATCTTCCAAGCCTAAGAGGACAAAGACTGTTCCTCAAACACCTCAGAAGAGAAGGAGGATTATTTTGAGAGATGAATCTGACAGTGAGGAACATGTTTCTACATTAGAACCTGTTGTCAAAGAAGCTGAGAAAGTTCATTCTCAGAAGGATTCTGGAATTGGGGGATCTAAGCTTCTCAAAAGGCTTAGAAAAATGACTTCTACTGAAACTCCCAAGGAATCCTAACCTTCAAAGAGATACAAGAAACAGAGAGCTAAAAGGCCAGTTTCAGATGATGAGGAAGCAGCAACTAAGGAAGAAGATCAGGAATCTCTGATCTCACAAGAACCAGAATCTGCTAAAGCCACTGCTTCTCCATCAACTCTAACTCAGGAAGCTGCTACTGAAACGGACAACACACCATCTTTGTCTCATGTTCAAAAGTCTGTATCTCCTGTTGTTCCAGGCACAAGTGCTGAAATTGATATCCAGACCTTGGTTGTGCCTGAAGTACATTACTTAGAAGCTCCAACAACAACTAATCCATCAACAACACCTGTTACTGATGCTGCTCAAACTCCAGAATTATCTAATACACCTTCTCTGCATCTAGATGCTGATGATCAGAATATAGGTGAGCATCAGGATATGGCTGTTGATCAGAACTTGGATTCAGATCAGCACTTAGAAGATGATGTTGAAGCCTCAATTGCTTCGTATACTGTTATTTTGTCAGAAGATGCTGATTCTGTAAGTTCTGATGCTACAAATGCTGGAGATACAGGTGATGTTGCTCTACAAGCAGATACTGATGAAGCAGGTCCTTCAGGACATGCCCCTCAACAAACAGTTCTTAAATCTGAACTTGTTAAGAAGTTTGCTACCAGAGAATCACCAGTGCCTTGGAGTGAAACTCCTGCTGGTCAGGAGTGGACTCAAGAATGGAACTCAATTACTTGTGTTCCATCTGCAAAGAATCTGGCTGAGCACTTGACAAAAGCTGATGAGATGTTAAATACTGATGATTTCAAAGCACAGCTTAGAGTCACGGCATTGAGTACTAAACATCTACAAGGTCTCCATTCAACTACTCATGCAGAGCTACACAAGATTCAGGAAGAATTCATCAAACAGGAACAAATTCAGAAAATTGACAAGAAAAAATTCTTCCAACCTACCTTTGACCGAGTTGCTTATATTGAGAAGACTCAAGAGAAACAACAAACTCAGATTGATGATATTCTGAAAAATCAAGCTTCTCAGCAATCTCAACTTAGTGAAATCCAAGCCTCAGTGGAATTGCTTGTCTCTCTTCTATTTCCTGCTGATGCCAAAAAGGGGGAGAAAGTAATTAAGTCCAAATGCAAAAATGATAAGACACTGAAAGGGAAGGATGATGAAAAGGATGACCAAGGAAACTCTGGAATGGGTAGAGGTCATAGTCAAGGTAGAGGTTTCTCATCAAGAAAAGCTGAAATCACAAGTCACAGGACAAGTTCTGATACTGGAAAAAGGATTAGTTCTGCTACTGGTAAAAGGATAAGTTCTGATGAACTTTTAGATCTTGATGAAGAAATGTCAAGACAGTTATTCCTTCAGGAAAATCCAGGATTGGACTTGGAGAGTTTAGTGGAAGAAGAAGCCAGACTTAAATCAGAAAAAGTCAAGTCTAAATCTGAAGCTTCTGGTAAAAAGATACTTCCAAAACTCAAAGACATTGTGATAAAAGAAAGGACAAATACTGAAGCAACATTGGCTAAATACAACCGCAGATAGATCCAAGATCCAAGGGTAAAGAAAAGGTTGGTGAACCTATCAAGGTTTATGTGCCTCCTGAGAATGAAGAAATTACTGATGAAGATGCTGATCTTGCTCTGACTTCAAGAAAAGTTCTTAAGACAACCTCTGACATGGCTCAAGTTGTTTAGAGTCAAGAGACAGTAAGTTCTGATATTTCGAAGAAGCAAGTAACCTCTGACCTAGCTCAAGTTAACTTGATATCAGAAGATAAATCAAAGACACTCCTACCAGGATTCACTAAAGCAAAATAGACTCAACCTTTGAAGACTGCTGTAAGTGGTTTTGAAGCAAGAGTAGTTACTGGAAAGGAAGCAAGAGATAAAACTGGATTGGGAAGTGCTGATGAAAGAAGAATACAGAACACTACCAATGATCCAACTTCCTTGAGTGAACCAGGTATTGGAGCAACTCCTGAGAGATTGAATCAACTAGAATCTGTACAAATTGTTTACCATACCTACTTGAAAGAACACATCTTGTTGTACTTCATGACATATGGTAGGGTTTATCATATAAGGCAAAATGCCATTCCATTGAAGTATTTTGAAGAATTGGAGCATGTACTATTCTTACTTCAAGTGAATGACAGATTGACAGAAAGTGCTGCAAACTATTTGAAGGATCAGATTCAGAGACAGAAAAAGATTTATTCTGTTAAGTCTGACCGCACATATGTTCCAAAGTACAGAGATCACAAGGGTGATATAGTTAAAATGAAGCCCAACACTGCTAAGATTATAACTACCTTTTTGGGTTACAGGGCTGTGGAATTCAATCTTGAGTCTGATAAAGCTTATTTGATCAGACTGGATCAGGATATAAGAAAAGCTAAGATTAATGATCTCAGGGCTGTAATCTTTCAAATTGGTGAAGATACTGCAGAGCTTAAAGATGCTAAAAGGAGGATGATTGATGAACTCAGATATGCTAAGAGATGTTTGTTGAAGAACTATCTCAGAACAACTCCTGACATCAAAGAGATCAGAAGATGAAGCCAAGGCAAGATCTACAACTGCTTAAATTCTGATATTTGTACAGACTGAAGTTGTTATCAGAAGTTAAATATTGGTAAAGCTTTAAGGACTGTAAGTTGTAGTTATCTAGTCTAATTCTCATGCATTTGTACTTAATGTTTTTGACATCATCAAATATCTGTTAAACTTGTATATTATGCTAATTTACAAGTTGGGGGAGATTGTTAGATATATTTGATAATGTCATGGCTAATATGATTTATGTTTAGTTTTCAGATCTTACTTAAACAGGATAAATCAGTACTTACTGGAAGTCAGGACTTAAGGATATCAGTACTTATATTATCAGAAGATAATCATCAGAAGATGGATATCAGAACTTAAGTACTAAAGGACGTTCAGATAAGGACAACAGCTGATTAAAGGAAAGAAGATCGAGACAAACATAAGAAGAGATATGCATGAAGAAGGAATTCTATGAAGAATAGAATACTTGGAAGAAAAGATATCTGATTGATATATTTTAGGAAGTAGAATTATATTCCATATCAATTAGCGATTATCTTGTAACTGTGTAGTATATAAACACAGACATAGGGTTTACACTAAAAGTGTTATCATATTCGAGAAGATTATTCATTGTAACCCTATCAGCTCTCGTGATATTTGTTCATCACTGAGAGGTAACAGTTCCATACTGTAACAGAGTTTATTATTTCAATAAAGTTTGTTTTCTGTTACTTGAGTTATTAAAGTTCGATTTGATTGTACTTTACACTGTATTCACCCCCACTACAGTGTGTGTGTGACCTAACAATGACAATGGAAGATGGTGTGGAGAATGCGGATGTGGTGGCGAGTATGCTTGATATAAACTTAGTAGAAGTTAAAGGTGTAATGGATTCTGGAACAACTAGATCCTTAATTGCTGAAAGTGTTATTGCTAGATTAAAGTGTGTTGCATACCCTCTCGAACCTAATTTAATTAGAGAAGTATCGAATCAAGAAAGAGTTACTGCCAAGAGAATATGTCCCATTTGCGATAGGATTATAGAAGGTCGGCACTTTTCCGCTGACTTAATTCTTTTTAAGTTAGGAGAATTCGACATTCTATTAGGGATGGATTGGTTTTCAAACCACTATGTGCAAATCGAATGTAGAAGCAAGAAAGTGAAATTAGAGACCAAGGATGGTATTGAAGTGATATTCAAAGGAAAGAAGCAAGATAAGAAGTTTCTAATGGCTATCAAAATGAAAAGATTGTTACAACATGGGTGTGAAGCGTATTTAGTACATCTGAAGGATGTAGAAAATGAGTCCTTAAGGATTGAAGATATTCCAGTAGTTAAAGATTTTCTCGATGTGTTTCCAGATGAATTACCTGGACTATCTCCAGATCGAGAGGTTGAGTTTACGGTTGGTTTGGCTCCTGGAATAGAATCAATATTGAAAGCTCCCTATCGAATGACGCCTGTCGAGATAAAAGGGTTAGCGACGTAGTTGCAGGAATTGCTGGATAAAGGAGTTATTTGCCTGAGTGTATACCTGAGGGGTGCACCAGTGCTATTTGTAAATAAGAAAGATGAAAGTCTGAGGTTGTGTATCAATTATCGCGAATTGAATGAGTTAAGGAATAAGAATAAGTATCCTCTACCGCTAATCGATGACTTGCTTTGATAAATTGGATGGAGCTACTTGTTTCTCAAAGATTGACTTAAGATCTGGGTATCATCAGCTGAAGATTAAGCGGATGATATACTGAAGACGCGTTTCGAACAAGATATTGACACTATGAGTTCTTGTGATGGCGTTTGGGTTGACAAATGTGCCAGCTGTATTTATGGATCTCAGGAATAGAGTATTCATAGAATATTTGGATAAGTTCGTGATCGTATTATTTATTGACGATATCTTGATATACTCTAAGATGGAGGAAGAATACATGGAAAATTTGAGGATTTCTTTAAATATTTTGAGGAAAGAGAAGTTATATGCAAAGTTTTCGAAGCGTGAGTTTTGGTTAAAGGAAGTTCAATTTCTTGGACATGTAGTTAACAGTGAAGGTATTAAAAGTAGACCCAGCCAAAATAGAAGTTGTGACGAATTGGGATAGGCCTAAGACTCCGATAGAAGTCATAAGCTCTCTTGGATTAGTAGGGTATTACAGGAGATTTGTACAAGATTTTTCTAAGATTGCTGTCCCATTGACTAAGTTGACAAGGAAGAATGAAAAGTTTGTTTGGAAGGATAAGTGTGAATGAAGCTTTTAAAAGTTAAAGAAAAGGTTGGTAACCGCATCAGTGTAGGTTTCACCCGACGAAAAGGTAAGTTTGTGATCTACATCGATCCTTTGTATAAAGGGCTAGGTTGTGTGTTGATGCAAGACGGGAAAGTGATAGTATTTGTGACAAGGAAATTAAAGTCACACGAGCAGAAATATCTTACGCATGATCTAAAATTAGCAGCAATTATATTTGCCCTTAAGATTTGGACATTATTCGTATGGTGTAAAGTGTGAGATTATACGGACCACAAAAGCTTAAAGTATATTATTACGTAGAAAGAATTGACTATATGGTGAAGAAGATGGTTGGAATTGATCAAAGATTATGACGGTATTATCAGTTTTCTTCCCTGAAAGGCGAATGTTGTAGCAGATGTGCTAAGCTGTAAAGAAGGGTTGAATGTGTTAAACTTCATCTGAGGAATTAATCAAGGATTTTGGGAAGTTTGAAATAGAAGTGCGAGTTTCAGAAATGGGAAGTGAGGTAATGTATGCAATGACTTTTCAGCCAAAATTTTTAGAAAAGATTAGACGTCATCAAGAACAAATGATGAACCATGAGAAGGATAAGTTGTCTGGAAAAGAAATTAAAGTTCAAAAGGATAATAAAGGAATATACCAAGTTGCTCGCGTATCTGAAATTTTTAGTGTTATGGAATTGAAACACGAAATTCTTCATGAAGTGCATAACTCAAGATTATCGATTCACCATGGAAGTACAAAAATGTAAAAGGACTTAAAAGAAAGTTATTGGTGGCCAAATATGAAAAAGGAAGATTGCAAAATGGATAAGTAAATGCTATACGTGCCAGCAAGTAAAAGCGGAACCTCAACGGCCGAGTGGATTGCTTCAACCACTAGACACATCTGAACGGAAATCGGAGCTTATCGCGATGAATTTCATGGTAATATTTCCAATGACTAAGTCTAATCATGACGCAATATGGGTAATAATTGATTGATTGACAAATTCAACGTGTTTTTTGCATATCAATGAAAGATTCTCATTGGAAAATTTTAGTTAAGATGTATGTGGATGATATCGTGATGCGTCACGGAGTTCCAGTGTCTATCGTATTCGGTAGAGATCCGAAATTTAACTCGAGATCTTGGCGATAATTTCATGATCATTTGGAAGCTAAATTGAAAAATGAGTACGGCATATCTTCCGCAGAACATCGGATAAAGCGAAAGGACTATTCAAACAGTCAAAGGTACATTGTGAACTTGTGCATTGGATTTCAAAGGGAATTGAGACGACCTTTTTCCTTTTATTGAATTCTTTTATAACAATAGTTATCACGCAATTATCGACATGCCGCCTTACGAGGCATTGTATGGAAAAAAGTGCAGATCCCCTACCGACTAAGATGAAGTTGGCGAACGCAAATTATTAGCCCATAGTTAATGCAACAGACGAAAGAGAAAATGGATGTGATTCATAAAAGGCTGCTTGCTGCTCAAGATCGACAGAAGAAAGATGCAGATCAAAACAAGAAAGGATGTGATGTTCGCACCCGCAATCAAAGTATTATTAAAGATCCCTTCATGGAAGGTCTATCCAGATTCGGGAAGAACAGAAAGCTGAGTCCTAAATATACTGGACCATTCGAAGTGCTAAGGGAAATTGAAAAAGTAGCATATAAGTTAGCGTTACCTCCGCAGATGCAATATCTTCATAACGTATTTTACGTTTCTCTTCTGAAGGAGTATAATGCTGATGCTAGTCATGTGATTGAGCTAGGACCCATGGAAATTCAACGAGATCTATCATATATGGAGCATCTAGTATAAATTCTGGATCGTAAAGAAAAAGCGCTTAGAAATAAAGTGGTGCCTCTAGTTAGAGTTTTATGGAGAAATCGCAAGGATAGAAGAGTCAGCTTGGAAACTAGAAAGTGAATTGCGGGAGAAATATCCCCATTCTATTTGTTTAGATTAGATTATGAGGACATAATCCTTTTAAGGGGGTAGAATGTACCGAATGGGAATTTTTGAGAATTAATTATGCGAGTAAAGTATAATTATGTGTTATTATGTGAGAATGGAAATATTAAAATAAATATTATATTCCAGTTTGACGTGTCAGCTGGTATAAAGAGAATGATTGTGAAGCGTAATTGAAAACGCTCAGCGTCGGGCCGTCAGTCAGGACGCGACCCGTTACGCGAAGAATGAATATTAGTAAAAAGGAAAATTTTATGATTAAGAATATTTCATTACGATACGTGATATGTGAATCTATGTTAAGGTGCATGATTATGTGATTATATGCTTGTATGATATAATTTGGAATTTTAGAAAATAAGAAGTGCATTAATTGTTATTTATATAGGTTATAAATGCATTTTTATTCTTTAACGGAAATAGTTTTTAAAATTATTTTTATTTATAAATTTTGAATTTAATTTTATTAAATTTCTAAAATTCTAAGCTATTTTATGATGTCACTCTTGTAATTTATAGATTTATGATTTTATTATAAAATGTATTCTTTGTAATTAATTAGATTAATAATTATTAGATTACCTAATTTTCCTTTCATGCATTTCCACTCACAATATAAAAGAAGGGTAGTTGTGTCATTTTCCACCCCACTAACTCTTTTCTACCTAACCAAATTACCACTTTAGCATTGCATGCATTTGTGCTAGTAGTAGGAGGAGGATAGGTTGGTAATTTCATAAATTCCACTAACTTTGCACATGGGAGAATCAATTTAAAATCTTGTCATTTCACTCACCACTTCACTCATCTAATTTCTTTTCCACTCTCTCCTCTCTCGGCTCTCTCCCCCTCTCTTCTTCTCTCTCTCACCGAGCTCTCTCTCTCTCTTTCTCTTCTTTACATGCAACACCCAATTCTACTTAGAATTTGAATACCTTGCCATTAATCTTCATCCTTTTCAATTCTATATCCATATACTCTTTGCATGTAAGCATTTAAGGGAGTTTTTGCATCAACATCTCTTGGTTAAATCTAAGAAAATACAATTTCTTAGTTAATGACCTTTAGAGAGAGTTTAGTACATAAGTTATGTGATTTTCTTGGTTTATTTTGGAGATAGGTTCGACTTTTTCTATTAAAAAGGTGGGTATTTATTTTGATTCAAAGTTTACAAAGGGTTTTGGTACAAAGATTTAGATTTTGGTTCGAATAATGAGTTTTGCAAAAGGGTTTTAATGTTCGATTGGTTTTGATGATATATATATATATATATAAACCTTTGCTTTTGAGTTGGTTTCGTTGCATGCATGTAAAGTCATAAGTTTAATCAAGTTATATTTTGTTTGGTTTAGAAAGAAGATGGGTTAAATGATTAGATCATGGGTTTAATTAAGTTGGATTTGTGATTTAGGGTATTGCATGTTGAGTTGATGGATTGCATGTCGATTTTACAAGTTATTTTGTTGTTAATTGGGTTATTGTTTAATTTGAAAATAGAATTTGGTTTATATTGGATATGTGACTAGATAAGTATGAATAAATTAAGTTTTGATTATTAAAAGCATGGATTTCATTCGGTTTTCAAAGGAATAAATGATTGAATTTATGCATGTTAAGATTTTGTTCAAAAAAATATTTTGGTTCGGTTTTTGATTTAAAAGAAATGATTTCAAGAAGTGTTCTTGTTTGGAATGGATTAAAATAGGTTTAAATTGTAAATGGAACCTTGTATGTCGATATTTGATAAATTGTTTGTGTTTTATTGAAAAAGCCGAATGGTATATGGTATTAAAAAGGGTTGATTCAAGTTGTTTGGTCAATTTGATTTTAGAGTCTAATTATATGGTTTGTGTTAGATTGATTTGTTGTTTAAAGATGTTTGGTTAGTTGCATGTCAATTTAAGTGGTTGCATGTTGATTTCTTGGCTTGGTACCTGTTGAGTGGCATTTATGACACTTATTTATGCTCTAATAAGCTTTGAATTGGTGTATTTGTACTCAAGTTATTTGTGTTTTAACGTGTTTTCAAGTGTTTTTGCATTTCAGGCATTAATTTGTGAATCAGATGAATTAGCATTATTTTGATGCTATTATGGTGTCTAGGTGGTGTTGGAATAAAAGCTCGTTGAAGCCGGCCCGAAGCTGCAAGAATAAAGAGAAAGAAAAGAAGTGTTTTTGGCAGAAGTCCAGCGCGCCCGCGCCGGGGTACAGGAAGTCAGTGCGCCCGCGCTGGTGAAGCGCGCGGCCACGCTGGGTCGGGATAAACAAAATCCTGATTCTATAACAATTATAATTTCTGGAATCCTGGGATGATTGAACTGCTATATATTGATAACTTAAAGTCATTTTTTAATAAGGAGACTTACCATAGCACAAGGAGAAGACGACAAGAGACCTAGAGCACAATTCAACAAAGGCGAAGATAAACTAGTTTATTCTTGTGAATCTTTGTTTTGAGTTGTAATCTTGGATGCTTGTTTCTTATTTTGTTGAACCTATACTCTTGTTTGTACTTGGTTTTATTTATTCATATAAAGATACGTTTGCTATATCATGTTTTCATCGGAACCCACGTTGATGATGAGTCTGATTATGGGCTAATCTTTATCGTGGGGTTCTAATAGAATTATTTATGGATATCTTTAGTTAAATTGTTTGATGCCTTAGTATGTGGTGATTGTATGATATCCTAGTATTGGTTGTGCGTATTCGTCTTATGAGCGTCGCGAACTTATAAGATAGTGTGTTAATTCTTAATGAAGCGAAACTGAATTTAAGGATTTAGAACTTGCCATGCTAGAATAGGTTCATGTATTTGTTATGCATGATTCGTAGGTAATTTTAACCATCTTACTTGCCCTATGTAATCAAGATAGATAACTTGTGCTTAAACCGTTATGTTGTCAAATTCTATAGACATATAGGGTCTCAATATAATTGGTGCCTATTCAGCTTCTATCTCTTTTGTGGATGTCTGGTAGAATGGTACTTGTGCAACGAAAGTTGGCATTTATCTGTTTTGTGTTGTCTGATTAGTGTCATCACCATTGCATGCTAAGGTTAAGAACAATAAGACTATTGAATGAAGTATTTAATGAAGCTAGAATCCCATGTTTTTCATACATATTAATTTAGTCAATCTTATTCTCGTAGTTATAATTGTTAGCGTAATTCTTAGTTATAAACAATCTCAATTTGTTATCATCTTAGCATTGAATAATAACCATACATTGTTGCTGAGGTGCATCTATTACTTAGTTAACCAATACAGTCTCTGTGGGAACGAATCTGATTTATATCTTATACTACTTGCGAACGCGTATACTTGCGTGTAATTTAGCGCGTGTTTAGCGACTAACAAGTTTTTGGCGCCGCTGCCGGGGACTGCAGCGTTAATTATTAGTTTATGTGCTTTCGATCAGTGGTCATTCATTGACTCAGTCATTGTTACTTAATTGTTTCCTTGTCTTATTTCAGGTGATCTAGCGAGGGTGAATGCATACGCGTTCGCGTACTCACAAGATAACACTGGATAAAGCCGAGGAAGAACTTGTGGTGGTTTGTAGGGAAGTTTTGAAGATAAAGAGAAGTTAGAGGAAGAAGAGAAAGTTAAAGAGACAATTTTAGTAGTTATGGGTGATCAATCAGAAAATCCGAAGACTTTGATGGACTATTCTAAGCCTAAGATTAATGACATTTAGTCTAACATCATCAGACCAGCCAACAGGGCTAACAATTTTGAGATCAAGTCAAGCACGATCCAGATGATACAGAACTCAGTTCAGTTTGGGGGTTCTCCTACTGAAGACCCCAACATGCACATCAGGGATTTCATCAAGATCTGCGACACTTTCAAGTTCAATGATGTGACTGAAGATGCTACCAAACTACGTCTCTTCCCATTCTCTCTGAGGGATAAGCCTAAGTGGTGGTTACACTATCTACCAGCAGGGTCTATCACCACTTGGGAAGATCTTGCTCAAAAGCTTCTCACTAAATTCTTCCCCATGGCGAAGACTGCCGCAATCAGGAATGCTCTTACTCTATTAGATATATTTGTGATGTCATGTGTAATATTATTTGTGTTTAGTTTTCAGATCTTAACTAATAGGACAAATCAGTACTTAACTGGAAATCAGCACTTATACTGTAGACATAACATAAGATATCAGAACTTAAGTTATCAGAACTTAAGTTGTCAGAATATATTTATCAGGAGATAATATCAGGACTTAAGGAGACTTTCAGATAAGGCAGGCGGCTGATTGAAATGAAAGAAGATCGAGACTAAGACAGAAAGAAATATGCATGAAGAAAGAATTCTATGAAGAATAGAATACTTGGAAGAAAAGATAACTAGTTGATGTATTTTAGGAAGTAGAATTATATTCCATATCAATTAGAACATTATCTTGTAACTGTGTAGTATATAAACACAGGCATAGGGTTTACACTATAAGTGTTATCTTATTCGAAGTTATTATTCATTGTAACCCTAGCAGCTCTCGTGATAATTTGTACATCACTGAGAGAGAACAGTTCTTTGTAACAGAGTTTATTGTATTGAATAAAATCTATTTTCTGTTACTTGAGTTCTTATATTTGATTTGATTGTAGTAAACACTGTATTCAACCCCCTTCGACAGTGTGTGTGACCTAACAAGTGGTATCAGAGCCAATCTGTTAACACACATACAGTTTAAGATCCAAAAACAATCATGTCTGAAGAAGAAACTCCAACCAAGCCCACCAAAACTGAAGAACCTCCAAAAACCATAACCCATAGTCGATATGAGACTATAAGAGTTCCCATGTTGAAACCTTCTGAGTATTCCATATGGAAAGTGAAGATGGCTATGTTTCTGGAAGCTACAGATCCAGAATACCTCAATAAGATTAATGAAGGACCACATATGCCAACCAACTCTTTGTGGAAGTTGCAGGTCAGCCAGCAAAGTCTGTACCAAAGGAGAAAAGTGATTACACTACTGAAGATATCTCATCGATTGCAAAGGATGCAAAGGTAAGACACTTGCTGCATAGAGCCATTGATAATGTCATGTCAAACAGGATAATTCAATGCAAGACTGCAAAAGAGAAATGGGATGCTTTGTAAACAAGGTGTTAGGGAACTGATTCAATCAAGAAGAACATGAAGACTATACTCACTCAAGTGTATGAGCACTTTGACTCAAAGCCTGATGAGTCATTAACTGATTTATATGACAGATTTGTCAAACTCTTGAATGATTTGTCACTAGTTGATAAAGAGTATGATATTGAAGATTCAAATCTTGAATTCCTGTTAGCTCTTCGTGAATGATGGGATTTGAAGGCCATAATAATAAGAGACAACTATAATCTTAATGAAACAACTCTTGATGAAATTTATGGGATGCTCAAGACTCATGAACTTTAGATGGAACAAAGAAGCAAGAGGAATGGAAGAAAGTCATGGACAGTTGCCTTTGTGGCTGAGGAGGAAAGTCCCAAGGTTGCTGCCTCAAAGAAAGGCAAGGCTCTCATCACAAAGTCTGATACTGAGTCATCAAGTTTTGATAGTGATGATGACTCAGAAACTGAAAGTATACCTGAGATGGACCCTGATGAAGAGATGATGAAGTTGTGTGCTCTTATGGTGAAAGGAATCACAAAGATTGCATACAGGAAATTCAGGAAAGGAAAGAAGTTTTCCACGAAAGGTGCAAGTTCTGATAAGAAAGGTTTCAGAAAATCTGAAGGCAAAGGAGGAAAGTCTGATAGAGGAGATTACTCAAATGTTAAATGCTACAACTGTGGTGAGAAAGGCCACATATCTCCTGATTGCAGAAAAGGGAAAAGTGACAAAGGAAAGGCTCTGGTCACAAAGAAGAAAAGCTGGTCAGATGCTTTAGATTCCGAGGATGAGGAAAACTATGCCTTGATGGCAAATGCTGATAGCAGTTCTGATACTGCTGACTTAAAGGTACCTCAAACTACTTATGTCTTTCATACTGATGATATTACTGAGTTGAGAAGATATCTTAAAACCATGTTCATTAGTTATAAAGATCAAACTTTAATATGTGAAAGATTAACTTCTGAAAATCTTGCTTATAAAAAGAGGAATGATTATTTAGAAAAAGAGTTAGTCATGTTCCATCAAACTCAGAAAGATAGAGATGATGCCTTTTATGTTAGGGATGAAGTGCTAAAAATGAATGAATATCTAAAAACTGAGTTAGAAAAGGAAAGAGAAATTATCAGGACTTGGACTAACTCTGGTAAAATAACTCAGGATATTCTTAGTAGTGGAAACTGGAAAGAGGGCTTAGGTTATGGAGATGATAAGAACAGTAAGGCAACGGTAGAAACTGAGCCTATAGTTGTTAAACAAAAACCAAAGGTAAATCCTGTTAAGTTTGTAACTGCAAAGACTGATATTGAGAAATCAGAAGTTAAGGAGAAATTAACTTCTGACAAACTCAAACAAGATAAGCCAACTGAAGTTAACATAAGCTCAATGACTAAGAAGCAGCTTAAGCATAAGCTGAAACAGGTTAAAAATGTAAACAAGGTAAAGCCACCTAGGAAAAATAGGAATGGAAAGGAAGGTGTGAACAAAAGTAACAATTATAAGCCTGTTCCTAATGCTCCTAGAAAAACATGTCATAACTGTGAAAATTCTAACCATCTGGCTTTTTTTTGCAGGAAGAATAAGAACATAAACTCCTTACCTTCAAAATCAGGAGTTAAGAGTCAGTCTTTTAGATATAAGCCACAAAATCCTTGTTTTCATTGTGATAGTTTATGACATTCCATTTATACTTGTAAGGAATATCATAGTTTGTACTATGATTATTATCAAATAAAACCTTCTGTAAAGAAAGTTAGCATTATTCCTTCTAGTGTAACTTCTGATGCAAAGTCTTATATTGCAAATTCTGATAAGACAACTGTTAACATAAACTCTGATGCTAAATCCGCTGCAAATGTTAACAAACTTAATAAGGCCAAAGGATCCAAGTAAGTCTGGGTCATTAAAACTAATCATTAGTGGTCTTTGTGATTGCAGGGCAACATGAAGAACATCCTAGTTCTGGACAGTGGATGTTCAGGACATATGACTGGAAATAAAGCCCTGCTATCAGACTTTGTGGAGAAAGCTGGCCCAGGTGTTTCTTATGGAGATGGCAACATTGGAAACACTCTGGGATATGGCAATATAAATCTTGGGAATGTCATCATTGAAAAAGTAGCTCTGGTCTCAGGACTTAAACACAATCTGCTGAGTGTTAGTCAAATCTGTGATAGAGGTTATCATGTGGATTTCTTTGAAGAACACTGTGAAGTTGTAAGCAAATCTACAGGAAAAGTTGTTCTAAAGGGATACATGCATGGTAACATTTATGAAGCCAAGCTTTCAACAAGTACTGATGGTTCTGCAATCTGTCTGTTAAGTAGAGCATCAATTGAAGACAGCTGGGATTGGCACAAGAAACTCTCTCATTTAAATTTTAATAATATAAATGAACTAGTCAAGAAAGATCTTGTGAGAGGACTGCCAAAATTAGTATTTGCTCCTGATGGCCTTTGTGATTCATGTTAGAAGGCAAAACAAAGAAAATCTTCATTCAAGAGCAAGACTGAATCATCAATTCTTGAGCCTTATCACCTACTACATGTTGATCTATTTGGTCCAGTTAATGTCATGTCTATTGCAAAGAAGAAATATGTTATGGTCATAGTGGATGAGTTCACCAGATATACATGGGTGTATTTGTGGCGCCCTCCAAACCCGGGTCAGAAGTTTGGGGTCCACACACATACACACACCTTATTTATAACCTGCTTATAACAATAATAAAGATAATAATAATATGCAGTGACCCTACTTACCAACTACCACGGACCGCAACAGGTTAAAGTATGCACACAAGCCAATCACACACTTATATTACAAACCGTCCAAATCCCAACTATTCAAACTCAGAACTGAGTATTAAAAATTATTACAATTACAAACTTAAATTATTCCAAAAGATGCCTACTAGCTTAACTCGATCAACCCGGACCCCTAGCTCTCGCACTGGATTGGGGATCCTCATTACCAACTGGTTGCTTTTTAACTGGAAAAGAACATAAACAACATCGCACAAATGAGCTAACTAGCTCAGCAAGCCACAATGACAAAACTGAGAATAATGATCATCAAGCGAAAAGGGTTATGATATCAAGTGAACAATGAATTATAATTTAGAATTGGATATTATATTTTCATTTTAAAAACCAAGGTTAGGCTGCTGATTAGTCACGCACTAATCCCGAGCAAAGCACACAACACTGCTCTAACTACTGAATCCAAGGCACACATTGGCCTAACTTGACCATTAATCTGGCCTGACCACGAATCTGGTCCATAATTTTATAAAAAACAATCCAATTCTAATATAATAACAGAATAAACATTGTAAAGCAATAAACAGAATCATAAACAACATTGGATGTTCGATAATGAAAGGGTTTCAACCTCCACAAAGGATCAATATGGCAATTTCAAAGCTTGGCTGTTAGGTAATGAAAGAATTGGATAACAAAAGAATCAATGTTTTATGTTTCAAGGATTTGGTCTTTCAAAGCATAAGGTACAATGGTTTGACTATGTAAGTAATTCGATTCAGTGTTTGGTATTTAGTTTGTATGTATTTGTGGAGTAGTATCGTATATTTGTGGTTTGTATTTGGGTATACAACAATCAATGGTTTAGAAAGAATAAGGTTTACAGCTCAAGATTAATAACTGGAATCAGGGTTTAGGGTTCAGTGCTTCAAAGCGCTTGCAATATAAAACAGGACTATTAATCAACTACAATATATCTCGAGAAAGTTCAGAACACTTGCCGGTACTAGCTTGCTATACTGCACTAACTTCCAATTACAACCGTCTACTCATCGACTATCTGTTTCCTTTTCCTATGCCTTACCTCTTCTGCTCACATATCATAAGCATCTATCAATATTTAACTCATACGATTCTATTCGACATACACTTCTATCTATCCTTCGTTTTACCCAAATCCGATTAACGGATTGAAAGTTACGCTATAAACAAGTAAACACCGAACATATAGACCGACAGTTAACCAACAAGTCACATATAGCACATAATATGTCAAAAAATCGTTGATATATCATTTATAAAGAAGTCTCGGGTCATAAACAGGCTTTCGAGTATTTAAAATGATTTTTAAAATATTTTTCGGAATTAAAACGGGTCGTTGGATCAATTTCAGAGTAATAAACAGGGTTCAATTGGTAAACCTGGCTTCAAAACAATTTTATAATAATTATCGAGCCTTGAAAATAATTTAAAATAATATTTTAAAGCTCGAAACTATTTTTCGGAATTTTTAAATCATTCTTAAATAATTAAATCTAATTAAATAATTAATTAAAATCAATTAATAATTAATTAAATCAATTAATCAATTAATTTTCGAATTAATTGACCAATTAATCAATTAAATATTAACTGAAATTAATTAAGTAATTAATTCAGATTTATTTTTGAATTAAAAATAATTTTTGGAATTAAAATAATAATTTTTGGAATTTTCAGAAATTAAAAACGGATTTTTATAATTAAAATAAATAGAAAATATGATTTTTAAACATTTTTAAAACAGGAATCCTATTTCTGCAACTTTCCAAAAACTTCAGGGACTAAACTGTATCATCCCCAAAAGTTTAGGTACCAAACTGCAAATTTTACAAGGCTCTCCGGAAAACGATCGGGGTTCGCTAGAGATGGCGTTCCCGGAATCGTCACACCTTCAGGAGCTCCAGATATCATCTACAATACATGAGAAACACATCCCAATAATCATTTTGTCCTAATAACCCCAGACCTGGCCGGAAAATGGCCAAGAACTTCACTGGTTTCCGGTGACCCGACGAAAACTTCAAAACACAACTCCCTTCGATTCAGACATCCTCTTCTAACGAGCTATATACCAATCGATTGTAAATTTTATAAGGAACATAACCCACTATAATACAACAGCTAATAACTCCTAGATTTAAAAGCCCTAAATTTCAATTAAGAACATTCTTACGGGTTATAAACCCTAATTTCAAAATTCGAAAATTAAACTCAATTTTGAACATGTTATTGAACTCCAAATCAGTCATATAATATATCAAAATCATCAGGAAAACAAGCTCTACAACATGCAATCATCAAATCATTCAAATAATCATCCGAACAAAAATTCATATTTTTAATCAAAATAATTCGAAAATAAATAAATTTCCAGAAAATAAACCTTTGATTCTGCAGTGGTATGGAACACAGATTCTGATAGTACACCTCAAGACCTTCGTTTTGGTTACTCAAGCTTTCCAAACGGATTCCGGTAACACCTCCGATTGTTGGTTTGATTTTCAGAAAGGTTTATGAATATATAAATTTTCTTTGGAAAATTATGTAATTACTGTCTGTAAATGATTTTTGGTACGAAATAAAATACGTTAAAGGCTATTTATAATTACGGAAAATTAGTATCCCATTGGATCATTCCAGATACAAAATGGTACGTTTATTTATAAAAACTAATCCAAACGGTACCGGTTTTCGGGATAATTTTCCAAACCAGTACAATTTGTACTGTGGTCTTGGTCTCAGCGCCTGGTTACACGTATTACGAGGTGATAATTATGATAGTTTGATAAAAAGATCTCGTTTATTGAAAATACGAGTTTTATTGATTTACCAAAATGAATAATGTATCGAAAATGTTGCACCGGGACCCGCGCAGAACAAACCGTAAGCCGGATCGAAAAAGTCGAAACATGGAAAATGCTCGGAATATTGCAATTAGGTTAGGAAGGAGTTCTCGGAAGAGTTTCGGGTTATAAAAATGTAAAAACGGATGACGTCGGTTGGTTCCTATTGTATAAAATAGTTTTTAAATACTCGGAAAAAGATTTTATAAAATCCATATATTTCTATAAAATCATAAAACAACATAAAAATAATTAGGAAGATATGACAATTATCTATATTTTATTTTAGACATATAAAAATTAAAATACTCAATTAATATTATTTTTAAACATCCAAACACATTTAACACTTAACAAATAATTCACAGAATAAATAGTGAACATTCATAATAATTATTTATTAGCAAAAATAATTACACGATATATCCCGAATATTACAGTATTTCTTGCACACAAAAAGTGAAACTGCATCTATCTTGATTGATCATGTCAAACAACTGGATAAATTGGTCAAAGACTCTGTAAAAATCATAAGAAGTGATAATGGCACTGAGTTCAAGAATTTCATCATGGAAGAGTTCTGCAAAGACCATGGAATAAAGCAGGAATTTTCTGCTCCTGGAACTCCACAGCAAAATGGAGTTGTTGAAAGAAAGAATAGAACTCTTATTGAAGTTGCACGAACTATGCTTGATGAAGCAAAGTTACCAACCTATTTTTGGGCTGAAGCTGTGCCGACTGCTTATTTTACTCAGAATGTTACACTTATCAACAAGCATGGAAAAACACCATATGAGATGGTGAAGAAAAAGAAGCCAAATCTGAAGTATTTTCATGTATTTGGATGCAAGTGTTTTGTTCTTAAGATTCATCCTGAACAGCTATCCAAATTTGATCTAAAAGCTGATGAAGGAATTTTTGTTGGATATCCACTTTCCAAAAAAGCCTCCAGAGTCTACAATTTAAGAACAAGGGTTGTCATGGAATCTATCAATGTCTCTTTTGATGATAAGAAGATTACTGGACATGAAGATTTCAATGATCATGATCAGCTGAGATTCGAAAATGAAGTTTGAAATTCCGATTCTGTAAATCCTTACAGTCTAAATCCTGATACTGTAAACTCTGATGGATTAAACTCTGATGTTATTGAAACTATGGTGACTACGCCAAAGGAAAATGTACCTGTGCCGGGGGAGCATATTGAAGATCCAGCCACATCTCAAGAAGCATCAGAACCTACAACAGGCTCTTCAAGTTCTGATGGGCCAAGTTCTGATAATTCAGGAAACTCATGTTCTGATATTTCTGGAAACTCAAATTCTGAAGGATCCAACTCAGAGAGCATAATTTCAGGGGGAGCATCAGAAAATGTTGATGGAGAAAGCATGGATCATGGGGAGCATCCAGTTCTAGAGTAACCTTCCATCTGCAAGGAAGTGGACTAAAGCACATACACCTGACTTAATTATTGGAAATCCTGATGCAGGTGTCAAAACTAGAACAGCTACATCAAATGAATCTCTCTATCATTCTTTTCTATCTCAGACTGAATCAAAGAAAGTGGAAGAAGCTCTTCAAGATGTTGATTGGGTGCAAGCAATGCAGGAAGAGTTAAATGAATTTGAAAGAAATAAAGTCTGGACCCTAGTGCCAAGACCAAACAACAGGTCTGTTGTTGGTACAAAGTGGGTGTTCAGAAACAAAACTGACAGTGATGGCATAATTACAAGGAATAAAGCAAGGCTTGTTGCAAAAGAAAACTCTCAACAAGAGGGAATTGATTATGATGAAACATTTTCACCAGTTGCTAGATTGGAAGCCATAAAGATATTTTTGGCTTATACTGCTGACAAGAAGTTTAAAGTCTTTCAAATGGATGTGAAAAGTGCTTTTCTTAATGGAGAATTGGAAGATGAAGTATATGTTGAACAACCTCCAGGCTTTGTAGATTCCAAATTTCCCAATCATGTCTACAGGCTTGATAAAGCACTTTATGGCCTTAAGCAAGCACCAAGAGCATGGTATGAGACTATAGCTCAGTTTCTTCTGGAAAGTGGATTTAACAGAGGGACTATTGACTAAACACTGTTCTACCTCAACCATGGAAATGACTTACTTTTGGTGTAGATATATGTTGATGATATCATTTTTGGTTCTACAAATGACAGATTTTGTAAGAAGTTTTCCAAGCTGATGCAGTCAAGATATCAAATGAGTATAATGGGAGAATTTAACTATTTTATCGGCCTTCAAGTCAAGCAGAATGAAGAAGGAACTTTTATTTGTCAATCTAAGTACACCAGAAATTTGTTAAAAAAGTTTGGAATGCAAGATTGTTCAAGTGCATCCACTCCTATGGCCACTGCAACAAAGTTGGATAAGGATACTGGTAAATCAGTAGATATTACTGATTACAGAGGTATGATTGGTTCACTACTCTATCTAACTACAAGTAGACCTGATATCATGTATGCTACCTATCTTTGTGCAAGATTTCAAGCAGATCCAAGAGAACCTCACTTAACAGCTGTGAAAAGAATTTTCAAGTACCTTAAGGGTACAGCTGATCTGGGATTATGGTATCCTAGAGAATCAGACTTTAAGCTAATAGGTTACTCAGATGCAGATTTTACAGGATGCAAAATTGACAGGAAAAGCACAAGTGGGAGCTGCCAATTTCTTGGAGGCAGATTGGTTTCTTGGTTTAGCAAGAAACAAAAGTCAATTTCCACATCAACTGTAGAAGTAGAATTTATTGCTGCAGGAAGTTGTTGTGCACAGATTCTTTGGATGAAGAATCAATTACTGGATTATGGGTTAGAATTTTCTAAAATCCCTATTTACTGTGATAATCAAAGTGTTATTGCTATGACAGGTAATCCAGTTCAACACTCAATGACAAAGCACCTCAGCATTAGGTACCACTTCATAAGGGAACATGTGGATGAAGGTACAGTGGAATTGCATTTTGTTCCAACAGATCAACAACTAGCAGATATCTTAACAAAACCACTATGTGAAGCTACTTTTACAAGATTGGTAAATGAACTTGGAATGGTTTCAGGTTCTTTCTTTAAATCTGCCTAGTTTATGTTCTGATACATCAGATTTTATCATCAGTATTTACAGATATTACTATCTTTGTGTATTCTATGCTTAAATTGAAATTTGCTTAAGTGCTGATTGTTGTCTGATGTGAATTTCTAAATTCTGATAGTGATATGAATCTTTCTGTGACTATTTGTTAGGTCCCAATTTGTTTGTAGAAGGGGGGGTTGAATACAAACAGTACCGAATAATCGAATTAAATGCGGAATAAAAAAATGTGAAACAAAATTCAAGTTAAATAAAAATATTATTAAACTTGAAAGGTGTTACAACAACTGTATCGATTACAAGGTATTAATCTCAAATCAATTATCACAAATCTAGAATAAATTCGACATGAACTTTTTCTATTTTTGCAATAATTAGAATCAAATGCTAAACGCGATTTGAGATTAAGTTCTAGGGATTTTGATCCGCTAGATTGTTACACAAGAACAAGATAAAGATTTCTAGTTGATTGGATTTAACTTTACAATCTAGAAATGTGATCTTGAATTAAGCAGATGAAAAATGGAATGTTTCAGAGGCGGCTGCTTTTGCTTTCTGTGTTCTTGTTTTTGACTTGTGTATTGGATTGATAATTGATCTGCTACTTGTCTGCTTCTTTTTAATCAACATAATAGAATTGAACTGGCAAGACAATCTCTGAGCTCAGCAAGACAATCGGTAGGACTATCCTTAGAGCTAGCAAGACAATCAGAATGAACTAGCAAGACTTTCGGTATGACAATCAATTGAACTAGCAAGACAATCTCCTTCCTAGTGTAACTTTCGGTATGACAATTGAAATGACTTGGCATGACAATCGGTATGACAATCCAGATTGTCATGCTAGTTCATTTTCAATTGTCTTGCTGATTTAAGATTGTTTTAAACCAATTAAACTTCTGAAAATTCCTAAAATTAATTCAGAATTAATTAATCAATTAATTCAATTAATAAATAAATTATTCTTCGCAGATATAATTTATTTTCTTAATTAAATTAGATGACTTAATTAATTAATAGAGAATTAATTCTAGTCTTGAGCAGCAACCATTCTTCTGCAAATCTTCTGAAAATCACTGAAAATTATGAATCAATTCCACCACTTCAACGTTGACACTCGATGTACTGTCTGGTTCATGAGTGACTAACTTCCGTGACGTTTCTTCATGTGTTGACTTTGATACTCTGATTTTCTTCAGATTAAATCCTTGTAATTAATGATACTCTGACGAGATCTCTGTCACTTGATTAAATCCACGATCTTGATTTATATCACTGAGGCATGATCAACTTCTTGAACTTCTTCCAGTGAATTACCTCCTCAAGTCTGTAGATGAACCTTGTTTCTGAATCCTTTGACAGATATTACTTTGCGAGATCTCTCTGACGGTCGATCCACTATTCACTTATTACATTCTTATTTGAGTTGAGTTGAATCCTCGAATATACAAATAGGCTATGACATATGACTTACAATCTCCCCCTATTTGTTTGTTAGACAATAACACACAAATACCTAGAGGATAACTCAACTAACAAATAAGAAAAAGATATAAACATACATGCAAAGTAAATAGCAGAAAAGTTCTGGATGAGATTTAACATTTTCCAGATTCCAAGTAGATGTTCCTCTAAACTGAACATATCTTCAAGTAGTTCCATCTTCATTTGTACAACCACATTTCCTGTTGAGAAGCCCATATCTCTTGCTTCTCCCCCTATGAGAATCAACTGATTAAAGAAGATCACCTTCGTTTTACCACCTCTCCCGTACAATAGGATCCGCAGATAAAAACCAATGGTACTCCCCTTTTGAAAACAGCTTCTTCCCTTACTAGAAAATCACCTTGTGTTTACCACCTCTCCCGTACAATAGGATCCGTAGTTACAAACAACAATGGTTTGGTGTAGTGTACATGTAGGATCTTTTTCTTACTCCCTTCTATTTCTCCCCCTTAGTTGAGGAATCCTCCAAACTATTTCTTAAGCTTTTATCTCCCCCTTAAAGAAGGAATGTATGCCGTCGTCTGAAGGAGTTCTCATATTTCACTTGGTTGGAAAAGAAATAACAAGTAGTTTCTCTTTCTTCCTCACTGTGAGTGTGTGATCCTGTTTTAGTGTACCTCACATGTGTTTCACTCTTCTCTCCACTCGTGTTTACACTCATTCTCACAAGTGTATCACTCTTCTCTCATAGCTCCATAATCCAGCTGTACCTGCAAGGAAAATCACCTTAGCCATCCTTAAGGAGGTCACAGGTGGTGCAATGGGAGTTCACAAATCCCCATCCTTGTTAAACTCGTCAGATGAATCTGAGTCATAATTTACAAGTTGCTAGTTTCCCTTTTAGGGTTCCAGATTTGAATTCTGGGAAGGTAAACAATGATCCAAAGAATTTAGCATAAAGATCACAGTTCCCTTCTAATGTCTGTGAAGACATTTCCTTGTGACTCATCAGGTAATATCTGAATCATTGTCAACAAGTTGCCGATCTGCGCCTATGTCAGATCCACTATCTGCAGATGCATCCAGGGGATTTAAGCCTGGGGAGGTAGACACTGACCACTGACATATGGCTTTTGGATCAGTATCCTCTCCTAACACCTGTAAAGGCAATTGGTCCACTAACGAACCTTGAACAATCGAATCTGACCTTAAAATGGTCGAAACTCTTGTTTCCGTCAACTCATCCTTTGTGTGTGTAACCTCTCCTTGTGGATCAAGAATTGATTATGTTTGAAGTGGTGACACTACATCGGATACCTTGGCCGACAGGCAAAATTCAATAGATGCACCCTGTTGAGAGAATGAATCTAGTAACTGTTTTTGTGCCTTTTCAACAATTACATCTTTTTGAGAAGATGTATGGAGGTTAGCAGTTGTCTCGGTTTAAATACTACTCATCTATGTAGGAGACAGAGCTACTGGGTTGACTACAGAACCTTCCTTATGTGGTGTACTAGGCACTATCTCCCTCACGCTCATTCATACTATATTTAGTGGTAAGAGAGTGTTGGTTGGTTCTGTTTTTGTGTTTGTCTTTACAGTCTGGGATAGACGTTGTGGGTTTTCAACCTCATGACTGTCAATGAAAGAAAGTCATTGGAGACTGAACCTGTAACACAGAATATATGGTAATAGAGAGAAAATGATTTACAATAGTGATTTCAAAAGATTTTACATGACATAAGAAATCACTAATGTAGAAAGAAGTTTAATTTTGTTTTTCAATATGAATGAGTTTTTGATAAAACATTGATCACTTAGGGTAAAGTCTAAGTAATTCTCATTCATGTCAAAAGCTTACAAATATCTGCAACATAATGTTAACAAGATATCATTGACCGATACTTGTCAAGTACTTTAGATACTAATTGTTATGTTGCATAACCAATATATCACTACACATATAAAACAATATGATTGTGCCTAATGATAAAATAGTTATAAATATGACGACTCTACTAGTTCATATACAACTGTAACTGCAGTTAGAGTGCCATACCATGTCCTTGACGATTGCTTGAGCAGTATACTAGTTCATACCAACCTGAAGTGAGATTGTGAAGAAGAGATTGCATAGTCCAATAGATCTACAGCTGCAAAGTCCATGAACTGTGGTGCACTGACTTCCTCTTTTGACTCACCAAACAGGAGTACACTTGTACACATCTTACTAGAGTACAATTCCAAGTGTAATGTGCAGCAGGTGTCTGATATGTCATAATATTCTCAAGTCTCGTCACTGGTGCTATATGTTAGATACTGCTTCCTGATAATAACCTAGCACAATATACAAAATTATAATGATAACATTCCCAGCTTGCAAACAGCCATATCCCTCGGATAAACCTTTGCTGTTATCTCCAAAGGTAACCAGGGGGCCAGCTTTCTCAACCACATTTGATAGCAGGGCTCTATCTCCGGTTATATGTCTTGATGATCCACTTGTCAAGAATCCACACTACCGGTTACACCTGTATACTGCCCTGCACTACAAATGGATTAGACCTTCTTCGGAACCCAAACCTGGTTGGGCCCGGCATACTTGTAGAACTGTCCTTTGTCAGGCAAAACAACATTTTTAATTTTAATTGTCTCAACTTTCTCAATGACTGAACATTTGACCTTGTAAACAGCCTTAACAAATTTCTGTTTAAGCTTAGGCACAAATGTCTCCTTTCTAGCCTTAGAAGGACTAGCAGTCTTAGACCTATCATGCTTCTTGTTATTCACATGCTGACGAGGAGTAGTCTTATCATTAGACACATGCTTACCATTAAAATAAGCATACATCATATTAAAAGCACAAGACATACAATTAGCAACACCACATGCTTTATGAGAGTGATTAACAGCAGGCAATTTATGCATGGTAGACATGGCATTATTGTTATCCAACTCATGTGTGTCTGAGTTAGTCTCAGTTGCTTTCACAACTTTGACTGGAACTTTCGACTCACTTGACTTGGAAACAATCTTCTCATTAGCATGATCCTCAGCACGTATTTCTTCTTGAATAACAGAAGAGGTCGCATCAAATGGTTCAGCAATTGATGCTTTATAAAGGGGTTCATCAACACCCTTAAGCACATGTGGTACTTCCCTCCCTTTAGCACATACATGAGGAGGGGAGTTTATGCCTAATTCTCCAATAGCAGCATTGTAATCATAACCTATTCCAGATGTTTGATTAACAGCTTGCTTACTGTAAAACTCTTTAGCCTTCGAACAAGAATTGAAGTAGGCTCTAACCTTAGTCTCAAGACCGGTGATCTTGTCTTTGAGAATAGTTTCGAGTTTTCTATAACAGTCAACTCTATTCTCTAGAAAAGATACCTGTTCTTTTAATTTGTCTTGATTAATGTGCACAAGTCTTAATTTATTGACCTCTTTCTCAAGGTCTGTGATCTGTAAACTTAACAGTTTATTATCACGACGTGCACAATCTAAGTTACCTCTTAGATGATAAACCATTTCAGCATCAGAAAGTTTTACCTCTTTTCTTGATGATGAAGCATTTCCATCAATAGCCATAAGAGCAAGATTTCCTTCATCTTCATCTTCACTGTCAGTATCATCCCAGCTTCTTCCCTTTGCCAGATAAGCCCTTTCAGAGTTCTTTCTTACTTGCTTTGGCTTTCTACATTCTGTGGCAAAGTGTCCCAACTCATTGCAGTTATAGCATCTGATGGTGCTCCGATCAACCATCCCTGTTTTATATCCACCACTGCCGGTGTTAGAGGATGAAGATCCACCTTTCTGGACTTTGTTGTAGTTGGACTTGTACTTAAGCTTGGGATTCCTCCTGAATCTGACATGGGAGAATCTCTTGACAATTTGGGCCATTGATTCATCTTCCAATTGCTCCAGCTCTTCCAAGGAATAAAAATCATCACTTGATTGATTTGTAGTAGGAGGATCATATTCTGCTACTAACTCATTTTCCCCACCCTTGGAAAACTGTACCATTCTTTCTAACTGTTGAGATTGTTGTTGTTGTTGACCTTCAGCTACAAGTGCATTAGATGTGCTGACCATTCTATCCTTCCCGTAGACTTCCTTCTGTTGAATCTGCTCCAACTCATAAGTTTTTAACACTCCATAGAGCCTGTCCAAAGAAATCTCACTCAGATCTCTAGCTTCTCTAATGGCAGTGATTCTATGTTCAAGATGAGCTGGCAGTGTTAAAAGGAACTTTTTGTTGACCTCCCTGATTGAATAATACTTTCCATTGATGTTCAGGTTGTTGATCAACGCATTGTACCTCTCAAACACTTCAGTAATTCCTTCTCCTGGATTTGATTTGAAATGTTCATATTCAGAGGTTAGGATTTCCAACTTGTTCTCCCTAACTTCCTCTGTGCCTTCATTAATCACCTCAATAGTTTCCCACATGTTTTTGGAATTTTTACAGTTCATCACATGTCTGTTCATCAAGGGATCAAGGGAATCAATTAATATTAATTGAAGGCTGGCATCCAAGGAGGCTTCTTCCTTCTCAGCAGGAGTAAAATCTTCAGGCTCTTTTGGATAGGTTCTAGCTTCCGTAGTCACCACACCATCTATTATTACCTCCGGTTCAATAACCATCGGAGTTTTTATACCCTTCTTTAACAAGTTTGAATATTTGGGATTTGCAACTTGTAAAAATAATAGCATCTTCTTCTTCCACATGATATAATTCTCTTTATCAAATTGTGGAATTTTAACGGTTCCAACTTTATGTGAAGTCATTATGAATTTTTGAATAAATAAAAATTCAAGGAGTTGAAAAATCACAAAAGTCTAGGATCTTGATTTGTTCGTTAATCAGAAGGCTCTGATACCAATTGTTAGGTCCCAATTTGTTTGTAGAAGGGGGGGTTGAATACAAACAGTACCGAATAATCGAATTAAATGCGGAATAAAAAAATGTGAAACAAAATTCAAGTTAAATAAAAATATTATTAAACTTGAAAGGTGTTACAACAACTGTATCGATTACAAGGTATTAATCTCAAATCAATTATCACAAATCTAGAATAAATTCGACATGAACTTTTTCTATTTTTGCAATAATTAGAATCAAATGCTAAACGCGATTTGAGATTAAGTTCTAGGGATTTTGATCCGCTAGATTGTTACACAAGAACAAGATAAAGATTTCTAGTTGATTGGATTTAACTTTACAATCTAGAAATGTGATCTTGAATTAAGCAGATGAAAAATGGAATGTTTCAGAGGCGGCTGCTTTTGCTTTCTGTGTTCTTGTTTTTGACTTGTGTATTGGATTGATAATTGATCTGCTACTTGTCTGCTTCTTTTTAATCAACATAATAGAATTGAACTGGCAAGACAATCTCTGAGCTCAGCAAGACAATCGGTAGGACTATCCTTAGAGCTAGCAAGACAATCAGAATGAACTAGCAAGACTTTCGGTATGACAATCAATTGAACTAGCAAGACAATCTCCTTCCTAGTGTAACTTTCGGTATGACAATTGAAATGACTTGGCATGACAATCGGTATGACAATCCAGATTGTCATGCTAGTTCATTTTCAATTGTCTTGCTGATTTAAGATTGTTTTAAACCAATTAAACTTCTGAAAATTCCTAAAATTAATTCAGAATTAATTAATCAATTAATTCAATTAATAAATAAATTATTCTTCGCAGATATAATTTATTTTCTTAATTAAATTAGATGACTTAATTAATTAATAGAGAATTAATTCTAGTCTTGAGCAGCAACCATTCTTCTGCAAATCTTCTGAAAATCACTGAAAATTATGAATCAATTCCACCACTTCAACGTTGACACTCGATGTACTGTCTGGTTCATGAGTGACTAACTTCCGTGACGTTTCTTCATGTGTTGACTTTGATACTCTGATTTTCTTCAGATTAAATCCTTGTAATTAATGATACTCTGACGAGATCTCTGTCACTTGATTAAATCCACGATCTTGATTTATATCACTGAGGCATGATCAACTTCTTGAACTTCTTCCAGTGAATTACCTCCTCAAGTCTGTAGATGAACCTTGTTTCTGAATCCTTTGACAGATATTACTTTGCGAGATCTCTCTGACGGTCGATCCACTATTCACTTATTACATTCTTATTTGAGTTGAGTTGAATCCTCGAATATACAAATAGGCTGTGACATATGACTTACACTATTCAATCCAATGAGGATAACTGTGCTAGATACTAACCTAGTAGTCTTTAATATACTGAAGATCCCATGTATGAAGTAATTGTTTATGTGGAAATCTTTTAACACAAGCAAATTCTGATATTGAGCTTAGATAAGTTTACTTTGTGTATCTTATTACTAAGTCAAAAACTAGAATAGTGCTTCTTATCTGTTAATTCTGATGTTAGTAAATCTGATGGATGTACTAAGTGTTGATAAGCCTCACTTATCAAAAGAAAAAGAAAAAGAAAAAGAAAAGAAATAAATATCAGGTACTCCTTTGAGATCTAGAGTAAAAATGTGGAAGGGAAGACTCAAGTGCATTGCTGGTATTAAGTAATATGCATTAGAAAAGCAAAAAAATTTCTTGGTGACTTTTCACAATCTATGATTACTAGAGAAATACTTTGATAACAACATAAATTCTGATAAGCAGTCGTGACTCACTTACACTAAGAAGCCACTGTAAAATGGAATTTCAAAAGATGCATAAAATGAGCAAAAAACAGTTGAGGTGGACTCATGCATGAACTCATTTTACAGTAGACTTCAGAATAATGACAGGTTTTGAGCAAAGTTCTTAGTTATGCCTTATTTCTAAGATGTACTGAAGTAAATCAGACTTTACTTTTTGTCTGATACTTAGCTTAATGCACACACTTACACTCCATATGAATGATGAAAATTACTGTGGTGATAAATGTTGTTTTAGATGAATAGTTTATGTGTCAGATTGCATAAATTCCGAGGACAAGTTCTGATGGAAGTTCTGATGATTAAGTTCTGATAAAACCATATCAGTATTTGTGTGAAGAATTACAGGAATAAACATTCACTTTTCGAGTTAAGGAGCCATATTCTGATGACCTTTAAATCCTGATAATAATCAAGTTCTGATGTTGACGTGGCAGTATTTATTTACTTGGTTTATTTTTGGTCATTACTTGAACGATAATATTTTTACAGAATATTGGTTTATGTGAGATAAAATAGTCATAATCATTATGGGTTAGTGGTTAGCGTGTATGTCTTGAAAACCTGCATGCACACAGTAATTGTTATTATATCCCGTGCCCATTAACTCTGGCTTTAGATCTTTTACCGACTGTTATTATTACACATCAGTCTAGGGAGTCGAGGGGTCATTATTTTTCCTTATAATTGTTACACATTCCTCGCGTCCCTTAGTATTCCATTGCCTATTTAAATGACTGATCATTCATCAGTAAAACCATATCTGTTCATTTCTCTCAAACAATGGCACATTTCAGTTGGTATTATTGATATGGCACAGAGACTAGGACTATCTTGTAATTTTTGCATGTAATTGACAAATTTCATGAAATGTACTCATCTGATATATCAATGAAATTTTCTTTAATTGCAAGATTTGTTCTTTGTTTCTCAAATTATGTGACAGTGCATGTTTAATTGTAATTTATTAATCTTTACTTCATCGATTTTTAATTTTATTTCGTGATGAATGTTTTGATTAAATTCTGTTGATTTGAGGAAATAAATGAGGAAAAGGTTCCCATATCAGAACCTGTTATTGTAGAAGTTGAGAAGATCTCTTCTCAGAAAGATACTATAACTGGGAGTTCTAGGCCCCCCAAAAGGCTTAGAAAGTTAAATTCTGATGATAAAGCTCCTACAGTGTCTCCACCTTTGAAGAAATTAAAGAAACAGAGAGCTCACAGGAACATAGTTGAGTTAGATTCAGAGGATGTAGTGGAAACAGCTAAGGAAGGGGATCAGGAATCTCTGATCTCAACAGAACCAATTGTTATTGAATCACTTCCTTCTGCACAACCAGAAACTGCTCAAGACAGAATACCTACACATCCTATGTCACCTAGTCACCTATAGTTGATCCAGTACATACTGAAGAACCAGGTACAAGTGTTGAAATTGATATTCATAACTTGATTGTTCCTGAGCTTTTGTACTTGGAAGCTCCACCAATTCAACTCACTCCACCAACAATATCAATATTGGATGTTGATCAGAACCTGGCTGCATATCAGAATTTAGAGGATGATGTTGAAGCCTCTATAGCCTCACATACTGCTATTTTATCAAAGGATGCTGATACTGCAGGATCTGCAAGTTCTGATGCTGCCAATGAGGATATTACTGGTGAAGCTGCTGCTAATTTAGATGCTGATGCAGCTGGTCCATCAGGACATGCACCTCAACAAATAGTTAATAAAGATGGGGAAGCACCGGTACCTTGGAGTGAAACTCCTAGAGGAAAGGAGTGGACTAAGGAATGGAACACAGTTAGTTTTGTTCCTTCTGAAAAGATTCTTGCTGAGCATCTGGAAAAAGCTGATGAAATGCTGTTAAATGATGATTTCAAGGCATAACTGAGAGTTACTGCATTGAGTACTAGGCATCTTCAAGGTCAACACTCAACAACTCATGCCAAGATGAATAAAATTTAAGAAATCTTGATCCAGCAAGATATGAATGTGAAACTTGAAAAGACAAGATTTTTCAAGCCAGCCTTTGACAAAATTGCCTACATTAAGAAAACTCAGGAGAAGCAACAAACTCAGATTGATGAAATTTTAAATGATCAAGCTTCTCACCAAACTCAACTCAATGAGATCCAATCCTCAGTGGAATTGCTCGTCTCTCTTCTTTTACCTGCTGATGCCAAAAAGGGGGAGAAAGTGATTAAGTCCAAATGCAAATCTATTCAGACACTGAAGGGAAATGATGATGGAAATGATGACCAGGAAAACTCTGATAAGGGTAGAGGTCAAGGTCAATGCAAAGGATTTTCATCAAGTAAAGCTAGAATTACAAGTCAAGGAACAAGTTCTAATACTGAGAGAAGAATCAGTTCTGATACTGGTAAAAGGATAAGTTCTGGTGAACATCTGGAACTTGATGAAGAAATTTCAAAGCAATTATTTCTTAAAAAAAATCCAGGAATGGACTTTGAGAGTCTAAAGGAAGAAGAAGCTAGACTCAAAGCAGAAGGTGTCAAGACAAAATCTAAAGCTTCTGGTGTTGAAAAGAAATTTCCAAAGCCTAAGGGTATTGTGATAAAGGAAAGAACAAATTCTGAGGCAACCAAAGCCAAATCACAAGTGGAAATTGATCCAAGGTCCAAGGGAAAAGAAAAAGTTGATGAACCTGTAAAGGTTTATATGTCAGTCATGGATGAAGAAATAATTGATGAAGACGATGCTAGTCTTACTCTGATTTCAAAGAAGATTTCTCAAACAACCTCTGACATGGCGCATGTTGTTCAGAGTCAAGATGTAGAAAGTTCTGATATGACAGTGAAGCAAGCAACCTCTGACATAGCTCAAGTTGGCTTGATACCAAAAGATAAGGAAAAGGAAACCTCTGACATTACTCATGTTAAACCTTCAAAGATACACCTACCAGGATTCACCAAAGCTAAACAGACTCAATCTTTGAAGACTGCAACAAGTGGTTTTGAAGCAAGAGTTGTTACAGGAAAAGAAGCAAGAGATAAATCTGGATTGAGTAGTTCTGATGGAAAAAGAGTACATAACACTACCAATGATCCAACTTCCTTAAGTGAACCAGGTGTTGGAGCAACTCCTGAAAGATTGAATCGACTTGAATCTGTACAAATGGTTTACCATACCTTTTTGAAAGAACATATCTTGTTATATTTTATGACAGATGGAAGGGTATGCCATATCAGGCAGAATGCTATACCACTGAAGTATTTTGAGGAACTGGAACATGTTCTATTCCGACTTCAAGTGAGAAACAGATTAACAGATAGTGTTGCAGGTTATTTAAAGTCACAAATTCAAAGACAGAAGAAGCTTTACTCTATAAAGTCTGACAACACATATTATCCCAATTACAGAGATCACAAAGGTGATATTGTCGAAATGAAGCCTAACAATGCTAAGATAATAACCACTTTTCTGGGTTATAAGGCTGTGAAATTCAATTTAGAGTCTGACAAGGCATATCTGAGAGATGTTTGCTGAATTGATAAATGCTAAAATGAGGATGGTCAATAAACTTGAATATGTTGAGAGTTGTTTGTTGAAGAACTATCTCAGAACAAATCCTGACATCAAAGAGATCAGAAATTGAAGCCAAGTCAAAGATCTACAACTGCTTAAATTCTGAAGTATATACAGACTGAAGTTGTTATCAAACCTAAAGATGGTAAAGCTGAAAGGACTGTAAGTTGTAGTGATCTAGTCAAATTCTCATACATTTGTACTTAATGTTTTTGACATCATCAAATTTCTGTTAAACTTGTATATTATGCTAATTTACAAGTTGGAGGAGATTGTTAGATATATTTGTGATGTCATGTGTAATACGATTTGTGTTTAGTTTTCAGATCTTAACTAACAGGACAAATCAGTACTTAACTGGAAATCAGCACTTATACTGAAGACAGAACTTAAGATATCAGAACTTAAGTTATCAGAAGATATTTATCAGGAGATAATATCAGGACTTAAGGAGACTTTCAGATAAGGCAGGCGGCTGATTGAAAGGAAAGAAGATCGAGACTAAGACAGAAAGAATTCTATGAAGAATAGAATACTTGGAAGAAAAGATAACTAGTTGATATATTTTAGGAAGCAGAATTATATTTTATATCAGTTAGAACATTATCTTGTAACTGTGTAGTATATAAACACAGGCATAGGGTTTACACTATAAGTGTTATCTTAATCGAAGTTATTATTCATTGTAACCCTAACAGCTCTCGTGATAATTTGTACATCACTGAGAGAGAACAATTCTTTGTAACCGAGTTTATTGTGTTGAATAAAATCTGTTTTTATTACTTGAGTTCTTATATTCGATTGATTGTAGTAAACACTGTATTCAACCCCCTTCTACAGTGTGTGTGACCTAACATACTCAGTTTGCTCAACAAACTGGAGAATCTCTGTGTGAGGCTTGGGATCGATATAAGGAGATGTTAAGGAAGTTCCCACACCATGGCATGCCTGATTGGATGATTATCAACTATTTCTACAATGGATTGCGTCCTACTTCTAGACCCATGCTTGATGCAGCATCAGGAGGAGCCTTGGGGCTAAGAGCTACGATGAAGCTTATGAACTTATTGAACTGATGGCTGCTAATGAGTACCAGAAACCTTACTAGAGACTGACTCAGGGTAAAGTAGCAGGAATTCTGGAGTTGGACGCAGCAACTACTATCGCTACCTAACTGAAGGCTTTGACGATGAAGGTGGACACCTTGGCAAATTATGGAGTTAATCAAATCACTAGTGTCTGCGATCTATGTGCTGGAGCCCACGAGACTGATCAGTGCGCACTTTCTAGTGAATCAACTCAATTTGTGAGCAACTTCCAGCGATCGCAGCAACATGTGCCAGCCACCTACCATCCTAACAACCGCAATCATCCAAATTTTTGTTAGATCAACGCTCAGAATACGGTTCAACAACCTTATCAGCAATATCCAACTAAGCAGTACAACCCCCCCTAGTTTTCAGCAACCGCAGTATGCACCAAGACAACAACTCCAGCTGCAACAAGCTAATGAAAAATCCGAATTGGAAGAGTTGAAGATTATGTGCAAGAGTCAAGTTGTTCTATCAAGACCTTGGAAAATCGAAGTGCACTGAAGTGCCAGGAAAGAGGGAAGCTAAGGAGTAGGTAAAGGCAATCACTTTAAGGTCTGTAAAGGTTGCAAATCCCGAACAAACTCAAGTATTAACTGAAGAAACTGGGGCTGAGAAAGAAGCAAGGTAGCAGGATGAAGAAGCGGAACCAAGGAAGACTACTGTTGAGCACACTCCGCCTGAGGGTAATACATGCGAGAAATAGATCTATCCTCCACCGCCTTTTCCTAAGTGGCTGCAGAAGAAAAAGCTGGGCAAACAATTCGAGAAGTTTCTGGAGGTGTTCAAGAAACTTCATATCAACATACCTTTTGCTGAGGCTCTTGAGCAGATGCCTAGTTATGCAAAGTTTATGAAAGGTATTCTCTCTCGGAAAGTGAAGCCTGATGATTTAGAGACTGTCGCTCTCACGGAGGAATGCAATGCTGTGCTGTAACAAAAGTTACCTCCGAAGCTTAAAGATCCAGGAAGCTTCACCATTCCATGTACTATTAGAAAAGTGTCTTTTGACAGATGCTTATGTGATTTGGGAGCTAGCATCAATCTGATGCCTTTGTCAATTTTAAAGCAGCTGGACTTACCTGATCCCAAACCAACTTATATGACCTTGCATCTGGCTGACCGTTCTATTACATACCCGTGAGGTATTGTGGAGGATGTCTTGGTCAAGGTTGATAAACTCATCTTTCCTGCTGATTTTGTAATTCTTGATTTCGAGGAGGATAAGAAGATTCCCATAATCTTGGGAAGACCTTTATTGGCGACTGGCCAAACCTTGATAGATGTGTAAAAGGGTGAGCTCACCATGTGAGTTCTGGATCAGGATGTTACTTTTAATATGTTCAATGCTATGAAATTTCCTACTGATAATGAGGAGTGCTTAAAAGTGGAGTTGGTCGATTCGGTGGTCACATCGGAACTTGATCAATTGCTAAGGTCTGATACCTTCGAAAAAGCCTTATTGGGGAATTCAGATAGTGAAGATGATGAAGGTGAAGAACAATTGCAATATTTGAATGCTTCTCCCTGGAAAAGAAAAATTGATATGCCTTTTGAATCTTTTGGAATGGACGAATTGGATAAAGCTCCTAAACGCCTCAAACCTTCTATTGAGGAAGCTCCCACTCTCGAGATTAAGCCTTTACCTGATCATTTGATGTACGCATTTTTAGGTGATGCATCTACTCTGCCTGTTATTATTGCATCTGACCTTTCAGGTAGTGATGAGGAAAAGCTTTTGAGGATTCTGAGAGAGTTCAAGTCGGTAATCGGATGGACTATAGCAGATATCAAGGGAATCAGCCCTTCTTACTGTATGCATAAAATTCTGCTAGAAGAAGGCCGTAAACCTACGGTCGAGCAGCAAATAAGACTTAATCCTATCATGAATGAAGTAGTGAAGAAGGAAATCCTTAAGTGGCTAGATGCAGGGATCATCTACCCTATCTCTGATAGTTCATGGGTAAGCCCGGTTCAATGTGTACAAAAGAAAGGTGGAATTATTGTGGTAGAAAATGAGAAGAATGAGCTTATTCGTACAAGGACAGTTACGGGGTGAAGAGTTTGCATGGACTATAGGAAGCTAAACAAAGCCACTAGGAAGGATAACTTCCCTTTGCCCTTCATTGATCAGATGCTTGACAAGTTGGCCGGTCATGAGTACTATTGATTTTTGGATGTCTATTCGGGTTATAATCAGATTTGTATCGCTCCAGAATATCAGGAGAAAACTACCTTCACTTGTCCATTTGGTACTTTCACCTTCAGACGAGTTTCTTTTGGTCTGTGTGGTGCGCCAGCCATGTTTCAGTGATATATGATGGCCATTTTTTCTGACATGATTGGCCAGAATGTGGAACTGTTCATGGATGACTTCTCAGTCTTTGGCGATTCTTTTGATGAATGCTTGCAAAATCTTGGACATATTCTCAAGAGGTGTTGAAACCAATCTAGTTCTCAATTGGGAAAAATGTCACTTTATGGTGCGACAGGGCATCATTCTCTGGCATAAGGTTTCTAGTAAGGGTCTTGAGGTGGATAAGGCCAAGGTGGGGGTTATTGAGAATCGTCCTCCACCTATTTCGGTTAAAGGAATTCACAGTTTTCTTGGTAATGCGGGTTTCTAAAGGCGATTCATCAAAGACTTCTAAAAAATTTCAAAGCCATTTTGCAGTTTGCTAGAGAAAGATGTCCCTTTCAAGTTTGATGATGAGTGCCTTGCAACTTTTGAGATATTGAAGAAGAGTCTAATTACGACAACTGTCATAACAGTACTTGATTGGAATGAGCCTTTTGAGATGATGTGCGATGCAAGTGACTATGCAGTTGGAGCAGTTCTTGGGCAGAGAAAGAACAACATATTTCATGTGGTCTATTATGCTAGTAAGATCCTAAACGGTGCTAAACTAAATTATACTACTACAGAGAAAGAGCTTTTCGCTATTGTCTATGGTTTTGAGAAATTTTGATCTTATCTACTTGGGACTAAGGTGACAGTTTTCACTGATCACGCTGCAACTCGATATCTCGTCTCAAAGAAGGACTCGAAGCCTAGATTGATTCGATGGGTTCTTTTTCTCCAATAATTTGAACTAGAGATCAAGGATAGGAAAGGAATTGAAATTCAAGTTGTTGATCATCTCTCGCGTTTAGAGAATCCTAATGCTACTTCATTGGATAAGACATTGATAAAGGAGTCTTTCCCCGATGAGCAGCTGTTTGGAGTGCAAGAAGAAGAACCGTGGTTTGAAGACATTGTGAACTACCATGTGAGTAATAACATGCCTGCCGACTTATCTTATGCTCAAAGGAAGAAGTTTTTTCATAAAGTGAAGTGGTATAGGTGGGATGAGCTGTTTCTTTTTTGCCAAGGAGCTGACCAAATCATCAGGAGATGTATTCCTTACAGGAAAACGGGGGTGGGGGGATCTTGTGAGATTTCCACTCAACGGCTTATGGAGGACATTATGGTGGAGAAAAGACAGTAGCTCGTGTTCTTCAAGCATGTTTCTTTTGGCCGACATTGTTTAAAGATGCTCATCAGTTCGTTTTGAAATGTGATCGATGTCAACGTGTGGGTAATATGTCTGAGAAGGATGAGATGCCTCTTAATATGCTTCTCGAGGTTGAGGTCTTCGATGTTTGGGGAATTGACTTCATAGGGCCATTTGTCTCATCTTGTAACAATCAGTATATCTTGTTGGCAGTTGATTACGTGTCGAAATGGGTTGAAGTTAAGGCATTGCCAACGAATGATGCGAAAGTGGTGCTTAATTTTCTTCACAAGCAGATATTCACAAGGTTTGGAACCCCAAGAGTCATAATCAGTGATGAGGGGTCACATTTTTGCAATTACAAGTTCACTGCTATGATGAAAAGGTATAATATGAATCACCGCATTGCTACAGCTTATAATCCTCAAACAAATGGTCAAGATGAGGTATCTAATAGAGAGATCAAGCGCATTTTGGATAAAGTGGTTTGTCCATCAAGGAAGGATTGGTCTTTGAAGCTTGATGAAGCTGTTTGGGCATATAGAACAACATATAAGACTCCATTGGGAATATCGCCGTTTCAACTGGTTTAAGGTAAGTGGTGTCATTTGCCTGTGCAGCTAGAGTATAAAGCATATTGGGCTTTAAAGAAGTTAAATCTGGACTTGGATGCGGCTGGAAAGAAGAGGACGTTTCAGTTGAATGAACTTGACGAGTCTCGACTTCAAGCTTATAAGAACAATAAAATATATAAGGGGAAAGTCAAGAGATGACATGATAGGGGTCTAGTGCTCAAGTCATTTGTTTCGGGGCAACAAGTTCATTTATTCAACTCTCGTCTCCGTCTTTTTCCTGGAAAGTTGAAGTCAAGATGGTCAGGGCCGTTTATTATCAAAACTGTGTTTCCACATGGAGCGGTGGTAATTTTTGAAAATGATCTGGGCCAAGAATTCAAGGTAAATGGTCAACGGTTGAAGCATTATTACGGTGACATGGCAGCCCATGAGATGGTTAGTGCCGTTTTATTGTCCATTTGATCTCAAGATTCTACGTCGAGCTAGCGATGTAAAAGAAGCGCTTCTTGGGAGGCAACGCAAGTATGTTATACATTAGTAAGTAGAGGAAGCAAGAAGAAAAGAGAAAAACACAAAAAAATCAGAAAAAGAAAAAAAATTAGGGCCAATTACAGAAGTTGGGTGCGTCGCGCTGGCCAAGTGCGCGGCCGCGCCATTTTTCCAGTAACCAAGCACGCCCACGCTGATCCAGCGCGCGGCCACGCCGGTTTTCTATGGAGTGAGCGCGCCCGCGCTGTCCTAGCGCGCGGCCGCGCCGGGACCCTGTCGGAAAAAAATAAGAAAGGGAAGTTTTAAGAGAAAATCAGGATTTTTAACCAAAAATCAATTCCAACCCGATTTTTACTCTTCCACATCCTATAATTCCCTATCCTAATCAATTCCATTATTCCCATGATTCCCATAATCAATTCCCACTTCTATTCCTGATAGAATTCATACCCCTCCACCTATAAATACATACACTTACATACAACTTCTCCACCAATTCACAAACTCTCAAACACAAATTCTCTCTAAACACTTAAGCTTTTATTCTATCTCTTTCAATCCCGATGGCACCCAAGAGATAAAGAATACAAGTTGGAAGCAGCGCCAACGATTCTTCAACTACGAGTGGTGTGAGGCCAAGGTTTTCTACTCCCGAGGCTGAGGAGGAGTACATGAGGCTTCTCTCGAAGCCCATTGCTAAGGATCGAGGTTTTCTGCCATCAGGAAATGATGGTAAGCTTTTGGAGATGATTCTTGATATGGGATGGGTTCCTTTTTGTGAGGCTCCCACTGTTGTGCCTATGAGTGTTGTACGAGATTTCTATGCCAACGCTAAGGCAGAGAAAAATGGTTTCATGGTGGTGAGGGGGAGGACTGTTGAGTACAGTGCTGAGGATGGTGATATAGCAGCCTGTGAGGAAGGTGGGCCAGGACACTTGGAACGGTAAGACTCCTGAGGACTTTGATTTGGATCTCATCATTGCTACTCTCTCTGTACCTAAAACTCATTGGAAGTTCAAGAGAGGCACTACTGATTACTCCATGTTTCCTGCGTTGTGCATGAACAGGTATGCACGAGCTTGGAACTCGTTTATTTGTGCTAACATCATGCCATTTTCTCATGTGCATGAGATTACTATGGAGCGTACTCGTCTGCTTTGGGGTATTCTGCAGGGGGATTACATTGATTTAGGGATGGTTATATACCAAGGAATTCTGAGGTTTTTGAGAGGAGGTACTACTGGGCTATTCAGTATGCGTCTATTGTGACAAAGTTGTGTGTGGCAGTTGGTGTTCATTGGCCTACACATGAGCAACTTTAGATTCCCAGTGCTCCTATTGACAGTTCCATACTGCATCATGGTTGAGTGGTATGGAGGGTAGCCCGATCCTAAGGGGCTTGGTTACTCATATGCTCATTTGCCAAGAGGTGTGCCTATGGAAGCAGCTACAACAGGAGGTTCTCAGCATGCCCGTAGAGCAGCTTGGAGAGCTCAGTATGGAGAGGAGGCTGGTTCATCGCATCAGCAACATGAGGAGGAAGCAGGAGCGGAGATGGGAGTTGGTTTGAGTTCGACGCAGTATAGGCGTCTTGCGAGGAGGATGGATGCGATGCACGATATTCATAGTCGTTTTACACGCGATCTCACCCAGGTACTTGGGACTATATTTAGAGCCATCAGAGTTGACATTCAGTGGCCATTATTTGGTGAGGACTCTGTGTATCCGCCTCCTAACACGCCTGACACTCCACCCCTTGAGAGTGAGGATTCTGATTCACAGTAAGTATGCCTGATTCCTTACTATTACCTTCACTGAGGCCAGTGAATATTTTAAGTTTGGGGGTAGTAGTTGAAGGAATATGTTTGTTTGAGTCTCATATAGTTGCATGTTCATGATAGTTTAGTTCATATAGTTGCATATTTTGCTATGCAGTTTTTCATTTATTTTTTATTTTGGTAGTTTTATGATATTTTGTTCATGTAGTTTCATGCATTTGCATTGTGACATGATCCCTAAGATAATTTTTTTGATTAATTGGTGATATTGATGCTAGTGTAGTGATATCGTATTTAGTGAAGTTGAGTCTTATTGGATTGATTTGCATGATAGAGACACTTGTATTTCACTAAGTCTTATAGGTTGCTAGAGTGCTAGATCATGATCATGGTTTGTTAATTTATCGAGGTTTAATCACTTGTTTATATTTCGAATTTAGGGTATTCTCTTAATAATAAAGGGCATGGATATTTTAAAATTGTGGAAAAAAGAAAAAATTGGATTTTATTGCTATTTGTGTGGCTAGGTGTCAAATGGCTAGTAGCCGGCTCAATATTTATATGAGTAGTCTAGGATTGAATAAGATGGAGCAAAACACACTCATTCAGAAATTGTGGAAGAAAAAAGAAAAAAAAAGAAAAAAGAAGAAGAAGAATAAGTGTTATGTATAATTGATCACGAGTGGGATCTTTAGTACTCGAGTTATTAAGTTCTTAGGGGACTTTGTGCCTAGTGACCTAAGGCTTTGATAGTATGGGATCCGCTAACCTAACACTCGCTACATGGGTGCTATTGTATAAGTCTTTTGTGGACCTCACTCATTGCATGATCAAATAAGCATACTTGTGTTGTTTTGTTGTGAATAAAAGCATGAATCCATAAAAAAACTCTGATATAAGAATTGAAGTATTATAAGTTATTTTGAGTATAACTTTTATTCTATTTATAAACTTGCGATTGTTTTGATAAGTAGTGAGTCATAATTGTCGATCTAGTTGCGATAGTATAAGACACATGCACGTCTCTGGTGTGTAAGTTGGTTTGTGAGATTTGGTGGATCTTTATGCGAATAATTGCATTTGCTGAGGTGTTACTGGTTGATTGGTTTAGTTATTCTTTTGGGATCGATGCATTCATATTAGTTGCATTCATGCATTTTTGTTTCTTGTTCTTTGAGTCTATTTATGTTTGAGGACAAGCATCGATTCAAGTTTCGGGGTATGTTGAGTGGCTTTTATGACACTTATTTATGCTTTAATAAGCTTCGAATTGGTGTATTTGTACTCAAGTTATTTATGTTTTAACGTGTTTTCAAGTGTTATTGCATTTCAGGCATTAATTTGTGAATCAGATGAATTAGCATTGTTTTGATGCTAATATGGTGTCTAGGTGTTGGAATTAAAGCTCGTTGAAGCCGGCTTGAAGCTGCAAGAATAAAATAAAGAAAAGAAGTGTTTTTGGCAGAAGTCTAGCGCGCCCGTGCTGATGAAGCGCACGGCCGCGCCGGGGTACAGGAAGTCAGCGCACCCGCGCTGGTAAAGACTACGTTTGCTATATCATGTTTCATCGAAACCCACGTTGATGATGAGTCCGATTATGGGCTAATCATTATCGTGGGGTTCTAACGGATTTATTTATGAATTTCTTTAGTTAAATTGTTTGATGCCTTAGTATATGGTGATTGTATGATATCCTAGTATTGGTTGTGCGTATTTGTCTTATGAGTGTCGTGAACTTATAAGATAGTGTGTTAATTCTTAATGAAGCGAAAGTGAATTTAAGGATTTATAAGATGTCGTATTTAGTGATGTTGAGTCTTATTGGATTGATTTGCATGCTAGAGACACTTGTATTTTACTAAGTCTTATAGGTTGCTAGAGTGCTAGATCATGATCATGGTTTGTTGATTTGTCGAGGTTTAATCGCTTGTTTATATTTAGAATTTAGGGTATTCTCTTAATAATAAAAGACATGGATATTTTAAAATTGGGGAAAAAGAAAAAAATGGATTTTATTGCTAGTTCTGTGGCTAGGTGTCAAAAGGCTAGTAGCTAGCTCATATTTATATGAATAGTCTAGGGTTGAATGAGATGGAGCGAAACGCACTCATTCATAAATTGTGGAAGAAAAAAGAAAAAAAAGAAAAGAAAAAGAAGAAGAATAAGTGTTATGTATAATTGATCATGAGTGAGCTCTTTAGTACTCGAGTTATTAAAGTTCTTCAGGGCTTTGTGCCTAGTGACCTAAGGCTTTGATAGTCTGGGATCTGCTAACCTAACACTCGCTACATGGGTACTATTGTATAAGTCTTTTGTGGACCTCACTAATTGCATGATCAAATAAGCACACTTGTGTTATTTTGTTGTGCATAAAAGCATGAATCCATAAAAAAACTCTGATATAAGAATTGAAGTGTTATAAGTTATTTTGAGTATAGCTTTTATTCTATTTATAAACTTGCAATTGTTTTGATAAGTAGTGAGTCATAATTGTCGACACGCCTGACACTCCACAAGGGGTGGAGTGTCAGGCGTGTCAAGAGGCGTTTATCAGTTTTGTGTTGTCTGATTAGTATTATCACCATTGCATGCAAAGGTTAAGAATAATAAGACTATTGAATGAAGTATTTAATAAAGCTAGAATCTCATGTTTGTCATACATATTAATTCTGTAACGCCCTCCAAACCCGAGTCAGAAGTTTGGAGCCCATAATACACACACACCATATTAAACCTGTTATAAATATAATAATATATATATAAAATGACCCTACTTACCATAATTCACGGATCGATACAGTTTAAAGTATGTCCACAAGCCACAATCTTATTTATTACACAAACATACCAAATCCCAGTTTATTTATCATACAACTGAAGTTTAAACTTTATTATAAGTTATCAACACAACCAAGCCAAACATCATCTGCTAGTCTATTCCATTTCAACCTGGATACCTAGCTCGCACACTTGTCTGGGGATCCTCGCTACCACCAGTTTCCTTTTTCACTGGAAAAGAATATAAACAGTTTTGCAAGATTGAGCTAACTAGCTCAGCAAGTCAAAAAGACAGTAACTGAGATTAACAATGATCAATTGAAATGATATAAGGAATCAAGGTTACTGAAAAGCAATGATTAGAATTGGATATTCATTTTCATTTTAAAAAGCAAGGTTAGGCTGCTGATCAGTCACGCACTAACCCCGAGCAAGGCTCCCATCTTTGCTCTATATACTAGATCCAAGGCACACATTGGCCTACTATGACCACGAATCTGGTCTGACCACGAATCTGGTCTGACCACGAATCTGGTCTGACCACATTCTGGTCCATATTAAAAAACAATCCAATTCTAGAATCACAATACGATAAGCAATGTAACTCAATAGTTGAATCACAAAGAATATTTATTTTAAAACATGGGATGGTCTGTAGTTCCATGAAATGACCAAAAAATCATAAAGGTTGGGTTTCAATCAAGGAAAGAAACAGAAAGCAGAAGACTCAAGGGTTCAAGCGTTACTAGAATTGGTCTTCTGTTACACAAGGTATAAGGGTTGGTATGATAAACAATTTTGTATCAGGGATCAGTATGTAGTAGGTATGTATTTGTGGAGTAGTATCGTATATGTGTGGTTTGTATATGTGAATGATCAACGGTTTATGAAGAAACAGGCTTATGGCTCGAGATCAATAAGAATAAGGGTTTAGGTTTAAGTACTTCAGAGTACTTGCAATATAGAACAATAACCATTTAGAGTAATTGCAACACAATGAAGAACGTTTCAAAATATTTGCAATAATCAAGAGGAAAAGAAACACTTGCCTTATTGATTCGCTTTCACTTTACTAGCACTTATCAATTGATTCCCACTCACTGACTACCTGCTTTCCCTTTTTACGTCTCGCTTTCTTTGTTAAACATCACATGTACTTATCAATACTCACTCTCATTTCGTTCTATTCGTTACAAGCTTCTAACTACCCTTCGTTTCACCCAAATCCGATGTACGGATTGAAAGTTATAAACAAAACAGTCAAACAACGCACGTACAATCATATTATGCCTCAATTAGATCACATATAACACGTAGCACGTACGATATTCAATTAAAATAATTAACTAAAAAAGATTCGGGGTTAAAATGATGATGACAATGAGTTGTCGATCATTAATGATGACGACCCTGTGACCTATAATGAGGCTATGAGTAGTGTTGACTCAGAGAAATGGCATAGTGCCATGAAATCCTGAATGGAATCTATGTATACGGTATACAAAAGATAGATTATAGCAGATGGCCAGGTGGAGACCTATAAGGCCAGGCTTGTGGCAAAAGGATTCAAACAAAGGCAATGGATTGACTTTGATGAAACCTTTTACCTGTAGCCCTGTTAAAATCAGTTCGGATTTTGCTTGCGATTGCTGCTTACTACGACTATGAAATCTGGCAAATGGCCAGATGGTTTTCTTTCCAAGAGAAATGAAAACCTAGTGTGTAAGCTGCTGCGAACCATATGTGGTTTAATGCAAGCTTCTCGAAAGATGGAACATTCATTTTGATGAGACAATCAAAGAGTTTGATTTTATCAAAAAACAAAGATGAACCATGGGTCTACAAAAGGGTTAGTGGGAGCGCGGTAACATTTCTTGTATTGTATTGAAATAGAGTTGACACACATAACAACATAGCAGACCCACTCACAAAGCTACTTTATGAAAGTCACTTTGATCGTCATAAAGACAAGATGGGTTGGACTTAGGAATAACTTTTATGTAATATGTTTTGATTTCATTGATATTAATAAAGACTTGTTTTGTTTTTATTACTGGCTTTATCTATTTAAGTGTTTAAATAAGATATACCATAGTTTAGAGTAAAGCTTTTTATGGATTATGATGAGATCATAATAGTGAGACCTAAAAAGATGATAACTCTAAACTTAAATAGTTCCTGGTCATTGGATTACTAACTGGTAATTAATAATCCGCAAAGATCGGTACATACTATGCTTGCTTCATTATGAAGGATGTTTGTTCTCATAGACATTTGTATGGTGACACTATAGCTAGTATGTAGGTGCTTATTATGGAATAAGTTCACTGAACATGACTTGCACAGCTGAACAACTGATGGAGTTCACTCACGTGTCAGCAGTTGTTCACATAGTGATAGTTGTACAAGTATCCTTAGATTTGAGGTCATCATAGTCATCTTGTGTACACTGAACTATGCTTTGGTTTAGTTCTTAGTCTCCAGGGACAATTATTAGGGCTCTTCTGGGTATAGGAATTTGTACACGAAGATAGTGTATGATCAATAAAGGATCTACCGCTTCCAGTGAAGGAAGCGAATGTTCAAGGCTGATCCACTTATGCTAGTTCAGGAATCTCTGGCCAGAGTAAATGAAATTAGAAAGGAGTTTCTAATTTGCATAGAACTACGCATAGTAAATGGTAAGCAAAGTGATTGAATTAGACAGGCTTGACACGAGATCCATGCCTTGTATTTAATCGGGACATTGTAGGGTAGAAGGAGTTTATTGTACGGTAACTATTCACTGAATAGGTTCTTGGTATTCTAAGCAGTGAATTCATATTATCCGGATAGTCGCGATATGCTGAGAAATATCCCTCACGATGTAGAATAACTGTGATTAATTAATTAATCATATTTAATAAATTAGAGAATTTATATAAATAATGATAAAATAGTTTTATTATTATTTATTTCTACTACCGGCTTAATATTGAACCTACAGGGTCACACCATAAAAAGAGAATGATTTAATGGTGGAGGAATTAATTAATAATGGCTAATAATTATTTATTTATGAAATAAATAATTAATTGGCCAATTTAATAATTGATTAAATGAGATTTAATTGATTATAAATTAATTAAGAAAAGTTCTTAATATTATTAATTAAAGGATTTAATTTTTGGAAATTAAATCAAGAGAGAGAATTATTTCTAAAGTGTTTAGAAAAAGGATTAATGATTAAAAGGTGTTTTAATTATTAATGAGAATAATAAATGGGATAATAATAATAATATTTATGGGAAAATTTCAGCTGAAAATTTTGCGTATAAATACACTATTATAGACCCTAATTTTATTCTAACCCACACAAAACCCAAAAAGTTTGGAAAACTCAATTATCTCCACCTCCTTCCTCCTCCTTAACATCGTTTTCTTGGTGGATACCGGTGGAGTGCTTCACACTTGAGGAGCAACTGCTAAGGATCTCTGATCGTTGTCTCCGAATTATTTTTAAAGGTTAGATTCGATCCCTCGAATTTTTATTCATGATCTCTATGCTTTTATTTGGATTTTATATGTGTAAAAGTGTTTTGCCATGCCCCCGCTGCGTTTAAAATCCAACACTTGTAACCAAAATTCACACTTCGAAAACTTTACATATAACTTCTTCCTTCTCAAAATTTCCAAAGCTATCCTTAGATGCTCTGTGTGATCTTCCGTTGACTGTGAGTAAATCGAAATATAATCGATAAACACAATTACAAACTTGTCCAAATATTCCTTGAAAATTCTGTTCATTAGGTCCATAAATGATGCTGGGGCATTGGTCAATCCGAAAGACATCACTAAAAATTCGTAATGACCAAACCTTGTTCTGAAAGTTGTCTTTGGTATATCTTCAGGTTTGATTTTCAATTGGTGATATCCGGATCTCAAATCAATCTTAGAAAAATACTTGGCTCCTTTCAGTTGGTCAAACAAATTGTCAATTCGAGGTAATGGATACTTGTTCTTGATCGTAAGCTTATTAAGTTCTCGATAGTCGATGCATAGCCTCATGCTTTCGTCTTTCTTCTTAACAAATAGAACCGGTGCACCCCATGGGGATACGCTGGGTCGAATCACTCCTTTTTTAATAATTCTTGCAATTGCTTTGCTAGCTCCTTCATTTCGACTGGCGCTATTCTGTATGAAGCTTTCGATACTGGTTCAGATCCAGGTGCTAAGTCGATTGCAAACTCAATTTCCCTATCCGGAGGAAGTCCCGGTAGTTCATCTGGAAATATGTCTGGAAATTCATTTACCACTAGAATGTCTTCCAGTTTTGCTGACTCCTGACTTCTATCTATCACGTAGGCAATAAAATGCTCACATCATTGTTGTAATAGTTTCTTAGCTTGAATCATCGTCAAGAACTTCTTTGCTTGCTTCTGACCTTTAAACGTCACCGCCTTCTCGTCTGATGTCTTCAAAATTACCTTCTTGTTACGAGAGTCTATTTGAGCATCATGCTTAGATAGCCAGTCCATTCCTAAAATACTGTCAAACTCTCCTAACTTAAATGGTATCAATTTAGCGTCAAACTTATTACTAGAAATCTCAATCTCACAGTTCTTGCACACTTGGTTCACAGATACACGCTCCTGATTTGCTAATTCTACCGTCATAAGCTCACTTAACAAATCAATTGAGCAATTCAACTTATCAACAAAATCCTGGGAAATAAATGATCGAGTTGCTCCCGAATCTACTAGCACTTTAGCACATAAGCAGTTCACAATAAGCGTACCTGCCATGACATCTGTGTCCATGATAGCATCTTTCACAGACATGTCATAAACTCTAGCTCGGGGAGGTTCATTCACCGCTGGAAGGATGATAGCATCTTTCACAGACATGTGTCCTGGCTTTCCGCACTTGAAACAGGTATACCCAATTGCTAGAACTTTGCCTGCCTGATTCCTGGTAGGCTGATCCTTGTTGGATTGCTCCCTGGCTAGCTGATTACGGCACTCCCTTGAGTAGTGCTCCCTCTGGTTGCATCTATAGCAAACCACATTCAACTTGTTGCAAATTCCACCAAGTTTCTTTCCACATACTTGGCAATATGGTATAACTGGCCTCTGCTGGGTTGGTTGGTTCCCCATGGCTGGGCGGTTACCTTGGCCTCCGTTGCCTATATTTTGTCTGTTAAAATTTCTTCCGGGATGAAACTTGCCCTTCCTCTGATTAAAATTTGGAAACTTCCCTGCTTGGGATTGTCCTTCATTTCTTTCGAACTTCCTCTTCTTACCTTCCTTTTCTTTCTGAGATATTTCACTCTCCGTCTCTGCAATCATAGCCTTCTGCACAACTCTCGCATACGTATCCAACTCAAATATGGCCACCTTCCCACGAATCCATGGCTTGAGTCCTTGCTGAAACCTCTTAGCCTTCTTCCTATCAGTGTTCATGTAGGATGGCACAAACCTTGACAACTCCTCAAACTGGCTTTCGTAATCTGTCACTGACATACTTCCCTGCTTTAACGCCATAAATTTTAATTCCATTTGGTCCTGGACAAACTGAGGAAAATACTTCTCGAGAAACAACTCCTTGAATCTTCCCCATGTAACATCATCAGTACCTTCCAACACTTTAACAGTTTCCCACCAGTAGGTGGCTTCATTCTTCAGATAGTAACTTGTAAATTCAGTCTTTTGCTCCTCTTTCACCTTGACTACAGAAAATTCCTTCTCAATCTCCTTCAACCAGACCCTTGCCTCAATCGGATCTACAGAACCTTTAAACTCTGGTGGATTCACTGCCTGAAAGGTCTAAAAGGTTACCTGAGGGTTAGTCTGCCTCTGCTGCTGTTGAGTCAGATGGACTGTCTGTTGGGCCAAGATCTAAAAAATCTGGGCTACAGTTGGGTCTATGGGACCGGGATTCACATTCTGGTTATTGTTGTCTTGGGTATTGTTGTTGTTGTTGGTTTCTTCATTTTGGTTGGTAGCACGGGTGTTTCTTCTAGGAGGCATTTTCTGTAAAGAATTAAACAACATATTTAGTCTTTAAATCAAATCCCTTTTTCTGAATTTTTTTTTATAAAACAGAAGTATCTCTTTTTTGAAAACATTTTTAATCATTGGACTAAGTAAATTGCATGTTTCTTTACAGAATGTAAACAGCTAAGGGAAAAAGGGTACATGTTATCACAAGAGTTCATAACTGGTGTAGTAAGATAAAATATGTATAGTAAAGTAATGACAATGCTGGAAAAAGGAAAGACACTGGTATATATCAAAGTTTGGTGGTACAAACACGAAACATTTTATTGGAGGCAAAGGTAAAACAAGCCTATCCATTAGTCAGCAAGTCTTGTTTATTTATATTCCCACCAAAAGTCTAATTTTTATATATCCCACATTGTTATACACATATCAGCTGTCATATCATCTCTGTCATCTAGTTTTAAGTACTCCCCGGGTCACTTATATCTCATTCCAAAAGTTCTTTCGCATTTCTGTCGACATCTATAGTCCTGATAATGTGTTGAAATCCCCGGATCCATGCCAACAGGGCTTCTCGTTCCAAAAGAAGAACCTCATACTAGAGATTACTGAAGAAATTCATTGTCATAGAATACCAAATGAAATTTCAAAATCAAGGAAATCGAATGAGAAGGAATAGTGAAGAAGATGTAGATATGACTGAGAACAACCATACAAGTACATAAGATGGCTAGTCTTAGTACCGCATAGTTCACAACACATAATTCGGTGGCGTCCCATCAGACCCTTTTGTCACATAGACAAATAGTCAACACATATGCATTGTTTGCCCTAATCGTCCAATAGAATCACTGAGAAAAGAAACAATGTTTAGATAGGAAAATTCACAAGTAGGGAAGGAGAGAATCTGATTTATAATGGAATCAACAAAATCTTAAGACGCACCCGCAGCCAAATGTCCAATAGAGTCGGAGTCAACAGGTGAAGGTCCTCGAATAGGTAATCTCACACTTAGAGGTAGAATAGTTTGTATTGGTGCATCCATCGGAACAGGTATTATGGCTGACACTGGCGGAAGAGCAAGACGTGGATCAGATGACAGTCCTCCGATGAAAGGCTCCGAATAATCAGATGATATCGAAATTAAAGAATATGCCATCGCTGCTATCCGAAAATCACATTGCTCAATACGAATTCTGAATATCGGCACAAATCATACTAAAACCTACTATTTAGTCGTATTCAACTTCTTAACGTTTTATTTCTTTATTTCTTAATACTAATCCTAACCCTCTACCCCTTCCCGACAATCTAGGCTTGTGGCAGTGACTTTAAACCGTGGCTATGATGCCAAACTGTAACGCCCTCCAAAACCAGGTCAGAAGTTTGAAGCCCATAACACACACACACCATATTAAACCTATTATGAATATAATAATATGTATATAAAATGACCCTACTTACCATAATCCACGGATCGATACAGTTTAAAGTATGTCCACAAGCAACAATCTTATTTATTACACAAACGTACCAAATCCCAGTTTATTTATCATACAACTGAAGTTTAAACTTTATTACAAATTATCAACACAACCAAGCCAAACATCATCTGCTAGTCTATTCCATTTCAACCTGGATACCTAGCTCGCACACTTGTCTAGGGATCCTCGCTACCACCAGTTTCCTTTTTCACTGGAAAAGAATATAAAAAGTTTTGCAAGAGTGAGCTAACTAGCTCAGCAAGTCACAAAGACTGTAATTGAGATTAACAATGATCAATTGAAATGATATAAGGAATCAAGGTTACTGATAAGCAATGATTAGAATTGGATATTCATTTTCATTTTAAAAAACCAAGGTTAGGCTGCTGATCAGTCACGCACTAACCCCGAGCAAGGCTCCCATCTTTGCTCTATATACTAGATCCAAGGCACACATTGGCCTACTGTGACCACGAATTTGGTCCGACCACGAATCTGGTCCATATTAAAAAAACAATCCAATTCTAGAGTCACAATACGATAAACAATGTAACTCAATAGTTGAATTACAAAAAATATTTATTTTGAAACATGGGATGGTCTGTAGTTCCATGAAATGACCAAGAAATCATAAAGGTTGGGTTTCAATCAAGGAAAGAAAGTAAAATTAGAAGAGTCAAGGTTCAAGCGTTACAAGAATTGGTTTTCTATTACACAAGGTATAAAGGGTTGGTATGATATGCAATTTCGTATCAGGGATCAGTATGTAGTAGGTATGTATTTGTAGAGTAGTATCGTATAGGTGTGGTTTGTATATGTGAATGATCAACAGTTTATGAAGAAATTGGCTTATGGCTCAAGATCAATAAGAATCAGGGTTTAAGTTTAAGTACTTCAAAGTACTTGCAATATAGAATAATAACCATTCAGAGTAATTGCAACACAATGAAGAACGTTCCAAAATACTTGCAATAATCAAGAGGAAAAGAAACACTTGTCTTATCGATTCGCTTTCACTTTACTAGCACTTATCAATTGATTTCCACTCACTAACTACCTGCTTTCCCTTTATAAGTCTCGCTTCCTCTGTTAGACATCACATGTACTTATTAATACTCACTCTCATTTCATTCTATTCGTTACAAGCTTCTAACTACCCTTCGTTTCACCCAAATCCGACGTACAGATTGAAAGTTATGAACAAAATAGTCAAACAACGCACGTACAATCATATTATACATCAATTAGATCACATATAACACGTAGCATGTAAGATATTCAATTAAAATAATTAATCAAAGAAGATTCGGGGTTTAAAATGATGTTCCAGGTATTCATTACGATTTTTTTAAAACATTTTTCAGAATTTAAACGGGACTCCGAATCATTTTATAATTAAATAATAGGGTTCGAACACCCGAATCTTGCTTTAAAATAATTTTATAATAATTATCGAGCCTTGAAAATAATTTAAAATAATATTTTAAATCTCAAAATTATTTTTCAGGATTTTTAAATCAATTTTAAATAATTAAATCCAATTATTAAATCAATTAAAATTAATTAATAACTAATTAAATTAATTAATCAATTATTATTTAAATTAAATGACTAAATAAGTAATTCATTATCAACTAAAATTAATTAATTAAATAATTAAGATTTATTTTAGAATTAGAATAATTTTTCAGAATTAATATAGATTTTTATAAATTAAAAATGAATTTTTATAAGTAAAATAGAATTTTAAAATAATATTTAAAATAAAAGAAATCAGAAACAGTTTCTGATTTTTGATTTAGGGGAAATGGGGATTAAAACCGTGTTATATCCCGGGTCGAAACCAACCCGGACGGGTCACCATTAACAGCAATAACCCGCCGGAAAACGCAAATTCCAACAAGTCTAATTCGTGCAAAATACGAACCGTTTGATACGATTTCATATCTCAATCAACTCCTGCACATAACAACAACTCAGGGACGACCTTCTTTCTTGTTTATAACCCCTGGACGGCGTTTCCCGGCGATTTCGCCATTAACGCCGACGAACCTTCAAATTTTCCGACGATTCATTACAGAGATCGAACGTAGCAACTGAATACATGAATCAATTCGTTTTGACATGATCTATCGACTAATGCAACTCAAACATACCCAGAATCAATAAAAAGAAAGTACCCAAATTCGATTTAGAACATTCAAGATATTAAACCCTAATTTTATTAATTCGAAGATTAAACTCAAATTTAACTATGTTATTGAACTCAATTTTTGACATATAATATACCAAATTGACCAGGAAGAAATAATCTACACGATTATGCCATCAAATCATATCAAAAATATCAAGACCAAAAATTCATATTTTAATCCATAATTAATTCAAATTTAAATAATTAAATCAGAAAAATACCTTGATTTCTGGGCAAAAACAAATGGTTGATTCAGAAAGAAGATTTGGAGAGCTTCGTTTTGATATGTTGCACGCCCGAATTGGAGTTCGATAACTCCTTCGTTCGTATGTTTGATTCTCAAGAACGTATCGTTTTTAGGGTTTTTCTCTATATTTCTTATTGTTTACTGATTAAATATGATTATTACGAATAAAATGAAATAATAAAAGACCTATATATATTTATGGAATATTTGTTCGTGTTGGATCATTTTGGATCGTTAAATTAGTTACTTAGCCACTAAGTAACTGCAAAAACTATCTAATTTAATACCCGTATAGGATAATTATCCCAACTAGGCTTTTTATAAAACACTTTATATGAAAATAATGAATTATTAGCCCGCCTTTCGAGAATACAGGTTTTGTTGATATACCGAAACAATTATCGTATCGAAAATTGTATGTTGGGACGCGTACGGGTCAAACCGTAATCCGGATTGAAAAAGTCAAAACACAGAAAATGTCTGGAATTACCAGATTAGGTTAGAAAAAAGTTTTCGGAAGAGTTTCGGGTTACAAAAACATAAAAATGGTTGAGGTTGGGCGATTCCCGGCTTTATAAAATAATTTTGTAATTATTCAGAAAATAATTAATAAATCCATAAATCAATATAAAATCATATAATATTCCAAAAATTACCAGAAAAATTCCTTAATTATCTATATTTTATTCTGGACATAATAGAATTAACACTCTCACATTTTATCACATATATACATCTAAATATTATTATCAATCAGCAGATAATTCACCAAAAATTCACATAATAATTACATAAAAATCATTTATTGATAAAATAATTACACGTGATATCCCGGATATTACAAATTCAGTCAATCTTATTCTCGTAGTTATAATTGTTAGCGTAATTCTTAGTTATAAACAATCTCAATTTTTATCGTCTTAGCATTGAATAATAACCATACATTGTTGCTTAGGTGCGTGAATTACTTAGTTAACCAATACTGTCTCTGTGGGAACAAATCTGATTTATATCTCATACTACTTGTGAACGCGCATACTTGCGTGTAATTTAGCGCGTGTTTAGAGACTAACAGTACCACTTGTTTTAATTCGAATTTTATAGTTTAAAATGAAGGAATAGTTGTTTGGTTGTCGAGTTATTTACATCGTGATTGTTTTGTTAAGATATAGATTTAAGTATACAAGTATATACTCGCTATGTGTTATATGAGTACTTTATGATTATGCTTGAATATACGAGTTAAGTATATAAGTATATACTACTAACTACTAAGTGCTATGTGAATATTCTGTAATTATACTCGTGTATATAAGTTAAGCTTTAATGCGGGTTGGGATAATTGTTAGACATTCAGGGAACGTCGAGTGCGAATAAGTATCTAATTAGGGATTATATTTTCGATTGTAGATTTAGATTGCCGAGGCATTCAGGATTATGGATTCAAATAGTGGAGGCATTCAGGCTAGAAAAGGGAAAGGAAACTTAGGTGGCATTAGTTCAGCTTCAGTAGTTCAGTTTCAATTTCTGTAAAGCAGGAAAACGATTTAAGGCAAGTAACTCTGCCTTGTCTTATGAATTGATATTACTAATGCCATGATAACGTAGTGATTCATTTTATACTTGTGATAAACCTATTATTGATTTATGAGAAACCCTAATATTGATTCTTGTGATAACTTGTTATTAAATCATGTTCGACCGTTTACAACCACTTGATTGATTCATCCCCGATTATATTGCCTATTTCCTTTGTCACCCTACGATCTCATAAACCCTAAGAGAACCTTTATGAATTCCCTTGCAAAATGTCTTGGGTAACCTGAATTCTTCATTAACTTGAATACCTTTTCCTTGTTGATTAATTCTCTTGAATACCTTTTCCTTAATGATTAGTTCTCTTGAATACTTCGAACTTGATTTCTTGTATTGCTTGAATAATTCACTATATTAACCATTGCTTCTAATTCGAATTCCTTGAACTGCATTTATTTGATAACTATCCTTTATTTCCATATCCAAACTTTGTAACTGGATGTACGCCATGTACTACACTTGTTATCAGACACCCCTACCTTTGTTGATTATCATTATAACTCTTTTTCAATACTTTTTGCTTAGTTGTTAAATCATTGATATTCATCCTTGATGACCCCTCTAGTATGAGGATAGTTCTTCTTCTGATAAGAATCTCGTAATCCTAATCCTCTGATTATTGATCGTAGTCTTATTATTTGGAATCCCTTAAAGATGGATATGATTCTTTCATGCCTTAAGAACTTTTGAAATGTTATTTTTTCTGGCATCGAATTCTTATAAAAATGCAAAGTTTTTAAAAGTTGAATTTCCAAAGGGGCAAAATGTTTTCTTGAGAATAGTGGATCTGGACTAAGACAATGTCCTTTCCACACTTATTATTTGAGGCTTAAAAGCTGCCTTGGGATCCCACCAATATTGTTTAGAACCCAGCGTGGTTCGGCATTACTTCGCGACTGATTACCGGCTGTAATCTGTAGCGTCATAAAATGATTTTGAGCAATGATTTGTGTAATAACTCGAATTTTTGAGACCTTGTAAAATGTTTAATGAATAGTAACCCTTCCGGATGGGGAAAAACATTTTATCCCACATTATGTAGTGCATGAGAAAATGAGTTTTGGAGTTGATATTATGATATTACGTACTAAATAAGTGTATCTAAACGCTATTAGTTCTCGAAGAAAACGAACTTTGAAAAACGACCATATATACGAATCATCGAGGCTTACGGGAATCAAAATATAATTATGAATTTAAAACCCTACGGATTTATATCCAAGTATGATAATTCAAAACATAAGGAATAAATACGAAAGGAATTACGTCGCGAACCATTTACGAGGAAGTATTATGAAAACGTTTAAGGGATCGAGCAAATGCATAAACAATTAATTAAACGTAACGCACTAACTAACCATGGTAAGAAAGTAACCATGGTTACTTTATCAAATAGTGAGCTAGAGATAGGACGATCAAACAAGGCTAAGCAAATAGTGAGCTAAAGGGGCTAAGCAAGTGGCTTAGCTTGTAATCTACCACAAGCTAGCTAGATTTTTCTCCAAGATTGGAAACATAAATCAAATACTAGGATATAAACTAGAGAAAAAAATCAATATAAGATATCACAAGCTATCACTTGCATCATTCCAAGAAGCAACCAAGAAGCATCACCAAAAACTCTCTCTTTCTCTCCCACTTCTCTCCATTCAGCCCTTCATAAAAAACCATGGAAATCAAAATCAAAACCTCAAGCTCTAGCCATGGATAAATCCTCCCATTAATTCTCAAGCTTCCTAACAACCAAAATAAGGCAAGATAAATTTTTTAGCTCTTTTTATCAAGGTTTGATGGGTAAAATAAATAGTATGAATAGTAACTCTTCTATGGTTTCTTAATTTCAATGGTTATTTTAGGTTCCAAAAACCATACTAAGCACTCTCAAGACTTCACAATCATCAAGAAAAGATCTCAAGCTCTCAAGAAAGGTAAAAATCTTTGAACCAACTTTATTTAAGATTTAAGTTCAAGATCCTTTTAGTATGTAGTTGTAAACCTAGTTTAGTAGTGGTATTGTCGAAATCTTGATGTTTAGCTAAGTAGATTTAAGGTTGATTGTTGTTTCCTCAAGAACATGATGTTCTTGAGAGGATTTAGTGTGTTGATGATGATATGTTTATTGTTGGTGGTAGTATAAAGATTTAAGGCGTAAACAAAACTCAGATCATAAACGTAATCTCACTAAAACGAATAAAACGTAACTTTAAGTTTCTGCAGAACATCCCGAGGATGTAAACTGTAGTTTATTACCAATTAACCCTTGATTATGATAGATAATGTTATAAGTATCGTTTAGGCGCTTGAATCGCTTGATTCCGATTTACGGATCAAAAGTTATGGCCGTTTTACTAAAAGTGATTTACGCGACAAAAACTTCTACGATTTACGAATTTTGAAAATATAAAGGATCGACTTAAGAATGTTCATAAATCATGAAAATTTTACAGAGAGTAGTATAATCATTTTTCAATTTTATAAAAATATCGGAGCCGAGACCGAACGATTAGAAACCGTAGAATCCATAAGCGGAGCCGACGGCGAAAATGAAAATGAACTTATGATACTTTGGAAAAGGAAGCGACCATAATGTGAATAATGACTTAAAGGAATAATAAGGGTAATATAAGTTAAGAGGGTGCATAATAATTCACGCATGAGTGCGGGTAGCCGTAAATAAGAATGGGACCTAACGAGATGATTTATATTTATGATTATAGATTTCCGAGCGGAACCTAGAGCATCCTCCACCTCAAGATACCCAGGCAAGTTTACGAACCCAACTCCATTTACTGTTGTGTTGTGAAAGGATTGTTTATTATCATTGCATAAATACCATGCTTTCCATGATACGTAGTTATTTATTTTCGCATAATGTAGCGATGTTGTACGATAAGTATATATCGTGAAATGTTTTATTCCGCTATAAGCATGATGTATTATAATAAGACCGAAAGTCGGCCGGGATTTCAAGATAAAAACCCGGGAATCATTCTGGTGATATTATAGGACGATTACAAGTCCATAGTAGTATGTTTTAAAGGGATCCAACGTCCACTTAAAAAATTTTAAACACCTCGAACTATTATTAAAACGATTTCCGAAGATCGTATTCCCTCAACTATACTTTACCATTTGGAAAAGAAATATTTATCTACTATTCATTTATTATGGAGAAGTATTCTCCAGTAAATATTTACTTTGGACTCAAGTAAATATTAAAAGTTCATTAAATTATTAAACATAAATTAGTTGAAGAATATTATTTTCTTTTAAAAGTAAACTCCTTCGAGGTTTAATTATTTATCAATTATCATTTAACTATTTATTATTTATAAAAAGGGTTTATTTATGATTTAAAAATCATAGAACCTGATTTAAAATACTCTCGGATATTCGGGAATCTTTCGAATAATTTCAGATCGTTGGAGAATATTATATCGACTTATTTTAATATTTTGCATATAGTTTGAAGGAGAAACTTTTCCCCCTTATTTAATTACCTGTTGACAACGGTCAACTCACCCTTAGTACTTCCCCCGAAAATTTCGAAAGTACGTATATATATATACCCTAATGAGATAAGTTGTTTCTATTAACAAGCAAAAAGCTTGGGGAACTTCGATGTGGTTTGAGTTCTCGAGATATGATAGATTTCTTTTAAAAGGACAAGGGAGGGGTAGACTCTGGTACTATGTGTGCTAGATGGACTACCAAAGGTACCGCAGGCGAAGGTACTCGGTATACTCAGGAACTTGTGAAGTATATGTATACCCAAAATAGGACACATAGCCCGAATGCGGCCAGGGTGATAACCGGGATACGAAGGTGTCGTCATTCTTCTAGTAGAAAAGGTTACTATTATCGTATTACGACTGATCATCGTATGCGGTGGCTCCAACGAGTGTCCTATTCTTCCAAGTGGAATTGTGATGCAATACCGTAACCCAAGCCTAGGTGTTGGGTTTACTAATAAGGTATTCGCAGGTTAATAAAATTAACTAAAGGATTGTTTTCATAAAAGGTGTGTATCACCAAGGAAAACTATGTTCGAATAAAATGTAATTATCTTATAAGATGTTTTACGTGAGTTTATCATTACAGTCATTTTCATACCGTACATTATTATGCTGAGCATTATAGCTCACACTTGTTTTCTTAAATTAACACAACACAACAGTGAATCAAGATGCCTACCATGAGAACCACAGCCAGGAAATGGGTAGGAAATGGCCAGCTGTTCCATAGGTTGTTTGGCGTTGTACTACAGGTAGTCCGAATAAGCTGGATTGGTTTTCAGTTGTTTTTAGTTCGGCTTATTTATAAGTATGACTTATGTAAGGTAATAAATAAGAAACGTATATTTGGACGACGGACTAGCCTTACTTAAAGGTTATTCCCCGGTAAGACTTAATTACTTTTGGGTTGTAATAATTATCACTTTGTGGTTTGATCTACCCTAGTAATGAATGGTTTATTTCCAAGACAATAACCTGTAAGTGTGTGTGTGTGTGATAAGTGTGGGGTCGTAAAGTGTGAGTAATTATATATTGTGATGTGAGGTATGTGGTTTATAGTGGTTTAGATGGCCTGGCCTCCGAGATCCCTGACCCCGGATTTTGGGGCGCCACAGAAATGGTATCAGAGCCTTAGGTTATCAAATCTTGGAAATGATAGGATATAAAATACGTAGACATAAGAATAATAAATAATCAAAGTACCTAGATATATGTGTGATAGTTTTTATAGATGATATTCTAATCTACTCAAAGATAGAGCAAGAACATGCAGAACAATTGAGGATAGTCTTAGAAATCTTGAGGAACGAGAAATTATATGCCAAGTTCTCGAAGTGCGAGTTTTGGTTAAGGGAAGTTCAGTTCTTAGGACATGTGGTGAGTAGCAAAGGAATTTTAGTTGACCCCGCCAAGATAGAAGCGGTGTCCAATTGGGAAAGACCAACTACCCTAACAGAGGTTAGGAGCTTTGTGGGTTTAGCAGGATATTACCGAAGATTCGTGCAAGACTTTGCTAAGACAACCGGTCTACTGACTAGACTTACCCGGAAGACAAAAAATTTTGTATGGACAGAGAAATGTGAGGAAAGCTTTCAGGAACTAAAAAGGAGGCTGGTGTCAGCACCAGTGCTCGCTCTTCCCGATGGAAAGGGAGAGTTTGTGATATACAGCGACGCATCGCTTAAAGGATTAGGATGTGTACTGATGCAGCACGGCAAAGTTATAGCGTATGCCTCTCGGAAATTGAAGGAGTATGAGAGCAGATACCCGATGCATGATCTAGAATTAGTGGCCATAGTGTTTGCTCTGAATATTTGGAGACACTACCTATACGGTGAGAAATGCGAGATTTACACAGACCATAAGAGCCTCAAATATATTTTTACTCAGAAGGAACTGAACAGGAGACAGAGGAGATGGTTAGAGTAGGTTAAAGACTACGACTGTGAAATTTTGTATCACCCGGGTAAAGCCAATGTGGTGGTTGGCGCCCTTAGTAGGAAGGAAAGAATCAAAATGATAATGACATATGAGGAATTAATTAAAGAATTTGAGAAGATGGAAATTCATGTGAGTACGGCCGGTAAAGGAATAGAAGGATTATTTGAGATTAAGCTAGTGCCGGAACTGACTGAAAAGATACGAGTATGTCAGGAAAAGAAGATAAGTGAAGAAAGAGGAACATTGACTGGTGAGGAAGTGAGATGCGAGAAGGACGAGAGGGGGATCATGAGGTATGCGTCCCGAATTTGGATTCCAAATGTGCAAGAGTTAAAGGACGAGCTGCTGCACGAAGGGCACGACTCCAGATATTCAATCCACCCAGGAAGTACAAAGATGTACTGTGACCTTAAGGAATATTATTGGTGGCCTAACATGAAGAGAGAAGTAGCAGAGTGGGTCAGCAAGTGCTTGACATGCCAGAGAGTAATGGCTGAACATCAGCGACCAAGTGGACTATTACGGCCCCTGGAAATTCCGAAATGGAAATGGGAGCATATAGCCATGGATTTTGTGACAGGCCTACCAAGAACAAAGACCAATCACGACGCCATATGGGTTATCATAGATAGATTGACCAAGTCCGCACACTTCCTACTAATCATTGAAAGGTACATCGTAGACAAGCTGGTGGATATGTACTTAAAAGAAATTGTAGTGAGACACATCGTTCCTGTAGCCATAGTGTCAGATAGAGAGCCAAGGTTTAATTCCCGATTTTGGAGAAGCTTCCAGGAATGTGTAGGCACCAGACTAAACATTAGTACCGCTTACCACCCCCAGACTGATGGACAAAGCGAAAGGACTATTCAGACCCTAGAATATATGCTATGAGTATATGCTATTGATTTTAAAGGAAATTGGAATGACCACTTACCCCTAATCGAATTTGCTTATAACAATTGCTATCACGCTAGCATAGGAATGCCTCCGTATGAAGCTCTTTATGGAAGGAGATGTCGCTCTCCCCTATGTTGGGATGAAGTTGGAGAACACAAGATAATAGGACCAGAGTTAGTCCAACAAACCAGGGAAATGATAGGACTCATCAGGAAAAGACTGGTAACAGCTCAGGACAGACAAAAGAAGTACGTCAACCAGACCAGGAAGGATAGGGAATATGAGGTAGGAGATTCAGTGCTATTGAAGGTATCTCCGTGGAAACGAGTAATGAGATTTGGGAAGAAAGGGAAGCTGAGTCCCAGATTCATAGGACCCTTTGAAAATTTGAGGAGAATAGGACCTCTAGCTTACGAGCTCGCCTTGCCTCCTAATCTGCAATAAGTGCACAACGTGTTCCACGTGTCCATGTTAAGGAAGTACCATGCAGATGCACGACACATAATAGAATACGAGCAGGTAGATTTATAACCAGACCTGACCTACATCGAGCATCCAGTAAGGATAATGGACCAAAAAGAACAAGTGCTGAGGAACAAGACTGTGAAGCTGGTTAGAATCTTATAGAGGAATCAAAATGTCGAGAAATCAACTTGGGAACTTGAAGACGCAATGAGGAATAGATTCCCCCACTTATATTCTAATTGATTCCGGGACGGAATCCTTGTTAGAGGGGAAGACTGTAATAACTTGAATTTTTGAGACCTTGTAAAACATTTAATGAATAGTAACCCTGACGGATAGGGAATAACATTTTAGCCTACACTATGTAGTGCATGAGAAAATGAGTTTCGGAGTTGATATTATGATATTACGTACTAAATGAGTGTATGTAAACGATATTAGTTTTCAAAGAAAACGAACTTTGAAAAATGACCATATATACGAATCATCGAGGATTACGGGAATCACAATATAATTACGAATTTAAAACCCTACGGATTTATATCCAAGTATGACAATTCAAAACATAAGTAATAAATACGAAAGAAATTACGTCACGAACCATTTATGAGGAAGTATTAAGAAAATGTTTAAGCGACCGAGCGAACGCATAAACAATTAAATAAACGTAAGACACTAACTAACCATGGTAAGAAAGTAGCCATGGTTACTTTATCAAATAGTGAGCTAGAGATAGGATGATTAACCAAGGCTAAGCAAATAGTGAGCTAAAGGGGCTAACCAAGTGGCTTAACTTGTAATATACCACAAGCTAGCTAGATTTATCTCCAAGATTGGCAATATAAATCAAATACTAGGATATAAACTAGAGAATAAAAATAAATATAAGATATCATAAGCTATCACTTGCATCATGTTATTCCCAAGGAACTAATAATGAGATTTACAGAAGGGGGGTTAAATGTAAATCTCAAAACCTTTTCAAGTTTTGAGCAGTTTCAAAAGCTAAGTGTATGATGACAGATGTGTGTGATTTGCTTTAAGCAAGTGCAGACAGATGTATATTCAAAACACAAATATAAAGAACATAAAGGCTTTAAAAACTTTTCTGGTGGATTTGTTGTTCCACTAGAGATGTGTATTTCAGAAATCTGTGATACAAAGAATTGTTCACAGCTGCTTCCTAGTACAAACTAGATGATTTTCTCTCTGAATATTTCTAAACAGTTCTTTAAAATTCACACCTAATTACTAGCTGCAACTTGGTTTATATATCACAAAGTTTTCAAGTGAAGACAAAGATATAATACAATTATAAAATAGTCCTTCACATGTTTCTTCTTCATTTCTCTATCCAATGCAATCTAAGGTAATCTGTGAATCTTTGAATACTTCCTTGTTTGTACCGGAATGGAAATGCTGTTTTTTCTTGATTCCTTCAAGAGCCTACCACTTTCCAATTGTCTCTGTCAACCCATGTGCCTCTGTCAGCTTATGAATTATCACTATCAACTGCTATGGAACTGAGCATCCATTGAAACTTTCATCTGTTAGTGGCTTTATCCGTTGATGCTTTAGCAGTTGAAGCTTTATTCATTGATACACTCATCCGTTGATGGATGTTATCCGTTGAAGCTTTAGAGACATCCGCTGAGGCTTTGTTTCTCATCCATTGAAGGTCTTTAATTTACCAGTTGATACTTCTTCATTTATATAAAATTACAAGGTATGAAATATTTAAAATTAGCCCTCCTATTTGCATATCCACTAGTAGTCAACATGACTTATAATTTCCTACAACTTCTAAGAATTATAACTCATTTACAAAGACTAAAATGTGCTACAATACTAAACTTGTTTCTAAGTAAAGCTACTCCATCAATGGATAGCCAAAGTGGTCTTATCCGTTGAGGCTACAAATACTAGATTTCTACTTAAATGTTTTGTTTAACTTATCATCAAACTAATACACATATATTCCTAACAATCTCCCCCTATTTATGTCTACTAGAATTGTAGGCCTAAATTCAGGGTTATCTTGATGATAACAAAACACTTAACAAATATATGAGTTGGAACTAAGTAGAAATTCAAAAGTGCTGCAAAAGTGTATGTGCTGAGATAGAGTTGAAGATTTACAGTGTTTCCAAGGGTGCTCCTTTAGCCTGAGAAAATCATTTTCTTTTTCTTTGTTCCCTTGTTTTCTTTCCTAGTCTCCTGTCATTTTCCTCTACTTGGAGTTGGAGTTATCTGTAGAATTCAGCTTCATCTTCATCACTGATATCCAACTTAGATTGCATGTCCTTGAGAGTTTCATTACTGGCAATCTTAAGCTGGTCTTCAAGTCTGAAAAATCTTCCGACTCCTTTATTGTCTCTGAACTCCATCAACCAATGAGGTGATTTATGAATTGTAGTTCCATGCTCTGGGATGATTAATGTTCTAGGCAAGGAATTTGACTCCAACCAAGTCTTCCTTATGCTGGAAACCTTGTTGAGAATCTCAGTCTTGGCAGTCCTGGTAAAACCAGTGTCCCTTTTTATAGCTGAGTAGACTCTAATTAAGGTAGAATAGCCCTCACTTAGAATTCTTTGAAGAGGCCAAGTCCTTTCCACACTTTCTTTATACTTGAACACTAGCCTTTTTGGTAGCTGTCCATAGGCATTTATTCCCCTTACTTCCTCCAGCTCATCCAGATAGAGTTCAATATCTGTATATTCTTTTATGTCACAAATGTGAACATAATCATCCTTTGAGGCTTGTGGCTTAGGCTTAGGTTTATGTTTCTGAGTGAATTTGCTTGAGGTTGGGGGAGGTATGGATTTGGATTTTCTTTTCAGTTCCTTTGGTGGTGAAGAAGTAGTTAAGAAGGTAGGCAATTTGATGGTGTCCCAATCAATAGGTTCCTCTTTAGGGATGATTGGTTCACCATGGATATTTATACTGGGATCAGCAACAAAAGGTTCAGGAATAGAAGGTTGTGGTTTAGATTTTGATTGAATTACTTCAGTGTCATCTTTACTCTTCCTTTTTACCCTAACCTTCTTTCTGTTACCCTTCTGCCATTTCTTTCTTTCCTCACTTTCTTTTTCCACACTTTCACCAACCATATTCCCCATATCCACATTTATCCTTTCAGTGTTGTTTCCTTCACTCTTGTCTTCAATCTTCTTCTTTTCTTCAAGCTTTCACTTTAGCTGTTTTTCATTTGCTTGTGCTCTTTTTTCAGTCTTCAGCTTTTTAGCTTCTTCCTTTAGCCTCATGGTCTCTTCCCTCTTGGCTATTGAGAATTTGGGATGTCCTTGAATCACACATATACTCTTTCCTTCTCTATAGATGATAGCCATATTCATTCTTTCCACTATATCCTTGGTCTCTTTGTGCTTTATGATATTACCACCCAAAACTTTGTCTTCATCAGGCTATGAAAGAGGAAAATCCACTTCTTTTAGCTGAGCAGGAGTTAGAGGGTTCTTTGTAGAGGCCTTGTTGAATTTGGTGGTTGGCCTGAGTACCATGGGCTTCAGGTTCCTTGAAGATGTTTCTCCAACCTTATTCCTCCTTACTGGATTGTGCTCCATAATGATTGGCTCAACTTTTGTGTTATGTTTCACAGATAGAGATTTTGCAGTTGTCGAACCAAACACTTGTTGCATCCTTTCATCAATTTTCCTCATTTGCTCTTTCACCTTCATCTCAGCTGCTGCTAGCTGGATTAGATCAATTCCATCAAGCTTTCATTTGATTTGAAGAGTTGGAGAAGTAGTGATGGTAGGAACTAGCACTTTGGATATTTGAGTTTATATAGATGGCTCCCCTTCCCCTTTATTCTCCCCCTTTTTTTTATCATCAAGGAGAGGGGTCAAGCCCTGTGCTTTATCCAGTTGCATTAGAAGACTAGTCTGAGACTATTGATTTTGAAGAATGGTCACCACAGAGTTTTCAATAATTTGAAGTCTTTCCTCTAATTTAGCCATCTTCTTTTCAGCATCTGATTCTCTTCTCAGTCTCAGTAACAGTTCCTGCATGGTACCAAAGAGCATGATTGCATCCAGCTTCTCAGTATTGTAGGACTTTAAGTCAGCTATATCCTTTTTGAGTTCATCCACACTTAGATTATGTCTTAATTGTTGTAGCTTCATGAGATGTAGAGAATCTAAGTGGGCTTGGAGAATGGCCTTGGTACCAGCATTGGAAATTTACTGAATTGCCTTTTGGATAGCCATGACTTGTTTGACTAAGGATACATGGAAATGCCCTGGTGTAGACTCCTTTGTCAATGCCCATTCAGGTAACTCTGGAATAGAACTTGGGCCTTCACCTCCCCCTAAGCTCATGCTTCCATCAAAAGAACCAAAGTCATCATCATTAGAATTTACTCCAAATTCTTCATATGGCTCTCCAGTTGTAGAAGGCATCATATTGACAACATCTTTATCCCTTTGTAGAGATTCTGAAGTATGTACTAGGTTTAAAGTCTTTTCTGCCTCCCCATTGCCCTGAGTAGCCAACAGTTGATAGGCTGACACAGGATGAGTAAAAGTGTCAGCATCCAAGGAAATGTAATCAAGTTCAGCTCTGTAATGTTGCTGAAATTGTCTTTCCTTGTCAGCATCATCCATAATCATTGACTCATTAGCAATGGATGGATCCACCCTTATATCTTATATACCTGCTTTTCTCTCAATTTCTCTCTTTTCTTGCATCAGGGGTTCCCCTTGGCTCACACTCCTCACACCCTTACCTTCACTTACTAAGGTGGTACTCCTCTCACTTTCTTTTGCCATGCTGGAAGAAATAGCATGCATATTTATACTCTCAAGCTCTCCTTTTTCCTGGGAGCAACCCAGCCTCTCACTCAAGTTTTCACTCCCTTCCCTCAGCCCTAGAAGTGATTGTACAGTAACCATGTCTTCTACACTTGGAGTTAATTCAGTTGTTTGTGTAGAGACCATCAACGGATAAAGAATATCTGTTGAAGTTGAAACTGATGGTATCAACAGATAACTGCTGTTAAGCTTATCCGTTGAAGGACAACCACTTTTCAACGGATGAGGGATATCCGTTGAAGAAGGAAAAGAAGAGATTGAAAGTGACATAATTGTTGAATCTGTGTGGATTGATTTTAAATTAAGTGACACAGATTCTTCAACTAGGTCTGAAAGAATTGGCTGATGATCCAACAAATCATCTAAAAGATGATGATCACCGGTACTTGAGTGGGGCTCCTCTCCTCCCTGAGTTGTAAAGAGGGAGAATCAGGAATTGATGTAAAAATCAAGTCCACATCCAGAGATGGTGATGGAGAATTTGGGTGTTGGTGTGTGTCAATTTTGAGAGAATGGGGCTGTGACTCCACATTTGTTAGAGTCACATCAAGCTGAATTTGTGAAGGCATAGATACAAGTGATTGTATATGTGCAGTGTGTGCACCTAGTGTTGAAAGTAGGGTTTTGACCTTCTTTCTTCTTGTGAAGGCTTTTACAGGTGAGTGTGTGGCTTCAGTGTCCCTCCCTTGTTTGTTCTGTGTCCCTGGTTGGGGACTATTTTCAATAGCTACACCCTTTTGGGAGGGTGCAACTAGGGATGAGTTTGAATCCTTTTCAACCACCACAGTCTTTTGAGAAACTATGGCTTGGCTAGATGGGGCACCACTCACCTCTCCTACCTTATTCTGAGGGTTTTCTTTATGTTCACCCCTCCCCTCACCACTAACACCCTGTTCACTCCCCTCAGGGTTTATGGTAGTTGTTACAACTGTTGTCTTTTGAGAGACAATAGAGGTGGCTTTCATTGACTTGGATTTTGAAATTTTAGGTTTGGTGGCCTTGGTAGGAATCTGTTGGGGCATTGACACAGATCCCATGGCCACACTTGAAGGCAAAGAAATGTTGGGGTTGGAAGTAGTAGGAGTTGAAGAAGTGTTTACCTGACTTACCTGAGGTGCAGCCATTATTGGTAAGTATACCAATGGCACCTTATTGTTGAGGTCAATCCTTAAAAGGTCTGCAAGGACCCTCTTCTCTTGTACCCAGCACTTGAGCTTATTACGCTCATTATTTATGACCAAACCTTCAGTAACATGGTTAGCCAACAACATAAAGAATCTAGCATAATAGATGTTATGAGTTCTATTAGCCTTGTTACCTAACCTAGTACCCAATTCTAGCATAACATAGTTGCTAAAATTATAATACCTATTAGAAACCAGCATAGAGAGCATATTAACAAGAGATGAAGTTATTGCATCAAAATTGCTAATTTTCCCAGAGAAAACCTTGATAAAGGCATCACTGAGAAAACTCCACTCTTTCCTAAGGCCTTTTCTCTTAATACTGCCTAAACTAGTAAAATCAAGGGAATAGCTTATGGAATCTAACATACTAGATACATCATTATCAGTGTGTGGTGTCATGGCATTGTTTTCAGGTAATTTAAAATAGGACTGTATATCATCAGAGTTAATACAGTAATCCTTTTCTTTGAGAGAGCAGGAGATGGTCATATCAGTGGAGTTGAACTCAGCAGTTGTCCAAATCTCCTCAACTACCTCATAGTAAATCATTGGGGCCTCCAGCATTGCATAGCTCAGTTTGCAGTTCTTGATGAAATCCATCATCTTATGATAATCTGAGTGGGCTTCATTCTTTTCCACCAAAGCTACGAAATTGTTTTTCTCATAGACAAACCCAGATTGGGACATTATCTTTACTACTGGTGCCATTGTTGTGGGTAGAAGTTGTAGAGAAAAGTTGAGAGTTTTGGGAGAGAAAGAGAGTAAAAGCTTTTGAAATTTCAAGAAAGCGTAAAGTGAAAATAAGAATTCAAAGGGACTTTTATACTTTCTCAATTTAAAACATACAGAGAATGATTAAACAATATTTTTAAGTAAATTACAGCCGTTTAAGAATAAGAGAAAAACTAAATGTATTCTAAAAACTACCTTTAATACAAATACATACAACTGTATATATATATGTATCAACGGTTAAGAAAATAGAATCAACGGCTGTGATCCACTTGAATTGATTGATGTGACAGTTCAACGGATGAGGTAAACGGTCATCCGTTAAACATTAACACAGTTTTATCCATTGAAGGATAAAATTTCCAGAAATGTATTTGTCTTTCAACAGATAATGAACATCCGTTGATGGAACAACTTTGGCTTTCAACGGACAGAAAATATCCATTGATAGAATAAACTTTACTTAAAGCCAACTTTGTTCCTGCAGTAAATTCATTTCAGGCTGCATAACAAATTACAATTAGGACATGAATTTATGAATAATTAAGCATACCTAGCTCACTTACCAATCTTGTGAATGTTGATTCATCAAGTGGCTTGGTAAATATGTCTGCAATTTTTTTTTACTAGGAACAATATGAAGTTCCACTGTACCATTCATCATATGTTCCCTTATGAAGTGGTACTTGATGTCAATGTGATTGGTTCTTGAATGCTGCACTGGATTTTTAGTAATGGCAATGGCACTTGTGTTGTCACAGAATATTGGAATTTTGTCAACATTTAGCCCATTGTCAAATACTTGATTCCTCATCCATAATATCTGTGCACAACAACTATCAGCAGCAATGTACTCAGCCTCAGTTGTTGATGTAGAAACATAATTTTGCTTCTTACTGAACCATGACACAAGCTTATTTCCCAGAAATTGACAGGTGCCAGTTGTACTTTTCCTGTCTATTTTGCAACCTGCATAATCTGCATCTGAGTAGCCAATTAGATCAAAACCAGACTCTCTAGGGTACCAAATTCCTAGATTTGGAGTCCCTTTTAGATATCTGAAAATTCTTTCAATAACAACTAAGTGAGATTCTCTAGGATCAGCTTGAAATCTAGCACAAAGACATGTAGCAAACATTATATCAGGTCTACCAGCAGTTAAATATAGAAGTGAACCAACCATGCCTCTATAGCTTGTAATGTCCACAGACTTTTCAGCCTTGTTTAATTCAAGCTTAGTGGCAGTAGCCATGGGAGTTTTTGCAGATGAACATTCCATTAAGTCAAACTTCTTTAAAAGATCATATATATATTTAGTTTGACTAATGAAAATTCTACCAATAACTTGTTTAACTTGTAAACCAAGAAAATAAGTCAGTTCTCCCATCATGCTCATTTCATATTTACTTTGCATTAAATTAGCAAACTTTTTACAAAGTTTATCATCTGTAGAACCAAATATAATATCATCTACATAAATTTGAACAAGTATTGTAGAGCCATTAACATTTCTAAAGAAAAGAGTTTTGTCAACAGTACCTCTAGTGAAGTGATTATCTAGAAGAAATTTTGACAAAGTCTCATACAAGGCTCTAGGTGCTTGTTTTAGTCCATAGAGTGCTTTCAACAGATAATACACATGGTCTGGAAAATTTGGATCTTCAAACCCTGGAGGTTGACTCATATAGACTTCTTCCTCCAATTCTCCATTCAGAAATGTACTCTTGACATCCATTTGATAGACTTTGAAATTAGCATGGGCTGCATAGGCTAGAAAAATTCTGATGGATTCAAGTCTTGTAACAGGAGCAAATGTATCATCAAAATCTATTCCTTCTTGTTGAGAGTAGCCCTTGGCAACCAGTCTAGCTTTATTCCTTATGACAATGCCATTTTCATCCATCTTGTTTCTAAATACCCATTTTGTGTCAATAGAACTCTTGTTCTTTGGCTTGGGTACCAGCTTCCATACTTTATTCCTCTCAAATTGGTTTAGCTCCTCTTGCATAGCTACAATCCAATCTGGATCCAATAGAGCTTCTTCCACTCTCTTAGGTTCCTCTTGTGATAGAAAACTACTGTATAGACATTCATCTTGAGTAGCCCTTCTAGTTTGTACCTTAGATGTTGGATCACCAATGATTAGTTCAAAGGGATGATTCTTGGTCCATTTCCTTTGAGGTGGCAGATTAGCTCTAGATGAGGTGGCCTCAGTGTTGTCATGATGTGAGATAGAGTGTTGATTAGTTGAAACTCCCCCTGAGTTATTGGTCCTTTGCAAGGAACTGGGAGTTCTATCAACTGATGATGTAATATGATTATCCGTTGATGAACTATGATCAACGGATGCTCCATTATATACTTCAATGGATGATACACTTTGTCTTTCAACGGATGCTGCATTACTTCTGTCAACGGATGCTGAGTTATGACTTTCAACTGATGCAGCATTTTGTGCATTATCTACAGGCAAATTTTGAATCCTTTTTGAAGTGTCTACTCCATCATTCTCATCTTCACTGTTATCACAATATATCTCAATGTTATCAAATTTGAGTCCTTCATGGTGTCCCCCATCTGTTAGTCCATCAATCTTTTTATCATCAAACACAACATGCACAGATTCCATAACAATGTTGGTTCTTAGATTGTAGACCCTATATGATTTTCCAGCTGAATAACCAACAAATATCCCTTCATCATCCTTTGCATCAAACTTGCCTTTGTGATCAGGTTGGTTCCTTAGAATGTAGCATTTGCAACCAAAGACATGAAGGAAGTTTGAGGTTGGTTTTCTTCTCTTGAACAATTGATAGGGAGTCATGCCTTTTTCCTGATTAATTAAAGAAATATTCTGAGTGTAACATGCACAATTAACAGCCTCAGCCCAAAAGTATGTTGGGAGTTTTGACTCTTCAAGCATTGTTCTTGCAGCTTCAATTAGTGATCTGTTCTTCCTTTCCACCATACCATTTTATTGTGGATTCCTTGGAGCGGAGAACTCATGCATGATCCCATTTTCTTCACAGAACAACCTCATTGTAGAATTTCTGAACTCAGTTCCATTGTCACTCCTGATATTCCTTACTTTGAAATCTGGATGGTTGTTGACTTGCTTGATATGATTTATAATGATTTCACTAGCTTCATCCTTTGAACCAAGAAAATAGGTCCATGAAAACTTTGAGAAATCATCTACAATCACTAGGCAATATCTTTTCCTTGAAATTGACAATACATTCGCTGGTCCAAAAAGATCCATGTGTAGCAGTTGTAATGGTTCATCAATTGCTGATTCAAGCTTCTTACTGAATGATGCTCTCTTTTGCTTTCCTTTCTGGCAAGCATCACACAGTCCATCCCTTGAGAATTCCACTAGAGGCATTCCTCTAACTAAGTCCTTTTTGATTAGATCATTCATTATCTTGAAATTCAAATGGGACAGCTTCTTGTGCCACATCCAACTTTCATCTTGACTTGCTTTGCTGAAAAGACAAGTGATTGATTCTGCATATGTAGAGTTAAAGTCAGCCAAGTACACATTCCCTTTTCTAACTCCAATTAGAACCACTTTGTTATCCTTCTTACTGGTAACAACACAGGCTTCAGAAATGAAGGAAACAGTATTCCCTCTGTCACATAGTTGACTGATGCTCAATAGATTGTGTTTGAGACCATCAACTAATGCAACTTCATCAATGATGACATTTTCCTTTGAAATCAAGCCATATCCCATAGTGAACCCGTTGCTGTCATCTCCAAAGGTTATGCTAGGGCCAGCTCTCTCCTTGAACTCTGTGAGCAGGGTGAAATCTCCTGTCATATGCCTTGAACAACCACTGTCCAAGTACCATAGATTCCTTCTTTTTCCATGCATACAACAAAATCAAATCAAGTTGATTTTGGTACCCAAGTTTCCTTGGGTCCAGCCTTGTTAGTCTTTTTCCTAGACTTCACACTTTCTGCACCTTTTGACTTAGGTAACTTTGAATCAACCTTGGCATCAGATGTAGATGGTTGAAGTGTAGGGTTAGTCACAGAATTATTTAGCACATTTGGTTGACTTTGATAAGGCATGGGTTATGCAAACATGTTATTCCACATAGGCATGTTGTATAGCATTTGAGGCATACTAAATGCAGCAAAATAAGGATTATTAACATATGGCATATTTTCAAAATGTACATGTGGATTCTGTTGAGACATAACAGGCATATCATGCAGTGGTGACATAGACATGTTAGGCATGAAAGAAGATAAAGACATGGGAGCATTCTTTACAGATTTGTAGTTAGCAGATAGATGATTAACACTACTACAATGCACATAACTTTTTCTAGGAGCATACTTATCAGGTGTGTAGTTGTTGTGTTTGTTAATTCCTACCTTCCCATTTCTATTGGATTTTCTTTTAGTTTCCATTTTATCCTCAACCAACTTGAACCTATTCTTCAACTGATCTAAAGTCATGTGTCCTATATTCACTTTACTAGCATCTTTGGATGTGCTAGCTTCTTCTTTGACGAAGTTGTTGGAAGTTGAACCAAACTTCTTACTGAGATTTTTCAAATTATCCTTTTTAGAATCATTTTCCTGTTTCAACTGATCAGCCTTCAACGGATGCTCCTTTTCTTCCTTCAACGGATGACTTTCATCATCCGTTGATTCCACATCCATTGACAGTCCATCAATCAATTCCATTTCCTTTTTGTTTTTCTTCCAGGCATTCTCACAGAAAGATTCAATTCCTTGAACTTTGGCAATTTGAGCACTAACATCCCTAGCTGTTTTCCAGGCCTTGATTATCTCTTGCTCACGTTCTAGTTGTTTAGAAAGAATTTCTACTTTCTTAACAGACTCTTCTAGTTCACTCTCAACAGATAAGCATTTTATTTTAATCTTTTCAAGCTCAATTACCTTACCCTCTAACATAGCATTCCTATCACTTAAAAACATAATATTTTCTTTAATTCTCATGTTCTCTTTAGTCAGTGATTTAAGGGAAACATGAAAATCATACAATTCAGTAGACATATCATTTATAGCTTCATTGCATTCATCTTTAGAAAGCCGAGAGAGGTCAGTAGTGATTACCTGGTTGCTTGATGAACTAATTTCATTCTCATCAGAATTAGCCATCAGGGCTAAGTTGACATACTCCATATCATCATCTTCATTGGCTCCATCAGCTGCCCAGTCATTTTCCTGAGTCAGAAAAGCCCTTTCCTTTTGTTTGAGCAATTCGAAATATTTCTTTTTGTAATCCACTTGCTCAAATTTCTTCTTTTCAGAAGTTGGCTTTCTGCACTCACTTGCAAAGTGTCCACTTGTGCCACAGTTATAACACTTGAACTTAGATTTGTCCACCATATTCTTATTTGTCTTAGTGGCTCTAGTGTTTTTCTTGAATTTCATCTTTGTAAATCATCTGGACAGAAAGGCCAGATGTTCATCAACATCATCAGAGTCATCTTGACTAGAATTGTCTTCAACCTCAGCTGCTTGCTCCTTTCCCTTGCTTGACTCTGATTTGCTTGTGCCAACTTTGAGACTTGGAATTATCTTTTTTTCATTCCTGGATTCAATTCTCTCATTTTCATCTACAAGTGCAACTGATCCACCTTTTCTCTTTCCCTTCTCCAACAGCTCATCTTGCTCCATCTCAAGTTCATAGGTCTTCAAAATTCCATATAATCTTTCAAGTGTGAAGTCCTTATAATCTTGACAATTCCTTAGTGAAACAGTCATAGGCTTCCATTCCTTTGGTAGAGACCTTAGAAATTTTAAGTTGGATTTGTTGTTCCACCAGAGATGTGTATTTCAGAAAATCTGTGATACAAAGAATTGTTCACAGCTGCTTCCTAGTACAAACTAGATGATTTTCTCTCTGAATTTTTTTAAACAGCTCTTGAAAATTCACATCTAATTACTAGCTGCAACTTGGTTTATATGTCACCAAGTTTTCAAGTGAAGACAAAGTTAAAATACAATTATAAAATAGTCCTTCACATGTTTCTTCTTCTTTTCTCTATCCAATACAATCTAAGGTAATCTGTAAATCTTTAAATACTTCCTTGTTTGCATCGGAATGGAAATGCTGCTTTTTCTTGATTCCTCAAAGAGGCTACCACATTCCAATTGTCTCTGTCAACCCATGTGCCTCTGTCAACTTATGAATTGTCACTATCAACTGCTATGGAACTGAGCATCCATTGAAGCTTTCATCCATTGGTGGCTTTATCCGTTGATGCTCTTATCCGTTGATGCTTTAGCAGTTGAAGCTTTATCCGTTGATGCACTCATCCGTTGATGGATGTTATCCGTTGAAGCTTTAGAGACATCCGTTGAGGCTTTGTTTCTCATCCGTTGAAGGTCTTTAATTTACCAGTTGATACTACTTCATTTATACAAAATTACAAGGCATGAAATATTTATAATTAGCCCTCCTATTTGCATATCCACTAGTAGTCAACATGACTTATAATTTCCTATAACTTCTAAGAATTATAACTCATTTACAAAGACTGAAATGTGCTACAATACTAAACTTATTTCTAAGTAAAGCTACTCCATCAACGGATAGCCAAAGTGGTCTTATCCGTTGAGGCAACAAACACTAGATTTCTACTTAAGTGTTTTGTTTAACTTATTATCAAAGTAATACACATATATTCCTAACACATCATTCTAAGAAGCGACCAAGAAGCATCACCAAAAACTTTCTTTTTCTCTCCCACTTCTCTCCATTCGGCCCTTCATCAAAAACCAAGGAAATCAAAATCAAAACCTCAAGCTCTAACCATGGATAAATCCCCCCCATTAATTCTCAAGCTTCCTAACAACCAAACCAAGGTAATATTAATCTTTGAGATCTTTTTATCAAGGTTTATGGGTGAAATAAAATCAAGAAAGTTGAGAATGAATAGTATGAATAGTAACTCTTCTATGGTTTCTTGATTTCAATGGTTGTTTTAGGTTCCAAAAACCATACTAAGCACTCCCAAGACTTCACCATCATGAAGAACACATCTCAAGATCTCAAGAAAGGTAAAAATATTTGACCTAACTTTATTTAAGATTTAAGTTCAAGATCCTTTTAGTATGTAGTTGTAAACCTAGTTTAGTAGTGGTATTTTGAAATCTTGATGTTTAGCTAAGTAAATTTAAGGTTGATTGTTGTTGCCTCAAGAACATGATGTTCTTGAGAGGAGTTAGTGTGTTGATGATGATATGTTGATTGTTGGTGTTAGTATAAAGATTTAAGGCGTAAACGAAACTCCGATCGTAAATGTAATCTCACTAAAATGAACAAAACGTAACTTTAAGTTTCTGCAGAAAGTACCGAGGATTTAAACTGTAGTTTCTTTAAATTTAACCCTTTATTATTATATACAGTGTTATAACGATCGTTTAGGCGCTTGAATCGCTTGATTCCGATTTACGGGTCAAAAGTTATGGCCGTTTTACTAAAAGTGATTTACACGACAAAAACTGCTACGAATTACGAATTTTGAAAATATAAAGGATCGACTTAAGAATGTTCATAAATCATGAATATTTTAAAGAGAGTAGTATATTGAGTTTCCTAACTTTCATAAAAATTTCAAGTGGAAATAATGATTTTTCAATTTTATAAAAATATCGGAGATGAGACCGCGTGATTAGAAACCGTAAAATCCATAAGCGGAGCCGACGACGAAAATGAAAATGGAATTAAGATACTTTGAAAAAGGAAGCAACCATAATGTGAATAAATACTTAAAGGAATAATAAGGGTAATATAAGTTGAGAGGGTGCATAATAATTCGCACATGAGTGCGAATAGCCGTAAATAAGAACGGGACCTAACGAGACGACTTGTATTTATGATTATAGATTTCCAAGCGGAACCTAGAGCATCCTCCACCTCGAGATGCACAGACAAGTTTACGAACCCAACTCCATTTACTATTGTGTTGTGAAAGGATTGTTTATTATCATTGCATAAATACCATGCTTGCCATGATACCTAGTTATTAAATTTTTGCATAATGTAGCGATGTTGTACGATAAGTATATATCGTGAAATATTTTATTTTGCTATAAGCATGAGGTATTATAATAAGACCGAGAGTTGGTTGGGATTTTACGATAAAAACTCGGGAATCATTGTGGTGATATTATAGGATGATTACAAGTCCATAGTAGTACGTTTTTAAGGGATCCAACGTCCACTTACAAAATATTAAACACCTCGAACTTTTATTAAAACGATTTTCAAAGATTGTATTCCCTCAACAATAATTTACCATTTGGACAAGAAATATTTATCTACTATTCATTTATTATGGAGAAGTATTCTCCGGTAAATATTTACTTCGGACTCGAGTAAATATTAAAAGTTCATTAAATTATCAAACATAAATTAGTTGAGGAATATTATTTTCTTTTAAAAGTAAACTCCTTCGAGGTTTAATTATTTATCAATTATCATTTAACTATTTATTATTTATGAAAAGGGTTTATTTATGATTTAAAAATCATAGAACCTTATTTAAAATACTCTCGGATATTCGGGAATCTTTCGAATAATTTTAGATCATCGGAGAATATTATCTCGACTTATTTTAATATTTTGAATATAGTTTCAAGGAGAAACGTCTCCCCTTATTTAATTACCTGTTGACAACGGTCAACTCACATCCTTAGTACTTCCCCCGAAAATTTCGGAAGTACGTATGTATATATATATACCCTAACGAGATAAGTTGTTTCTATCAACAAGCAAAACTGTGACGCCCTCCAAACCCGGGGTCTAGATTTGGGGGTCATTAGCCAATAAATCATAATAAAATAATCACAACCGAATAATATAATAAATATGACCCCTTACGTGCAACTGGATCGATCACAGGTTATAGTATGGAACAGGCACAAATATAAACCAACTATTATTACTAACTATGAGTCTAATTAGTTTTACAATTTATTCAAATTTTATTACAAACCTTTATACTATTCAAGCGTCCCAAACTGTCTACTGAGAAAACACACCAAACTAACTACAAGCACACAACCTCTGGTCAGATCTGGAACTTAAGCTTGCCCTGGCCTAGCTGAAAGAATCAGGATATGAAACAAGTATGAGCGAAAGAAATGCTCAGCAAGCAGTAAATAGCTTATAATTTGGAACAACAACAACAATATATCTGATGAACAAAACCAACCACAATACCTGAACAATATTAAAACTGATATATATTTGATAATAAACAACATTTGCAATATATTTTGTTTTGGGGTTGGAATCCTCGAACGACGGTGTGTTGCCGCCGGTGATCAGCCGCGGAGCAACACCGGTATGACGAAGCATATCCAACTAAACAAAAGGTATCCAAGGCACATATCGACCTAGCAAGGTGTTATATTGTTTATAACACATAGCTCACACTAGACCGCCGCCACGGCCTCTTACGCAACCATCCAACCCATAAAAACAATTTTCCGTCAAAGGAGTCGAATCAAATGACATCCTTAACCACATAACTCCCCATTTCTCATGGTCCGGAGTTATCTCAAAAACCAATGGTGAAATAACCAGAACAATTAGTTATTCGCTAATCTCAATTCAAAGCTTTACTGTATAGAGTAAGTTGTAGAGAAATATAAAAATATTTAACTATTCTGAACTTTGAATAGTAGAGAAATTGAAAGGATAAATTCAGAGTCAATACCACTTGAATGATATGTGATGACATAAATAATTGCATAATATGATTCAAAATAAACGTCACTTGAATGATAAGTGAAGTTAGGGTACTTGCCTGGTGTGTTCGATAACCTCTTAATATTACTCTGGCTTATATCTGCTGGTTACTATCTCCGTCTAACACTTGACCACACTCCTTGCTACTCGATTCTATAAATAAAAGGACTATCTTAATTGACAAAACCAAACTCAATCGACGTAACTATACGTCTTGACATCTACCCAATCATTTATAACTAAGCATGGCAATTTAAAACTGTAAACAAATAGCATGCATATCATATAGCACATAATCATGGTATTCGTATAACAAGTGATCACATATTTCATGTAACACATAAGTCAGATCGTTAAAAGGTAGGTCTGAGTGCGTTCAGAATGAAAATTAGGTCATTAATAATATTTACCGATAAGATATCGATTCAATTGGATACACAATTCAAATGACATTGCAATACAAAAGAAATTAGGACTCAAAAGTATTTTTGTTGAAAGCGCAATATTTTTCTGAGTCTGTACGCGTTCGTGTCGTATTAAATGGACGAACGGTTTATTTATTATGAATAAAATAAGAAATAAATGGAAATAAATAAATTAATAATAATATTAATTGATTTAAAAATACCAAAATATAATTTTTAAAAGTCTAAAAATAATTTTTAAGAATTATTTGAATTAATTATAAATAATATTCATTTATTTAACTATTTATAAATAAAATTAATTTATTTATTTATTCTTAATCAATTAATTAAATTCATAAATAATTAACTAAAATATATATAAATAATTAAATCAAATTGTATTTTGAAAATAATTAAAGAAAATAATTTTTGGTATTTAAAATAATAAGTAAATGATTTTTAAATATAAAATAAGTGATTTTTGGAAATAAGAAAATGATTTTAAAATAAATTTTAAAAAAACAAAAAAAGAAAAGACAGAAACATGTTTTCAGTTTGGGGTTTGGGAATTAGCAGATCAAACACGGGTTGGGTAAAAAAACGAAATGGGTCAAGGATGAACAAACCGGGTCGGGTTCGAAGACCACCGGTTTCTGGAAAAACTCCAGATTCCGGCGGCTCCTCGCCGGACACCGGTGAGTTCCAAAACCCCCCCCCCCAAACACCTCTGTTCGCCCCGGTTTTTAAACCAAAATCCAACCTTGACTACCCAGAAACCCAGTACCAGCAACATCCTCGAATATCATTCACCAGAATGATTTCTCCGGCCAAAACGAAGCAACAACCGGCTACAACTCCGGCGAAAATCGATTCTAGCCCAAATCGGAACCAAAAATCAAGTTTCCTGTTGCAAAACAAAGCTGAGGGCAATTACAAACTATCCCAATCATCACAACCCATCAAGAACATCACAATAATCAGGAAAATCAATTTGAAAAATCAACAGAAACTTAGAACTCGACTTCAACCTTCCGGGCATCAAACAACACAAGTTTATAGTCAAAGCGACTGGAAATCATCATCTAAAGCTACTGGTAACAACAAAAATAATCAACAATCACTCAAAACCCAAAAACGAATTCAAGAACAAAAGTATAAAAATTGATTTTTCGATTTACTGTACCTCAGATCAAGATGTTGATACCAAAAGAAAGCTCTCGTGGAGAGGAAGATTTTGATTACTAGAAAGTCTGATTTGATTCCCTAAATCGATCAAAAACCACGATTGAAGGTGCTGCCTAGAATCTCACCCCCACAAATTATTCTTGATTCTTATGAATTTCTGAATTTTTAATAAAATAAAATAAAAAAATAAATAAAACAGTTCAGCTATTTATATTAAATCTGAAATTATATCCCCAAAATAAATTGAGGGTGTTTTTATCCCTTAATTATAACAATTAGGGCCCCAAAATAATAATTACGGGGAATAATTTTAAAAATGATAAAATACAAAAATTAATGTCAAAATTCCCCAAAATTTGCAAATAATTCAAAAATACGAAAATAAAGGGTATTTGAAATACGAATAATTTTATAAAAATAAAACACGAATTCTGTGGGGTTTGTCGTCCCGGTGAGGTCCCGGTCCGTTGATTTTTGAAAAACAAAACGACCCCTAAATTACCAGAAAAACCCGAAAACACCTAAAATGCATTCAAACGCGTATAAATTGAAATAAAACGAGTATCTTAATAAAGACGCTAATAAATACGCGTCCCGATTGCAGATAAGTTCATATAATTGCAGTTTAAACATATATTAATCAATCGAAAAAATTTCTGGCCGCACAGAAACACACATAACAACTATAACATCTAATATCATGGCAATGATCACTTTAAATCTATAAAACACATAATATTTATTTATTTAACACATAATATTCGCATAATTTTCCCGTTCATTATAAAAACGCTTGGAGTACTTCGATGTGGTTCGAGTTCTCGAGATATGATAGAATTCTTTTAAAGGGACAAGAGAGGGGTAGACTCTGGTACTATGTGTGCTAGATGGACTATTAAAGGTACCGCAGGCGAAGGTACTCGGTGTACTCAGGAACTTGTGAAGTATGTGTATACCCAAAATGGGACACGTAGCCCGCATGCGGCAAGGGTGATAACCGGGATACGAAGGTGTCTTCCTTCTACTAGTAGAAAAGGTTACTATTATCGTATTACGACCGATCATCGTATGCGGTGGCTCCAACGAGTGTCCTATTCTTCCAATTGGAATTGTGATGCAATACCGTAACCCAAGCCTAGGTGTTGGGTTTACTATTAAGCTATTCGCAGGTTAATAAAATCCACTAAAGGATTATTTTCGTAAAAGGTGTGTATCCCTAAGGAAAACTATGTTCGAATAAAACGTAATTATCTTATAAGATGTTTTACGTGAGTTTATCATTACAGTCATTTTCATACCGTACATTATTATGCTGAGCATTATAGCTCACACTTATTTTCTTAAATTAACACAACACAACAGTGAATCAAGATGCCTACCATGAGAACCACAGCCAAGAAACGGGTAGGAAATGGCCAGCTGTTCCGTAGGTTGTTTGGCGTTGTACCGCAGGTAGTCCGAATAAGCTGGATTGGTTTTCAGTTATTTTAGTTCGGCTTATTTATAAGTATGACTTATGTAAGGTAATAAATAAGAAACGTATATTTGGACGACGGACGAGTCTTACTTAAAGGTTATTCCCGGGTAAGACTTAATTACTTTTGGGTTGTAATAATTATCACTTTGTGGTTTGATCTACTCTAGTAATGAATGGTTCATTTCCAAGACAATAACCTGTAAATGTGTGTATGTGATAAGTGTGGGGTCGTAAAGTGTGAGTAATTATATATTGTGATGTGAGGTATGTGGTTTATAGTGGTTTAGATGGCGTGGCCTCCGAGATCCCTGACCCCAGATTTTGGGGCGCAACAATTTGGTTAAAAAGTTTTGATTTGAATAATGATGCCATGATACCATATATCTTGTTCCATGATATTATTATGCTTTTCTGATATGATTTCTGCTATTGAATTGCGATGAATGTCGGCTTTCACCCTATCTTAATCCTTGATTCTTGAAAGCCCAAACCTTTCTTCATAACCTTTGTATAGCCAAAGATATAAATCTTCCACCTAGAGATTTAAAAGTAGAATACCTCGGATTTTGCTATTGTTATTAGTACTGCTTTATAGAACTGATATGTAGTTACTTACTGAGCTTTTGTGCTCATTTATATTTGCTTTGCTCTAACCATGGAAGTTAAAAAAGAAGATGGCCAGACTTAGGCATTCAGCTCACATGAGCGTTCCTGGCAGTCCCTACCGTGCCATAGGTTTCCAGATGCCAGAGCAGGTAGTAGTGTGTGTGAGCAAGCATTATAGTTGGAAGGATTCTTTAAGTTGGTTCAGATATAGTGGGTTATCTGTCGGTTCCATTTCAGAATCGAATAAATTTGAATTCATTAATATTTTGGGTTGTAATATATATTTTTGGTTGGTAGTTGTAATCTTGTCTCAAACTTAATCATGTTTAGATCCAGTTATTGTTTAATTGGGGTTTAGTATTTCTGTTGACATTATTACTTTAATGGTGTGTGAGTCCCCATTTCCTAACCCCGAGATTGAGGACGTCACAAATCTTGTCTCATTGGCAAAATGGCCAAAGCTCCTTTTACCGGATAAGGTGAAAGGGCCACCGAATGATTAGGACTTATAAATAGTGATATATGTGGTCCAATGCGTACGATGGCAAGAGATGGCTTTTACTACTTCAGTACATTTACTGACGATTTCAGTATATATGGATATGTGTATCTTTTTAAGAACAAATCCAATTCTTTTGAAAAGTTCAAAGAATACAAGGCTGAATTGGAAAAGTAAACAGGGGAAACTATAAAAGTTTTACGATCAGATCGTGGAGGAGAATACTTAAGCCTCGAGTTTAAAGGTTTCTTGAAGGAGTGTGGTATCGTATCACAACTTACTCCTCCTGAAACGCCTCAATGGAATGGAGTTTCTGAGAGGAGAAATCATACCTTATTGGACATGGTGCAATCGATGATGAATCTAGCAGATCTTCCAATATGTTTCTAGGGTTATGCTCTAGAAATTGCTGCATATACACTTAACCGAGTTCCAACTAAATTGGTTCAAAAGACTCCATATGATATATGGACTGAGAAACGTCACAACATGATTTATGAAAGTCTGGGGATGCGAAGCATTTGTGAAACGCTTAGTGTCTGACAAGATGGGATCAAAATTGGATAAATGTTATTTTGTTGGATATCCTGAAGAAACTAAAGGGTATAATTTCTATAATCCTACCGAGAACAAAGTGTTTGTTGCTTGAACCGTTGTATTTCGTGAAAGAGAGTTACTTTCCAAGAAAATTAGTGGGAGGACTATAGATCTCGATGAAGATCGAGTTGTATAAAATAACATTGAACCAGAGAGATATTATGGATTTCTCTTGACTCAAGATGATGATGTAATGCTCATAGAAAATGACGAGCCTCTTACCTACCAAGAAGCTATGAACAGTCCAGACTTCAAGATATGGCTAGAGGCCATGAAATCCGAAATGGAATCCATGTATGAAAATAAGTATGGAATTTAGTTGATCCACCTAAAGGGGTAAAACCTATAGGGTACAAGTGGGTTTTTAAGAAGAAAACTAACATGGATGGTAAAGTACAGACCTATAAAGTGCGACTAGTGGCAAAAGGTTTCAAACAAATTCATGGTATAGACTATGATGAGACTTTTTCACCAGTTGTTATGGTCAAGTACATCAGGATTTTGCTAGAAATAGTTGCTTACTATGACTATGAGATTTGGCAAATGGATGTCAAAACCGCTTTCTTAAATGGGATCCTTGAAGAGGATGTATACATGATACAACCTGAGGGTTTTGTCGATCCTAATTTTTCTAAGATGGTCTATAAGTTGCTTCGATCTATGTATGGATTGAAGCAAGCCTCAAGGATATGGAATCATCATTTTGATGAAACAGTCAAAGATTTTGGCTTTATTCAAAACGAAGATGAACTATGTGTTTATAAGAAGGTTAGTGGGGGCCATGTGGCATTCCTAGTACTATATGTAGATGACATATTACTAATAGGGAATGACATACCTTCTCTACAGACTGTTAAGACTTGGTTGAGAAATAGTTTCTCCATGAAGGACTTAGGTGATGTTACGTATATATCATGGAAAAAGATCTATAGAGATAGATCAAGGAAATTAATCAGCCGAAGTCAGAGTACATACATTAACAAAGTATTGCATCATTTCGAGATGCAAGAGGCAAAAAGAGAATATATCCCAATGTCTCATGGGATACTGATCTCAAAAGACAATTGCCCTAAATAATTAGATGATAAGGGCCGTATAAGAAAACTTCTCTATACTTCGGCAATTGGATCTATAATGTATGTGATGATATGTACTCGTCCTGATGTTACGTATGCATTGAGCATGATGAGCAGATACCATTCTAATCCTGGTGAGGGTCACCGTACAACTGTCAAGAATTGTTAAGTACTTGATGACTAAAGATTCATTTTTGGTATATGGAGGAGATGAGAAGCTAGTTGTAAAGGGTTACACTGACACCAGCTTCCAGACAGACATAGACGATTCAGTATCTTAGTCAGGTTTTGTGTTTTGCCTTAATGGAGGTGATGTAATCTGGAAGAGTTCAAAGCAAGAGACAGTGGCTGATTCTACAATGGAATCTGAGTATATTGTTGCCAGTGAAACAGCCAATGAGGCTGTTTGGAACGGGACTTGGTGTGGTTCCATCGATCACAGATCCAGTTGATCTTTATTGTTATAATAATGGAGCCATTGTGTAGGCTAAAGAACCAAGGTCCCAATCCGGGGTAAAGCATATACTTAGGAGATATCACCTTCTTTGAGAGATTAATGAAAGAGGAGATATACATATATGTAAAGTGTATACTGATGAAAATGTTGTAGACCCACTGACTAAGGCTTTGTCACAGCAAAAGCATGAAGTTCATACGATACATGGGTGATTGGCTCTAGTGCAAGTGGGAGATTGTTAGTGTTTGTGCCCTAGAGACAACACTATTTATCACACCCCCAACTTAACAATACATAATATATAACTATTACAATATTTAAAAGAAAGTAAATACAACTGAATCCAAGATCTTACAGTTTAGGGTTTGGAACAGCCCAACACTACTAAATTACAACTGGTTTTAATATCGAGTCCTCACACAAAACTATCTCTTATTCTACCTGAGCTCGGACATACGCATCGGCATCATAAGTCTTACGTGATGTCTGCTTGAATCTAACCATAGTTGCTAGCTATAATATCAGGGTTAAAGCAAGTAGTGAGCCAAATGCTCAACAAGTGCTAAATAATACGATACAAAACATAAATCGAGATATATATTAAAGAATGACAATGTGAAGATATAACTAATAAAAACAAGAGATGAAATTTTGGGTGATGGCATCATTTGCTTGTATCAAAAACTTTTTCAAAATCATATCTTAATCAAAAACCATTTTATGACGCTACGGATTACAGCCGGTGATCAGCCGTGAAGTAATCCCGAACCTCACTGGGTTCTAAAACATTAATGGGATCCCTAGGCAACTTTTAAGCCTACAATATCAGTGTGGAAAGGACTTGCATCTCAGTCCAGATCCACTATTTAAAGAAAACATTTATCCCCCTTTGGGACTGAAAATCCAAATTTTAATCATTCAAAAACTGATGCCGATTGATAATAAAGTTTCTTAAACAGTAAACATCTTTATCAAGGGATTATAGATTGACTTAAAACACTGGAATTATGTTCACTAAATCTTAGGGCCATGATCCACTAGACTTTACTCTATCAGGGTAATTGAAAGGTTTCCATTTACAAGAATTTTGACAAGGAGGTTTAGTAGGGTTATTGGATAATATGAAAGAGTAATGCCAAACTAGGCTTAAAGCAATGGTTTTAGACAAGGTATATGTATTAGAACATCAAGAAGATAAGGATTACTGGTTACAAGTATGATAGAGGTGTTAAGATATAAAGAAAGTGATCATTAGCTCAAGGTATATCAGGATGTCAAGCTTTAGGGTAAGGATAGGGTTATCAAACAATCGTGAATGACTTTAAAGAATATCTGGCTTTTAGGTATCAAGATAAAGTTTCTATCAGTGTTCTTACAAGAGTTAAATCAAGCATCAGGGTGTAAAATCAAGATTTCTTAGTAATCAATAGCATGTTTAATCAAAAGGATCAATCAGGTATTATAAAAATTCTCTATTTTATCATGTCATCCCGATTACTTTGGTATACTAGCATGGTATGATTTTTGATCTACTTGCAATAAGTACTTGAGGGTTCATGGCATTTCTATATAATACGAAGATAGATTTGAGAATCACTTGGTCCGGGTATAAAAAGGTAAATCAGGATACTCGCATCATATATTAAGAACTAGTTATCACACATTCGCAGTATAAACTAAAAAGTAGGTTGAATCACTTGCCTTGAGAAGGCTGGACTCGACTGGAAATTAGGAGCAATTGGAAGCTTTACTCGACCTTTATGGCAAGTTTACCCTCATCTCGAGATCCTACACAATTAATAATAACCTCATTATAATATATTCTCATGAACGCAACCTATTTACAACCCGAAATTAAACATAAATGGCACTTAGGCCTATATGCACGCAATTTATAATCACCTAATAAACATAATAGTACACATAGCCACATATACTCACATACCATATTCTAAATACCAAACAATATCACACACACACCATATTGCAACACTAGGCTTGGATGATCTCGTTCCACAACTTAAGTCACTTGATCGCTAAACTAGACAAAGTCTCCAAATTTTGACCTCCTAACTCGATGTGCCTTTACTAAACTATCCAAAACCTATTGACTCTCACTTGGGCCTTTCACTCTACTGGCTTTATGCTATCTTAAAACTATAGTGGTCAACCTAGGCCTCACTCATAATGCTCTAAAACTATGTGGTAAGTGAAGGTGCTTACTAAGGTAAATTTCAGAATGACATATATGGTTTCTTGAGTGCATTAGACACTCTTACACTACAAGTTTACCTCCAAAACTTCTACAATAGACTCTTCTGATCATAAGGCAACTGCCAAACTTTATGTGGCTCAAAGGCCTAGCTTGGGCCTCCCTAGGCCTAAGCTTAAAGTCCATGATTCCCCTGTTTTTCTGGGCTGAAAAGGTCCTGACTTGAACTAACTTGTGACACATTATTCTAACTCAAATCCTATGAACTATGGCTGGAAAAACTCCTATGACACTCCCTCTAACTAAGGCCCAACAGGGCCTAATGAGGGCCTACCTATGACATGGTCAAAACTTCTTATTTCTAAGTTGCAATAAAACTGTCCCCTGCTGGACAGATTTTGTGATTCCACTCGTGCACCTAACCAAACGTCTTAAAAACCTCCAACAATCACCTAAAACCTATTATATACTCCTAGCTCTAGCTTCTGGTGGCTTGGGCCTCAAAGTGCACAACAAATGCTCATTCAAAACTTCCCCATAAACTAGTGCATCAAATCTGGAAAAATGCAAACACTAACTAATCCCTTTCCACCTTGACTCCCACTTATTAACCAAACATCCAACCTTTACCAAAGCAAACCTAGTTCATCAACATCCTAAAATAGTGCCTCAACAGGAGTGGAGATCATCCATGCCCTAGAACACCAACATGCAAATAAAAATATAACATACAACTCATGGAAAACACTTAACAAGATTTCAGCTAAAACATAGAGTTTAAATTCTTGTAAATTCAACTTGTACCTATTACTCAACCTTAATAATCATGAAATATATCTTCTCATTACTATTATTAAGAAATATATCATGCAGACAATCTATTTCAAGCACAAATAATTCGAATTTATAGATTTTTAAACATAAAAACATGATTTCGAGAAGAGTAGCATACACAACATGGTTGATCATCATATTAATATCTTAAAACTAGCATGCATGGCTAAACATGATTATATTGTGAAATTTCAGTAGCATGCAAAGGTTTTTAAAGCATGGTTTCTCCATAAAACACTTAGTTAAAAGATATATAAAATATATCTCATAGAGAGCTCTTGAATTCACAAGAATCAAGAGTTTCTCTTTGGAGATCACACAAAAGCTACACATGCAACCATGAAACTTCATCTCCCAAATCACAAAACTCTTGGGAAGTATATAAAATAAATGTAGGTGGAAGAATTACACTAGGGAAGATGAAAAATGGGATGGAAAAATGTAAGGGAGTGGGGGAGGGGGTTCTTGGCCGAGAGCAAGGAGAGGGAGGGGAGGAGAGAAAAAGAGAGGTGAGTTGGAGTGTGGAGTGAGTGAAATGATTTCTCACATTTTCTTTTTGGTTTTATGCCTTTGATTGACTAAAAGAAATGAGTGGAAATGAGAATGTACAAGAATACCCTTTAATAGAATGGAAGAGTGATTTGCATGCAAGGGTTTCCATGTAATTTGCTAATTATAACAAATAAATTTTTAAAGATTTATTTTTATAAAATAAAATACAAGTTCAAAAATTATAAAATTTATACCATTAAATAACTTGGATTTTTAGAAATTTTATAAGATCACTTTTGAAATTTGTGAATGAAATAACTTTTAAAAGAAAATTTTTCCAAGGTTTAGAATATTCCTTATAAATCAAAAATAAGGGAAATAAATAAACTTTTGCTTTGAAAAATCATATTCTACATAAAGCAATTTATAATGCAGAAATTTTCATTCACACAACATACAATCATTAAGTATATTTACATTCGGCTCTAATATTATACAAAGTTCACAAATAATATTACACAAAATGCCATTCGTAACACTATTATATTTATATTATGAAATATTTGGATTATTAATTATGATTCTATAGATTATTCTTTAGTAATTTATTATATCTTTGTTTTCTACGATAAAATGTTAGATTAATAAATGTCCTTGGAATATGATATATAAATCTATATCTCTAAGTACGTGACTTAGAAATGAGATTATGAGAACGGTATTAATAGTCCTAAAGGTCCCTAGTCAAGTATAATTATTAAGGGACGATAATAAATGCGTTGAGACTAGTGTGTTTGTTGACTGATGATCACATCTTATTGATCATAGATATGGTGATACTAAAGTCAAAATACATGCACATGTATTAAATATACGGTGCTGGATTGACCCGTTGTGAGGTACTACATGTTTAAGGTGTCATAAGTTAATCTCACACTGATAATGATGTATTGGTCCTTAGACCTGAAATCATTATATTTCTATACGAGAATTAATATACTTTGATACTATTAAAAGTTATCCTTGACCGGGTAATCATAAAAGTAGACATTGGGTATATTATGAATCCTATGAGAAATATGAATGATCTAGATGGAATTTGGCCTTCCTATTTTAAAGGAGTGATATTATTGGCCTCTTGATTGAGTAAGACTATAAAATACATGGTCGTGCTCAAATACAGATTTGTTTAATAGTTTACTCATCGATCAAGGAAAGAAGGATTAAACGCTTGCAGAGGATGACACAATGCATGCCTCGAGTTTAATCTATAATATAAGGCTAAAGGGATTATATTAAATTGTGCATTATTCACAAAATGTTTAATTGAATCACCAATAATTATTATTACTTGGGTAACAATGATGTATTACTAGATGCCACTCATTGTTTATAATTTTATTAGTGAAAAATAAAATTATTGTCAACGTAATAATAACCTAAAGGGTCACACACAAAAGAACGCTTAAACGGAGTGTTATTTAAATTATGAATTTAAATATTTTATTATTTATTTGAATTTAATTATTAAATTAATTAAGGAAGACTTGATTAATTATAAATATATTAGAATTCGAATTTAATAATTATATAAACCCAAAACATAATGGGTCTTTTTAGAAGCCCATTAGGTTTAGGGTTAGGCCCTAATCCTTTCTCCCATATATATACATTAAGATGTATAATTTCTGGTCAAGGAGTTGCATCACGTTTTTAGATAAAAAAACCCTAGCAACCCTACATCCTAGAGAGGCTAGAGAGAGAGAGAGAGAGAGGAAGAGGCAACCAAATCGGCTAGTACCGGCTCCGGTGATCGTTGGACGATTGGACATTCGTGTGGATATCTTTGGAGAGCAGATCTTCGCAAGGAGGGCTGTCGTGGTTCATCAACATCATTACTCCCATTACAATCAGAAGGAAAGCTTTATTAAGGTACATGATCCTACTCTCCATAATCATCCAGTAATTATACATAGATCCAGCAGTTAGGATTCAATTTTTTGTTATTCCGCTGTATTTTAATGCTCGAATCCCTAACATCTCAAGACCTCATTTGTGGCCCTGAATGCACAAGTTCAACAACATATCATTGATTCCAATGATACAAGACTGAAGCTGGATCAAATTCACTCTAGCAGATACACTCCTTCAGCCTTGCTCATGAATGAAATTAAGAAAGCTGTGCAGGACACTTTTGGGGTTTCTACTTCCTCTACATCTCAATCCTCATCAACAATGCAAGTTCAAGAGCTTTAACAACAAGTCTCTTATATTCAATCCTCCAATGACTCACTGAGTGCACAAGTAAAAACTCTTACATCCTTGGTGCTGAGTGAACATACAGATATTCAAACCCTGGTGGACTCGCACAAGCATCTCCAAATATAAAACTCTGTTATTTTGGGAGCCATCACGGGGAAGCTCAACATACGATTCCCTCACAACCTGAAGATGTAAGTCCAGAATTACCAACTGCCCTACTCATGCCTATCACCAAGACTAAGGGGGAGATTGAAGCTAGGATTCAATAGTCCAAGGATGCTAGTAAATCAAAATCTAAAGAGCCTATCACATCAGTTCAACTTGGTCAAAGTTCTTCACAAACTCAACAATTTCAAGATATGAGAAAAGAAATATTCATCAAGGCTGCAGAAGGACCAAATCAAGATCAAGAATTCAGTGAACTTCTTGCAGTCCTGAGGATGTCTTTTCAAAATAACTTCATCACATACAAAAGAGTATTGGCCAAGAAAATCAACTCTATCAGGGTAGTAATTGTGAATGTTGACAACTACCTATAGAAGAGGATTGTTGTCAACATCAATGATGGTGGTGTGGATAGATGCTTTCAAGTCTCTCTTTTAAATCTCAGAACTCTAAGGGCATCTGAGCTAGATGTTGTGATTGAAAAAGTTCATGTAGTCATCACAGAGGACACTCAGGTTCTTCATAAGCTAAAAAAATGCACATATAACAGCTTTTCCTGAAGCCTATCTATATCCAAGTAAGGGGGCATCCTACATCTGCTCACAGACCAAGAAAAAAAATCTTTAATGTTCCCAAAAATTGTGTGAGAGGGAACATGAGGCTGATCATGACTCTTCAACCTGATTTGAAATATATAAAGAATAAGAAAATTAAAGATGAAGAAATGATCAGGATTCTTGATAGGTATCTTGTAAATACTGACACCATGTTGCCATCCACTCAATACGACTTAAGAGTGACAAGGATGATGATGAGCAGAAGGATGATAAAAAAAACCTTTTGGCTCAAATCCAAGTCAATCTTCAAGAGCAACTGACAGCAAGGATAAAAAAAAGGATGAGAAAAAGGATGATGACAAAAAGAAAGGAGATTAAAGAAGGATGAAAAAGAAAGAAGACGATCCAGGATAACACCAACAAACCCTAAAAATCCAAATTAACCAAGCTCAATCCTCTAAGCCAACAAACTCATACACTGAACCACCTCCTACCTTAAAGCCTAAATTCTTGTACAAACAAACTGCTAACACCTTTCTGAAAATAAAAATCACCTCAAATCAAACATTTCTCAAGAAAATCTTAAACCTACCTTCTGCTAAGCCATCAACCAAAATTCACTACAAGTCTGTTGGGAGAAAACCTAGGAAAATTCAAGTCACTGAGGGGGCCATCTGGAAACTGAAACTGGAGTCAAAGTTCAGCCTTTGATAGGGGATTTTTAGGAAAATAGCAAGTATTGTTATAATCAAAGTGATTTTCTACCTTTTAAATGATGCATCTCAGATGAAGACTACTTTCAACAACTAGCGGAGGAAATGGTCAGAGTTTGGGTTGTAACACTAACGAAAGTAGGAATCTACTATCAAGATGGGTCCTTTACAATTCTTGGCAACAACTTAATGGACACCTTTTCACCCACATAAATCAAGAGAAAATAAGGTTACTAAAGGATAAGGATACTGCAACCAGGGCATGGAGATCTATTTTAGCTGAATGGTTGATAGAAAGAGAAGAAAGAAGAGAAAGAAATAATGCTGAATATAAGGAGAGGAAGCGGAAGTATGATGAGGAAATAGAAATGTACATTCAAAGATATGAAGATCTCAAGGCAAAATGGATGAGCAGAGTTACCAAAGATGGGAAATTTCTAAATTTCAAAGCTGGCACATTCTCAAGATTTAGGATTGATTTACTGAGTAACTATTTAATACATGACAAACTTAAACTTGTGGAAGCTTTAAGAGGAACACCAATCATTGAGGAACTGGAAATACTTGTAAATTTAAAGGACCTCATTAGAGAAGAAATATGAGATGACACATTTTTCTGATGTATGTATCTGTTTAACTCAAGAAATCACCTAATGTAAAAATATTGTATTTATGTCAAGTTGTATGTATAAGTCTAATTTTCCATTGTAACTTGGGGTTAGTCTTGTTAACAGACATGAATTTGTGATAAGCAATCTTCTCACAAATTTGGGGAGATTATTGTGCAAGACATGCCTATACTATAACAAGACTAAGTTAATTTGATAACCCTAAGTAAGTTGTATGATAATCTAAGTTTGCATTTTGTATTGTATCTTAAGTCTATAAAAGTGTAATTAGATTAGACTGGAGTATTTTTATGTAAACAGTTTAAAGCCTAATAAATAAACTCTGGAAGAAGATCATGAAGATTATGCCTTAGAGAAAGTATGAAGAAGCTTGGAGTTGAATAACTCTGTTTTGGGAAAAACATTCTAAGTCAAGAAATCTACAATTCACAGATTATGTGTTATAGAGAAGTCATTCGAGAACTCCAGAATGACTTATCGAGAAATCAAGAAAAGCTACTAGAGAACTCAGATATATCGACAAGGCAAATTGAAGAAATAAATATTGGAGATATCGACAAGTCAAAATATCACTAGAGATCTATGAGATATCGATAAAACAAAATATCACTAGAGATCTCTGAGATATCGATAAGTCAAACTATCACTAGAGATCTTTGAGATATCGATAAGTCAATTTGTCACAAGAGAACTCAAAGATATCGATAAGCCAAAGTGAAGACATGAAGATGAGAGATCTCGACAAGCCAAATTCTCTAATAGAGAACTCAGAGACTTCGATAAGTCAAACAACCATAGAGTTATTAGAGATCTCGATAAGTCACTATACTTATCGAGATGTCGAGTTCTCTATATGACTAACTAGAGATCTCGATGTAAAGCTCAAGTACAGAATGCAGATCAGTTTAATATCCAAGATTATCAATCAACAAACAAATAAATCACTGATTTGAAAAGTCTACAAAAGCAGCTTGAAGAGTACAAGATCAAGGGCCAAGATTAACCGTAAAAGTAAAGTCACAGTTAGGCAAGATTAGCAATGATATACTAAGCCAGAAATAGAAAGATTTGGTTATCCAAAAGTAGGGTTTAGTACATGTTATTGCATACTGCGTAAAAATGAGTGTTTACTGATTCTATAAAGTAAACATTGGATGTTTTGTTTTAGTTGTAACAAATAGATCTGAAATTTCTTGTAACTCTTAAGAGAGAAGCTGAGTTCTTAACATACTAAGAACCCAGAAATTTATAGCAAACACTAGCTTGATTTTAATATAAAATTAAGTGAGTTTTGAAAGATAATTGTGTTCATATGCATATTTTAATTATTCTGTTAAAACACATTATCTCTACAATATAGATTACTTTTTTCACCATTATTAAAAGTTCAAAAAGACATTAAAATTTTTTAAAACACATTCACCCCCCTCTGTGTTGTATTCATTACCCAACCAATACATCAGACAAATATCTCATCTCATGTTTCTTCTCTAATGAGGTCCTTTAAATTTACAAGTATTTTCAGTTCCTCAATGATTGGTGTTTCTCCTAAAGCTTCCACAAGTTTGAGTTTGTCATGTATTGAATAGTTAGTCGGTAAATCAATCTTAAACCATGATAATGTGCCAGCTTTGACATTTCAAAATTTCCCATCTTTGGTAACTCTGCTCATCCCTTTTGCCTTGAGATCTTCAGATTTTTGAATGTACATTTCTATTTCCTCATCATACTTCCTCTTCCTCTTCTCATATTCATCCTTGTTTCTTGCTCTTCTTTCCTCCCTTACTATCAACCATTCAGCTAAAACAGATCTCCATGCCCTGGTTGCAGTATCCTTATCCTTCAATAAGCTTATCAATCTCTTGAAATATGTGGGTGAAAAGGTGTCCATTAAGTTGCTTCCAAGAAATTTGAAGGACCGATCCTAATAGTAGATTCTTACTTCCCTTAGTGTTACAACCCAAATTCTGACCATTTCTTCAGCTAGTTGTTGAAAGTAGTCTTTATCTGAGATGCACCAGTTTAGAGGTAGAAAATCACTTTGCTTGTAACAATTCCAGATGGCCCTCTTAGTAACTTGCACTTTCTTTGGCTTCCTCCCAACAGACTTGGAGTGAACTTTGAGTGATGGCCTAACAAAAGCTAGGTTTGTGATTTTCTTGAGAAATGTTTGGTTTGAGGTGATTGGTATTTTCAGAATGGTGTTAGCAGTCTGTTTGTACAAGTATTTAGGCTTTGAGGTCGGAGGTGGTTTGGTATTTGAGTTTGTTAGCATAGAGGGTTGAGCTTAGTTAATTTGGATTTTTAGGGTTTGTTGTTGTTCTGGTTGTGATCGATCATCCTTTTTCTTCCTTCTTCTTTCATCTCCTCTCTTTCTATCATCTCCTTTCTTCTCATCTTGCTTTTTGCCCTTGTCAGCAGTTGTTTTTGAGGATTAACTTGGATTTGATCCAGAAGGAGGTTGATCACTTGGCTTCTCCTCATCATCATCCTTGTCATCCTTTAAATTATAATATGTGGTAGACAACATGGCGTCTACATTTTGAAGGTATCTCCCCAAGTTTCTGATTATTTCCTTATCTTCAGGCTTCTTGTAAATTTTGGTCTGTAGATCAGTTTCAAGGGTCATTATTAGTCTCAAATTATTCCTTACATAATTCTTCGGAACTATGAAATATCTGCATTTTCTGGTTTATGAACAGATGTAGGCAATCCCCTTGCTTGGATAGAGATAGGCTTCAGGAAAAGCAGCTATCTGAGCATTTTTGAGTTCCTTTAGCAGTTGGGTGTCCTCTGGAATTACTGTATGCACTTTGTCAATTATCACATCCAGCTTAGATGCTCTCAATTTTTTAATATTGGTGAGAGACCTGGAGACATCTGTCCAGATCATAATCATTCACATTAGCTATGATTCTCTTTTCCAGAAAGTTATCAACCTTGACAATCACCACTCTTACAAAGTTGATGTTGTTGGCCAAGGCTTTCTTGTATGTGATGTAGTTGTTGTGGAGAGACTCCCTTAAAACTGACAGAAGTTCATTGAATTTCTGATATTGACAAGGTCCTTTTGTAACTTTTATGAGTCTGTCTTATCCAACATCTTTTGAGAATTGAGCTTTAGAAGAGCCTGTGGTTGATTTTCTAGGCAACTTTGACTTACCAACATCCTTGGATTGTTGAATCCTAGCTTCTATCTCCCCCTTAGTCTTGGAAAAAGGCATGAGTAGTGGAGTTGGTAATTCTGGCCTAATAGACTCAAGAAGTGCAGGCAATAGGATATCGAGCTTGCCCATGATGGCTCCCAAAGAAACATAATTTTGCATTTGTAAGTGCTTGTGGGAGTCCACCAATGTATGTCTTCCTGTTGACTCTGCAGCAGTGTAGTGAGAGCATGCACTTGAGTTGTGAGTTGGTCATTGGACGTTGTTTAGTGGTGTTAGGTCACACAACACTGTAGAAGGGGGTTGAATACAGTGTTTTTATAATCAAATCGATTTAACACAAGTATGTAACAAAGATCAAGTATATTCAATAAACTCGATTACAATATGAACTGTTGTTCTCTCTCAGTGATGAACAAATATCACTAAGAGCTGCTAGGTTACAATGTATAATCCTCTCGATAATGATAACACATATAGTGTAAACCCTAAGCTATGTTATTTATAGTACACAGTTACAAGATAACTTCTAATTGATATGGAATATAATTTAGTCTCCTAAAATATATCAATCAGATATCTTCTACAAGTCTTCTAGTCCTCTAACTCTTTCCATGCATATATTCTATTGTTTTAGTCTCGATCTTCTCCTGTAAATCAGCTTCATTCCTTAACTGAAAGTCTTCTCGCACTTAAATTCTGATATGACCTTAAGTTCTGATATTAAGCTCTGACTTCCACTAAGTCCTGATTTCAGTATGTCCTGATATGTCCTGTTGTTAAGTTCTAAAAACTAAACACAAATCATATTAGACATGACATCTCAAATATATCTAACAATCTCCCCCAACTTGTAAATTATGCAAAATATACAAGTTAATAGATTTGATGATGTCAAAAACATTTAAATACAAATGCAAATAAGAGTTTAACTAGATAACTAACTACAACTTACCGTCCTTGTAGCTTTTACCAATCTCACTGAGTCAATCTGAATCCAAAATGATTCTTGACAACGTTTGATAATAGCTTTTCTTCTTTAATCCTCAGGTCTTGAGATAGTGTAGTCTTGACTTGCTTCAAATCTTCACCCTGACTTCCAATCTGGTAGATTGCAGTCCTTAGAGCAGAAATATGGTTTCTTTCTAAACCATCATCCAGTCTTATTACCCATGGATGAGAAGAATCTTCATTGCAGCATAGACATTTCTCTTTCAATATCACTTCAAGCTTAGCAGAATCCTTCTTCATTGGAATCTCACTTCCATCATCTTCAACTATGTTTGGAATAAATTTCGTAACCCTTGAACCATAAATTCTAGCTTTATCTCTTATGGTCTTCAATATGAAATTTGACCATCTCCTGGTAATATCAGACTTTACCTCTAAAAGGTAATGAAAGAATTGAAGTTCTCTCAGTGATTTATTTAGCACATCTGATTCTGACATTTGATATGTCCTTCCATCTTCAAGAAATAGAATCAGATTTTCCTTGACATTGTGCTTGTCATGAGCATCCAGTACCACTTGAACAGAGATAACCTTATCAAGGTGTTTTTGTGTAACATCTTCAAGAGGTTTGTCAGTTAGCAAAAATGGATCTCTAGTAGCAACTTCAACTCCTGTTTTGATCTTAGCTTCATCAGAACCTAGTCCAGCCCTGTCTCTTGGTTCTCTAGCATTTAACCCAATAATCATGAAATCAGACAGCAATTGGCTTTTCTTTGGATCTGATGGTTTGACATTTTTCCATAGAAGTTTCTTTTGGTCAGCTACTTTCATCTTGTCTAAATCAACTTGAGCTATGTCAGAGGTTGATGTCTTGATGACTTTATCAGAACTTGTTGTTTCTGTTGTAGCTTGCAGTTCTTCACTCTGAACAACTTGAGCACTATCAGAGGTTGTCTTTGATTCTTTAGAAATCTTCCTTCTTTTCAGATTTTGAACATCTGCATCTTCAACAAGAGTATCATCATGAACTTGAACCAGTTTACACACAGGTTTCATCACGATTTGAGGAATTTTCATCTCCTGTGGCTTTATTGGTTCATCAACTTTTCCCTTCCCTTTGTCTTTGGGATCAATCTCAGTCTGTGATCTAGTCTTGGGCTTTGATGCCTCAGTATTTGACTTCTCCTTGATCACAATGCCTTTTTCCTTACGCCTTGGAGGTTTCTTTGCAACATAAGCTTTTGGCTTTAGATTTATCTTTTCAGCTTTAAATCTAGCTTCTTCCTCCTTGAGATTTTCTAAATCAATTCCAGGATTATGTTTCAGAAATAATCTTCTAGCCATCTCTTCATCAAGTGTCTGAATCTTGGGATCCTTGTAGTAGACTATATTATGCTTCCCCTTTAGCTTCATAGTTTGTAAAAACTTCTGAGAGTCTTGACTTCCACCTTGTATAAGAACATCAGGCTTTGTCATCAGACTTTGCTCATCAGAACTTGATATCAGATGTTGAGTTTGAGACTTGCTATCAGATTTTGAGTTTGAGCAGCTTCAGAACCTGTCTTCTTTTGAATAGAAGATTTGCTTGCATCAGTAATTAGTTTCTTAGAAGAAACCTTGCTACTCTGCCCTTGACCTGATCTTTTCCATGACCTCTACTCTTATCAGAGTTTCCCTGGTCATCACCTTTGTCATCCTTCTTCTTCAGTATTTGAGTAGGTGTGCATTTGGACTTAACTACCTTCTCCCCCTTTTTGGCATCATCAGGTAATAGGAGAGAGAAAGAAGAAGTTCAACTAAAGATTGGATTTCATCCAATTGAGCTTTTTGAGAATCTCGATTCTACAGGACCTCAGTGATTTGGGCTTGTTGCTGTTCTTGAATCTTCTCAATGGCTTCAACTTTCTCAGAAATAGGTCTGATAAACCTCTTTTTATCAAGTTTGGTCTCCATATCCAGCTTTTCAGCTTTTTCAAGAAGTTTGTCAATTTTTTCATGAGTAGCAGAGTGTAGACCTTGAAGATTTTTGGTAGACAGAGCTGTGACTTTGAATTGTGTCTTGAAATCAGAATTTGTGAGCAACTCATCAGCTTTTCCAATATGGTATGTCAGTACTTTGGAGCTTGGAATGAAATCAGTTTCATTCCATTTGTGGCGCCCCAAAATCCGGGGTCAGGGATCTCGGAGGCCACACCATCTAAACCACTATAAACCACATACCTCACATCATAATATATAATTACTCACACTTTACGACCCCACACTTACCATACACACACACTTACAGATTATTATTTTGGAAATGAACCATTCATTACTTGAGTAGATCAAACCACAAAGTGATAATTATTACAACCCAAAAGTAATTAAGTCTTACCGGGGAATAACCTTTAAGTAAGACTATTCTGTCGACCAAATATACCTTTCTTATTTATTACCTTACATAAGTCATACTTATAAATAAGCCGAACTAAAAACAACTGAAAACCAATCAGGCTTATTCGGACTACCTGCGGTACAACGCCAAACAACCTATGGAACAACTAGCCATTTCCTACCCGTTTCCTGGCTGTGCTTCTCATGGTAGGCATCTTGATTCACTGTTGTGTTGTGTCAATTTAAGAAAACAAGTGTGAGCTATAATGCTCAGCATAATAATGTATGGTATGAAAATGACTGTTATGATAAATTCACGTAAAACATCTTATAAGATAATTACGTTATATTCGAACATAGTTTTCCTTGGTGATACACACCTTTTAAGAAAACAATCCTTTTATTGGATTTTATTAACCTGCGAATACCTTAATATTAAACCCAGCACCTAGGCTTGGGTTACGGTATTTCATCACAATTCTAATTGGAAGAATAGGACACTCGTTGGAGCCACATCATACGATGATCAGTCGTAATACGATAATAGTAACCTTTTCTACTAGTATAAGGACGACACCTTCATATCCCAGTTATCACACTGGCCGCATTCGGGCTACGTGTCCCATTTTGGGTATACACATACTTCACAAGTTCCTGAGTACACCGAGTACCTTCACCTGTGATACCTTTGGTAGTCCTTCTAGCACACATAATACCAGAGTCTACCCCTCCCTTGTCCTTTTAAAAGAATTCTATCATATCTCAAGAACTTGAACCACATCGAAGTTCCCCAAGCGTTTTGCTTGTTGATAGAATCAACTTATCTCATTAGGGTATATATATATATATACTTACTTCCGAAATTTTCGGAGGAAGTACTAAGGATGTGAGTTGAGCGTTGTCAACAGGTATTTAAATAAGGGGAAAATTTTCTCCTTGAAACTATATTCAAAATATTAAAATAAGTCGATATAATATTCTCCGACGATCTGAAATTATTCGAAAGATTCCCGAATATCCGAAAGTATTTTTAATCAGGTTGTATGATTTTTAAATCATAAATAAACCCTTTTTATAAATAATAAATAGTTAAATGATAATTGATAAATAATTAAACCTTTAAGGAGTTTACTTTTAAAAGAGAATAATATTCCTCAACTAATTTATGTTTAATAATTTAATGAACTTTTAATATTTACTCGAGTCCGAAGTAAATATTTACTGGAGAATACTTCTCCATAATAAATGAATAGTAGATATATATTTCTTGTCCAAATAGTAAAGTATAGTTGAGGGAATACGATCTTTGGAAATCGTTTTAATAAAAGTTCAAGGTGTTTAATATTTTGTAAGTGGACATTGGATCCCTTTAAAACGTACTACTATGGACTTGTAATCGTCTTATAATATCACCGGAATGATTTCCAGGTTTTTATCTTGAAATCCCGACCGACTCTCGGTCTTATTATAATACATCATGCTTATAGCGGAATAAAACATTTCATGATATATACTTATCGTACAACATCGCTACATTATGCGAAAATTCAATAACTACGTATCATGGCAAGCATGGTATTTATGAAATGATAATAAACAATCCTTTCACAACACAATAGTAAATGGAGTTGGGTTCGTAAACTTGCCTGGGTATCTCGAGGTGGAGGATGCTCTAGGTTCCGCTCGGAAATCTATAATCATAAACACAAGTCGTCTCGTTAGGTCCCGTTCTTATTTACGGCTACCCGCACTCATGCGCGAATTATTATGCACCCTCTCAACTTATATAACCTTATTATTCCTTTAAGTCCTTATTCACATTATGGTCGCTTCCTTTTTCAAAGTATCTTAAGTCCATTTTCATTTTCGTTGTCGGCTCCGCTTATGGATTCTACGGTTTCTAATCGCGCGGTCTCGGCTCCGATATATTTATAAAATTGAAAAATTATTATTTCTATTTGAAATTTTTATGGCAGTTAGGAAACTCAATATACTACGCTCTGTAAAATTTTCATGATTTATGATCATTCTTAAGTCGATCCTTTATATTTTCAAAGTTCGTAATTCGTAGCAGTTTTTGTCGCGTAAATCACTTTTAGTAAAACGACCATAACTTTTGATCTGTAAATTGGAATCAAGAGATTCAACCACCTAAACGATCCTTATAATATTATATATCATAATAAAGGGTTAATTTTCAAGAAACTACAGTTTACATCCTCGGGACTTTCAGCAGAAACTTAAAATTACGTTTTGTTTGTTTTAGTGAGATTACGTTTACGATCGGAGTTTCGTTTACGCCTTAAATCTTTATACTACCACCAAAAATAAACATATCATCATTAACACACTAACTCCTTTCAAGAACATAATGTTCTTGAGGCAACAATAATCAACCTTAAATCTACTTAGCTAAACATCAAGATTTCAACAATACCACTACTAAAACTAGGTTTATAACTACATACTAAAAGGATCTTGAACTTAAATCTTAAATAAAGTTGGGTCAAAGATTTTTACCTTTCTTGATAGATTGAGATGTGTTCTTGATGATGGTGAAGTCTTGGGAGTGCTTAGTATGGTTTTTGGAACCTAAAACAACTATTGAAATTAAGAAACCATAGAAGAGTTACTATTCATACTATTCATTCTCAACTTTCTTGATTTTATTTCACCCATCAAACCTTGATAAAAAGAGATCAAAGATTTATCTTACCTTAGTTTGGTTGTTAGGAAGCTGAAGAATTAATGGGAGTATTTATCCATGGCTAGAGCTTGAGGTTTTGATTTTGATTTCCTTGGTTTTTGATGAAGTGCCGAATGGAGAGAAGTGGGAGAGAAAGAGAGAGTTTTTGGTGATGCTTTTTGGTTGCTTCTCGGAATGATGCAAGTGATAGCTTGTGATATCTTATATTGATTTTTATTCTCTAGTCTATATCCTAGTATTTGATTTATGTTGCCAATCTTGGAGACAAATCTAGCTAGCTTGTGGTAGATTACAAACTAAGCCACTTGCTTAGCCCCTTTAGCTCACTATTTGCTTAGCCTTGGTTGATCATCCTATCTCTAGCTCACTATTTTATAAAGTAACCATGGTTACTTTCTTACCATGGTTAGTTAGTGTGTTACGTTTATTTAATTGTTTACGCGTTCGCTCGGTCGCTTAAACGTTTTCGTAATACTTCCTCGTAAATGGTTCGCGACGTAATTCCTTTCGTATTTATTCCTTATGTTTTGATTTATCATACTTGGGTATAAATCCGTAGGGTTTTAAATTCGTAATTATATTGTGATTCCCGTAATCCTCGATGATTCATAAATATGGTCATTTTTCAAAGTTCGTTTTCTTCGAAAACTAATAGCGTTTACATACACTCATTTGGTACGTATAATCATAATATCAACTCTGAAACTCAATTTCTCATACACTACATAGTGTGGGCTAAAAAGTTTTTCCCCGCCCATCATGGTTACTATTCATTAAACGTTTTACAAGGTCTCAAAAATTTGAGTTATTACAGTCTTTCCGTCTAACAAGGATTCCGTCCCGGAATCAATTAGAAAATAAGTGGGGTATCTATTCCTCATTGCGTCTTCAAGTTCCCAAGTTGATTCCGTATCTATTCCTCATTGCGTCTTCAAGTTCCCAAGTTGATTCCTTGACATTTTGATTCCTCCATAGGACTCATGACTCTGTTTATTTTATTAATGAAAATTATTTTGAATATTTGTTCGAGGACTTATGACTCCGCTTATTTACTAAATAATATTCTTTATTTTATTAAAGAATAATGTTTCGATAATCAAACTTATTTTCGATTATTCAAATAAAGATCGTACTTTCGTATAAGTATATCTTTGGTTATTTAATATTCATTTCAAGTATGAGTTTTAAAACTTCTACTTCAATTATTTTTATAAAGATTATTCTTTATGGGAATATTATTTAAATAATAATATTCAGATATTTTCTAATATATTGGGACTGATTTATTTTATTAAATCAACATTACTCCAAACATTCTTAAAAATGATTTCGAGTCTTCAAAATGATTTTTAAAAGTTAGGGAGGATCCCAAAACTCATTTTTATATTTAAGATCCTCCTTTCGAAGGGGATTTAGATACTCACTCAAAACCTGAGCGATCCGGCTCTGTGGTGTATTTTATATTCGCAACAAGGTTGCTGTGTTGATAAATGAATTGATTACTTACCCAACATTCGGGAAGTAAGTCCATCTAATTGAGTCGGCATAAGCGACAGGCCGGGGTACGGTCTATCAAAGTGCAAGTGGCTGGGTGGCAGCCCATCAATGCGTAAGAGGCCGGGTGGCGGTCCGGCACAAGGTCCTAATGAGGCCAGGGTGATGACCGGTGGGGGATTCATCCATCTACTAGTATAAAAGGTTACTTATTGGTATCTTTGCCTGATCAGCAAGATATCGGGTTTATGCCAAAATTCTTTTCTTTCCAAATTCATTGGATATTACAACTCTGTTCATACTTTACATGACAGAGGTTTTCAGGAAATGTATGAGAGATATATATGGATATATATCGGGACTTAATGAAGTATCTCGTAACTTCATTTCATTCAATAATATTTCAAAGATTGAATCTATTCAAGTCTTATCTTGTAGTCTCATCTGGGTGATGAACTTTTGAAACTAATTATAACTTGAGCGGTGGTAGTTCAAGTAGTATTCGGAAAAGATATAAGTATATTGGAGTATCTTGTAACTTCATCTTTTCAACTTATATCTAGTAAATGATTATCTTATGCATGACAAAGATTTTCAGAAAAACGTTGAGACAAGGTTAGATATATGAGATCACCTTGCAACGATATTTTTATACAGTTATAAACTGGAACTCTGTGTATATTATACATGTCAGAGGATTTCAAAGATTGTGAGAAGTATATATGTATATATATACTGAATATTTTGCGACTTGGTCGCGTTAAGATATCAACTTGGTTCATTTTCTTCTTGAGCAAGACTTTCATGAGTACTATGAGAATGCTCATATATTGTTAATTATTATACATATTATTTCGGTGGGCTTGTTGCTCACCCTTGCTTTCTTCTTTCATTACACAACAACAGATAGATAAGATAAACAGGAACAAGCTCCCAATTTCCGAGCGGATAGGAAATGTTCTGCAGTTTCCTGTAGGCGTTGATATCGCTGTAGCTGAGGTAGGAATTACCAATAGGTTAGGCTTTCCACTTCTGATGTACCAGACTTATGTATCTATATTAATTGTAATAATGGAAATGAAATGTAAATTTATTCAGAAACCCTTTTGAGGTGTAATGGCTTATAATTGTGGAATAAAACAACTTGGGTTATTTTTGGTATTCATCTCTGAGACTATAACTTGTGGTGTGTGTGTGTATATTGTGGGGTCACGTTACGCAGTAGTTGGTTGTTTATTAAGATTGGGTATTAAGGGAAATGGAACTCGTGACAACCCGGATACCCAACCCTAGATTTGGGGGTGTTACATAAATGGTATTAGAGCTAAGCGTTATAAACCTCAGAGATGATATGACGTTAAGATAATAAGTTTACTAAGATAATAAGAACTCTTTCCAAGTTCATAGTCGGACTACCTAACGTAGTACTGACAGTTAAAACCCTTATGGGAACCCTTATAAATATCATGATAGAAGCGTAGTTCGTTATCGTATATGGTAGGGGGACTCCGAACCCTGAGGTTAAGGAGCAAAAACGCGATGATGTTTTACTATATATTGAGGATCAGATTGTGGATCCAATGGAGCACCCTAATGAGGGACCAAATGATGTTCATATTAAGGATGTAGCGGTTAAGGATGTTATCCCAGAAGGGATTGTTGCTGAAGAGGATTCTGTGGAGGATCCTGACAAGAACGAAGAAAGGACCGATGAAGAATGGATGACCTTGGTCAGGACGACTTCCAGAGGTAGGATTGGACGATAACTACCGTAGGTTCATTCAAGTTTGTAAAGATAGTAGCCCCTTTAACGCGGCTTACTCGTAAGACTGAGAAGTTTGAATGGACAGAGAAATGCGAGAACGGCTTTTAAGAACTGAAGCAAAGGTTGGTGACGGCCCCTATGTTGGCGTTGCCGGATGGAAAAGAAGATTTTGTAAAGTGTATTGACGCTTCACACAAGGGCTTAGGGTGCGTGCTTATGCAGCACGGTAAGGTAATCGCGTACACGTCAAGACAATTAAGGGAATATGAAATTCGATATCCTACCCATGATCTTGGGCTCACGGCAATAGTTTTTCCCTAAATATTTGAGGCACTACTTGTATGGAGAGTAGTGAGAGATTTACGTAAACCCCAATACCTCAAGTATATTTTCACGCAGAAAGAGCTCAACATGCGCCAGAGGAGGTGGTTAGAGCTAATCAAGGATTACGATTATGAGATTCTTTACCATCCAAGGAAAGCCAATATAGTGGCTGACGCCCTTAGTAGAAAGGAGAGACTCTAGATGATAATGTCTTCGGAAGAATTGGTAAGAGATTTCGAGAAAATGAAAATAGAAGCGAAGGTAACCAGAGCCGGTACTGAAAAGCTGTTTGAGATTGTAATGCAGCCTGAATTATTGGAAAAGATCATATTGTGCCAAGAAAAAGTGATGAATGAAGGCAGAGAGCCAATGACGGGAGAAGAGATTAATACCGAGAAAGATGATAATGGAATAATGAGGTATTCTGACAAGAATTGGGTTTTAATGTTCAAGAGCTTAAAGATGAGATCTTAGATGAAAGCCCTAGTTTGAGGAATGAGATTTAGAGCAAACCCTGAATGTGATAGTCAGGGTGGTCGCCATGAAGATAAAAGGAACCCATAACATAATGAAGTGGAAAATGAGGATTTAAAACATGTAGGATGACCCCGATTATGGGGAGGAGGAGGGAACGTTCATACTAAGGAAACAGAAAGTCGAGTAAGGAAAGGAGACCCGAGACGGTACTCCTATACGGAAATTCATGGACCTGTCTAAAAAGAACTTAGTCTATTATCCCCAACCACCACCCTGAGGAAATAATGCGGTGAGAAATTCTTTCATGACCTTTAAGTCGCTAAGCTCTCAGAGTTCCAAGGAACAAGTTGACCCAATCGATGAAAGAGTATGGCTAAAGGAAATAGATGAATGGTTTTATATTCTAAATGATTGACGAATCACAAAAGACTATTTTTGTCACTTACCCTCCTAAGAGAGAGGCCACCCGCTGGTGAAAGACCAAGAAAGGCACGGAGCCATAGGTTAGAATAAACTGATAAAATTTCAGTCAATTGTTTTCGGGAAAGTAATTCCCAAGGTTATAGAGATAGTGTAAAAGCTTTAGAGCCAGAACAAAGGCAGACGAGTATGATAAATTGTGAATCTAAGTTGTAAAAGTTGTCAAGATTCGTTCTGATGACAAGAATCCCAGAACGATGTGATGTTTGAAGTCAATGAGTAGTGGGTTCATGAAATGATTGTAATAGAAAAGAAAAAAAAATTGAAGTGGAAAGGAAAATAAAGACAATAGAGTTTGAGGAATGATAAGGGAGTTGGGTATGAGGAAACCCTAAAGACTCGTAGCAATAGAAATAGAAAAGTATGTATTCGTCAAGATGAGGGTGATTCACCATAAGTTAAAGTTGATGGTTGAAGGCATAAGAGATACATATATTTTATCCCCTGTAAGTTGGGAGGATTCGAGGAAACCTTGAGATAGTTCGAAGGATAAATAATGAGACGCGGATAGATTGAGGAGACAAGAAAGTAAGAAATTAGGAAAATTGGATGAAGGAAGTGACCTTCAATAATGTAAAGTGTAAGACCGGTGGCATGATACCCAGAAAGGGAGACACCAGGTATGAAAGATATCCCAACATTGAGATGACTGTTGAGATAAACAACAAAAGTAAATAAGGATTTATTAAGAAGAAGTTCACGTTGAACACGACCAATATCTTCCAGAACATCCATGTGATCATTACCAAATCAGGAAAGAAAAGCGGATAACCATTGTTATCTTTTGGAGGCCATATGGATTGACCTCAACTTGAATACGGATGCTATTGTGAAATTTGGTATAAACTATCGAGGTGGAAATGATTGAATAAGAAAACCTTATCAGAGATATATGACTTTATTTATCCATGTAAGGATCTAAGTACCTTTTTAAAGGTTGAATTAAGGATATAACCTCAATAACTTGAGATGAACCCTAAGGAAATGTATAAGGGTTGGCATTTTTTTCCTTAATAGGGACAACATGAGTTTTGACATTATGAATTGGAAAGGATTAAGGCAACAACAACCTTTAAGGATCAGTGAAGAAATTTTTCAGAAGTGTATAGACAATGGTTCTAGTATTAGTAAATGATATTTTGATATGCCCTGTATCTAGGGAATACAGGAAGAACGATTCAAGGATAACCTTAGAGGTCTTACAAGGAGAAAGGTAATATTCAAAGTTCTGAAGAATAGAAATCTTGATAAAGGAAATATGGCGTAACTATAATAATGTCAGGTGGGCACGTATTAAACCATAAGAAGTGTAGATTGAACCAATGAAGGTCATAATTGTTAAAGCAAGAAGGGCCTAAGATAAAAGATGTCCTAAGTATGATCGAGAGTCAGCCATGATAATGTTTACATTTAAAGACTAAGGCAGTGACTTATGGAAAAACGGTGATTTTTTTTATCACAAGGACTTAAGAAAAGCATTTTCACATAAGCAGTGATTTGAAATGAGGTAGAAAATTAGTGAAGGTGGTTAGAAAGACATTGATTATGAGGAACTATTACTATCAGGAAAGGCCAATGAGGTGGCCGACACTCTAAGTGTAAGAGAGCAATTATCGGCGCTCGTGCCAGAGGAATACAATGATAATGGTTAAAGCCGTGAAAATTGTATTATGGTTTGAAAGATTGACATTCCTTCTGATGATTGTGCGATACTCAACCGTGATAGTAGTTTGGTAAAGATTTAATTTATGTAATCGCCGTGAGCGGGTTATCTATCTTATAAGGTCATATCATGAGATAAGCCAGGACCATGTTACGAAAGAACTAAATGAACCTTTGAGCTTCATGTCTCCTAATAAAGACATATGGTTAATAATGGTATTAACCTGGTATCGTTGCTTTTATTGAAACTCTTCTGCAATTTTATCTGCTTCATGTCATATGTACGCCAAGTTCAGGAGTGTTCTTCATGAATCATGGAATGGTGATTATGTTGCCTCTTTAGAAGAATTCGATACGACATGTATGCACTCCGTATGGTTAGCTATTAAGATTTCATAGAAAATGAATGACTATAGTAGGTCAGTGGTGGACCATAGTAATGCAACAATGATTCTGCGAGTAATGAGCCGATTACAGCCGTGAGAGTTGTATTGGAATGGATGTTGAGATTGAGTACCCCTAATGGGGTCGTGTTGATGTATAAGTTATCATTGATAGACTACCTAGTGGAGTATTTACATATTATATATTTATTCCTTCTTATGAATAGAGAGTCGTATTACTATACGAGGAATGTTGCAGTGCAAGCATAGAATTCTAGTAACGATGATGTCTAGAATAAAATCCCAGATTCGATTTTCGATGTCGAGGGAGTTTCAAAGGTGATTAATTATAAGCTCGAGCAAGAGCATGGGACCATAGAACGATGGACAGAATAGTAGATATTCAGGAGCGTGAAATGCGATGCTATAATACTTGATGTTGATATATATACACATATGTTTTGTTCTCCTATGACAAACCTCTATAGTTTAGAGGTAGATTCCAAGCCAGAAATTTTGTGGCAGTATTATTTTCATATACAATTCTCTTTAATTCATTCTTTTCTCTTCTTTTTATTTCATGTAAGCTGAGAAGAACAACCCTTCCAGAAGGGGAGGTATTGTCGAATGACTATCTATCTGTGTGATAGAAGCCTAGTAGGATACCACATGTTGTTTAATTGCTTGTCAAGTAGTAAAGGCTGGCTACCTTCTGTACTAACTATGCAATAAAACTAGTGTTCTTGATCATAGTGATCTCTCAATAAATTCTTTTACTTCTATACGAAGGACAAAGCTTTCGAAGATGGAGGCAGCTAGAGATTAAGTGGTACCAAGTACGGTGGTATTCCGATTCTAACGCGTTCGTGATACTAAGGTTGACGTGGTTATTAAAAGGTTATAGAACGCTAACGAGCAAAAGTATAACCAGTATAATATTAGGAACGGAAGATAGTAGCGATTACGAACTGGAAAAGAATGGGTATTGAGAAGCAAAAGCTATAATACTAGAAGCTATGATGAGATTCGGTGCAATATACTTGAAAGAATTTGGAATGATCACTTAATGCGGATTGAGTTTTCTTATGATAATAGATCATATGTCAGTATCGAGATATCGCCTTATGAGATCCTTGAAGGAAGACAATGTCGATCTCCCTTATGTTAGGATGAAGTTGTAGAGCGCAAGATGCTCGGACCCACAGTAGTATAAAGGGCCAAGGATATAATAGATCTAATCAGAGGACGGCTAGTAGTAGCCCATGATGGACATAAGAAGTATGTTGATTGGACACGAAAGGACAAAGAATAGGAAGTAGGGGACCTAGTGTTGTTATAGGTATTCCCTTGAAAAGGATGAATGAGGTTTGGAAGGAAAGGAAAGCTAAGCCCACGAATTGTTGGACCCTTGGATATATTAAGACGTATTGGGAAGTTAGCATATGAGCTAGCCCTACCCCCGAACATGTAGCAAGTTCATAACGTGTTCCACGTATCAATGTTAAAGAAGTGTAATTCGGATGCCAGACAAATAGGGGCATATGAGCGCATAGACATGCAACCAGACGTAACCTATATGGAGCAACCAGGAAGGGTTATGGATTGAAAAGGAACAAGTGCTTAGGAGAAGGGTTATCAAACTAGTCAGAGTTTGATGGTAGAACCACAATGTGGGAAAATTTACTGGAGAATTAAAAAGTGCAATGCTAAGAGAGTATCCCTATTCATTTTCTATCTGATTCCGGGACGGAATCCTTTTAAGGAGGGGAGACTGTAATAACCTGAAATTTTGGACTTTTTGTAACCCTTATGAATAGTGATTTTGCTGATTATGCTGACTAAGAAAACTTTTCATGCCACACTATGTAGGGGTTCTTTTATTGATATTCTGAGATCTTATTAGTACTCTATATGGTATATAAGTGCATGTAAAGATCGTCAGAATCCAAATTCGAACACTTTGATTTTTCCCAAAAAATCCACCATATACCGAAAGAATTGAGTATAAGGTAACATGATTGAAAGGATTTAAATTCAAGGATTATAAGAGAGGATCATTCAAGGATTATAAGATATTGAGTGAGAAAGATTTAGGGGAACCCAAGTAATAAGATCCCGGATGTGATCCCTCAAACAACGAAAGAGAACAGAGTTAAGCGAACCGTAAAACAAATAAACGACCAAGGGACAAGCACATACAAGTAGAATGGGAAGGAAGCTTCCAAGAGAAGCTAAAACAAGTGGTTAAAAGAGAAGGTGACATCATCAAACCTTAAAGGATAGACATGTGGCTTGGAGGTGAGGTCATCCAAGTGATGTCATCACTTTATCAAAGCAATCTCCACCAAGTATTCATTTCACAAACACCAAAATCAAAAGCAACCAAAAAAAACTCATTTTTCTTCTTCCCCCATCTATTGCTCTCGGCTTTTGGAAGAAAAACAAGGAGGAGTTTTTCAAAAACTCAAGCTACACACCTTCAAAAATTATAAGGTTTGTTTCTTTAGCTTCCATAATTCATAACTTAGTTATGCTATAAGTTTGGATCCAAGAATTCAAGGTTTACCTAGTTAATCAATTCCTAAAAGTTTAGGGTGAATAGTAACTTTGAAGAACAAAATTTTGATTTTTGATTTTATTTGTAAGGACAAGGTAGCTTAAGCATAGATCAAGGCTTCCATGGGCATTCCAAGGATCTTTCATTGCTTAAAAGCTTCAAGAAGGTATAAAACTTCAAACCCTAGCTTTACTTTTGAGTATTAGGAATGGTTTTGATTGTTATAGGTCATGAGAAGCATGATTCTTGTATACTTAGAGTGTGGTTGGATTTGTAATGAGTTTGAAGTTGTAAATCTTGATTATTGGTTAATGAACTTAAGTATAGCTTTTAGTTCATGTTTGAGGATAGTATAAATTGGAAATCTTGAGATGTTGGGGCTGTTGTAGTAAATTATGGATGGGGTTTGGTTGTAGTAATGATTGTGGGTTGATTGTGGATTGATTTGGAGTGGTACAAATTTGGTAATCGCGTAAACATAGCCGTCGTAATGCCTGATTTACCTTAGACTATTTTTGTTCTTAACTTCAGGACCCGTGAACTCACTGTTAGGTTTTTACCGTTGCCATGATTAGATAGTTCATGTTACGAGCTTCGTTTTGATATATGGTTCGCTTGAATCCGATGTACGGTTTAGGAGAAACGACCGTTTTAAGTAACGGCGTTTCGTGAACGAACCATTACCCCTCGCCTTACTTTGAAACCTTGGTTAAGGCCCTTAAATGACTAATTGGAGTATGAATCAATTATTTAAAGTGGATTAGGCAGTTGGTAGGGTACTCGCGAAATAATAGCCTTAAAATTCTTACTGGTTAATTTATTAAAAATGGTGGAGCCGAGGGTACTCGAGCGACTTAAGTGAATCGTTAAGCGCAAAAGCGAACATTAGAGTCTAATTTGTTAAAGCCTAGTTTCTTAAGCGACTTTGGTTTAATTCCAACTTATATGATATTTATAGGTTACCAGACTCGTCCCAGGCCTTTTATCACCCCAGTCGCTCAGGCAAGTTTTGTACCCGTTATACTGTTGTTGTGATGTAAATATATGTATATGCATTATCTTGTGATAAGTGCATGATTGTTATTAGCAAATTTTGTGATATATTGGAGCATGCTGATATGGTATATATATGCATGTCTGTTTCGTAATCTGGATAGCTAATTGTTGATTGAAATGCTTATAAGTTGCATAATATTTATGCTAGAGATAAGCAGTAGTTGCGTATATCTTTAGTATAGGGGACCCAAAGGTGAACATTTTCTAAAACCGGGAGTCGATGTTCCCGAGTTTATTATATATATATTTATATATATATATATAGATATAGTTTTCAAAATTATTAATCGAATAAGGTTTATTCGATAACTTTATTTTTATTAATGAATATTACTTTGAATATTCATTCGAGGACTTATGACTCGGTTTATTTTATTTAAGGAATATTATCTTGAATATTCATTCGAGGACTTATGACTCTGTTTATTTTATTAATGAATATTATTTTGAATATTCGTTCGAGGACTTATGACTCCGCTTATTTACTAAATAATATTCTTTATTTTATTAAAGAATAATGTTTCGATAATCAAACTTATTTTCGATTATTCAAATAAAGATCGTACTTTCGTATAAGTATATATTTGGTTATTTAATATTCATTTCAAGTATGAGTTTTAAAACTTCTACTTCAATTATTTTTATAAAGATTATTCTTTATGGGAATATTATTTAAATAATAATATTCAGATATTTTCTAATATATTGGGACTGATTTATTTTATTAAATCAACATTACTCCAAACATTCTTAAAAATGTTTTCGAGTCTTCAAAATGATTTTTAAAAGTTAGGGCGGATCCCAAAACTCATTTTTATATTTAAGATCCTCCTTTCGAAGGGGATTTAAATACGCGCTCAAAACCCGAGGGATCCGGCTCTGTGGTGTATTTTATATTCGCAACAAGGTTGCTGTGTTGATTAATGAATTGATTACTTACCCAACGTTCGGGAAGTAAGTCCATCTAATTGAGTCGGCATAAGCGACATGCCGGGGTACGGTCTATCAAAGTGTAAATGGCTGGGTGGCAGCCCATCAATGCGTAAGAGGCCGGGTGGCGGTCCAGCACAAGGTCCTAATGAGGCCAGGGTGATGACTGGTGAGGGATTTATCCATCTACTAGTAGAAAAGGTTATTTATTGGTATCTTTGCCTGATCATCAAGATATCGGGTTTATGCCAAAATTCTTTTCTTTCCAAATTTATTGGATATTACAACTTTGTTCATACTTTACATGACAGAGGTTTTCAGGAAATGTATGAGAGATATATATGGATATATATCGGGACTTAATGAAGTATCTCGTAACTTCATTTCATTCATTAATATTTCAAAGATTGAATCTATTCAAGTCTTATCTTGTAGTCTCATCTGGGTGATGAACTTTTGAAACTAATTATAACTTGAGCGGTGGTAGTTCAAGTAGTATTCGGAAAAGATATAAGTATATTGGAGTATCTTGTAACTTCATCTTTTCAACTTATATCTAGTAAATGATTATCTTATGCATGACAAAGATTTTCAGAAAAATGTTGAGACAAGGTTAGATATATGAGATCACCTTGCAACGATATTTTTATACAGTTATAAACTGGAACTCTGTGTATATTATACATGTCAGAGGATTTCAAAGATTGTGAGAAGTATATATGTATATATATACTGAATATTTTGTGACTTGGTCGCGTTAAGATATCAACTTGGTTCATTTCTTCTTGACCAAGACTTTCATGAGTACTATGAGAATGCTCACCCTTGCTTTCTTCTTTTATCACACAACAACAGATAGACAAGATGAACAGGACCAAGCTCCCAATTTGCGAGCGGATGGGAAACGTTCTGCAGTTTCCTGTAGGCGTTGATGCCGTTGTAGCTGAGGTAGGAATTACCAATAGGCTAGGCTTTCAACTTCTGATGTACCAGACTTATGTATCTATATGAATTTTAATAATGGAAATGAAATGTAAATTTATCAGGAACCCTTTTGAGGTGTAATGGCTTATAATTGTGGAATAAAACAACTTGGGTTATTTCTGGTATTCATCTCTGAGACTATAACTTATGGTGTGTGTGTGTATATTGTGGGGTCACGGTACGCAGTAGTTGGTTGTTTATTAAGATTCGGTGTTATTAAGGGAAATGGAACTCGTGACAACCCGGATCCCCGACCCCGGATTTGGGGGTGTTACATGAGGTCACACACCCTCCTCATGGCTCCTGCCAACATCAGCTCTGCGTTAACTACCGGGATGTATCCTCCAATCGCCGTCATCCTCATCTGAACCCAGGTACGGAGCTCGATCCCATCAATCTCCCTGCAGGCTGTGGCTGGGGAAGCAACTCTGAAGTCCCATAGGTATCCTAGTCTGATGGCTCTCTCAGCTGTTAGTGCCTGGCGTAACTCCACAATATGGGCAGATGCCGCAGTGATCTCAGCGTTAAGCTAAGCCACCATCCAGTCGTGTACAACTATATGTATGATCTCCGGGGGTGGTAGAGGTGAGTCTGGGTTGCTAGAGGATATGTCATAAGCCTCGTTGACCTGTGCATATATCCCATCCTCCTCATCATCATCAGTATAGGGCAAAGGGCTCTACATCCCTGGGTGTGGTGTAGGAGAGCGAAAAGTCGGGAGAGGGTACATCTCTACATCCCTCCATCCTAAGTCATCCCCATGGGGCATCTCTACGTCATCAGCTATGGGGACAGGAAGGTCAGTATCCTCCTCCGGGGCATCCTTAGTAGGGCCATCGTCTGAGTCATCAATGGGTGGGTCCTCCGGCTCGGGAGTAGGGTCATGCTCAGGAACCATAACATCATCAACAGGGTCAACCTCCCTCATAGGCTCCACTGGTACTTGACACAATAGGCAAGGTGTTACTAACTTAGAGTCGGAATTCCCTTGAGGGTAAAACTGTCAAGACTACCCATGTAGCCTGACGACGAACTCGACTTGTTCTCTAATTGATTATTTATTATTCTTATGTCTACGTATTTTATATCCTATCATTTCCTAGATTTGAAACCTAAGGCTCTGATACCATTTCTGTGGCGCCCCAAAATCCGGGGTCAGGGATCTCGGAGGCCACACCATCTAAACCACTATAAACCACATAACTCACACCACAATATATAATTACTCACACTTTACGACCCCACACTTATCACATACACACACTTACAGGTTATTTTCTTGGAAATGAACCATTCATTACTAGAGTAGATCAAACCACAAAGTGATAATTATTACAATCCAAAAGTAATTAAGTCTTACCGGGGAATAACCTTTAAGTAAGGCTAGTCCGTCGGCCAAATATATATTTCTTATTTATTACCTTACATAAGTCATACTTATAAATAAGCCGAACTAAAAATAACTGAAAACCAATCCAGTTTATTCGGACTACCTGCGGTACAACGCCAAGCAACCTACGGAACAACTGGCCATTTTCTACCCATTTCCTGGCTGTGGTTCTCATGGTAGGCATCTTGATTCACTGTTGTGTTATGTCAATTTAAGAAAACAAGTGTGAGCTATAATGCTCAGCATAATAATGTATGGTATGAAAATGACTGTAATGATAAACTCATGTAAAACATCTTATAAAATAATTACGTTTTATTTGAACATAGTTTTCCTTGGTGATACACACCTTTTACGAAAATAATCCTTTAGTGGATTTTATTAACCTGCAAATACCTTAATAGTAAACCCAGCAATTAGGCTTGGGTTACGGTATTGCATCACAATTCCAATTGGAAGAATAGGACACTCGTTGGAGCCACCGCATACTATGATCAGTCATAATACGATAATAGTAACCTTTTCTACTAGTAGAAGGACGACACCTTCGTATCCCGGTTATCACCCTGGCCGCATTCGGGCTACATGTCCCATTTTGGGTTTACACATACTTCACAAGTTTCTGAGTACACCGAGTACCTTCGCCTGCGGTACCTTTGATAGTCCATCTAGCATACATAGTACCAGAGTCTACCCTTCCCTTGTCCTTTTAAAAGAATTCTATCATATCGCGAGAACTTGAACCACATCGAAGTTCCCCAAGTGTTTTGCTTGTTGATAGAAACAACTTATCTCATTAGGGTATATATATATACGTACTTCCGAAATTTTTGGGGGAAGTACTAAGGATGTGAGTTGACCGTTATCAATAGCTAATTAAATAAGGGGGAAAAATTTCTCCTTGAAATTATATTCAAAATATTAAAATAAGTCGAGATAATATTCTCCGACGATCTGAAATTATTCGAAAGATTCCTGAATATCCGAGAGTATTTTAAATCAGGTTCTATGATTTTTAAATCATAAATAAACCCTTTTTATAAATAATAAATAGTTAAAGGATAATTGATAAATAATTAAACCTTGAAGGAGTTTACTTTTAAAAGAAAATAATATTCCTCAACTAATTTATGTTTAATAATTTAATGAACTTTTAATATTTACTCGAGTCTGAAGTAAATATTTACTGGAGAATACTTCTCCATAATAAATGAATAGTAGATAAAAATTTCTTGTCTAAATGGTAAAGTATAGTTGAGGGAATACGATCTTTGGAAATTGTTTTAATAAAAGTTCGAGGTGTTTAATATTTTGTAAGTGGAAGTTGGATCCCTTTAAAACGTACTATTATGGACTTGTAATCATCCTATAATATCACCAGAATGATTCCCAGGTTTTTATCTTGAAATCACGACCGACTCTCAGTCTTTTATCATATGTCATGCTTATAGCGGAATAAGACATTTCACGATATATACTTATCGTACAACATCGCTACATTATGCGAAAATTCAATAACTACGTATCATGGCAAGCATGGTATTTATGCAATGATAATAAACAATCCTTTCACAACACAACAGCAAATGGAGTTGGGTTCGTAAACTTTCCTGGGTATCTCGAGGTGGAGGATGCTCTAGGTTCCGCTCGGAAATCTATAATCATAAACACAAGTCATCTCGTTAGGTCCCGTTCTTATTTACGGCTACCCGCACTCATGCGCGAATTATTATGCACCCTCTCAACTTGTATTACCTTTATTATTCCTTTAATTCCTTATTCACATTATGGTCGCTTCCTTTTTCAAAGTATCTTAAGTCCATTTTCATTTTCGCCGCCGGCTCCGCTTATGGATTCTACGATTTCTAATCGCGCGGTCTCGGCTCCGATATTTTTATAAAATTGAAAAATCATTATTTTCACTTGAAATTTTTATGGCCGTTAGGAAATTCAATATAATACTCTCTGTAAAATCTTCATGATTTTTGATCATTATTAAGTCGATCCTTTATATTTTCAAATTTCATAATTCGTAGCAGTTTTTGTCGCGTAAATCACTTTTAGTAAAACGACAATAACCTTTGATCCGTAAGTCGGAATCAAGCGATTCAAGCGCCTAAAGGATCCTTATAAAATTTTCTATCATAATAAAGGGTTAAATTTCAAGAAAATACCGTTTAAATTCTGGGTAATTTCTGCAAAAACTTAAAGTTACGTTTTGTTCGTTTTAGTGAGATTACGTTTACGATCGGAGGTTCGTTTACGCCTTAAATCTTTATACTACCAAACAATCAACATATCATCATAAATACACTAACTCCTCTCAATAAAATCATTTTCTTGAGACAACAACAATCAATCTTAAATCTACTTAGATAAACATCAAGATTTCAACAATACCACTACTAAAACTAGGTTTATAACTACATACTAAAAGGATCTTGAACTTAAATCTTAAATAAAGTTGGGTCAAATATTTCTACCTTTTTTGAGAGCTTTAGATGTGTTCTTGATGATGGTGAAGTCTTGGGAGTGCTTAGTATGGTTTTTGGAAACTAAAACAACCATTGAAATCAAGAAACCATAGAAGAGTTACTATTCATACTATTCATTCTCCACTTTCTTGATTTTATTTCACCCATCAAACCTTGATAAAAAGAGCTCAAAGATTTATCTTACCTTAGTTTGGTTGTTAGGAATCTTGAGAATTAATGGAAAGATTTATCCATGGCTAGAGCTTGAGGTTTTGATTTTGATTTCCTTGGTTTTTGATGAAGGGCCGAATGGAGAGAAGTGGGAGAGAAAGTGAGAGTTTTTGGTGATGTTTCTTGGTTGCTTCTTGGAATGATGCAAGTGATATCTTGTGATATATTATATTGATTTTTATTCTCTAGTTTATATCCTAGAATTTGATTTATGTTACCAATCTTGGAGACAAATCTAGCTAGCTTGTGGTAGATTACAAACTAAGCCACTTGCTTAGCCCCTTTAGCTCACTATTTGCTTAGCCTTGGTTGATCATCATATCTCTAGCTCACTATTTGATAAAGTAACCATGGTTACTTTCTTACCATGGTTAGTTAGTGCGTTACGTTTATTTAATAGTTTACGCGTTCGCTCGGTCGCTTAAACGTTTTTGTAATAATTCCTCGTAAATGGTTCGCGACGTAATTCCTTTCGTATTTATTTCTTATGTTTTGAATTATCATACTTGGATATAAATCCATAGGGTTTTAAATTCGTAATTATATTGTGATTCCCATAATCCTCGATGATTCATAAATATGGTCGTTTTCCAAAGTTCGTTTTCTTCGAAAACTAACAGCGTTTACGTACACTCATTTGGTACGTATAATCATAATATTAACTCTGAAACTCAATTTCTCATACACTACATAGTGTGGGATAAAATGTTTTTCCCCGCCCGTTAGGGTTACTATTTATTAAATGTTTTACAAGATCTCAAAAATTCAACTTATTACACCACTTCTTGGTCCACTCCACACCTCCGTGAGTATCTTCCCAAGGAATAGGAGCAGCTTGCTCAACAAATTTCTCAATAAGTGCCTCCTTTCCTAAAATGGGAGCTGAAGTAGCAACATTAAACACTGTCTTTAGAATTTGAAGAAGACTCATTATCCTCTGACAACACTAGAGTGTGTGAGGTAACTGGAGATTTTGGAACAACCTCGTTTAAATTCTGAGCATCAAATGTTATCTCTAGAATTGGTGTTGTTGGTGTAGATGTTATCTCAGCATTTAAGATTGGAGAGTTGATTGTAGATGGCTGAGCTACTGGTGTTGGAGCTTCTAGATAAAGAATAGTTAGTATATCAGATTGTGAATATCTATTTTAGAACTTCCAGCTTGTTCTTCAACATCATCTGTAGCTTTGTCATGAATAGGAGAGATAAGAGGTGTGAGCACAGTATCTTGAGCAGTATCTTGAACTTGAGTTGGAGATAGCAAAACTTCAAGTACAATTAGATGTGAGATCAGAGATTCCTGATCCCCTTCCTCAGCTTTTTCATTATTCTCCGATGGAGGCGTAGCCATGTGCCTTCTTGCTCTCATTTTCTTTAATCTCCTTGATAGTGAAGGAGTTGCTTGATCATCAGAACTTACAGTTCTTTTCCTCTTCAAAGTACCTGAACCCTCAGCATCATCTAAATTCTAATGGGTTGACCCTTCAGCTTCTTCAGTCATAAGTTCTGATGCATGAACCTGTGCTTCTTCATCATCTGACTCATCCCTTAGAATCATCTTCCTTCTCTTTGGTGGAGGTTGAGGAACAGAATTTGCCCTTTTAGGCCTGGAAGATGAAGGTATGATGGTAGGTGCTGATGGTTGTAGTTGTGAGGATTGAGCTGGTTGGAAGTATGTTCTGATGGTAGGTTGAGTTGGTTGAGTTTGAGAGGTGGTTAGTTGTGTAGGTGATGATGGAGGTTGGGATGGTTGGACATCATGATATATGGAGGTATAGGTGTTTGGGTCAGAGTTTACCAAAAACTGTTTGACTGATTGTGGAATTTGGAGGGGTCTTAGAACAGTTTTCTTATTATCAGTTGATAATAAATCGGTAAAAGCTCTTTTAAAAAGTTTAAATGGTGAAATCAACTCACTTGCTAATTGGGGTGCATTAGAGCAACAGAAACTGTAAATAAGTTGACAGAATCTAGCAAAATAGACTGTATTCCTATCTTCTGTCATCCTATCACCTATGAATCCTAGTACAACATTAGTATAATCAAAATGAGATTGAGTAATCAGAGCATACCCAATTTGCTGACCGAGGATATAAATTGCATCAAAGTTTGAACATTTGTTTGCAAAAGTTCTGGTGATGCAGTCAAAGAAGAAACTCCATTCCCTCCTTATGTGGGGTCTCTTCAACTGTCCAAGCTTTGCCAAAGTCTTTTCATAGCCCAGATTGGCCATTAGCTGTTGAAGAGTTGGCTCCTCAACTGTTGAATAAGTGCAGTTTTATGGAAGATGGAGTGCTTGTCGAACTGTGGCCAAAGTCACCACATGGGCATCCTCTCCTGTTGTAAATATGATACTTGGGGACCCATTTGCACAACCATCATCATAAACTCCTGACCTCAAAAACTCCAGCACTTGAGTCCCTGAGATAGCTTCAGGTTAGGTCAAAGCATAGTCTATTTCACTTCGAGATAAAAAGTCTTGGATGAAGTGAAGTTCTGATGGAGCTTCATCTTTAAAGAGAATAGCCGAGTAGTTGTTAGGAACAAACTTAGCTCCATTGAAAACTATGTCTTTTAGTGCCATTTCTGTAAGAAATAAGTGAAAAAATAGAGTGTGCACAAGGTGTTTGATAAAAGTCCTGTAAGAAAAAAAAATCAGAGAATATTAGAGAGAGAGAGAGTAAGAGAGATTAGAGAAAGAAAAGTAGGTAAAAGATTATAAAATCTTTTAACTCCCATATATATACTCTCTTTTTGACAACTGTTATGATTGGAGCAGAACAGAATTTAGACACCTGGCAGCATATCATTAGTCAAAACATTATTAGTGGGCACGGGAATTAAGCAGTAATAAATATGCACATACAGTGTTTCAAGGAAAACACGCTTCCCACTTACTAAATGATTATGACTGTTTTTATCTCACCTAATTATATTCTGATAAAATATGATCGTTACAGTATTTACCACAAATAAGTCAAGTAAATAAATAATGCCACATAAGCATCAGAGTTTCCATCAGGATTTAATATCAGAACTTGACTATTATCAGATTTTAACGGTCATCAGAACATGGCTTCTGTACTCAAAAAGTGAATGTTTGTATCTGTGATTCTTCATACAAATACTGACTTGTTTCTTTAGAATTTAATCATCAGAACTTCCATCAGAACTTGTCCTCAGAATTTATGCAAATGACACTTAACTGTTTGTCAAAAACAACTTAATCACCACATTAATTTTCATCATTCATATGGAGTGAAAGTGTGTGCATTAGAAAAATAATAGATAAAGATTAAAGTCTGATAAACTTCAGTACATCTTAGAAATAAGGCATAACTAAGAAAAGTGCTTAAAATCTGTCATTAATAATGAAGTCTACTATAGAATAAATTTATGCAAGAATTCACCTCAACTATTTGTGCTCATTTTATGCATCTTTTGAAATTCTTTTTTACAGTGGCTTCTCAATGTAAGTGAGTCACAACTGCTATCAGAATTTATGCTATTGTCAGAGTATTTCTCCATTAATCAGAGAATGTGAAAAGTCACCAAGAAAAATTTATTTGCTTTTTTAATGCATATTACTTAATACCAGCAATGCACTTGGGTCTTCCCTTCCACATATTTACTCTAGATCTCAAAGGAGTACCTGACTTCAATTTTCTTTTCTTTTCTTTTCTTTAGATAAGTGAGGCTTATCAAACATGTAGTTCATCCTTAAGATTTACTAACATCAGAATTTGACAGATAAGAAGCAAGAATCTAGTTTGTGACTTAGTAATAAGATATACAAAGTAAATTTGACTAAGCTCAACATCATAATTTGCTTGTGTTAATGAATTTCCACATAAACAACTAATTCAAGCATGGGATTTCTAGTATGTTAAAGACTATTAAGTCAGCATCTAGCACAGTTATCCTCATTGGATTGAATAGTCACAGAACATTCAAAACACTATCAGAGTATATAGATCCACATCAGATAACAATCAGTATTTAATGTATTACAATTTAAGCACAGATTACATGAAGATTAGACAATCTGTAAATATTGATCATAAAGTCTAATGCATGTGAACAAAAACTAAGCAGATTTAGAAAAAGAACCTGAAACCATTCCAAGTTTATTTACCAGTCTTGTAAAAGTAGCTTCACATAGTGGTTTTGTGAAGATATCTGCTAGTTGTTGATCTGTTGGAACAAAATGCAATTCCTCTGTACCTTCCATCATATGTTCCCTTACGAAGTGGTACCTAATTCTGATGTGCTCTGTCATTGAGTGTTGAACTGGATTACCTGTCATAGCAATAGCACTTTGATTATCACAGTAAATAGGTATTTTAGAAAATTCTAATCCAAAGAATCTGTGCACAACAGCTTACTGCAGCAATATATTCTGCTTCTGCAGTTGATGTGGAAATTGATTTTTGTTTCTTGCTAAACCATGAAACCAATCTACCTCCAAGAAATTGGCAGCTTCCACTTGTGCATTTCCTCTCTATTTTGCATCCTGAAAAATCTGCATCTGAGTAACCTATTAGCTTAAAATATGATTCTCTAGGATACCACAATCCTAGATCAGCTGTACCCTTGAGGTACTTGAAAATTCTTTTAATAGCTATTAAATGAGGTTCTCTTGGATCAGCCTGAAATCTTGCACAAAGATATGCAGCATACATGATATCAGGTCTACTTGTAGTTAAATAGAGTAAAGAGCCAATCATACCTCTATAGTTGGTAATATCTACTGATGAACCAGTATCTTTATCTAACCTGGTTGTAGTGGCCATGGGAGTGGATGAAGTTGAACAGTCTTGCATTCTAAATTTCTTGAGTAAATTTATGTTGTACTTGGATTGATTTATGAAAGTACCTTCTTCATTTTGCTTGAATTGAAGTCCCAGAAAATAGCTAAGTTATCCCATCATACTCATTTGATATCTTGATTGCAATAGCTTTGTAAACCTTTCACATAGTTTGGCATTTGTAGAACCAAATATGATATCATCAACATATATCTATACCAAAAGTAAGTCCTTTCCATGGTTCAGGTAGAACAGTGTTTTATCAATTGTACCTCTATGAAATCCACTTTCCAGAAGGAATTGAGCTAAAGTCTCATACCATGCTCTTGGAGCTTGCTTAAGGCCATAAAGTCCTTTCTCAAGCCTGTAGACATGATTTGGAAATTTTGAATCTATAAAGCCTGGAGGTTGTTCAACATATTCCTCTTCTTCCAATTCTCCATTGAGAAAATCACTTTTCACATCCATTTGAAAGACTTTAAACTTTTTGTGAGCAGCATAAGCCAAAAAGATTCTTATGGCTTCTAATCTAGCAACTGGTGCAAATGTTTCATCATAATCAATACCCTCATGTTGAGAGTAGCCTTTAGAAACCATCCTTGCCTTGTTCCTTATAATTATGCCATCACAGTCAGTTTTGTTTCTGAACACCCATTTTGTGCCAACAATTGATCTGTTCTTTGGTCTTGGCACTAGGGTCCAGACTTTATTTCTCTCAAATTCATTTAACTCTTCCTGCATTGCTTGCACCCAATCAACATCTTGGAGAGATTCTTCCACTTTCTTTGGTTCAGTCTGAGATAGAAAAGAATGATAGGGACATTCATTTGATGTTGCAGTTCGAGTTCTGACACCTGCTTCAGGATCTTCAGTTATTAAGTCAGGTGTATGTGATTTGGTCCACTTTCTTGCAGATGGAAGTTGTTCTCTAGAACTGGATCCTCCCCAATGATCCATGCTGTCTCCATCAGCATTTACTGATGCTCCCCCTGTAGTTATGCTCTCTGAGACTTCAGAATTTGAGTTGGAACCTTCAGGATTTGAAGAATCAGAGTTTTCAGAATTATCAAAATTTGGCTCATCAGAGCTTGATGAATCGGAACTTGAAGAGCCAGTGACAGGTTCTGATGCTTCTTGAGAGTCTTGAGTTATGGTAGGTTCTTCAGCTTGCTCCCCCTGGACAGGTGCATTTTCCCTTGAAGTAGTTACCACAGTTTTAATGATATCAGAACTTAACCCGTCAGAACTTACAGGATCAGGATTTAGGTCATCGGAATTTACAGAATTAGAATTTAAATCTTCATTTTCAAATCTCAGTTGATCATGATCATTGAAATCTTCAAGTTTAGTAATCTTCTTATCATCAAAAGATACATTGATAGATTCCATGACAACCATTGTTCTTAAATTGTAGACTCTGAAGGCTTTTATGGAAAGTGGATATCCAACAAAGATTCCTTCATCAGCTTTTAACTCAAATTTTGACAGCTTTTCAGGATGAGTCTTAAGAATATAACACTTACAACCAAATACATGAAAGTATTTCAGATTTGGCTTCTTTTTCTTCACCATCTCATATGGTGTTTTTCCATGCTTGTTTATGAGTGTAGAATTCTGTGTAAAACAAGCAGTCTGCACAACTTCAGCCCAAAAGTAGGTTGGTAGCTTTACTTCATCAAGCATAGTTCGTGCAACTTCAATGAGAGTCCTGTTCTTTCTTTTTTCAACTCCATTTTGCTGTGGAGTTCCAGGTGCAGAAAATTCCTGCTTAATTCCATGCTCTTTACAGAACTCTTCCATGATTGAATTCTTGAACTCAGTTCTATTATCACTTCTTATGATTTTAACAGAATCTTTGACCAATTTATCCAGCTGTCTGACATGATCAGTTAGAGTAGATGTAGTTTCATTCTTCTTGTGCAAGAAATACACCCAAGTGTACCTTGTGAACTCATCCACTATAACCATAGCATATTTCTTTTTTGCAATACACATGACATTGACTGGACCAAATAGATCAAAATGCAGTAGGTGATAAGGCTCAAGAATTGAAGATTCAGTTTTGCTCTTGAATGAAAATTTTCTTTGTTTTGCCTTTTGACATGAATCACAAAGGCCATCAGGAGCAAATACTGATTTTGGCAGTCCTCTCACAAGATCTTTCTTTACTAGCTCATTTATGTTGTTGAAATTTAAATGAGAGAGTCTTTTGTGCCAATTCCAGATTTCTTCAATTGATGCTCTACTCAACAGACAGATTGCAGAACCATGAGAACTTGTTGAAAGTCTGGCTTCATAAATGTTACCATGTCTGTAACCTTTCAGAACTACTTTGCCTGTAGAATTGCTTACAACTTCAAAGTGTTCTTCAAAGAAATCCAGGTGATAACCTCTGTCACATATTTGACTCACACTTAGCAGATTGTGTTTAAGTCCTAAGACAAGAGCTACTGTTTCAATGATGACATTCCCAAGTTTGATATTGCCATATCCCAAAGTTTTTCCCATGTTGCCATCTCCATACGAAACTCCTGGGCCAACTTTCTCCACAAAGTATGATAGAAGGGCTTTATTTCCAGTCATATATCCTGAACATCCACTGTCCAGCACTAGTATATTTTTTCATGTTGCCCTGCAATCACATAGACCATTATTGGTTAGTTTTAAGGACCCGACTTGTTTGGATCCTTTGGCCTTTTTAAGTTTGTTAGCATTTGCAGGGGATTTAATTTCAGAGTTTATGCTAACATGCTGTTTATTAGAATTTATATTAGACTTTGCATCAGACTTTACACTAGAAGGAATAATACTAACTTTCTTTAAAGAAGGTTTTATTTGATAATAATCATACTACAAACTATGATATTCCTTACAAGTATAAATGGAATGCCATAAACTACCATAATGAAAACAAGGATTTTGTGGTTTAAACCTAACAGACCGACTCTTAATTCCTGATCTAGGAGGTAAATAGTTTATATCTTTATTTTTCCTGCAAAAAGAAGCAAGATGGTTAGAGTTTCCACAGTTATAACATTTCTTTATAGGAGCATTAGGAACAGGCATATAATTATTGCTTCTATTCACACCTTCCTTTCTATTCCTATTTTTCCTAGCTTCCTTTACCTTGTTGACATTTTTAATCTCTGTTAGCTTATGCTTAAGCTGCTTCTTTGTCATTAAGCCTATGTTTACTTCAGCTGGTTTATCCTGTTTTAATTTGTCAGAAGTTGACTTTTCTTTGACTTATGTCCTAGATTCTTTCATCTTTTCAGAATCAGACTTTACAGTTTTTGCTACAAACTTAACAGGATTTACCTTTGGCTTAGCAGTCTATTTAACACCAATTGGCTCAATTTTCACAATTCCTTTCTCACTTTTATCATCTCCATAACCTAAGCCCTCTTTCCAGTTTCCACTACTTAGTAAAATCTGAGTTGTTCTGCCAGAGTTAGTCCAAGTTCTGATAATCTCTTTTTCCTTTTCTAAGTCAGCTTTTAGAGATTCATTCAATTTTAACACTTCATCTCTAACATAGAAAACATCATCTTTTTATTTCTTAGTTTGATGAAGGAAAACTAACTCCTTTTCTAAATAGTCATTCCTATTTTTAAAAGCAAGATTTTCTGATGTTAATCTTTCATATGTTAAAGTCTGATCTCTATAACTAATGAATATGGTTTTAAGATATAATCTCAACTCAGTAATATGATCAGTATGAAAAGCATAAGTTGTTTGAGGTACCTTCAATTCAGCAGTTTCAGTACTGCTATCAGCATTTGCCATCAAGGCATAGTTCACCTCATGTTCAGAATCTGAAGTGTCTGTCCAACTTTTCTTCCTTGTGACAACTGCCATGCCTTTGTCACTTTTTCCTTTCTTGCAGTCAGGAGATATATTGCCTCTTTCACCACAATTGTAGCATTTGACATTTGAGTTATCTCCTCTATCAGACTTTCCTCCTCTGCCTTTAGACTTTTTAAATACTTTCTTATCAGATTTCCACCTTTCCTGGAAAACTTCTTGCCCTTTCTGAATTTCCTGTAGGCTATCTTTGCGATACCCTTCACCATAAGAGCACACAGTTGCAACATCTCTGCATCAACATCAACTTCAGATAAACTTTCAGTTTCTGAATCATCATCAGAATTTGATGACTCTGAATCAGACTTTATGATGAGAGCCTTTCCTTTGCCCCTTTCTGAGGTAACCAATTTAGGAGATTCCTCCTCAGCTTTAAGAGCAACTGTCATAGACTTTCTTCCATGCCTCTTGCTCCTTTGATCCATCTCAAGTTCATGAGTCTTGAGTATACCATAAATTTCATCAAAAGTAGTTTCAGTAAGGTCATAGTTGTCTCTTATGGTAGTAGACTTCAAATCCGAATTTTCAGGAAGAGCTAAAAGAAATTTTAGATTTGAATCTTCAAGATTATATTCCTTGTCCACCAGTGACAGATCATTCAAGAGTTTGACAAACTTGTCATATAAGTCAGTTAATGACTCATCAGCTTTTGAGTCAAAGTGCTCATACTCTTGAGTAAGTATAGTCCTCCTGTTCTTTTTGATTGCATCAGTTCCCTGGCATCTTGTCTCCAAAGCATCCCATATCTCCTTTACAGTCTTGTAATTAATTACCTTCTTTGACATGACATTATCAATGGCACTATGCATCAAATACATTACCCTTGCATCCTTGGCAATAGATGAGATGTCTTCAACTTTGTAATCACCTTTCCCCTTTGGTATGGACTTTGCTGGTTGATCAGCAACTGCAACAGAGAGCTTGGTAGGCTTATATGGTCCTTCATTAATCCTATCAAGGTATTCTGGATCTGTAGCTTCCAGAAACAAATCCATCTTCACTTTCCATATGGGATACTCAGAAGGTCTCATTATGGGAACCCTAATAGTCTTATATCGACTGTGGGTTTGGGTGCTTTGAGTTTCTTGAGTTTTGGTGGGCTTAGTTGGGGTTTGTGTTTCTTCAGGCATGAGTGTTTGGATCTTTAGTGTATGTGTGTTAACTGAAAAGCTCTGATACCAATTGTTAGGTCACACAGCAGTGTAGAAGGGGGTTGAATACAGTGTTTTTACAATCAAATTGATTTAACACAAGTATGTAATAAAGATCAAGTATATTCAATAAACTTTGTTACAATATGAACTGTTGTTCTCTCTCAGTGATGAACAAATATCACTAAGAGCTGCTAGGTTACAATGTATAATCTTCTCGATAATGATAACACATAAAGTATAAACCCTAAGATATTTTTATATAGTACATAGTTATAAGATAACTTCTAATTGATATGGAATATAATTCTGTCTCCTAAAATATATCAATCATATATCTTCTACAAGTCTTCTAGTCCTCTAACTCTTTCCATGCATATCTTCTATTGTTTTAGTCTCGATCTTCTCCTGTAAATCAGCTTCATTCCTTAACTGAAAGTCTTCCCGCACTTAAGTTCTGATATGACCTTAAGTTCTGATATTACGCTCTGACTTCCAGTAAGTCCTAATTTCAGTAAGTCCTGATATGTCCTGTTGTTAAGTTCTGAAAATTAAACACAAATCATATTAGACATGACATCTCAAATATATCTAACAAGTGGCTTTTATGACACTTTATAACGCTCCATTAAGTTTTGAATTGGTGCTTTTGTACTCAAGTGGTTGCCGTTTTAATGTGTTTTCTAGTGTTTTTGCATTTCAGGAATTAATCCGGAATTCAGGTGAATTAACATTGATTTAATGCTAATATGGTGTTAGGATGGTGTCCAAGGAATAAAGTTCGGGAAGACCAACTCATTGCAGCAAGAAAAGAAGAAAAATATAATTTTCTTCAAAAGGTCGGCGCGCCCGCGCTGTCATAGTGCGCGCCCGCGCCCGAAGTACAGAGACAGCGCGCCCGCGCTGATCAAGCGCGCGGCCATGCTGGGTCGGGAAATTTAAATCCTGATTCTTGTGGGATTTTGATTGGAGGACTTTTATTCTGCATGGGTTGCTATATATACATAAATAAAGGTCTTTTTTCATAAGGAGACGTACTAGAGCACAAGGAGAAGGTGTAAGATGACCATTTTAGCACGATTAAACAAAGACGAAGAAGATCTAGTTTATACTTGTGATTCTTTGTTCTAAGTTGTAACTTGGATGCTAGTTTTCTTATTCGTGAACCTATACTCTTATTTCGTACTTGGTTTATTATTTATTCAGTATAAAGACTACGTTTATTATACAATGCTTTCATCGGAACCCACATTGATGATGAGTCTGATTATGGGCTAATCATTATCGTGGGGTTCTAGCGGATTTATTTATGGATTTCTTTAGTTAATTTGTTTCGATGCCTTAGTGTGTGGTGATTGTATGATTACCTAGTATTGGTTGTGCTTATTCGTCTTATGAGCGTCGTGAACTTATAAGATAGCGTGTTAATTTTTAATGAAGCAAACAGTGAATTTAAGGATTTAGAACTTGTCATGCTAGCATAGGTTCATGTGTTGTTGTTATGCCTGATTCGTAGGTAATTTTAACCATCTTACTTGCCCTATGTAATCATGATAAATAACTTGTGCATTAAGCCATTATGTTGTCAAATTCTATAGACATATAGGGTCTCAATATTATTGGTGTCTATTCAGCTTCTATCTCTTTTGTGGATGTCTAGTAGTATGTTATTCGTTGAACGAAAGTTGGCGTTTAACAGTTTCGTCTTATCTGATTAGTATCATCACCATTGCATGCTAAGGTTAAGATCAATAAGGCTATTGAATGAAGTATTTAATGAAGTTAGAATCCCATGTTTGTGTCATATATTATTCAAATCGCTTTAACCTCTTAGCTTAATTCTCAATAGTTAATCGTAGTTATAATCAACACCCAAATTGTTATTCGTCTTAGCATTGAATAATAGCCATATTATTGTTGCATAAGTGCATAAACACAAAGTTAACCTAAACCAGTATGTATGGTAATGAACTAGAAATAATTCTATATTAACTGTGATTGCATATACTTGCATGAATTATTAGCGCGTGTTTAGCCTTAACAAGTTTCTGGCGCCGCTGCCGGGGACTTGGGGTTAACTTTTAGTTTATGTGTTTGTCATCAGTGATCATTAAAGTTCATTGACTCGGACATTGTTACTTACCTACTCTTTTTCTTGTCATGTTTCAGCTACTCTAGCGAGTGTGTATGCATATGCGTTCGTGGGCTCGTAAGAGAAATCTGGATAAAGCCGAGGAAGAAGTTATAGTGGAGCGAAGGGAAATTTTTAAGGATGAAGAGAAAGTAGAAGAAGAAGAGAAAGTCTAAGAACCAGCTTTAATAGAGATGGGAGATCAAACAGATATTGCTAAGGCTTTGATGGACTATTCTCAGCCTAAGATCAATGATATTCAGTCAAGCATCATCAGACCAGCCATCAGGGCTAACACTTTTAAGACAAAGTTGAGCACGATTTAGATGATACAGAACTCAGTTTAGTTTGGGGGTTCTCCTACAAAAGACCCCAACATGCACATCAGGAATTTCATCGAAATCTGCAATACTTTCAAGTTCCAAGATGTGACTGAAGATGCTATCAAGATGTGACTCTTCCCATTTTCTCTGAGGGATAAAGCAAAGTTCTGGTTGCATTCTCTACCACCAGGGTCTATCACCAAATGGGAGGATCTTTCTCAAAAGTTTCTCACTAAATTCTTTCCTATGGCGAAGACTGCTGCAATCAGGAATGCTCTTACTCAATTTACGCAGTAAACTGGAGAATCTCTGTGTGAGGCTTGGGATCGATACAAAGAGATGCTAAGAAAGTGCCCACACCATGACATGCCTGATTGGATGATTATAAACTGTTTCTAAAATGGTTTAGGCGCATAATCTAGACCTATGTTCGATGCAGCATCTAGTGGAGCCTTATGGGCTAAAAGCTATAATGAAGCTTATGAGTTGATTGAGCTAATGGCAGCTAATGAATACCAGAATCCTACATAAATAATGTTGCAAGGAAAAGTAGCAAGAATTCTGGAAGTGGATACAGTTACTGCTATAGCTGCTCAACATCAAGCTTTGACGATGAAAGTGGACTCTTTGGCTAATTATGGAGCTAATCAAATCACTAGAGTTTGTGAGCTTTGTGCGGGGGCACATGAAACTGAGCAGTGTGCTATTTCTAGCGAATTACTCAATTTGTGAGCAATTTTCAGAGATCACAACAACAAGCTCCAACCACTTATCATCCAAATACCCGCAATCATCCTAACTTCAGCTGGAGAAACAATCAGAATGCGGTGCAACAATCTTATCAGCCATACACAGCGAAGCAGTATAACCCTCCTGGTTTTCAACAACCGCAATATGCCCCTAGGAAAACACTTCAACTTCAGCAGTTACCGCAAGCTAATGAAAAATCTGAATTGGAGGAGTTGGGGCTCATATGCAAGAGCCAAAGTGTTTCTATCAAGACCTTGGAGAATCAGGTTGGGCAAATTTCTAATGCATTACTGAATCGTCAACCTGGCACGCTTCTGAGCGATACTGAAGTGCCAAAAAAGAAGGAAGCTAAGGAGCATGTTAAGGCAATTACATTGAGGTCTGGTAAGGTTGCAAATCCTGAAAAAGCTAAGACTCCAGATTCTGAAGTTGAGGCTGAAGAAGAAGAAGTGCAGAAGGAAGCAGAAGTGGAACCAAGGAAGACTACTATTGAGCACACTCCTCCTGAGGGTAATTTAGGGGAGAAACAAATCTATCCTCCACCTCCCTATCCTAAGAGGCTACAAAAGAAAAAGCTGGATAAGCAGTTTGTGAAGTTTTTGGAGGTGTTCAAGAAACTTCACATCAACATACTTTTCTCTGAAACTCTTGAACAAATGCCTAGTTACGCGAAGTTCATGAAAGGTATTCCCTCTATAAAGGTAAAGCTTGATGACTTAAAGACCGTTGCTCTCACGGAGGAATGTAGTGCTATGCTGCAACAGAAATTTCCTGCGAAGCTTAAAGATCCTGGAAGCTTCACTATTCCTTACACCATTGAAAATATGTCATTTGATAAGTGTCTATGTGACTTGGGAGCTAGGATCAACCTTGTTAATCTTCAAAAAGTTGGACTTGCCTGATCCAAAGCCTACTTATATGACCTTGCAGTTGGCCGGTCGTTCTATTACATATCCACGAAGTATTGTGGAGGATCTCTTTGTCAAGGTGGATAAACTCATCTTCCCTGCTGATTTTGTAATTCTTGATTTCGAGAAGGATAAGAAGATTCCCATAATCTTGGGAAGACCTTTCTTGGCTACTGGATGAACCTTGATAGATGTGCAGAAAGGTGAGCTCACCATGCGAGTGATGGATCAGGATGTAACATTTAATGTGTTCAATGCCATGAAATTCCCGAAAGAAAATGAGGAGTGTTTTAAGATAGAGATGGTCAATTCTGTGGTTAATTCTGAACTTGATTGATTGCTAAGGTCTGATGCCTTAGAATGTTGGGGAATTCCGATAGTGAAGATGACGAAGTTGATAAGCACTTGCAATATTTGAATGCTTCTCCATGGAATCGAAATATGGATATGGCTTTTGAATCTCTTGGATTGGAGGAACTGAAAAGTTCTCCAAAGCGCCTCAAGTTATCTATTGAGGAAGCTCCTACTCTTGAGCTTAAACCTTTACCTGAATATTTGAGGTATGCATTTTTAGGTGATGCATCTACTATGCCTGTTATTATTACATCTGACCTTTCAGGTAGCGGCGAGGAGAAGCTTTTGAGAATTCTTAGAGAATTCAAATCGGCAATTGGCTGGACTATAACAGATATCAAGGGAATCAGCCCTTCTTATTATATGTACAAAATTCTGCTAGAGGAAGGAAGCAAGCCTACTGTTGAGCAATAGTGAAGGCTAAATCCGATCATGAAAGAGGTTGTGAAGAAGCAAATCCTCAAGTGGCTAGATGCAGGGATTATCTATTATATTTCTAATAGATCATGGGGAAGCCCAGTTCAGTGTGTGCCGAAGAAAGGTGGTATCACTGTGGTAGCAAATGAGAAGAATGAGCTTATTCCTACACGAACAGTCACGGGGTGGAGAGTTTACATGAATTATAGGAAGCTAAACAAGGTTACAAGGAAGGATAATTTCCTTCTTCCTTTTATTAATAAGATGCTTGATAGATTGGCTGGGCATGATTACTATTGTCTTTTGGATGGCTATTCGGGATATAATCAGATCTATTTCGCTCCAGAAGATCAAGAGAAGACTACTTTCACATGTCCTTTTGGTACTTTTGCTTTCCGAAGAGTTTCTTTTATGCTATGTGGAACGCCAACAACTTTTTAGAGATGCATGATGGCTATCTTCTCTGATATGATTGAAAATAATGTAGAAGTGTTCATGGACAATTTCTCGGTCTTTGGAACTTCTTATGATGAATGCTTTATGGTGCGCCAAGGCATCATTCTTGGTCACAAGGTTTCTAGTAAGGGTTTCTATAGGCGTTTCATCAAGGACTTCTCTAAGATTTCGAAGCCGTTGTGTAATTTTCTAGAGAAAGATCTTCCTTTCAAGTTTGATGACGAGTGCCTTGCTACTTTAGAGACACCGAAGAAGAGTTTGATTACAGCACCTGTCATAATTGCACTTGATTGGTTTGAACCGTTTGAAATGATGTGCGATGTAAATGACTATGCCGTTGGAGCAGTTCTTGGGCAACGAAAGAACAACATATTTCATGTAGTCTATTATGCTAGTAAGAATCTTAATAGTGCTCAACTAAATTACACCATTACTGAGAAAGAACTTTTGGCTATTGTCTATGGTTTTGAGAAATTTCAATCTTATCTACTTGGGACGAAGGTGACAGTTTTCACTGATCACGCTGCCATTCGATATCTCATCTCGAAGAAGGACTCGAAGCCTAGATTGAATCGATGGGTTCTTTTACTTCAGGAGTTTGAATCAGAGATCAAGGATAGAAAAGGGGCTGAAAATCAAGTCGCCAATCATCTCTCGCGTTTAGAGGATCCAATTGCTACTTCACAAGATAAGTCTTTGACTAACAAATCTTTTCCCAATGAGCAATTATTTGGAGCACAAGTAGAAGAACTGTGGTTCGCCGATATTGTGAACTACCTTGTGAGTAACGTTATGCCTCCAGAGTTGACTTCCGCTCAAATGAAGAAATTTCTGCATGAAGTGAAGTAGTATATGTGGGATGAGCCATTTCTTTTTTGATAAGGAGCTGACCAAATTATCAGGAGATGTATTCCTTACAGCGAAACGGGGGGGATCTTGCGAGATTTCCACTCAACGGCTTGTGGAGGATATTATGGTGGAGAAAAGACAGCATCTCGTATTCTTCAAGCAGGTTTCTTTCGGCTGACCTCTTAATGTGCTTCTCGAGGTTGAAGTCTTCGATATTTGGGGAATTGACTTCATGGGGCCATTTGTCTCATCTTATAACAATTAGTATATCTTGTTGGCGGTTAATTATATCCCAAAATGGGTTGAAGTTATGGCGTTGCCAATGAACGATGTGAAGGTAGTGCTTAATTTTCTTCATAAGCAGATACTCACAAGATTTGGAACTCCAAGAGTCATAATCAGTGATGAGGGGTCGCATTTTTGCAATTGCAAGTTCACTGCGATGATGCAAAGGTATTATATGAATCATCGCATTGTTACGGCTTATCATCCTCAGACGAATGGTCAAGTTGAGGTATCTAACAGAGAGATCAAGCGCATTTTAGAGAAATTTGTGTGTCTATCGAGAAAAGATTGGTCTTTGAAGCTTGATGAAGCTGTTTGGGCGTATCGAACAGCATACAAGACTCCGCTAGGAATGTCACTGTATCAATTGGTTTATGGTAAGGGATGTCATTTACCGGTGGAACTAGAGCATAAATCGTATTGGGCTTGGAAAAAGTTGAATCTTAATTTGGATGCAGCTGGAAAGAAGAGGATGCTTCAATTGAATGAACTCGACGAGTTTCGACTTCAAGCATATGAAAACAACAAAATGTATAAGGGGAAAGTCAAGAGGTGGCACGATAGGGATCTAGTGCTCAAATCATTTGTGCTAGGGCAACAAGTTCTTTTGTTCAACTCTCGTATCTGTCTTTTTCCTGGAAATTTGAAGTCGAGGTGGTCAGGGCCGTTTGTTGTCAAAACTGTGTTTCCACATGGAGCGGTGGAGATTTTTGAGAATGATCTGGGCCAAGCATTCAAGGTAAATGGTCAGAGGTTGAAGCATTACTATGGTGACATGGTAAACCGCGAGGTGGTTAGTGTCGTTTTGTTGTTCGTTTGATCTCGTGTTTCTATGTCAAGATAACGACGTAATGCAAGCGCTTCTTGGGAGGCAAGCCAAGTTTGTTGAACATTAGTAGATAGAGGAAGAAGAAAGAATGCAGAAAAACACAAAAAAAATCAAAAAAATGAAAAACTTTGGGGTGAACTACAGTGGCATGACACACCCACGCTGAGGAAGCGGGGCGGCCGTGCCATTTCTCCAGAGACAGAGCGCGCCCTCACTGCCTAGCGGGGCGGCCGTGCTGAAAAGACAGAAGCACGGCACGCCCACGCTGAGGTAGCGTGCAAACGTGCTAGCCCTGAGTTTCGAAAAAAATAAAAAGCTGGGAATAAAGAGAAAATCGGGGACTTCTTTTAAAAATCAATTCCTACCCGAATTTTACTCTTCCACATCTCAAATTTCCCTCTCCAAATCAAATCCATTATTCCCACTATTCCCATAATCAATTCCCACTTCTATTCTATATCTAATTCTCTTCTCACCTCCTATATATACATACACTTATAAAACAACTTCTCCACCACTTCTCAAATTCTCAAACACAACTCTCTCTCAAACACTTATCTCTTATTCTCTCTTACTCAATCCCAATGGCACCTACGAGACAAAGAACTCAAGTAAGCAGCAACACCACTGATTCTTTGAGTGCAGGTGGTGTGAGGCCAAGATTTTCAACTCCCGAGGCTGAAGCGGAGTATACGAGGCTTCTCTCAAAGCCTATAGCCAAGGAGCATAGTTTTCTTCCATCGGGGAAGGATGGTAGGTTGTTGGAGATTATCTTGGAGATGGGCTGGGTTGCTTTTTCTGAGGCACCTGCTGTTGTGCCCATGAGTGTTGTTCGAGAGTTTTATGCTAATGCGAAGGCGGAGAAGAATGGTTTCACTGTGGTTAGGGGGATGACGGTGGAGTACAGTGCTGATGCGATAAGGAGGGTGATTGATCAGCCCGCGAGGAGGCCCGGTCAGGACATTTGGAATGATAAGACTCTAGAGGATTTTGATTTGGATTTGATTATTGCTACTCTGTGTATTCCCGATACTCACTGAAAGTTCAAGAGGGGCACGACTCATTATTCCACGTTCCCTACTTCGAGCATGAACAGGTTTTCCCATATATTAAATGCGTTTATCTGTGCTAATATCATGCCATCTTCTCATGTACATGATGTGACTGTGGATCGTGCACGCCTGTTGTGCGGTATTCTGTAGGGTGATTATATGGACTTTGGGATGGTTATTCACCAAGGTATTCTGAGGTTTCTGCGAGGGAACTATGGGGTCTGTACCCTATGTGTCCATTATGACGAAGTTGTGCTTGGAAGTTGGTGTTCATTGGACAGCACATGAGCAGCTTCAGATTCTGAGTGCTCTGATTAATAGTACCACTTTGGCGATGATTCAAGAGTGGGATGGAGGCAAGCCTGATTTGAGAGGGCTTGGATATTCTTTTAACCATCTTCCTGGTGGGAGGCCAGCTGCTGGGGAAGCTCAGATGAGCAGGACAACTTGGAGATCTCAGTTAGGTGAAGAGGCTGGTCTATCTCAATAGGAACAGGAGGATGTAGGAGCGGATGTTGGAGTTGGTATGAGCATGGCGTAGTATAGGCGTCTAGGGAGGAGGATGGATGTGATGCATGACATCCATAGTCGGTTTGTACGTGATCTCACCCAGGCATTGGGGAATGCCTTCAGAGCCACATGTGTTAGCATCCAGTGGCCTGTATTTGGTGAGGACTCCGTGATCCACCTCTAGACACGCCTGACACTTCACTCGTTAAGGGAGAGGATCCTGATTCCGAGTAGGTATGCCTGATTCCTTACTATTACCTTCACTGAGGACAGTGAAAATTTTAAGTTTGGGGGTAGTAGTTGAAGGAATATGTTTAGTGTGAGTCACATATAGTTTATATATTCATGATAGTTTAGTGCATATAGTTGCATTTTTCCATGTAGTAGTTTTTTTATTTTGTAGTTTTTATGATAGTTTGTTCATATAGTTCATGCATTTGCATTATAACATGATCCCTTAAATGATTTTTCTGATTGACTTGTGATATTGATGTTAGTGTAATGATGTCGTATTTAGTGATGTTAAGTCGTATCGAATTGATTTGCATGATAGAGACACTTATATTTCCTTAAGTCTTATAGTTTGCTTGAGTGCTAGATCATGGTCATGGTTTGTTTATTTGTCAAAGTTGAATCGCTTATTTATATTTAAAATTTAGGATATTCTCTTAATGATTGAATAACATGGATTTTTAAAAGTTGGAGAAAATTGGATTTCATTGCTAGTTGTTGTGGCTAGGTGTCAAATGGCTAGTAGCCGGCTCATATTTATATGAGTAGTCTAGGGTTGAACGAGATAGAGCGAAACGCACTCGTTCAGAAATTTGTGAAAAAAAGAAAAAAACAGAAAAAAAAGAAAAAAAAGGAAAAGAAAAGTGTTATGTATAATTGATCACGAGTGGGCTCTTTAGTACTCGAGTTATTGAGTTCTTAGGGGACTTTGTGCCTAGTGACATATGGCTTTTATAGTCTGGGATCCGCTAACCTAACGCTCGCTACATGGGTACTATTGTATAAGTCTTTTGTGGACCTCACTCATTGCAAGGTCAAATAAGCATATTTATGTTGTTTTGTTGTGAATAAAAGCATGAATCCATATAAAACTCCAATATAAGAATTGAAGTGTTATAAGTTATTTTGAGTCTAGCTTTTATTTTATTTATAACCTTGCAATTTCTTTGATGAGTAATTAGTCATGATTATTAATCTAGTTGTGTTAGTATATCTGTAAGCATTTGCACACATGCACGTCTCTGGTTTGTAAGTTGATTTGTAAGGTTTGATTGATCTTTATATGAATAATTGCATTTGTTGAGATGTTGCTTGTTGATTGGTTTAGTTATTCCATGGGGATCGTTGCATTCATGTATTTTATTTCTTGTTCTTTGAGTCTGTTTATGCTTAAGGACAAGCATTGATTCAAGTTTGGGGGATGTTAAGTGGCATTTATGACACTTTATAACGCTCCATTAAGCTTTGAATTGGTGCTTTTGTACTCAAGTGGTTGGTGTTTTAATTTGTTTTCTAGTTTTTTTGCATTTCAGGCATTAATCCGGAATTCAGGCGAATTAGCATTGATTTAATGCTAATATGGTGTTAGGATGGTGTCCAGGGAATAAAGCTCGGGAAGACCAACTCACTGCAGCAAGAAAAGAAGAAAAATGGAATTTTCTCCAGATGGTCGGCGCGCCCGTGCTGTACTAGCGCGCGGCCACGCCCGAAGTATAAAGACACCCGCGCTGGTCAAGCGTGCGGTCGCGCCGGGTCGGGAAATTTAAATCTTGTGGGCTTTTGATTGGAGGACTTCTAGAGCACAAGGAGAAGGCGTAAGAAGACCGTTTTAGCACGATTCAACGAAGACGAAGAAGATCTAGTTTATACTTGTGATTCTTTGTTCTAAGTTGTAACTTGGATGCTAGTTTTCTTATTCGTGAACCTATACTCTTGTTTCGTTCTTGGTTTATTATTTATTCAGTATAAAGACTACATTTATTATACCGTGCTTTCATCGGAACCCACATTAATGATGAGTCCGATTATGGGCTAATCATTATCGTGGGGTTCTAGCGGATTTATTTGTGGATTTTTTTAGTTAATTTGTTTCGATGCCTTAGTGTGGTGATTATATGATAACCTAGTATTGTTTATGCTTATTCATCTTATGAGCATCATGAACTTATAAGATAGTCTGTTAATCTTTAATAAAGCGACAGTAAATTTAAGGATTTAGAACTTGCCATGCTAATGTAGGTTCATGTGTTGTTGTTATGCATGATTCGTAGGTAATTTTAACCATCTTACTTGCCCTATGTAATCATGATAGATAACTTGTGCATTAAGTCATTATTTTGTCAAATTATATAGACATATAGGGTCTCAATATAATTGGTGTATATTGAGCTTTTATCTCTTTTGTGGATATCTTGTAGTATATTATTTGTACAACGAAAGTTGGCGTTTAGTAGTTTCGTCTTATTTGATTAGTATCATCACCATTACATGCTAAGGTTAAGATCAATAAGGCTATTGAATGAAGTATTTAATGAAGTTAGAATCCCGTGTTTGTGTCATATATTATTCAAATCTCTTTAAACTCTTAGCTTAATGTTCAATAGTTAATTGTAGTTATAATCAACACCCCAATTGTTATTCGTCTTAGCATTGAATAATAGCCATATCATTGTTGCATAAGTGCATAAATCACAAAGGTAACTTAAACCAGTCCCTGTGGGAATGAACTAGATATATTACTCGTTATCACTTATACTAGCATGAATTATTTATGCGTGTTTAGCCCTAACAGAGGTTTGCAGAGTTGAGACTTGACCTTGGAGAGCTTGAATTTGTAGATTTGTTGATGTAGAGGCAGGTTGGGATATGGAGGAAGTAGAGACCCCTAAAGTGTCTTTACAGCTTTCTTAATTCCATCCATGACCAAAGGGGAAGGAGTGTATCTTGCAGTATGCATTTGATCCAACTTCTACCTTGGATCATTAGAATTTGTTATGTGAACTTGAACTACCTTGTTTAGAGTTACAAAGGATTCTTTCAGCTGTTTCACACTCTTTTCTACCCCACTTAGATCATACCTTGACATTTGTTCTGAAAAGGTTTTGAATTATTTCTTGATCTCTACCTGTGAGGGGATTATATCATCCATCTTTTTCCTCACCATTCCCATGATTTTTTCTTGATGGCCAGTTAATGTGACAGTGAGGGCCTTCCCAAAATTGTGAAAGGCCTTGATTTGAGCTTTATTCACTTCATTTACTGCATCTTAGACTTCCTGTGGAGATAGGCATCTGGAATTACTTCCTAGAATGGTGAGATACTCTTCTCTAAACTGTGCTAGGAGTGTGTCCATTTCTATCTTGAACTCCTTATCCAACCAGGCATCACAGTTTGCATCTCTACCAGCTTCATCTACTATTTTGGCATGTTGGTCCTCCATATCTGTTTGATAAGACAACATTATTGCTTGATAGTCTTGATTAGACATATCTGATGTGAGGAGTTGTTGAGAGATCTGTGCAAGTCCTACTGATAAGTGGCATTTTATACCACCTAGAATGTCTTATAATGGCTTGAATTGGTGTCTTGAAATCAATTATTTTATGTATTTGATGCATTTTTCTAGTGTTTTTGCATTTCAGGGTATAACTTGCGTAATTAAAGAGATTTCATCATAATAAGCCTAGGGAAGTACTTGGAACCAGTTGCAGGGAGTTGTGCGAAGAAATCAGCAAAATCAGAAGTAAGAAGTGGAATTTTCCAGAAGGTGTGCAGGCGACCGCCTGGAGAGCAGGCGCCCGCGTGGGATTGGAGGCGGCCACCTGGGGTCGGAATTTCAGATTTTGGATTTTTATAATTCGAGTTCTATTGGGCTTCTAACGGCGCTGTTTCTTGTGGACATTTATATAAGTAATCTTGGGAGACGTTTTCACAACAACAAGTATCAAGCAAGGAGCAAGTAACAAGGAGAGAAGATTAAGAAGACTGTTTTAGCATGCAACAATAAAGAAGAGGAAGCATACGTTATCTTGTGATTCTTTTAATTTGTTGTAACAATGGATGCTAGTTTTCTTTACTTTTTGAACCTTAATACTCTTGTGACGTACTCTGTTTTTATTAAGTATTTTTATTAGTTTATATCATTGTGTTATTATCATGTTTTCATATGAACCCATGGTGACGATGAGTTATATCATGGGCTAATCATGATCATGGGGTTGTAGCGGATTTATAATGGATTTCTTTAGTTAATTGTTTAATACCTTGGTATGTGATGATTATATGATATCTAATATAGGTTGTGCTTATTCGTCTTATGTGTCGTGAACATATAAGATAGCCTGTTAATCTCTTGTGAAGTGACAGTGAATCTTGAGATTTAGAATTTGTCATGCTAGCATAGGTTCATGTATTGTATGCATGATTAGTGGGTAACTCTAACCGTTTTACTTGCCCTGTGTAATTATAATAAATAACTTGTGCTTAAATCGTTATGTTGTCAAATTCTATAGACATATAGGGTCTCAACATAATTTATTCCTATTCAACTTCTATCTTAATTTTGGATGCTTGGTAGAATGGTACTTGTGCAATGAAAGTTGACTTTTATAAGTTTCGTGTTGTTCGATTAATATCATCACTGTTACATGCTAAGGGTAATAACAAAGACTATTGAATGAAGTAGTAATGAAGTTATGATCTCATGTGTATTTAATATTGTTAATTCAAGTGTCAATTTAAGTGTTTAATTCTCATAGTTAATAATTAGTTAATCAACCTTAAGTGTTATTGTCTTGACATTGAAGATTAATCATACATTGGTAAGTAAGTGTTAATTAAATATGATTAATCAGAGTCTCTGTGGAAACGAACTAGAAATCATTCTATATTACTTGTGAACGCGTATACTTGCGTGAATTATTAGCGCATACTTTGTGCCTAACAATTTTTTGGCGCCGATGCCGGGGACTTGGTGTTAATTTGTTTAGTTTATGTACTTGCCATCAATGGTCATTAGGACTCATTGATTAAGACTTGTTACTTACTGTTTTCGGTTGTGTTTTAGGTACTCTAGCGAGCGTTTATGCAAACACGTTCTTGCACTCGCAAGAGGACTCTAGATATGGCTGAGGAGACAGATTCACTTCTTGACATTCCGGAGAAGTTAGATTTTGAAGATTCAGATAAAGAGAGTGAAAAGAAAGAATCGGTAATCATGGGTGATCATATAGTTCCAGCAGATCCAGCTCTTATGGACTTTTCTCGACCTAAAATTGATGACATTCAGTCAAGCATCATTCATCCGGCTATTCAGGCCAATACTTTCAAAATAAAGTCGGACACTATTCAGATGGTGCAGAATTCTGTTTCTTTCGGAGGTGCTGCGGCTGAAGATCCCAACATGAATATCAGGAATTTTGTCGAGATCTGCAGTACTTTCAAATATAATGGTGTCACTGATGAGGCTATCAAGCTGAGGCTTTTCCCATTCTCTCTTAGGGATAAAGCTAAGGGTTGGTTACATTCTTTACCAGCTGGGTCCATCACTACTTGGGAAGATCTTGCGCAAAAGTTTTTGGTGAAGTTCTATCCAATGGCCAAGACTGCAGCTATGAGGAGTGCTCTTACTCAGTTTACGCAGCAACCAATAGAAACTATGTGCGAAGCATGGGAGTGCTATAAGGAGATGTTGAAAAAGTGTCCATATCATGGTATGCCTGACTGGATGGTGATCACTGGGTTCTACAATGGTTTGGGGGCCCAATCTCGGCCCATGCTCGATGCAGCTTCTGGAGGCGCCTTGTGGGCCAAAAGCTATACTGAGGCCTATAATCTCATTGAAACTATGGCTGCAAATGAGTATCAAAACCCAACTCAAAGGATGATGCCTGGGAAGGTAGCATGTATTCTGGAAGTTGATGCAGCTACAGCTATCGCAGCGCAGCTCCAAGTATTGTCTATGAAGGTCGATTCTTTAGCCAACTATTGAGTCAATCAAATAGCTATTGTATGTGAGCTTTGTGCAGGCTCTTATGTTACGGATCAGTGTTCTCTTGATAATGAATTTGTTCAGTGTGTAAACAATTATCAGCTACCGTAGCAGCTTGTGCCAGCTACTTATCATCCTAATAACAGAAATCATCCCAATTTCAGCTAGAGCAACAATCAGAATGCTGTTCAGCAACCATATCAGCAAGCTGTATATAAACAGTTTAATCCACCTGGATTCCAGCAACCTCAGCAATATGTTCAAAGGCAATCATATCCTCAACAAGGAGGTGCTGCTCCACCTTCTAGCACTGATTTCGAGGAGCTAAAGCTGTTGTGCAAAAGTCAGGCTGTTTCTATCAAGACCTTGGAGAATCAAATCGGTCAAATAGCCAATGTCTTGCTCAATCGTCAACCTAGCTTACTTCCCAGCGATATTGAAGTGCCAAGCAGGAAGGAAGCTAAAGAGCAAGTCAAAGCTGTTACCATAAGGTCTGGAAAAGTTGCTGATACTGAAAAAGTAAAAGATGGAGAAGCTGAAGTTGTAGATGAAGAAGAAAAGCAAAAGGAGAAAGAGGGGGAACCAAGGAAGACTACTGTTGAACACACTCTGCCTGAGGGTAATACAAGGGATAAACAGCTCTATCATCCACCACATTTTCCTAAGCGATTGCAAAAATAAAAGTTGGATAAGCAATTTGGTAAGTATCTGGAGGTGTTCAAGAAACTTCACATCAACATACCTTTTGCTGAGGCTCTGGAGCAAATGCCTAGTTATGCTAAATTCATGAAAGGTATTCTTTCAAGGAAGGTGAAACTGGATGATCTTGATACCGTTGCTCTAACGGAAGAGTGCAGTGCTGTACTGCAACAACAGTTACCTCCAAAGCTTAAGGATCCAGGTAGCTTCACCATTCCTTGCACCATTGGCAAGTTGTCATTCGACAAGTGCCTTTGCGATTTGGGAGCAAGCATCAATCTGATGCCATTATCTATCTTCAAAAAGTTAAATTTTCCTGATCCGAAGCCCACCTACATGTCTCTACAATTGGCTGATTGTTCTATTACATACCCACGGGGCATCGTGGAGGATGTGTTAGTAAAGGTGGAAAAGCTCATCTTTCATGCAGACTTTATCATTCTGGATTTCGAGGAAGATAAGAAGATTCCCATAATCTTGGGAAGACCTTTCTTGGCTACAGGTCGTACCTTGATAGATGTGTAAAAAGGTGAACTTATTATGAGGGTGCAAGATCAAGATGTAACATTTAATGTATTCAATGTGATAAAATTCCCTACAGAAGATGAGGACTGCTTCAAGGTGGATTTGATTGATTCTGCAGTAACTACAGAACTTGATCATGTGCTAAGGTCTGATGCTTTAGAAAAAGCCTTATTGGGGGAATTTGACAGTGAAGATGAGGAAGGTAATGAGCAACTACAATATTTAAATGCTTATCCTTGGAAATGAAAGCTAGACATGCCATTTGAATCTCTTGGTAATACTGATCTCAAGAATGCTGAGGGAAAGCTCAAACCATCTATTGAGGAAGCACCTACTTTGGAGCTTAAACCATTGCCTGAACACTTGAGATATGCTTTTTTAGGTGATGAATCTACTTTTCCTGTTATTATTGCATCTGACCTTTCAGGTAGTGATGAGGACAAACTCTTGAGGATCTTTAGAGAATTCAAATTGGCCATCGGATGGACTATAGCAGATATAAAAGAGATCAGCCCTTCGTACTGCATGCATAAAATTCTGCTTGGGAAGGTAGCAAGCCAACTATTGAGCAACAGCGAAGACTTAATTCCATCATGAAAGAAGTGGTGAAGAAAGAAATTCTAAAGTGGTTGGATGCATGAATCATATATCCTATTTCCGACAGTTCTTGGGTGAGCCCCGTGCAATGTGTACCTAAGAAATGAGGTATTACTGTGGTAGCAAATGAGAAGAACGAGCTCATCCCCACTCGAACAGTCACAGGATGGAGGGTATGCATGGACTACAGAAAGTTGAATAAAGCCACGAGGAAGGATCACTTCCCTCTTCCATTTGTTAATCAGATGCTTGACAGGTTGGGTGGTCATGAGTATTATTGTCTTCTGGATGGCTATTCGGGCTATAATCAGATTTGCATTGCACCAGAAGATCAATAAAGGACTACTTTCACTTGTCCATTTCGCACGTTTGCTTTTCATAGAGTTTCTTTTGGCTTATGTGGTGCACTTGCCACTTTTTAGAGATGCATGATGACTATATTCTTTGATATGATTGGAAATAATGTCGAAGTGTTCATGGATGACTTCTCCGTCTTTGGACATTCGTTTGATAAATGTTTGAATAATCTCCGTTTGGTGCTCAAAAGGTGTGTGGAAACTAATTTGGTGCTCAATTGGGAAAAATGTCACTTCATGGTGCAACAAGGCATCATTCTTGGGCATAAGGTCTCTAGAAAGGGCCTTGAGGTGGATAAAGCCAAGGTGGGGGTCATTGAAAATCTTCCGCCACCTATTTCTATTAAAGGAATCCGTAGTTTTCTTGGTCATGCGGGTTTTTATCGGCATTTCATAAAGGACTTCTTCAAGATATCTAAGCCGTTGTGCAACTTGCTCGAGAAAGATGTGCCTTTAAAATTTGATGATGAATGCTTGATAGCATTCGAGACTCTCAAGAAGAGTTTAATAACTGCACCAGTTATTACGACACCTGATTGGAGAAAACCTTTTGAGATAATGTGTGATGCAAGTGATTATGCAGTGGGAGCAGTTCTTGGACAAAGCAAGAATAATATCTTTCATGTGGTCTACTATGCTAATAAGATGCTGAATGGAGCTCAAATGAACTACACCACTACTGAGAAGGAGCTCTTGGCTATAGTTTTTGGTTTCGAAAAATTTCGATCTTATCTACTTGGGACAAAGGTGACAGTGTTCACTGATCACGCTGTCATTCGCTATCTGGTCTCAAAGAAGGATTCGAAGCCTAGACTTATTCATTGGGTGCTCTTACTACAGGAATTTGAGTTGGAGATCAAGGATCGAAAAAGTACTGAAAATCAAGTAGCTGACCATCTCTCTAGATTGGAGAATCCCGATTCTACTTCACATGATAAGACATTAATCAACGAATCTTTTCCGGATGAGTAGTTGTTCGCAGTTCAAGAGGAAGAGCCATGGTTCGCAGACATTGTGAACTATCTTGTCAGCAATATAATGCCTCATAATATGAATACGGCTCAAAAGAAGAAGTTTCTGCATGAGGTGCAGTGGTACATGTGGGATGAACCATATTTGTTTGGACAAGGAGCTGGCCAGATCATCAGGAGATGTATCCCATTCTGTGAAACGGAAGGGATATTACGAGACTGTCATTCCACAGTTTATGGTGGACATTATGGTGGTGAAAAGACAGCAACTCGTATTTTTCAAGCAGGGTTTTTCTGGCCCACGTTGTTTAAGGATGCACATCAATTCGTTTTAAGGTGTAATCATTGCCAAAGAGTTGGGAATATTACTAGAAAGGATGAGATGCCTTTAAATGTGATGCTTGAAGTTGAGGTCTTCGATGTTTGGGGAATCAATTTCATGGGACCATTTATCTCGTCCTGCAATAATCAGTACATCTTGCTGGAAGTCGATTATGTCTCGAAATGGGTAGAAGTCAAGGTTCTACCAACGAATGATGCAAAGGTAGTGTTGAGTTTTCTTCATAAGCAGATATTCACAAGGTTTTGAATGCCACGAGTTATCATAAGTGATGAAGGGTCGCATTTCTACAATCGTAAGTTCACTTCTATGATGCAACGCTACAATGTGAATCATCGCATCGCTACTGCCTATCATTCGCAAATTAATGGTCAAGCTGAAGTGTCTAATAGAGAGATCAAGCACATTCTAGAGAAAGTTGTTTGTCCGTCAAGGAAAGATTGGTCCTTGAAGCTCGATGAAGCTGTTTGGGCTTATAGAACAGCATACAAGACTCCACTTGGGATGTCCCCGTTTCAACTTGTCTATGGTAAGGGGTGTCATTTACCTACGGAGCTTGAGCATAAGGCTTACGAGGAATTGAAAAAGTTAAACCTTGATCTAGATGCAGCTGGGAAGAAGCGAATGCTTCAGTCAAATGAACTCAATGAATTTCGACTTCAAGCATACGAAAACAACAAAATGTACAAGGAAAAAGTAAAAAGGTGGCACGACAAGAAGCTATCTCCTAAGTCATTCGTGTCGGGGCAACAAGTTCTTCTATTCAACTCTCGTCTCCGACTTTTTCCTTGGAAGTTGAAATCAAGGTGGTCTGGACCATTTATCGTCAAAACTGTGTTTCCACATGGAGCGGTGGAGATTTTTTAGAATGATCCGGGCCAAGCATTCAAAGTTAATGGTCAGAGATTGAAGCACTATTATGGGGATACGGCAAACCGTGAAGTGGTTAGTGCCGTTTTATTATCAACTTGATCGAACTACTCTACGTCAAGCTAATGACGTAAAAGAAGTGCTTCTTGGGAGGCAACCCAAGATATGAGACCATAGGAACCCTTAGAATTTAGTACTCTATCCAAAAACCCAAAAACATCAGAAAAAGCTGGCTGAAAAAATATTTTTTCCAGGGACCTTGCAGGCGCCCGCCTGTAGGTTACAGGCGGCCGCTTGCTGGGAGGCGCCCGACTGCTTGTTCCAGGCGACCGCCTGCGAACCTGAGTTTTGAAAAATTCAGTTTTCAGCTTATAAAAAAAACAGAATAACACAATAAACACAACCACAGCACTATAAACCCCATTACCCACGATTTTCTTCCAATAAATTAGCCATAACCCCACTCCTAATCTAATTATAACTTTAATCATACCCTATATATACACACAACCTCTCCATATACCTCCAACACACTTTCAACTTACAAACCCTTTCCTACACTCAAACCACAACTCTACAACGCTTATTCTCAGTTTCAATAGAACCAAAGAGATCTCGAACTGTCGGTAGCAGCAACACCATTCCTACTGCTGATTCTTCAAGGGGTACTGCTGAGGCCCCGATTGGTGGATAGGGCTGCTGAGGAGGAGTATGCTAGGCTTCTGACTAAGCCAATTCTGAAGGAGAGGGGATTTTTCCATCGGGGAGGGATGGTGAGTTATTGCCGATGATTGCAGAGAAGGGTTGGATGACTTTTTGTGAGTCACCTGAGGCGGTTCCGATGAGTGTTATTCTCGAGTTCTATGTGAATGCCAAGGTCGGCAAGAATGGTTATTCTGTTGTTTGTGGGCTTACTGTTGATTATCATCCTGCGGCGATTTGCCATATTATTGGGCAGCGAAAAAGGAAACCCCGGGAGGAGAATTGGAATGAGAAGACCCCTGAGGATTTTGACTCAGATTTGAATACTGCTACTCTCTGTCAGCCGGGCACGGTGTGTTAGTTTAAGACAGGATCCAATGAGTATCATTCTTTTCCAGCTGTTGTGATGAACAGTAATGCCCGTGCATGGAATGTCTTTATTTATGCTAATATTTTTCCCTCTTCGCATGCACATGAGGTTACAGTTGAGAGAGCCAGGTTGTTGTGGGGGATTTTGAATGAGGAGTATTATGTGGACCTTGGTACGTTCATCTACCAAGGGATTTTGAAGTTTTTGAGGGGGAGGACGCATTACAACATCCCGTATGCCTCTATTATCACGAAGCTGTATAAGGCAGTTGGAGTCCACTGGCCTTGTTATGAGCAGCTGCAGATGTCGGCCGCTCCTATTGATTCATCGACGCTGAATGCAATGCAGGAGTGGGCGGATGGAGAGCCCGATGAGCATGGTTTGGGATATCATCTCTGAGGAGGATGTCCAGCAGCTGGTGCTATGATGGCTTGGCCCAGTCAGGCTCATGATGAGGCAGGTTCTTCTAGAGCCCAGGGAGGAGATGGTTCAGGGATGGCTGATGTCCAGTACAGGAGGCTTTTCAGGAGGATGGATGCGATGTATAAGTTAGAGAGTAGGTTTGCACAGGAGCTCACCCTAACACTTGAGACTACTTTCAGAGGCCTTAGAGCTTACATCCAGTGGCCCATTTTTGGTGAGGACTCTGCTTATCCACCTCCTGACACTCCACCCTCTTCTCTGAGTAGGTATACCATGTGTTCCTTTCTATTACCTTCACTGGGGACAATGAAGATTTTAAGTTTGGGGGTGGTAGTTAAGGAACATATTTGTGTGTGTCATGTAGTTGTATATTCATGTTAGTTTAGTTCATAGAGTTGCATATTTCTTCCATTTAGTTTTTTTATAGCTTTATTTATCATGTCATTTAGCTCATACATATACCATGATCCCTTTTGTGTTGCTTTACCGATTGATATGTAATATTGATGCGAGTGTAGTGATAGCGTTAAAGTGATGTTGAAACTTGTTACATTGGCATGCATGCTAAAAACACTTGTAATTTCACTAAGTCTTAGAGTATGCTTAAGGACTAGATTGTTGTCATAGTTTGATGGTTTTTGAGGTTAATCTATTGCTTAGAATGTTTGATAGGCTCTTAATGATAAAAGGCATGAAAAGATAAATTAGAGTAAAAATTGGAATTCATTGCTAGTTGTGGCTAGGAATCAAATGGCTAGTAGCCGGCTCGTATTGTATGCGAGTAGTCTAGGGTTGAGCAAGAGGGAGCGAAACGCACTTGCTCGGAAATTAAAAAAAAAAGAAAAAAAATTGAAAAAAAGAAAAGAAAAAATTATGGTTTAATGCATAATTGATCACGAGTGAGCTCTTTGGTATTCGAGTTATTAAGTTCTTAGGGGACTTTGTGCTTAGTGACCTAAGGCTTTTATATTTTGGGATCCGCTAACCTAATGCCCGCTAAAAGGATGCCTTTTGTGGACCTCACTCATTGCACGATCGAATGAGTATTTGTTAATTGTGTTGAAAAAAAGCATGATTCCGTAATAAGCTCCAGTGATCTTGAAGTATTATAAGTCATTTTATGTCTAGAATATATTCTTCGTATAATCTTGTGATTGCCTTGAGGATAATTGAGTTATGATAATTGATCTAGTTTCGAAGCATATCTGTTAAGCATTTGCACACACCACGTTTCTAGTTGTATGTTAGCTTGCGTGATTTGATTGATCTTTAGTCGCCTAATTGCATTTATTGAGATGTCATATGTTGGTTGGTTTAGTCATCGTGATGGGGATCGCTGCATTCATGCAGTTTGCATTTATGCATGTTTTTATTTTGTTTTTGAGTCTGTGACGCTTGAGGAAATGCATCAATTTAAGTTTGGGGGTGTGATAAGTGGCATTTTATACCACTTAGATGTCTTATAATGGCTTGAATTGGTTTCTTGAAATCAAGTATTTTGTGTATTTGATGCGTTTTTCTAGTGTTTTTGCATTTCAGGATATAACTTGCGTAATTAGGGAGATTTCATCATAATAAGCCTAGGGAAGTACTTGGAACCAGTTGCGGGGAGTTGTGCGAAGAAATCAGCAAAATCAGAAGCAAGAAGTGAAATTTTCCTGAAGGTGTGCAGGCGACCGCCTGGAGAGCAGGCGCCCGCGTGGGATTGGAGGCGGCCGCCTGGGGTCAGAATTTTAGATTCTGGATTTTTATAATTCGAGTTCTATTGGGCTTCTAACGGTACTATTTCTTGTGGACTCTTATATAAGTAATCTTGGGAGAGGTTTTCACAACAACAAGTATCGAGCAAGGAGAAAGTAATAAGGAGAGAAGATTAAGAAGACCATTTTAGCACGCAACAATGAAGAAGAGGAAGCATACGTTATCTTGTGATTCTTTTAATTCGTTGTAACAGTGGATGCTAGTTTTCTTTACTCTTTGAACGTTAATACTCTTATGACGTACTCTATTTTTATTAAGTATCTTTATTACTTTATATCGTTATGTTATTATCATGTTTTCATATAAACCCATGGTGACAATGAGTTCTATCATGGGCTAATCGTGATCATGGGGTCGTAACGGATTTACTATGGATTTTTTTAGTTAATTGTTTAATAACTTGGTATGTGATGATTATATGATATCTAGCATAGGTTGTGCTTATTCGTCTTATGTGTGTCGTGAACATATAAGATAGCCTGTTAATCTCATATGAAGCGACAGTGAATCTTGAGATTTAGAATTTGCCATGCTAGCATAGGTTCATGAATTGTATGCATGATTAGTGGGTAACTCTAACCGTTTTACTTGCATTGTGTAATCATAATGAATAACTTGTGCTTAAATCGTTATGTTGTCAAATTCTGTAGACATATATGGTCTCAACATAATTGATGTCTATTCAACTTCTATCTTAATTGTGGATGCTTGGTAGAATGGTACTCGTGCAACGAAAGTTGGCTTTTATCAGTTTCGTGTTGTTCGATTAATATCATCACCGTTACATGCTAAGGGTAATAACAAAGACTATTGAATGAAGTAGTAATGAAGTTATGATCTCATGTGTGTTTAATATTGTTAATTCAAGTGTTAATTTAAGTGTTTAATTGTCATAGTTAATAATTAGTTAATCAACCTTAAGTGTTATTGTCTTGACATTGAAGAGTAATCATACATTGGTGAGTAAGTGTTAATTAAATATAATTAATCAGAGTCTCTGTGGGAACGAACTAGAAATCATTCTATAATACTTGCGAACATGTATATTGCGTGAATTGTTATCGCATGTTTTGTGCCTAACACCTGATAGCTGATCAACTACAAGATCATCAATGTTTGGAGGTTGATTTTCAGTTTCTTGAAGCCACTGGGAGATTAGATGGGGTTGTTGAGTTTGAGAGGTGGAAGGTTGTTGAGTAGGATCAGAACCACCTGTGACAGGAGTCACAGTTTGACTCATAGTTCTCTCTGTGTTTATGACAAGTTGTTGTTCTCCACTTGTGGTGGGAACCTCCAATTTAATTGAAGGGGATTTGACTGGGTTACTGTCATATGCACCACTCTCAAACCCTTGTGCTTCTTGAAAAGCACTGTCACATGAATGTGATAAACTTGCCTCTCCCATAGCAGGGTCATTGGCAATTGTACTCCCAGCTTCGATTGTCAGAGCAATTTTAGCCATGGTTTTGAGGGGAGTTGTTCCTGTGACAGGAACCTCCAATTGAATTGGAGAGGATTTAGATAGCTCCCCCTCAGGACCTTAAAGTTTGTGAACACTGATTTGCACATGAAGGTGCATTTTAAACTACCATGGGGTATTCAGTAAAACCTGATGAATCCACCATGTTTGTGATGGTATCATAAGGGTCTACCCCAACTAGTAGCCTCTCACCATCTAAATTTGGTGCCTGGGTGTTGAGCAAGGTTTCTTCAACCATGTCACTTGAGTGAGTTTTGTTTAGTAGTGAGTGTTGGAAGCTCCCCCTAAATAGATGAGGGAGCTTCAATTGATGTGCTCTCATGGTGTGTGCCATCCTTGTTTCTCCTTTCATACACTTGAATTTTGTCAAGTGCAGGTGCAAACTCATTACAAGGTGCATTTGGGAGAATGCTCTTTTCAATAGAGACACCCTGTTGAGAGGATGCCTCTAGATTCTGTTCAAGTCCCTAGTTTACAGCTACATCCTTTTGGGAGGAAGCAGAGGTGTCTAGAGTGGTCAACTCAGTTTGCTTAGCCTTATTTGGTATTCTAACCAAGGGCGACTCAGTTGGTGTTTGTTCCTCACCACTCTCACTCAGTATAGTAAGGGTTACCTCCTTTCTCTTCTCTTTACTCGCTTCACCCTTTTGAGAGGATGAAATGGTTGGTTTCCTAGCAACTATTGGTTTTGAAGAAGTAGGCTCAACTTGGGAAGGTTCTTGTGGGTGTGCATGTGCTTGTACTTCCATAGGCTCAGGAACCATTATTGTACTAGGTTGAACTATATTAGGCCTCATGTCAGGCATAGGGTAATGATAGGTCTTAAATCTTTCAATCATGAAAGGTGTTAACCTAAGACCCATCTATATCTTATTTTTAGTAGTAAGTGATCCAAATAAGATTTTGGACACTTGCTTACAGTTGCCTATTAATGACCTATCTACACCTTCAAGCATATGTATGTCATTTACTTTATAATTTAAAGCAGACATAATGAATCTAGGAAGGAAAATTTCTTTCCCTCTTGAAGTTAATGGCATGATGAGCCTGGTGCTCAATTCCACCAGAATGTAGTGTCCTACATTGATATGCTTGTTGTGAGCCATTGAGTAGACCCACTTCTGAACAATACTAGGAATGTTGTCAAATCCTGATTTTATGTATGTGAAAGCCCTGAACACAGAATCAAACAGAAAGGACCACTTTTTTCTCAGATTTTCCTGTTCAAGATGGCCAGGTTGCTTTTCTCAGAGTAGTTGATAAAATCCAAGAAATCATACAGCTCCTCCTGAGTTGGAATATCCACTATCTTGTTAGTTGGAATGTTCAAGGCCAGGTTTATGTCAACTTCAGTTATCTCAGCTTGTTGTCCTTTGATTTGACTGTTAACCACTAGTGTTGAAGATTGGTCTTCATGCACAACTGTCCCAGCTACAACTGTGTTCCAGAAGTCCCCTAATACATCCAGATTGAGAACTGGGTTAGTTGTAAGAGCTCCAACAAATTAAGTTTCAGACAAAAACTTGAGAAAGCTTTTGAAAGCTTCAGGAGCCTGGTTAGCATATAAGAATGCAAGTAAGTTGGTCTCCTTTGGGATGAAGGGTACAATAATGTTTGTTTCCATTGTTGTGAATGTGAGGATTAATGGGTAAAAGAAATTAGAGAGAATGGATTTGAAATGAGAGAGAAATCGGTTTGGAATTGAAAAAGCTAGGTCACTTAGAGTTCTCGAAGGCGTAAGTATATGTATGTCGAGATGTCTGAGTATTTATAGTAAAAGCAAATGACTTATCGAGGACTCAAAAATAGACGTTTGGAGTATACTTATCGAGAAGTCATTTTGAAAAATTAATTACATATCGAGGAGTCATTTTAAATTGCTCTTTTAGAGAGCTAAAATTAACTTATCAAGATGTCAAATAAATACTCAGTTTGTCCTAAAATGGACTGAATTATTTCTAATTTCTATTTGAATAAATCCAAATAAATTTAGAATAAATTTATCAAGATCAATTTACCAAAATAATTTATTGAATTTAAATTATTTAAGTTCTGTGTTATTTATAAGTCTAAAAATACTTGTAGAGAACTCTATGAATTAACACTTATAGAGAATTCTACAATGACCTATCGATAATCATAATAAAGCTTATCGAGAAGTCCCTCAAGAAGTCAGAAAAATTGACTTGTCCAGAACTCACTCGAGAAGTCTTATAAATGACTTGTCGATAAGTCAATTAGACTTATCGAGAACTCAGTTCTTTATATGCTCTTGATCATTTTGATTATGCCTTGTGTTTATTTTACATATTGAAAATGTAAATCAACATTTTGACAGTTTTCTTAGATTTGAAAAATTCCAAGCTAAATTTTTATTTTTGAAAAATAAATATCCAGAGATTTCTAAAATATTTTTAATTCATATGTCAATTAATTTGCAATTAAATCAAATTAATTTTGATTTACTAGAAATTAATCTGCTGTAACACATTAGCTGAGTTCTTGCCTTAGGATGAAGAATTTAGCATTCCAATTTCACCTACAAGTCTAGTGAAAGTTGCTTCATCCAAAGGTTTAGTGAAAATGTCAACTAATTGTTTTTCTGTTGGAACAAAAATGAGCTCAATAGTACCATTTGCAGCATGTTCTCTAATAAAATGGTACCTTACATTAATGTGCGTAGTTCTAGAGTGATTAACTTGATTAGCCACAATAGATATAATACTAGTATTGTCACACATAATTGGGATTTTGTGTAACAGTAGTCCATAGTCCATTAGCTGATTTCTAATCCAAAACACTTGAGCACATCAACTTCCAGCAGCTATGTATCCATCCTCAGCTGTGGAAGTTGACACAGATTGTTGTTTCTTGCTATACCAGGATAAAAGACTTTGTCCAAGAAACTGACAGCTTCCACTAGTACTCTTGCTATCAACCCTGCATCCAGCAAAATCTGCATCTGTGTAACCAACAGCTTCAAAACCAGTTCCCTTAGGATACCATAATCTCAAGTTTGGAGTCCCTTTCAAGTATCTGAAAGTCCTCTTCACAGCCATCAAATGTGATTCTTTTGGATTGGCTTGAAATCTTGCACACAGACATGTTGCAAACATGATGTCTGGTCTACTTGCAGTTAAGTAAAGCAATGATCTAATCATTCCTCTATAGCTTGAAATATCTACACTCTTGCCCTTTTTATCTTCATCTAAATTTGTAGCTGTAGACATAGGTGTAGATGCAGGTGAACAATCAACCATACCAAACCTTTTCAATAAATCATTGACATACTTAATTTGGCTGATGAAGATTCCATCACTTTTTTGACTGACTTGAAGTCCAAGAAAGTAACTTAGTTCCCCCATCATACTAATTTCATATTCACTCTGCATAAGCTTAGAGAATCTTTGACAAAGCTTCTCATTAGTAGAGCCAAAGATGATATCATCCACATAAATCTGAACTAGGATCATATCACCACCATGCAGCTTGTAGAAGAGTGTCTTGTCTATTGTTCCTCTAGTGAATTCATGTTTAAGTAGAAAATCTGATAGTATGTCATACCAGGCTGTAGGTGCTTGTTTTAGTCCATAGAGAGCCTTGAGCAATTTGTATACAAAGTTTGGAAATTCTGGATCTTCAAAGCTAGGTGGTTGTTGCATATAAACCTCTTCTTCCAACTCACCATTTAGGAAGGCACTTTTGACATCCATTTGATATACTTTGAAATTTGAATGTGCAGCAAATGCAAGAAAATTTCTTATTGCTTCAAGTCTTGCAACTGGAGAAAAAGTTTCATCATAGTTGTAAGTCATATGTCATAGCCTATTTGTATATTCGAGGATTCAACTCAACTCAAATAAGAATGTAATAAGTAAATAGTGGATCGACCGTCAGAGAGATCTCGCAAAGTAATATTTGTCAAAGGATTCAGAGACAAGGTTCATCTACAGACTTGAGGAGTTAATTCACTGGAAGAAGTTCAAGAAGTTGATCATGCCTCAGTGATATAAATCAAGATCGTGGATTTAATCAAGTGACAGAGATCTTGTCAGAGTATCATTAATTACAAGGATTTAATCTGAAGAAAATCAGAGTATCAAAGTCAACACATGAAGAAACATCACGGAAGTTAGTCACTCATGAACCAGACAGTACATCGAGTGTCAACATTGAAGTGGTGGAATTGATTCATAATTTTCAGTGATTTTCAGAAGATTTGCAGAAGAATGGTTGCTGCTCAAGACTAGAATTAATTCTCTATTAATTAATTAAGTCATCTAATTTAATTAATAAAATAAATTATATATGCGAAGAATAATTTATTTATTAATTGAATTAATTGATTAATTAATTCTGAATTAATTTTAGGAATTTTCAGAAGTTTAATTGGTTTAAAAAACAGTCTTAAATCAGCAAGACAATTGAAAATGAACTAGCATGACAATCTGGATTGTCATACCGATTGTCATGCCAAGTCATTTCAATTGTCATACCGAAAGTTACACTAGGAAGGAGATTGTCTTGCTAGTTCAACTGATTGTCATACCGATAGTCATTATAGTTCAATCAGATTGTCTTGCTAGTACAATTGAAAGTCCTACTGAAAGTCTTGCTGAGCCAAAGAGATTGTCCTACCGATTGTCATTGCAGTTCAAGTAATTTTGTTGGATTGCATACAAAAAGAAAAAGAAGCAGAAGACATTCACAGACTGAAAATACAAGAACACAGCAGCCGCCTAAAAAATATTTCATTGTTCTCTGCTGAAATTCAAAGATCAATTTCTAGATTGCAAAGTTAAATCCAATCAACTAGAAATCTTTATCTTGTTCTTGTGTAACAATCTAGCGGATCAAAATCCCTAGAACTTAATCTCAAATCGCGTTTAGCATTTGATTCTAATTATTGCAAAAATAGAAAAAGTTCATGTCGAATTTATTCTAGATTTGTGATAATTGATTTGAGATTAATACCTTGTAATCGAGACAGTTGTTGTAACACCTTTCAAGTTTAATAATATTTTTATTTAACTTGAATTTTGTTTCACATTTTTTATTCCGCATTTATTCGATTATTTGGTAACGTTTGTATTCAACCCCCCCTTCTACAAACACATTGGGACCTAACAATTGGTATCAGAGCCTTCTGATTAACGAACAAATCAAGATCCTAGACTTTTGTGATTTTTCAACTCCTTGAATTTTTATTTATTCAAAAATTCATAATGACTTCACATAAAGTTGGAACCGTTAAAATTCCACAATTTGATAAAGAGAATTATATCATGTGGAAGAAGAAGATGCTATTATTTTTACAAGTTGCAAATCCCAAATATTCAAACTTGTTAAAGAAGGGTATAAAAACTCCGATGGTTATTGAACCGGAGGTAATAATAGATGGTGTGGTGACTACTAAAGCTAGAACCTATCCAAAAGAGCTCGAAGATTTTACTCCTGCTGAGAAGGAAGAAGCCTCCTTGGATGCCAGCCTTCAATTAATATTAATTGATTCCCTTGATCCCTTGATGAACAGACATGTGATGAACTGTAAAAATTCTAAACACATGTGGGAAACTATTGAGGTAATTAATGAAGGCATAGAGGAAGTTAGGGAGAACAAGTTGGAAATCCTAACCTCTGAATATGAACATTTCAAATCAAATCCAGGAGAAGGAATTACTGAAGTGTTTGAGAGGTACAATGCGTTGATCAACAACCTGAACATCAATGGAAAGTATTATTCAATCAGGGAGGTCAACAAAAAGTTCCTTTTAACACTGCTAGCTCATCTTGAACATAGAATCACTGCCATTAGAGAAGCTAGAGATCTGAGTGAGATTTCTTTGGACAGGCTCTATGGAGTGTTAAAAACCTATGAGTTGGAGCAGATTCAACAGAAGGAAGTCTACGGGAAGGATAGAATGGTCAGCACATCTACTGCACTTGTAGCTGAAGGTCAACAACAACAACAATCTCAACAGTTAGAAAGAATGGTACAGTTTTCCAAGGGTGAGGAAAATGAGTTAGTAGCAGAATATGATCCTCCTACTACAAATCAATCAAGTGATGATTTTTATTCCTTGGAAGAGCTGGAGCAATTGGAAGACGAATCAATGGCCCAAATTGTCAAGAGATTCTCTAATGTCAGATTCAGGAGGAATCCCAAGCTTAAGTACAAGTCCAACTACAACAAATTCCAGAAAGGTGGATCTTCATCCTCTAACACCAGCAGTGGTGGGTACAAAACAGGGATGGTTGATCGAAGCACCATTAGATGCTATAACTGCAATGAGTTGGGACACTTTGCCACAGAATGTAGGAAGCCAAAGCAAGTAAGAAAGAACTCTGAAAGGGCTTATCTGGCAAAGGGAAGAAGCTGGGATGATACTGACAGTGAAGATGAAGAAGAAGGAAATCTTGCTCTTATGGCTATTGATGGAAAAGCTTCATCGTCAAGAATAGAGGTAAAACTTTCTGATGCTGAAATGGTTTATCATCTAAGAGGTAACTTAGATTGTGCACGTCGTGATAATGAACTGTTAAGTTTAAAGATCACAGACCTTGAGAAAGAGGTCAATGAATTAAGACTTGTGCATATTAATCAAGACAAATTAAAAGAACAGGTATCTTTTCTAGAGAATAGAGTTGACTGTTATAGAAAACTCGAAACTATTCTCAAAGACAAGATCACCGGTCTTGAGACTAAGGTTAGAGCCTACTTCAATTCTTGTTCGAAGGCTAAAGAGTTCTACAGTAAGCAAGCTGTTAATCAAACATCTGGAATAGGATATGATTACAATGCTGCTATTGGAGAATTAGGCATAAACTCCCCTCCTCATGTCTGTGCTAAAGGGAGGGAAGTACCACATGTGCTTAAGGGTGTTGATGAACCCCTCTATAAAGCATCAATTGCTGAACCATTTGATGCGACCTCTTCTGTTATTCATGAAGAAATACGTGCTGAAGATCATGCTAATGAGAAGATTGTTTCCAAGTCAAGTGAGTCGAAAGTTCCAGTCAAAGTTGTGAAAGCAACTGAGACTAACTCAGACACACATGAGTTGGATAACAATAATTCCATGTCTACCATGAATAAATTACCTGCTGTTAATCACTCTCATAAAGCATGTGGTGTTGCTAATTGTATGTCTTGTGCTTTTAATATGATGTATGCTTATTTTAATGGTAAGCATGTGTCTAATGATAAGACTACTCCTCGTCAGCATGTGAATAACAAGAAGCATGATAGGTCTAAGACTGCTAGTCCTTCTAAGGCTAGAAAGGAGACATTTGTGCCTAAGCTTAAACAGAAATTTGTTAAGGCTATTTACAAGGTCAAATGTTCAGTCATTGAGGATGTTGAGATCGTTAAAATTAAAAATGTTGTTTTGCCTGACAAAGGACAATTCTACAAGTATGCCGGGCCCAACCAAGTTTGGGTTCCGAAGAAGGTCTAATCCATTTGAAGTGCAGGGCATTAAACAGGTGTAACCGGTAGTGTGGATTCTTGACAGTGTATCATCAAGACATATGACCGGAGATAGAGCCCTGCTATCAAATGAGGATTGAGAAAGCTGGCCCCCTGGTTACCTTTGGAGATAACAGCAAAGGTTTATCTGAGGGATATGGCTGTTTGCAAGCTGGGAATGTTATCATTATAATTTTGTATATTGTGCTAGGTTATTATCAGGAAGCAGTATCTAACATATAGCACCAGTGACGAGACTTGAGAATATTACGACATATCAGACACCTGCTGCACATTACACTTGGAATTGTACTCTAGTAAGATGTGTACAAGTGTACTCCTGGTTGGTAAGTCAAAAGAGGAAGTCAATGCACCACAGTTCATGGACTTTGCAGCTGCAGATCTATTGGACTATGCAATTTCTTCTTCACAATCTCACTTCAGGTTGGTATGAACTAGTATACTGCTCAAGCAATCGTCAAGGACATGGTATGACACTCTAACAGAAGTTATAATTTTATATGAATAAGTAGAGTCGTCATATTAATAACTATCTTATCACTAAGCACAATCATATTGTTTTATATGTGCAGTGGTATATTGTTAATGCAACATAACAATTAGTATCTAAAGTACTTGACAAGTATCGGTCAATGATATCTTGTTAACATTATGTTGCAGATATTTGTAAGCTTTTGACATGAATGAGAATTACTTAGACTTTACCCTAAGTGATCAATGTTTTATCAAAAACTCATTCATTTTGAAAAACAAAAATTAAACTTCTTTCTACATTAGTGATTTCTTATTTCATGTAAAATCTTTTGAAATCACTATTGTAAATCATTTTCTCTCTATTACCATATGTTCTATGATACAGGTTCAGTCTCCAATGACTTTCTTTCATTGACAGTTATGAGGTTGAAAACCCACAACGTCTATCCCAGACTGTAAAGACAAACACAAAAACAGAACCAACCGACACTCTTTTACCACTAAAAGTAGTATGAATGAGCGTGAGGGAGATAGTGCCTAGTGCACCACATAAGGAAGGTTCTGTAGTCAACCCAGTAGCTCTGTCTCCTACATAGATGAGTAGTATTTAAACCGAGACAACTGCTAGCCCCCATACATCTTCTCAAAAAGATGTAATGGCTGAAAAGGCACAAAAACAGTTACTAGATTCATTCTCTCAACAGGGTGAGTCTATTGAATTTTGCCTGTCGGCCAAGGTATCCGATGTAGTGTCACCACTTCAAACATAAACAATTCTTGATGCACAAGGAGAGGTTACACACACAAAGGATGAGTTGACGGAAACAAGAGTTTCGACCATTTTAAGGTCAGATTCGATTGTTCAAGGTTCGTTAGTGGACCAATTGCCTTTACAGGTGTTAGGAGAGGATACTGATCCAAAAGCCATATGTCAGTGGTCAGTGTCTACCTCCCCAGGCTTAAATCCCCTGGATGCATCTGCGGATAGTGGATCTGACATAGGTGCAGATCGGCAACTTGTTGACAATGATTCAGATATTACCTGATAAGTCACAAGGAAATGTCTTCACAGACATTAGAAGGGAACCTTGATCTTTATGCTAAATTCTTTGGATCATTGTTTACCTTCCCAGAATTCAAATCTGGAACCCTGAAAGGGAAACTAGCAACTTGTAGATTATGACTCAGATTTATCTGACGAGTTTAACAAGGATGGGGATTTGTGAACTCCCATTGCACCACCTGTGACCTCCTTTAAGGATGGCTAAGGTGATTTTCCTTGCAGGTACAGCTGGATTATGGAGCTATGAGAGAAGAGTGATACACTTGTGAGAAAGAGTGTAAACACGAGTGGAGAGAAGAGTGAAACACATGTGAGGTACACTAAACAGAATCACACACTCACAGTGAGGAAGAAAGAGAAACTACTTGTTATTTCTTTTCCAACCAAGTGAAATATGAGAACTCCTTCAGACGACGGCATACATTCCTTCTTTAAGGGGGAGATAAAAGCTTAAGTAAAAGTTTGGAGGATTCCTCAACTAAGGGGGAGAAATAGCAGGGAGTAAGAAAAAGATCCTAAAAATGTACACTACACCACACCATTGTTGTTTGTAACTACGGATCCTATTGTACGGGAGAGGTGGTAAACACAAGGTGATTTCCTAGTAAGGGAAGAAGCTGTTAGGGGAGTACCATTGGTTTTTATCTGCGGATCCTATTGTACGGGAGAGGTGGTAAAACGAAGGTGATCTTCTTTAATCAGTTGATTCTCATAGGGGGAGAAGCAAGAGATATGGGCTTCTCAACAGGAAATGTGGTTGTACAAATGAAGATGGAACTACTTGAAGATATGTTCAGTCTAGAGGAACATCTACTTGGAATCTGGAAAATGTTAAATCTCATCCAGAACTTTTCTGCTATTTACTTTGCATGTATGTTTATATCTTTTTCTTATTTGTTAGTTGAGTTATCCTCTAGGTATTTGTGTGTTATTGTCTAACAAACAAATAGGGGGAGATTGTAAGTCATATGTCATAGCCTATTTGTATATTCGAGGATTCAACTCAACTCAAATAAGAATGTAATAAGTAAATAGTGGATCGACCGTCAGAGAGATCTCGCAAAGTAATATTTGTCAAAGGATTCAGAGACAAGGTTCATCTACAGACTTGAGGAGTTAATTCACTGGAAGAAGTTCAAGAAGTTGATCATGCCTCAATGATATAAATCAAGATCGTGGATTTAATCAAGTGACAGAGATCTTGTCAGAGTATCATTAATTACAAGGATTTAATCTGAAGAAAATCAGAGTATCAAAGTCAACACATGAAGAAACGTCACGGAAGTTAGTCACTCATGAACCAGACAGTACATCGAGTGTCAACGTTGAAGTGGTGGAATTGATTCATAATTTTCAGTGATTTTCAGAAGATTTGCAGAAGAATGGTTGCTGCTCAAGACTAGAATTAATTCTCTATTAATTAATTAAGTCATCTAATTTAATTAATAAAATAAATTATATCTGCGAAGAATAATTTATTTATTAATTGAATTAATTGATTAATTAATTCTGAATTAATTTTAGGAATTTTCAGAAGTTTAATTGGTTTAAAAAACAGTCTTAAATCAGCAAGACAATTGAAAATGAACTAGCATGACAATCTGGATTGTCATACCGATTGTCATGCCAAGTCATTTCAATTGTCATACCGAAAGTTACACTAGGAAGGAGATTGTCTTGCTAGTTCAACTGATTGTCATACCGATAGTCATTGTAGTTCAATCAGATTGTCTTGCTAGTACAATTGAAAGTCCTACTGAAAGTCTTGCTGAGCCAAAGAGATTGTCCTACCGATTGTCATTGCAGTTCAAGTAATTTTGTTGGATTGCATACAAAAAGAAAAAGAAGCAGAAGACATTCACAGACTGAAAATACAAGAACACAGCAGCCGCCTAAAAAATATTTCATTGTTCTCTGCTGAAATTCAAAGATCAATTTCTAGATTGCAAAGTTAAATCCAATCAACTAGAAATCTTTATCTTGTTCTTGTGTAACAATCTAGCGGATCAAAATCCCTAGAACTTAATCTCAAATCGCGTTTAGCATTTGATTCTAATTATTGCAAAAATAGAAAAAGTTCATGTCGAATTTATTCTAGATTTGTGATAATTGATTTGAGATTAATACCTTGTAATCGAGACAGTTGTTGTAACACCTTTCAAGTTTAATAATATTTTTATTTAACTTGAATTTTGTTTCACATTTTTTATTCCGCATTTATTCGATTATTTGGTAACGTTTGTATTCAACCCCCCCTTCTACAAACACATTGGGACCTAACAATAGTCAATTCCTTCCTCTTGTGAGTAGCCTTTTGCAACCAACCTTGCCTTGTTCCTGGTGACAATTCCATTTTCATCCATCTTGTTCCTGTACACCCATTTTATTCCAATAAGACTTCTGTTCTTTAGTGCAGTAATCAATTTCTATACTTTTTTTCTCTCAAACTAATTTAGCTCTTCTTGTATAGCAGATATCCAATCAGGATCAAGTAGAGCTTCTTTAGTTTTCTTTGGTTCAATTTATGACAGAAAACATGCATGTAGACATTCATTTGCAGTTGCACTTCTAGTCCTTACTCCAGCATTTGGATCACCAATAATTACTTCTCTAGTGTGACTTCTATCCCACTTTATGGTGTGAGTTTATTGACTATAATTTTCTGTGTTTTCTTCACCATTGGCATGACTTGTAGAACCTTCCTCTCTTTCTCCTCCTGAGTTTGTGCAATCAAATTCAGGTTCATGAGATGAGATTCCATTCTCATGGTTCACTTATTCTATTGACTCTTCATTTATTCAGTGACTTGCATGGACCTCAGTTTCATCATCAGAATCACTATCAATGTTGAGGTTTTCAGACTTTAGGGCTTCAACTTCATTTTCATCAAGGCATTCCACGCCTGGGCAATTGTTATCATCAAAAGTAACATATGTGTTTTTCATAATTTTCTTTCGTTCAGTCACATAGACTTTATATGCAGTTCTCTCCAATGAATATCCCAGAAAAATTGCCTCAAATACTTTAGTCAAATTTTCCCACATATTTAGAGTTGTCCTTTAACACATAACACTTGCTTCCAAACACATGAAGATGCTTCACAGTAGGCTTTCTCTTAAATAAGATTGAGTTGGGTGACTTTCCAGCATTCTTTTTAATGAGATATATGTTTTGAGTATAGCATGCAGTGTTCACAGCTTCTTCCCAAAAACTAGTTGGCAACTTTGCATCTTGCAGCATTGTTCTAGCAACTTCTACCAATGTTCTATTTTCCTCTCAACTACTCCATTTTGTTGAGGTGTCCTAGCTGCTGAGAATTCTTGAACAATGCCTTTGTCTTTGCAGAATTCAGTTAAGGCTGCATTCCTGAATTCTGTTCCATTGTCACTCCTTAATCTCTTCATACAATTTTGATCTTCAGCCTGTTTCTCAATCTTCTTGATGTGTTCAATTATGATGTGTAGAGTTTCATCTTTAGAGTGCATAAATTCTACCTATGTGTATCTTGAGTAGTCATCCACCATCACAAGTGTATATCTTTTTCTTGAAATTGACTGAACATTAACTGGTCCAAATAAGTCCCTGTGAATAAGTTGCAAAGGTGCACTTATTGAATTCACATTTTTACTTTTATGACTTGATCTTTTCATTTTTCCCTTTTAACAAGCATCACTGACTTCATCTTGAACAAATTCCAGATTAGGCATGTCTCTCACCAATTCCTTTTTAACTAGAGTGTTGATTGATTTGAAATTTAAATGAGACAACTCCTTATGCCATAGTTTACTTTGCTCTACAGATGCTTTGGTGTAGAAGCAACAAATTCCATCCTCATTTGCTGAGTCCAAGTCTGCAATAAATACGCTTCCTTTCCTTGCTCCTTTAGAGCAACTTCACCAGTTTTCTTGTTGATAAAAGTGCATTCTTCTTTGTTGAATAAAACTTTGAAACCTTTGTTTGCAAATTGGCTGACACTGAGAAGATTCATTTTAAGACCAGCTACCTGTGCTACATCTTCAATGACAACATTTCCAAAAATCAATTTGACATATCCCATTGTGAAACCTTTGTTGTTGTCTCCAAAAGTCACTAATGGGCCAGAATTATAACGACTCATGTATTTTTGAATTATTAAATATGTAATTGTGGAAGTATTAATTAAATAAAATATGTGTCTTGGTTTTAGCAGCAGTGTGTTGATATATACTATTTGTCTGTGATTTACTGGTGTAAAGGATTGGAATGTGTAGTTAAAAATTTAGTTATATTGTTCAGTTTTATTTTTAAAGGTGATTTTATTACAGTTTTAAATCCGTTAATATTTGGATTGTCTCTAAAATTAGTTTTATGATTCTATAATTTCAATGATTATTATTGGGATTTTACAAAATTTAGTTATAAATATTTTATCAATTATTTAACCCTGTATGATTTTCTGATTACATTTAATTGTAAAACCTGTATTTAATTCTAGAATTCTTCAAAAATTATGAAACTCATATTTAATTAAGTTTGGAATATTCCGAGAATTTTAAAATTATTTTGGAAATTTTCAGGATTAATTTCACCCGCGTGTTGATTCGTTTATTTGTTAAAAGCGGGAATGAATTGTGTTTCAAAAATTATTTTAAAATTTCGAAATTTTTGGTTTTAATAACTTTGGGATATTTATAACATTATAAAACTATTTTCTCGATTTTCCAAAATTATTTTATGTGCAACTTGATTCGTTAATTGCAAGTTCCGTGTTAAACCGGGTTGCTTGAAGGTTACATATTTATCCATTCTGGCTACGTGTACATTTCTCATACCCTCATTGCCATGTGTCGACTTATTGTTTGTTTAAAAAAATATACAGGCAACAAAATCACAGCTTCTTCCACCCCATTTCATTCTCATCTTTCGGGGTTAATTTATTCAATCGATTTCTTTTGCTTAATTGCATAGATATATGTATATATACATACGTGTTGGTATGCATTACAGTGAGTGTGGATGTTGTTGTGTTGCTGTTCCTTCCCTTATTTTCCGGCCGCCGCCGTGCTCTTCTCCGGCGAGGTGGTCGGCGTGCGCTTGTTGCAGTTGTGTTGTTTTGCTATCCGTTACGATTTCGATTACTTCTGAAATTAATTTTTATTTGCTGCAGGAAATTATTTGAGTAAAATTACATGATGTAAATAATTCGTGCGGGAAATTATTAATTATCGGTGGAATTTATTTGGAAACCCGACTCGTGTCAGGCACCAATACATTTTACCGCCGTCGGCGATGAGCCCCGGCGAGCCGACGGTGGACCGTGATGAATTATTCTGAGTCCTAATATCCTAAAATAATTAAATAAATAAAACAGGATTAATAATTATATTTAATTTGTATTGGTGGATTCGTGAGTTGACGTTGTAGACTGAAATTGGTGGTTGGGAATTAAATTATAGTTGGTTTGAATCTAGTTGTGATTGATTTGACGTCGATGATGTGTCGACGGGTAGTCCAATAAACAAAGGGAACGCTGTCCGATTTCCGGGAAATCGAACTACGGAAATACGGGAGCGTATCCGAGGATTATCGGGATGTCGAGCGAGTATAAATAAATACATATACGTATATTTTATACAAAACCTGGTTGTATGTTGTAGTAAAATGTTTTGCCAAAAACCAATAACCCTATTTCATACAATGATGAGTATACGTATTTTCTGAAAATGTACACCGAACCGATATCGAGAACGTGAACCCTAATGTGTTGTTTGTGTTATTACAATATGAATGATTACGATTCGGAATATGCTATCATATGGGTAAGTTGTTAGCGAGGATATGTCAAGCATAACTGGGTATCTAACATAGGATATTTCGACCCTGTAGGTTCTAGTCGGAAAACCGAAAGTTGACAAGGGACTAATGATAACCTAGTGATCAGTCGACGAGCTCAGTAGAGTTTCAACAGAAAAACCTGAGTGTCGAAGACGAATCCAATAGAATCTAGTGGTTGGATATTAAAGCCTGAGCGACAGAGTCGGCTCAGTATTGATCAGTAATAGTTTTAAAGCCCTGTAAGGCAAGTACTTCTGAACTTTTCTTTAAGATATATCGCAAATATTTTCGAACTGTTTCATAATATGTTGCTATTACTCAAAATAACTCATGTTTTATATTGTAAGTGCTCTAAACTAATTACCCTGGAACCCTAAGTTTTCTTGATCTTGAGTCGTAAGCCTTATTCTTTGTTAACCATCCTTTGTTGATCCTCAGATACCAAATCACACAAATATGATACTACTCCCCAAATGTATAACTACCAAACACTAGAACAAAATTGTTTAAAAACACAGAAACTTTTATACTCCAATCATTCTCTATAACATCAAAGAACTATACCTTGAAAAAAAAATTATTTGTCTAATACCTGATCCTTTACAGACTGAAAACCGTTTCTTATACATACCCTGATATACCCTTGCGATATCCATGAGTTTCCTTACGTTTTATTCAAGTGTTTAATCATCATTGATTATGATCTTGTTGTATCGAATTATATTGTTTATGATATTGAACTGCTTTAGAATTGGATAGTTTCTTTTTATATGTATGGACCAGATTCATGGTCAGACCCTATCAATGGTCAAGTTAGGCCAATGTGTGCCTTGGATCCAGTAGTTAAAGCAGTGCTGTGTGCTTTTCTCGGGGTTAGTGCGTGACTGATCAGCATTCTAACCTTGGTTTTAAAAAAAAAACTTAAAATGAATATCCAATTCTAATGATTATTTAGCAATAAACTTGATTCCTCTGAACCATCTCATTTGATCATTGATTAACCTCAATTATTGTCATTGTGACTTGCTGAGCTAGTTAGCTCACTCTTGCGAATCTTTTTATGTAATCTACAGTTAAGAAGGATACAGTTGATAGCGAGGTTTCCCAGTTCAATGTACGAGCTAGAATTCCAGATTGAGTTGGATCGAGCTAGCAGGAGCTTATTGCGGTAGTAAGATAGTAAGATTGTAAGAATAATTTTATTAGCAGTTGGAAGTTAAATTAGTTGGGATTTGGTACGATGTAATAAATGTTAAGGTTGTGGCTTGTTTTCATACTTTAACCTGTTGCGATCCGTGGTTATGTAAAGCAGGGTCATTGCAAATAGTATCTTATATACAGATTTATATGTTGTGTTTGTGTTGTGGACCCTAAACTTCTGACCCGGGTTTGAAGGGCGCCACAAGTTGGTATCAGAGCTATAGGTTATAAGTCACTGAAACAAGCCTAGATTGTCGGGATTGGGTAAAGGGTTAGAATTTGGAATAGGAAATAGAAAGATAAGACGTCATGAGGATGAGTACTACTATATAGTAGGTTTCTGGCACGGTTCATGTTACGATTCGGGATTCTTATCTTGCGACGTGATTTCCAGACGAAGGCAATGGCATATCCTGACTTCCCTGTATCATCTGATCATTTGGAGCCTTCCGTCCGAGGATCGTCATTTTCTCCCAGATTTGAATTGCACCTTGTTCTTCCGTCAGTATTAATGGTACTACCTTCTGTTATGACAGTTGCACCTTTTCAAGCTATTTTACGCTATTCTACCACCTCTTGTTATGAGACTACCCATTTAAGAACCTCCATCCGTTTATTCTTATTTTACTAGACTTTCGGCTGTGAATGTATCTTTTCAGTTTACCCTACCCCCTGTCCTACACCCCCCAGTTTAGAACTTGTCCTATGAAGCAATTGTACCTATGAGGATGGATTCGGGAGTTGCAGTAAATGGTGAGCATTGAGATACAAATAAAGGTGAGAAGAAGTTTAGAAAGAAGATTCAAGTATTTCGGAGGATAGCTGTTACCAGGTTATAAGAAGCTATTAGTGATTAGGCCACCCATGACTATCTTGTGGAATGGAGTAGATAAGTGTTGAAGAGAGAGAGTTAGGGGAGATTATGGATCTGGAGCTTTCTTGAAGTTAGATAATGGTATTATGACAATGTGATATGTTTATAGTAATAAGGTGATGTGACATTAGCCGACTTGTTGACTATTGGATAGTCTGTTCCACTTAACGATTGTATAATTAGTAACGGGAGTATTACCAGTATGGAAGCTTAATGTGAAGCTACGAATAAGATAGCATGCAACGACAATTGAAGTTTTCGTCGATTAAGGAAGGCAAATGGACCCAATAAAGGAGAGAGGGTAGATTGAAGTAAATAGATCTTTATGTGATTATTTCTTTAATTTGGTACCTTGTTATAAGAAGGAAAGACAATAACCAACTCATATAGTAAGGACAACCAGATTTTTGTGATTTTCAAAATTTTTAAGCAAGTTTTCGAAAAAGATTTTCCCTTATAAAATTTCTAAAAGCCTTTTTGAATAAAATAAGTTTTAAACATTGGTTGTCAAGTTACTACTTGAGTTTCTTGTTTGTCAAAAGACCCGGATTACCTGGAAGGATACTTATTTTAGATTTAGTATTATTAATTCAGAGGACAAAGTGATCCGCGATTATGAAGAAGTTCATTATTCCTAACAGAAAGGTACAAATATTGTTTGATAAGATTAACAACAGAATCAGCGTACAGAGCAATTACTCATTCAATTACTAGGACTATCCAAGTTCAAAGAATTCATTGACCTAACAGAAGCCTGAGAATGACTGAAGGAGATTGAGAAGATTTCCAGATTTTTCTAAAAGAATAATATTATTAACAAAAGGATCACTATGTTGAATGATTCAGGGTTAATCTAAATTGAAAAGAGGAAACTCGAGGTTATCTTGTAGGGACGCCATTATGATCGAATTGTTAAAGTATTATACGTGTAGGTGCGATGTTAGAGATGCAAGACTTAACAAGTGAGAATCTACCATAATGCTTAATTTGCGAAGGCATTTCAGCGTACTTTCTAAAGTTGATATATGACACAATTGGGATATGATCGAACAAGCTCGAAAGATGAATACAAGTGAAATGTGGATGGTGACCAATGGTATCATTCCTGTCTTCAATAGTACAACATATATTCCTTTTTAATTCCTCAAAATGTATGAACTTGTTTTCTTAATAATCTCCTTATGATAATATCAAAAAGGAGGATATTGCATTCCTTTCAAATTTAATTGTTCCTCTCAAGTTTTGCTTTCTGATTGGGATAAACAGTGTTATGATGAGACGCTTTGTCGGGATGACGAAGAGTCGGGTGGGATGCCACCTAATCATGTGTTGTATGCCATATGGTATGAAAGACTGGCCATCTAATGTACCAATGTGGTTGTCTCATTCATATTCAAATCATCACTTCTTCTTTTTTTCCAACTATAAGTTTATTAAAACCGTGAATCCTTCTAGTTATTATGTCGTACTGTTGTTCTTTGCAAAAAGTTTTTTCAAGTAAAAATCAACGTATTCTGAACCAAGCGGGCAAAGTTCCATCTAGTTCTCATGAATGGAAAGGAAACAAGGGCATATGGCAAGAATTACAAATCACTAACCCAGTCAGGAATGCACTAAGAGTCAAGGGAATCTACTCCAATAAGGAATACGTCTCCAAGAATGAGAGTTTATGATTTGTCTGTGAAATATGTTATTCAGAATACGGATGCGGTGATGTGAACGATTAATGTGGATACCTTACGTGTTAAAATATTAAAAGATGTGAGAGAAACTTAATTATTTATCTCTCAAGATTTTGTTGATAAGATGAATTACCCTGTTGAATCGATAAGATTATGATCAAAGGATTAGCAAGTCAAGAACGTGTAATTGTTAAATAAGTAAGTACCAATGGGGGAATTGAGATTTTTGGCAATAAGTTGTGAAGAATTGATATCATTGGAAATAAGAGGATTTGACATTATTCTACGGAATGGATTAACTATTTAAGCATGATGCCCAGACAAACCGTTGTGATGAAGAGATAGTCTTGAAGACGTCAAATGAGAATATGATGAGGTATAAAGGAAGAAAGAGGGTAAAGAATTTGTTAACGATGATTACGGTGATCAAGATGTGAGCATTATGGTGATTATGGGATAAATAAAAGTCAGAAGCAAACAAAATTTGAAGATTTGATAGCAATTAAGGAGTTTCAAGATATGTTTCCAGATAAGTTATCAACATTTCCTCCAGATAGAGAAATGAAGTTCGCGATCAACATAGCACCTGAAAGGAAGCCAGTGTCCAAAGCCTTACACAAAATGGTACCAGTTAAAATGAGGAAATTAACAAAACAATGCAAGAGATGTTAGAAGAAGGAGCGATTAGACCTAGTGTACCCCATAAGGTGCACCGGTATTAATTGTTCATAAGAAAGATGGAAGTATGAGATTATGCATCGACCAGCGAAAGCTCAACAAGTTTACTATCAAGAGCAAGTATCTGTTACCTCGAACCAATGATTTGTTTGATCAAATGAAAGAAGCAAAGTACTTTTATAAGATTGATTTAGACTTGGTATTTCACCAATTGAAGATTAAACCTATGGACATATCAAAGGTAATTTTCAGAACTAAGTACTGTGTTATAAAATTCTCGTATTGTCATTTGGATTAACCAATATACCAGTGATATTTGAACTTGATGGACAAAATCTTTAAGGAATATTTGGATAAGCTGTAGTTGTGTTACTTAAAGTCAACGGAGGACCATGCAAAACATTTAATGGTGTGGGAGAAAAAAAAAGTTGTATGAAGTATAGTTCTTAGTATAATTAGTCAATGTGGAGAAGATCAAAAGAGATTCAGCAGAAATTAAAGTTATTATGAATGAAAAAAAAATATCAGAAACACCAACAAAAGTAAGAAGTTTTATCATGGGCCGGTTACTATCGAAAATTTGTGCAAAATTTCTTGAAAGTTGCAATATCTTGGACGAAGCTAATCAGGAAAAGCAAGAAGTTTATATAAAGTAGAGAAGGGTGAAGAAAGTTTTACGGAGTTAAATGAAAGAATGGTTACATCACCTACCTTATCAGTTTGAAAGTGTCAAGGAGATTTGGTAGTTTATAGTGATGCTTCTCATAAGGAGAGTAGGATGTGTGTTGATGCAAAATAATAGTGTTATTGTATATGCACCCAGACAACCGAAACCTTATGAGTAGAAGTGTCCTACTCATAATTGGGACTAACAGTAATAATATTGTTTTGAAAGATTAAGAAACATTACATGTATGAAGAAAGATGTAAGATCTATACGGACCATAAGAGTTTGAAGTATGTATTCACAAGGAAAAACAAATGTAGTGGCAAGCGGTAAGCAAAAAGGAGAAAATAAACCTAGAGACTGCACCAAAAAGAATTACCTATGGAATTTTAGAAGTTGAAATTGGAAGTTAGATTTCATAATCCAAAAAGAGCAAGGATGGATAGTATGACCTTTCAGTCGAAGTTGTTAAGGGAAAGATAAGGAGATGTCAAAAGAAGATAATAAATCACGATGTTAGCAGTTAGTAAGAGGAAATTTATACGCCCAGGAGAACGATCACGATATCCCCAGGTTTCTTCCAGACTTGGATGCTACAAGTAGAAGAATTAAGAAATGAGATCCCACTGGGAATTGACACTATAAAGTATTTAATTTATTGAATAAATGCCAAGATATACGAAAATTTAAAAAAAGATAGTGATAACCAAGTATAAAAAGAAAATTTCAAGATGGATTAGGAAGTTTTAGATATGTCAAAGAATTAAGGCGAAGTATTGAAGGCTTAGTGGACAAGGCAGATCAAGGAATGGTTTTACAAGAAGCGAATCATAAAGTGTACCCGTGATGTTGATGGAGAAAAATAATGAAATTATGAGATTATGTACTGATTATCGGGAGTTGGACAAAACAACAAATAAGAATAAGTGACCCCTACAGAGAATTAATTACTTACGAGACCTAACTCATGAAGTATGTTATATTTCGGGGATTAACTTAAGATCCGACCTGAGAACATATCAGATATTACGATTAAAGTGAGTTATAAGCAATGCAAGCCCCGGTGATATTATGTGAGATAACAAGTGTATCAGTTGTCTATAAGGAATTAAGGAACATGTTATATAAGGAGTACTTGGATACATAAATTGTATTTATTAATAACATCCTCAGCTATTCAAGGAATAAGAAAGTCTGCGTGGAATGCCCAAGGATTTTTCTCCAATGATCAGAAGGAAAGCAACTATACGTTGAGTCTTCAAGAATGAAATTTTGACTAAGGTTAACAAAAGATTATGAATTAATACGTTAGCAACTACCTAAGCAAATCTGTATGGTAACAGATGCCTTATGCCGACAGAAAGGATTGGATGTAATTAAGACCACCGAGGAGTTAATAAACGAATTGGAAAGAGTGAAATCTGAAGTTCAATACTTAAAGGTGATAATACGTGAATTTATGAGATTACTTTTCAGCCTTAACTAATGAAAAAGAGTAAGAAATATTTAAATGTTTGGAAACCAAGTTGAAAGTGAGCACCAAGACTTATGTGGATGCCAGTGTAAGTCCCCACTTTATTAAGATAAAATGGGAAAAACGAAGTTGTCAAATCTATGTTAATTCAGCACACCAAGGGCGTAATGATATTGATTGAAGCAGCTCGGAGTAGGCAAAGAAAGAAGACGGATTTGTATCGAGAGAGAGTATGAATATAGAAATAGAACCAGTAGTGTTAGTAAAAGTGTCGTCTTGAAAGAAATTGGATAAGTCTGAGTAGAAGGGACAAGTTAAGTCCTAAATTTAGTAAACCGTTCGAGGTATTGGTAAATATAAATAAAGTTGTTATTGGATTAATGTTGCCATCACACCAGTATGTACATATAATGTGTTTTGCTTGTCAATGTTAAAGCGATAAGTATCTGATTTGAATTAAGTGATTGATTAGGAGCCAACGGGCTCTTATCCAAGTGTGTTCTACATATAGTGATTGATCCAAATTCTTGATTGTTAAAGGCGAGTCCTTGGAAATAAGTGTATATCTATGGTGAATATATTTGAAAGCCTCGAGTAGAAGAGTCTACATGGAAATTAGGGTCAGGTATGCTTGACAAATATCCTCATTTATTTAGTTAGACCAGATTCTGAGGACATAATCTTTTTAAGGGGGAAGGATATAACGACTCGTGTATTTTTGAATTATTAAATATGTAATTGTGGAAGTATTAATTAAATAAAATATGTGTCTTGGTTTTAGCAGCAGTCTGTTGATATATACTATTTGTCTGTGATTTACTAGTGTAAAGGATTGGAATGTTTAGTTAAAAATTTAGTTATATTGTTCAGTTTTATTTTTAAAGGTGATTTTATTACAGTTTTAAATCCGTAAATATTTGGATTGTCTCTACAATTAGTTTTATGATTCTATAATTTCAATGATTATTTTTGGGATTTTACAAAATTTAGTTATCAATATTTTATCAATTATTTAACCCTGTATGATTTTCTGATTACATTTAAGTGTAAAATCTGTATTTAATTCCAGAATTTTTCAAAAATTATGAAACTCATATTTAATTATGTTTGGAATATTCCGAGAATTTTAAAATTATTTTGGAAATTTTTTGGATTAATTTCACCCGCGTGTTGATTCGTTTATTTGTTAAAAGCGGGAATGAATTGCGTTTCAAAAATTGTTTTATAATTTTGAAATTTTTATTTTTAATAACTTTGGGATATTTATAACATTATAAAACTATTTTCTCGATTTTCCAAAATTATTTTATGTGCAACTTGATTCGTTAATTGCGAGTTTCGTGTTAAACCGGGTTGCCTGAAGGTTACATATTTATCCATTCTGGCTACGTGTACATTTCTCATACCCTCATTGCCATGTGTCGACTTATTGTTTGTTTAAAAAAATATACAGGCAACAAAACCAGAGCTTCTTCCACCCCATTTCATTCTCATCTTTCGGGGTTAATTTATTCAATCGATTTCTTTTTCTTCTCTCTGGGTGTTCCCTTCCCTTGAGTACTCGGTGATTCTCCCTTGCTGTCCTTCTTTGCCTCCCGTGTCTGCTCCCTGTGCTTCGTCGCCACTCGGTACTCCGGTCGCCGCCGTCCAACTCTGGTTGGTTCCGATTGTTCAGTTCCTCTTTCTTTTGCTTAATTGCATAGATATATTTATATATACATACGTGTTGGTATGTATTACAGTGAGTGTGGATGTTGTTGTGTTGCTGTTCCTTCCCTTATTTCCCGGCCGCCGTCGTGCTCTTTTCCGGCGAGGTGGCCGGCGTGCGCTTGTTGCAGTTGTGTTGTTTTGCTATCCGTTACGATTTTGATTACTTCTGAAATTAATTTTTATTTGCTGCAGGAAATTATTTAAGTAAAATTACATGATGTAAATAATTCATGCGGGAAATTATTAATTATCGGTGGAATTTATTTGGAAACCCGACTCGTGTCAGGCACCAATAGATTGTACCGCCGTCGGCGATGAGCCCCGGCGAGCCGACGGTGGACCGTGATGAATTATTCTGAGTCCTAATATCCTAAAATAATTAAATGAATAAAACAGGATTAATAATTATATTTAATTTGTATTGGTGGATTCGTGAGTTGACGTTGTTAACTGAAATTGGTGGTTGGGAATTAAATTATAGTTGGTTTGAATCTAGTTGTGATTGATTTGACGTCGATGATGTGTCGACGGGTAGTCTGATAAACAAAGGGCACGCTGTCCGATTTCCGGGAAATTGAAATACGGAAATACGGGAGCGTATCCGAGGATTATCGGGACGTCGAGCGAGTATAAATAAATACATATACGTATGTTTTATACAAAACCTGGTTGTATGTTGTAGTAAAACGTTTTGCCAAAAACCTATAACCCTATTTCATACAATGATGAGTATACGTATTTTCTGAAAATGAACACCGAACCGATTTCGAGAACTTGAACCCTAAAGTGTTGTTTGTGTTATTACAATATGAATGATTACGAGTCGGAATATGCTATCATATGGGTAGGTTGTTAGCTAGGATATGTCAAGCATAACTGGGTATCTAACATAGGATATTTCGACCCTGTAGGTTCTAGTCGGAAAACCGAAAGTGGACAAGGGACTAAGGATAACCTAGTGATCAGTCGACGAGCTCAGTAGAGTTTCAACAGAAAAACCTGAGTGTCGAAGACGAATCTAATGGAATCTAGTGGTTGGATATTAAAGCCTGAGCGACAGAGTCGGCTCAGTATTGATCAGTAATAGTTATAAAGCCCTATAAGGCAAGTACTTCTGAACTTTTCTTCAAGATATATCGCAAATATTTTCGAACTATTTCATAATATGTCGCTATTACTCAAAATAACTCATATTTTATATTGCAAGTGCTCTAACCTAATTACCCTGGAACCCTGAGTTTTCTTGATCTTGAGCCGTAAGCCTTATTCTTTGTAAACCATCCTTTGTTGATCCTCAGATACCAAATCACACAAATATGATACTACTCCCCAAATGTATAACTACCAAACACCAAACACTAGAACAAAATTGTTTGAAAACACAGAAACTTTTATACTCCAATCATTCTTTATAACATTAAAGAACTATACCTTGAAAAAAAAATTATTTGTCTAATACTGATCCTTTACGGACTGAAAATCATTTCTTATACATACCCTGATATACCCTTGTGATATCCATGAGTTTCCTTACATTTTATTCAAGTGTTTAATCATCATTGATTATGATCTTGTTGTATCGAATTATATTATTTATCATATTGAACTGCTTTAGAATTGGATAGTTTCTTTTTATATGTATGCACCAGATCCGTGGTCAGACCCTATCAATGGTCAAGTTAGGCCAATGTGTGCCTTGGATCCAGTAGTTAGAGCAGTGCTGTGTGCTTTGCTCTGGGTTAGTGCGTGACGGATTAGCATCCTAACCTTGGTTTTAAAAAAAACTTAAAATGAATATCCAATTCTAATGATTATTTAGCAATAAACTTGATTCCTCTGAACCATCTCATTTGATCATTGATTAACCTCAATTATTGTCATTGTGACTTGCTGAGCTAGTTAGCGCACTCTTGCGAATATTTTTATGTAATCTACAGTTAAGAAGGATACGGTTGATAACAAGGTTTCCCAGTTCAATGTACGAGCTAGAATTCCAGATTGAGTTGGATTGAGCTAGCAGGAGCTTATTGTGGTAGTGAGATAGTAAGATTGTAAGAATAATTTCATTAGTAGTTGTAAGTTAAATTAGTTGGGATTTGGTACGATGTAATAAATATTAAGGTTGTGGCTTATTTTCATACTTTAACCTATTGCGATCCGTGGTTATGTAAAGCAGGGTCGTTGCAAATAGTATCTTATATACAGATTTATATGTTGTGTTTGTGTTGTGGAACCCAAACTTCTGACCCGGGTTTGGAGGGCGCCACAAGAGTTGGGTACTTTCTTCTTGTTAATAGAGTAAGAAGAATCAGAATGAGTTGTTTCAGATAAGATAGAATTCATTGACTGTTGTGCATTTTTCCTTTTTGCTATAGACCCAATTTTTACTTCTTTGAGGTCTACTCTCAGCTTGTGGCAGTTTTTCATTACTTTCAAGTTGCAAGGGATGCAATCAAACTTGTCACAGAATGAGTAGGGATCATTTACATTTGCTTCATTGTAATTGCATACTGCTTCTACTAGCTTGCTAACAACCTTACAAAGGTGAGTTAGATGATTCACAGAGCCACATTTTTGACATTATTTCCTTGGATCATCTGCAACATAAGCAAAATTGTTGCTCTTGTTTATCCAAATATTTCTAATTCTATTCTTTTTGTCTTTCTGGAATCTTCAGTTTTCATTTCCTTGATAGGTGTCTTGAAATCTTGGTTGACCATGGGCTTCTTTTCAGTTTTGGAAGATGGAGTTTTTTCTGCAGTTTTCTTCTCAGTATCCTCATCACCAATTTCTTGCTTTATGATCAACTCTTCTTCACTAAAATCTACTTCACATGCTTTTAATATAGGTGAACTAATCTTTTTCAACATAACTGGAACATCTTCATTTTCAGTTTCTTTTCCTTTGCCACCTATATCTTTCTTCTTGTTGTTTAAAGCATATAATCAAGACCATTGGCTATATTAGCACATGTCTTTTTCTTCTCATGGTACTGTCCAACCAACTCAGATGCATTCCTGAAAGATTTTAACATAACTTCATTCTTTTCAATCTTCTCTCTGAACACAGCTTCAATCTCATTAGAACACTTCAGCTTGTTTTTCAAATATACATTTTCTTGCTTGACTGACTCAAGCTTCACAAGATGTAGATTCATATTTTTCTTCTCACTCTCAAGCTTCTCATTAGCTTTTGTTAGCCTGCTGACTTCCTCAGTAGCAGCTACTAAGCTAGTGTGTATATGGAACATCTCTATACTCATCTTTTCCACAGTCTCCTTATATTGACTAGTATTTAAATCAATGTTAAATATAGTTGGTACCTTTGATTTTGAAGTGGATGCTTCTCCATGCCCAAAGCCATTAGAGCATAGTTTCCAACTTCTTCATCCTCATCATCAACATCAGTGTCATCCCAACTCTTTCTTTCTATAATATAAGCTTTTCCAGACTGCTTCTTCAAGCGAGCTTCATACTTTGCTTCCAGTTCATGATATGCCTTGTCTTTCTTCACCTTTTAGGCTTTCTGCATTCAGTATCAAAGTGACCCAACTCATCATTGTTGAATCACCTTATCTTTGATCTATCCACAGATCCTGTTTTGTAGCCACCTTTGCTAGCTGAATTGTACTGAGTCTTTGATTTCCAATTGTTGCTGTTGGAAGACTGTCCCTTGCCCTTGAAGAACCTTGGATTCTTGACTCTTATGTTGGAAAATTTCCTTGCCAAGTAAGCCATGGATTGGTCCATTTCATCAAGCTCATCCAAGGTGTAATATTTATCTTCCTCTAGCTCCAATATAACTTGCTTCTGAGTTCCTTTGTTCTTTTCTTCCATAGCCCGAACAACTGAAACTTGGTCATCTTGCTCATCTTCACTTTCCTCTCTGTCATTTACAATCAAAGCACTTGAACCATCAATAACATGTCCATGATGTGCTTTCAAAACTTTCTTTGCAGCATCTCAAGTTCATAGGTTTTCAAGATTCCATATAGAACTTCCAAAGTCATTCTTCTTAAATCTCTTCCTTCTCGTATGGCTGATATCTTTTGTTCAAGATGGCCAGGAAGAGCTAGCAAAAACTTTAGGTTAACCTCCTCGGGTTCATAATATTTGTCATGTAGCTGCAAGTCATTTATCAGTTTGTTGAACCTTTCAAAAACTTCAGTATTTCCTTCTTTTGGTTTAGCTATAAACCCTTCATACTGAGAAACCAGAATCGACCTTTGGTTTGATCTAACTTCCTCTGTTCCTTCACATAATATCTCTATTTTCTCCCAGATTTGTTTGGTTGTGTCACAGTTGATAATGTTATTGTACATTACATTGTCAAGTGACTCTATCAAGATCAACTGGAAGCCACTATCTAGAGAGACTTTTTCTTTCTCAGGTTCAGTGTATTCTAAAGGATCTTTAGGAGCATAATATGTTGGAATGACCATGTCTCTATCTGTAGATTCCTCAACTCTTACCACAGGAGTAAAAGGCCCATTCTTGAGGATCTGAGTGTATAGTGGATTGGACATCCTTATGAGCAGTATCGTTTTCTTTCTCCATAATGTATAGTTAGTTCTGTCAAAGGTAGGAATTTTAATACTGCTCAGTTTCTGTGTATTCATTCTTCCAAGATATTTAATCTGTTTGCTTTCAGGTTTTTCTCTGATACCACTTGTTGGGTAATGAATACAACACAGGGGGGGATAATGTGTTTTAAACAATTTTAATGTCTTTTTGAACTTTTAATCATGGTATACAAAGTAATCCAGATTGTAGAGATAATGTGTTTTAACAGAATAATTAAAATATGCATAAAAACCCAATTATCTTTCAAAACTCACTTAATTTTATATTAAAACCAAGCTAGTGATTGCTACAAATTTCTGGGTTCTCAGTATGTTAAGAACTCAGCTTCTCTCTTGAGAGTTACAAGAAGTTTCAGGTCTTTTTGTACAACAAAAACAAAGTATCCAGTGTTTACTTTATAGAACAGTCAACACTAGTTTTTAGATAATTATGGAACAACATGTACTAAACCCTATATTTAGATAATCAAATCTTTCTATTTTTGGCTTAGTGTATCTTTGCTAATCTTGCATGCCTGTGACTTTACTTTGCCAATTAATCTTGGCCCTTGATCTTGTACTTTTCAAGCTGCTTTTGTAGGCTTGTTAATCTAACTGATTAGATTGTTTGTTGCTTGATAATCTTGGATATTGAACTGGTCTGCAATTTGTACGTTGAGTTTTACCTCGAGATCTCCAGTTTTGTATATAGAGAAATTGACATCTCGACAAGTATATTGGCTTATCGAGATCTCTAATTACTCTATAGATATTTGACTTATCGAAGTCTCTGAGTTCTTTATAAGAGAAAATGGCTTGTCGAGATCTCACTTCTTCATGTCTTCACTATGACTTATCGATAACTCTGAGTTCTCTAATGACAAATAGACTTATCGATATCTCAGAGTTCTCTAGTGAAGAAATGACGTATCGATATCTCCAATCTTCATGTCTTCAATTTGGCTTGTAGATATCTCTGAGTTCTCTAGTAGCTTTCCTGACTTCTCGATAAGTCATTCTGGAGTTCTCGAATGACTTCTCTATAATACTTAATCTGTGGCTTGTAGAGAATTTGACTTAGAATATTTTTTCAAAAACAGATTTATTCAACTCCAAGCTTCTTCATAATTCTTCTGAGGCATGATCTTCTTGATCTTAGAATTCTTAGGCTTGTTACTGTTTACAGAAAAAGACTCCAGTCTGCCGTTGAACATTTTTACAGACTTAAGAATTATAATACATAATACAAACATAGATTATCATACAACTTACTTAGGGTTGTCAATTTGACTTAGTCTTGTTAATGTACATGCATGTCTTGCACAACATGTGTGCGTTGTAAACCCCAAACTTCTGACCCGGGTTTGGAGGGCGTCACAGGTTTGGTATCAAAGCTACAGGTTATAAGGCATTAAAACAAGCCTAGATTGTCACATTTGGGTAGAGGGTTAGGATTAGAGATAAGCGATAGAAAGATAGGGCATCGAGAGGTTGAGTGGGCTCTATAGTAGTATGATTCATGTTGTGATTGATATTCTTATCTTGCGGTGTTGATTTTCCAGATAGCAACGATGGCAGATCCTATAATCCCTATACTATCTGATCATTCAGAGCCTTCGGTTCGTGGACCACCATCCCCACCCAGATTTGATCCAAACCCTATTCTTCCAACAGTGCTACCTATATTATCTCCTATTTTGACAGTTGGACCTCTTCGAGCTATTCCACCACCCCCTGATGTGAGACCACCCATTCAACGACCCCACTTACTGATTCTGATTCTACTGAACATTCAGCTGCCAGTGCATTTTTTCAGTTACCCCACACCATGTTCCATACCATCAGTTTGAGGCATGTCGTATGGAGAAACATCACCTGCAAGGATAGATTCGAGTGCTACAACATATTGTGAGTACCGGAGGTACTGAGAGAGGTGAGAGGGAGCTTAGAGAGAGGATTCATGTGTTCCGGAGGATAGCTGCTTCCTGGTTATATGGAGCCACTTGTGAGCATGCCACCCCTGATTATCTTATGGAGTGGGCTAGATGGGTTTTGGAGGAGCTTGAGGAGATTGGAGATCCAGAGTTTCCTTGGAGCGAGATGATGGTGTTATGACAGATGTTATATGTATAATAGTGATGTGGTGTGATATCAGTAAGCTTTTATTTTATTGACTATTGGGTAGACCTGTTGTACTTTATGATATTAAAAATGACAATGAGAGTATCACTGGTAGTACTAGATGGCGGCATTGGAGTGGAGTTATGAATAAAATGTATGGAATGATAACTGAAGTTTTTGTCGACTAATGACGGTAAGATGGACCCAATAAGGGGTAGAAGATATATTGAAGTTGATGGACTCTTATGTGATTGTTTTTTTTAATTTGGTAACTTCTTATGATTGAGGAGGACAACAACCAACTCATATAGTAATGACGACAAGATGTGCGATATTCAAAATTTTAAACAAGTTTTCGAAAGAGATTTTTTAACAAAACTTCTAAAAGTTCTTTAAACAAAATAAGTTTTAAAAATTGGTTGTCAAATTACTACTTGAGTTTCTTGTTTGTTATAAGACTCAGATTACCTAGAAGAATACTTGTTCCAGACTTAATATTGTTAATTTAGAGGGCCAAGCGGACCCGCTATTACGAAGAACTTTTAAAATTTTCTGACAAAAGAGTGCAAACCTTGTTTGATAGTATTAACAACCGAATCAGCATGCAGAGACATTATTTATCCAATCCCCGAGACTATTAAAGTTTAAAGAATTCTTTAATTTGAAAGAAGCCTGAGTATGATCGAAGAGGATTGAGAAAATTTCCAGATCTTTCCAAAGGAAGAATATTATTATTAGAAAAAGAGTTAATATGTTGGATGATCAATGGTTATTCTAAGTGGCATAGACGAAATTTGAAGTTATGATTTTAAATCCCGTAAGAAAGTAATTATGGTCGAATTATTAAAATATTGAACGTGGACGCACGATGCTAAAAATATAAGACTTAATAAGTAGGAATTTATTATAGTGATCAATTTATAAAGGCATTTCAGAGGAATTTCTAAAGTTATTCTATGACTTGGATTGGGATCTATTGATCGAACAAGCTCTGAAGGTATATATAAGTGACATGTGGATGGCCACCAACAATATCATTCTTTTCTACAATACCACAGTGTATATTTTTCTTGATCCTTGAATAAGTATGAAATTTTTTTATTAATAAGTTCTATAAGACAATACGAAAAAGAAGATTATTGTATTCTTTTCAAAATCATTTTCCCCTCAACTTTTGCTTTCTAATTAAGACAAGCAGTGTTATGGTGTGACGCTTTATCGAAATAACGAATAGTCTGTTGGGACGCCACCTAATCATGTGATGTATGCCATGTAGTATGAAAGACTGACCGTCTTAAGTACCAATACGGTTTTCTCTTTCATATTCAAATCATTACTCATTCTTTCTTTTTCAACTATAAATTTATTAACTTATGGATCCTTCCGATTGTTTCGTTGCACTGTTATTCTTTATAAAGTTTTCCAAACAAAAATCAACGTACCAAGAACCAAGCAGGTAAGGTTCCAGCCATTGGGTTTACATGTTTCAAGTGTGGGAAACCAGGGCATATAGCAAAGGATTATAAATTAGAAGCCCTAGTCAGTGATGTGCTGAGAATCATGGGATCTACTCCGATAGTGAATGAGTCTCCAAGAGCGAGAGTTTATGATATGTCTGTGAAAGATGCTATTCATGATACAGATTTAGTGGCAGGTACGCTTATTGTGAATTCTTTATATGCTAAAGTATTAGTAGATTCGGGAGCAACTTGATCGTTTATTTCTCAAGATTTTGTTGATAAGTTGAGTTGACCAGTTGAATTACTAAATGAGATTATGATTGTAGAATTAGCAAATCAAGAGCATGTATATGTTAACCAAGTATGTACAGATTATGAGATTGAAATATCTGGAATTAAGTATTGTGCTAATTTGATACCGTTTAAGTTAGGAGAATTTAGCATTATTCTAGGAATAGACAGGCTATAAGAGCATGATGCTCAGATAGACTATTGTAATAAGAAAGTAAATTTGAAGATGGTGGATGAGAAAGTGGTGAAGTTTAGAGGTCAAAGGAAAGTCAAGAAGTTTTTAATGATAATTCAAGCTAAAAGGTTATTGTGGCAAATATGTGAGCATTATATTTTTTATGTGATAAATAGAAGTCTCAGCAAAACTTGAAGATATTCTAGTGGTCAACGAGTTTCTAGATGTGTTTCCAGATGATTTACCAGGACTTCCCCCTAATAGAAAAATTGAGTTTGCAATCGACCTAGCACCTGGAACGGAACTCGTATCCAAGGCCCCGTAAAGAATGGGACCAGTTGAAATGAAGGAATTAGCAAAAAAGTTGCAAGAATTACTGGAAAAAAAAGTGATTAGAACTAGTGTGTTCCCATGGGGTGCACCAGTATTATTTGTTAAGAAGAAGGATGGAAGGATGAGAATATGTATCGACTATCGGGAGCTCAACAAGCTTACTATCAACAACAAGTTTCCATTACCTTGAATTAATGATTTGTTTGATCAGTTGAAATGAGCAAAGTATTTTATTATAAGATTGATTTGAGATCCGAATATCATCAATTGAAGATTAAACCTGAGGACATACCGAAGACATCTTTCAAAACTAGGTATGGTCATTATGAATTTCTAGTAATGTCTTTTGTATTGACCAATGCCCCAGCAGCATTTATGGACTTGACGAACATAAGTTTTAAGGAGTATCTAGATATGTTTGTAATTGTGTTTATAGATGATATCTTGATTTATTCGAAGTCAACAGAAGACCATGAGGAACATTTAAGGATAGCTTTGGAAATTTTGAGAAGAGATAAGTTGTATGCTAATTTTTAAAGTGTGAGTTTTGGTTACAGGAAATTCAATTCTTAGGGCACATAGTCAGTAATGAAGGGATCAAAGTGGACCCAGCGAAGATTGAAACTAATATCAATTAGGAGAGACCAAAAACACCAAAATGAATGAGAAGTTTTTTAGGATTGATCACGACACATGTTTTATCACTTTCAGACGATCAAGGAGAGTTTGTAATCTATAGTGTTGCTTCTCATAAGGGATTAAGTTGTATATTGATGCATCATGATAAAGTTATTGCATATGTGTAATGCCCTCCAAACCCGGGTCAGAAGTTTGGGGTTCACAACACACATACACAATATATAAACATATTTATGAAATAATATATATGTAATGACCCTACTAAACATAACCACGGATTACAGCAAGTTAAAGTATGCACACAAGCCACAACCTTAATTACAATACATTATACCAAATCCGAACTATTTTAAATTATATCTCGATAATAAACATTTTTACAAACTTTCAAACTCAAAACTAAAGCAAAAGTCTTCTTCTAGCTTGATCCAACTCAACCTGGAATCCTAGCTCACACACTAGTTTGGGGATCCTCGCCACCAACAGTTTCCTTCTTAACAAGAAAAGAACATAAACAGATTTGCAAGAGTGAGCTAACTAGCTCAGCAAGTCACAGTGACAATACTGAGATTAAACAATGATTAAATGTAATGATTTAAGGAATCAAGTTTCTTGATTAAAAATGATTAGAATTGCATATTCACTTCTATTTTAAAAATCAAGGTTAGGTTGTTGATCAGTCACGCACTAACCCCAAGAAAGGCACACAGCTCTGCTTTATATACTGTATCCAAGGCACACATTAGCCTAATACGGCCACGAATCTGGTCTGAACACGAATATGGTCCATATTTAGAAAATAATTCAATTCTATAATGACAATATAATATACAATATAAATCAATAAACAGAATCATAAAAACCATTCGTCTCAAAGCATGGGGTGATTCGTAAACACCATAAAGGTATAACAAGGTATGTATAAAGATTGGCTTCCTTCCTGTAAGAGAATCAGATAATAGAAGAACAAGGGTTTAATGGTTACAAGGATTAGTTCTCTGATGTAAAATATATGAATGTTTGTATGTTAAACAAATCCATTCGGTAATCAGTGTATGACATGTATGTATTTGTGGAGTAGTATCGTATATATGTGGTCCGTATCTGGGAATTCAACAATCAATGATTTACAAAGAATAAGGCTTACGGCTTAAAGATCAGTAAGAAGAATTAGGGTTTAGGGTTAAGAACTTCAAAGCACTTGCAATATAAAATGAGAACTATTTGAAATACTAAGCAACATATTTCAACACTACGCCATAGATGGCCTAACTAAACATTTGAGGGGGGGTGTTACTTTATGTTACGTTATTATAGATGTGAGATTTTCACCCTATCACAACGCGAACACTATGCGGATTACTAAAACTATAGTACTGTGTTGTCATAGGCCACTGAGGTGTTAAGTAGAGGTAACATGATATAATGTGTTGTTATAAAGTAAGAATAAAAGAAAATTTAAATTTAAACTAAAAACAAAATTTATTTTTATAAATATTTGATTTGGATAAATAATTCATGGATTTGACTTTGGAAGGTTAGATTATATAAAATATTTGGTTTATAAACATTTTGTAAAATCTTGTCAAATAAATGATTTATTGAACTTTTCAAATTACTAAACTAATATATGTAAATTTAATTTAATAAATTTTACTTAATTAGTATATCAATTAATTTTTATTGAAGTAGCTGAAATACCTTTTTTATATTTAATAACATCATGAATAGTTTTAAACTTATACAAATGAAATACAATAATAAATTAATTATAATAATTAAAATGAGTGTAATTTAAATTTATTATAAAATTCATATGATAAAATTAAAAAGATTCATGTAACATGGGCTGGGCTGCTGAAATAATCGGGTCGAATGGCTAAAATTTGGGTTGGGCGGCTACTATTTTGACTAAGCGGGAAGTGAAAATTTCATAGAATAATACAGTGGGAAACCAACTTGGGGAAATTATTTCACAGAATATTTTCTTCCCTCTTTAAAATTTGTTCATCTCTGAAATTAGGTAAAAGCGGAAAACAACTGGTTCAATGAGAAGAAAATATGCAGATCAAGCCAGAAGAGACATGGAGTTTACAGATGGAGAACTGGTATTGTTAAAGGTGTCACCATGGAAGGGATTTTCCAGATTCAGAATGAAGGCAAAGCTGAGTCCTAGATACGATGGACCTTTTGAAATTTTGAAGCGTGTCGTCAAGGTAGCATACAAATTGGCATTACCCCCGTATATGGAGCATATTCATAACGTCTTTCATGTGTCAATGCTTAAGAAGTATAATCTAGATTCCAGGCATGAGATAGAGTATGAACTGATACAATTTCAGGCAGATTTATCTTATATTGAGAATCCAATAGAGATTTCAGAAAAAAGAGAAAAAGTGTTAAGGAATAAATTTGTAAAATTAGTAAGAGTATTGTGGAGAAGTCCAAGGGTTGAAGAATCAACTTGGGAGTTAGAAAGTGATATGCGTGAGAAGTACACTTATTTGTTTGCTTAGGTGATTCTGAGGATAGGATCCTTTTAAGGGGTAAGAATGTAATATCTGGGATATATCGTGTAATTATTTTTGACAATAAATGAATATTATATGATTTTTTGGTGAATTATGTGTTAATTGGTATCTATGTTTGATGTTTGTATATGATAAAATTTGTGAATTTTAATTTTTATATATCAAAAATGAGGAATAGATTATTTTGATATTTTTCTAGCAATTTATATGTCATTATATGATTTATAAATGATTTATAGATTTAATTAATTATTTTTCAAATTAAATATTAATTATTTTTAATATCCGTCCAACTTCAACGGTTTTTATATTTTTACTACCCCGAAGTTACGAGAAAACTCATTTCTAGCCTAATTTGATTATTTCAAGCATTTTCCATGTTTTGACTTTTTCGATCCGAAGTACCTGTACGGTTCCTGGTACAAATTTTACGATATTTTTTTCCCCGTAAACCGATAAACTAGATATTTTGATTAAAATACAATCTTATCTTCTCGTAGTACGTGCAACCAAAGGCACTGAACCCAAAAATTGTATTTAAAAGCCCGGTTTTGATGTTTATCCTAAAACCGGTACTGAATTGGATCAGTTTTATTAATACTTAGCTATTAAATATTTTAATTTTATATCTGATATGATCCAACGGGGTACCAATGTTCCGTAAATATAAATAGTCGTTATAGTATCTTATTTTGTACAGATAAACCTAAACAAACAGTAAAATTAGATAATTATCCAGATAAAATACGTATATTCATCACGTTCTTCATAATCAAAATGGAGATTTTAGGGCGTTATCGAAGTCAGATCTTGGCGTATGAGTAACCAAAATGATGTTATCGACGAGTAGATTCAAGTTCTTTAATCCATACACCTGCAGATCAACAGGTTTTTTTATATATTTTTAATTAAATATGAATTAATTAAGACTAAATTATGACAATTTAATTTTAAAGTTGTGTATGTGTTTTGATGATTGCATGTTATAGATAATTGAATCCTGGTCATTTTTGTATGTCATATGATTGATTCTGAGTTCAATAATATGTTCAAATTTGTGTTTGATTCTCGAATTAGTAAAATTAGGGTTTATATAGTATAAATGTTCTTAATTGAAATTTTAGCGTTTTTGATTCGAGGGTTATCAGTTGAATTGATTGTTACCGGTTTATAGATCATTTAAAAAGGAGTCGATTGGTACTGGTTTAAAATTCAGAGGATTTCTGGTTTGTGCTAATCGGGAAAAGGTCGAGTTCGCCATTTTTTAATGGTTTTGGTCGGACGTTTAGTTCCAGACGTGATTTGTACTGATTAATGCCAGAATTGAGTTCCCAGGGTCAAGTAGAGTATTTCCCTATCAAAACGAAGAAAAACAATGATTTTTTGGATTGATTTGGGGTTGCCGAGTCCGGCAAAGGCCACCGGAAATTGGGTTCATCCCCAGAATCCGGCTGGTTCATCCCGACCCGGTTGACCCGGCTCTTGACCAACTTTTATGATTATCCAACCCGATTTCGATCCATTTTATTCCTATTCCACTTTATAAAACTGTTTCTGTGTTCTTATTTTTAAAATAATTCAAAAATTCATTATTTAATTTCTAAAATTCACTTTTAATTCCCAAAAATACTTTTTAATGATTTAAAAATTCAGAATTAAATAAGAATTATTTAACTAATTAATTTTAGTAAATAATTAATTATTTAATTGGTTAATTAATTTAAATTTAAATTAATTGATTAATTAATATAATTAATTATTAATTAATTTTTATTGATCATTTAATTTGATTTAATTATGCCTTTTGATTTAAAAATTCCAGAAAATAGTTTCGAGCTTTAAATATTTTTCTAAATTATGTTTAATACTCGATAATTATTTAAAAATGATTTTAAATCTAGATTCGGATGTTCGAACAGTGTTACTTAATTATAAAATGATTCCTTTACCTGTTTTAATTCCTAAAAATGTTCAAAAATTCGTATTAAATACTAGGAAAATCATTTTAACCCCGAACCTTCTTTGAAAAATGATTTTTATCGATTACCTTACATGTTATATGCTCTGTGCTATCTGATTGATGTATAATATGCCTATGTGTTCATTTTTTAACTGTAATAATCATAAGTTTCAATCCCTACATTGGATTTGGGTGGAATGAATGATAAATAGAAGCCTGTAATGTCTGTGTGGCGATTAGATCAATATAAGATTGAGTATTAATAGATGACTGTGATGTCTAGCTGAGGAAGCGAGGCATAGAAAAGGAAAGCAAGTGGTCAATAAATATAATCGATACACGAGTTCAAGTGAAGTGGTAACCAGTTGAGATAAGGCATGTTTATTTTGAACCTTTCTCGAGATATATATTGCAAGTATTTCTGAACTTTCTTGAGATATATTGCAAGTATCCCGAATAGTTATTATTTTATATTGCAAGTGCTTTGAATTTCTTAGCCCTAAACCCTAACCATATCATTTGATACTTGAACTGTAAGACTTATTCATTGTGACCCGTTGATCATTGAATTCCCAGATACTAAACCATATACACACGATACTACTCCACAAATGCATATACACCGTATACCAGTCATTAAAATAGGTTTTCTTAACATACAAACACTTCTACTTTTACAATACCTTGTAACATCTGAGAACTAAATCTTGTATAACCAATAAACCATTGTTCATCTGTTACCTGAATCTTCTACAAGCTTAAAGCCATTCTTCATACACACCTTGATATACCTTGCGATACTCATGAATTAGATTATGTTTTGAGACAAATGTCTTATCAATGTCGTTTATGATTTTGTTTTATTGAATTACATTATTTATCGTATTGAATTGTCATAGAATTGGATAATTTTCTAAATGTGGACCGAATTCGTGGTCAGGCCAGATTGGTGGTCATATTAGGCTAATATATTCCTTGGATCCATTATATAGAGTAGAGCTATGTGCCTCGTTCGGGGTTAGTGTGTGACTGATCAGCAACCTAACCTTGGTTTTTCAAATTAAAAGTGAATATCCAATTCTAATAATCTCTTAAAAAGAAACTTCGTTCCTCTGAATTATTTCTTTTGATCATTGTTAATCTCAGTTATTATCCTTGTGACTTGATGAGCTAGTTAGCTCACTCTTGAGAATCTTTTTATGTTCTTTTCCAGTTAAGAAGGAAACTGTTGGTAGTGAGGATCCCCAGACCAGTGTGCGAGCTAGAATTCCAAGTTGAGTTGGATCAAGATAGCAGAAGCTTATGTTTTAGTTTTTCTTTTTGCAAGTTTGTCAGAATTTTGTATTATCAGTTGTAAGTTAAACTACTTGAGATTTGGTACATTGTAATGTAAATTAAGGTTGTGGCTTGTGTTAATACTTTAAACTATTATGATCCGTGGTTGTGTAATGTAGGGTCATTGCATATATTATTTTATAAACAATTTTATTTTTCTGTGTGTATGTTGTGGACCCCAAACTTCTGACCCGGGTTTGGAGGGCGTCACAATATCTCTAAAATATCTCAACTGCTTTCCTCACGTATGATCCAAACAATTTTTAAAAGGCTAAAAATCCAAGAAACACATTCACCCACCTCTGTGTTGCATTCAATATCTAACAAGTGGTATCCGAGAAAAATCTAAAAGTAAACAGATAAAGATCTTGGAAGAATAAGTGCACGAAGATAAGTAGTATCAAGATACTGGCCTTTGATAAAATCAACTAGACACTATAGAAGAAAAAGATTATGTTTTTTATAAGGATGGCCAACCATGTGTACATTCAGATTCTAAAGAATGGACCTTTTATCCCCATGGAACGGGTTGATGAGTCTACTGATGGATATGTTAGGTCAAACAACACTGTAGAAAAGGGTTGAATACAGTGTAGAATACAATCAAATCGATTTCAAACACAAGTAACAGTAAATAGATATATTCAATATAATAAACTCTGTTACAATGGAACTGTTCTCTCTCAGTGATGAACAAATATCACGAGAGCTGCTAGATTACAATGTATGATCTTCTCGATACTGATAACACATATAGTGTAAACCTATGTCTATGTTTATATAGTACACAGTTACAAGATAACTTCTAATTGATATGGAATATAATTTTGTCTCCTAAAATATATCAATCATATATCTTTTACAATTCTTTAAGTCCTCTAACTCTTTCCATGCATATCTTCTTTTTGTATTACTCTTGATCTTCTTTCCTGTAAATCAACTTCCTTCCTTTACTGTTAGTCCTCCCGTACTTAAGTTCTGATATCCATCTTTTGATATTTATCTTCTGATAATCTAAGTCCTGATATCCTCAAGTTCTGACTTCCAGTAAGTACTGATTCCAGTAATTACTGATATTTCCTGTTTGTTAAGATCTGAAAACTAAACATGAAACATATTAGACATGACATCTCAAATATATCTAACAATCTCCCCCAACTTGTAAATTATGCAAAAATATACAAGTTGATTTGATGATGTCAAAAACATTTAAGTTCAAATGCAATAAGAGTTTAATAAGACTATTAAATACAACTTACAGTCCTTGAAGCTTTACCAACTTCACTGGATCAATCTGAATCCATAATGATTCTTAACAAAATCTCTTACCAGCTTGTCTTCAGCTTTCCTCAGAATTTCAACTAACTGTGCTTTGACCTGCATCAGTTCTTCATCTTTACTATCACCAATTTGATAAATGGCTGTTCTGAGAGCTTGAATTGATGTTCTTTCAAGTCCATCACCAAGTCTGATAACTCTAGGATGTGAAGAGTTTTCATTATAATATAAACATCTTCCTTTCAGAATAACTTCCACCTTAGCAGAATTCTTCAGCATAAGAATTTCTCTTCCATCATCTTCAGTAATCATTGGTATATATTGAGAAGTCTTTGTACCAGAGATTCTAAATAGTTCTCTTATAGCCTTCAAAATATATTCTGACCATCTTCTTGTAACATTAAATTTTACTTCCAGAAGATAGTGAATATATTGAAGTTCTCTGACAGACTTCTTTAGCACATCAGTATTAGCTAGTCTGTAAGTTAATCCATCATAGAGAAATAAAATCAATTTCTCCTTTAGATTTTCCTTATCATGAGCATCTATCACAATTTTAGCAGATAGCACTTTGTCAAGGTGCTTTTATTTGATTTGTTCATATAGTTTGTCTGTCAACATGAAAGGATCTCTTAGAGTAACTTCTACTCATGTTTGTATCTTTTCTTCATCAGAACATAATCCAGCTTTATCTCTAGGTTGCTTGGATCTCAATCCAAATGTTGCAAGTTGATTCATCAAGAGATTGGATTTTGGTTCAACTGGAGTAGCTTTCTTCTATAATAGCTTCTTCTTATCAGCAATTGTCATTTTTTCCAAATTAACTTGATCAGAATTTGCTGTTTCTTCTGTAGCTTGTTTTTCTTCATTCTGAACAACTTGAGCAGTGGCAGAGGTTGTTTTAGATTCTTCAATTATCTTTCTTCTCTTCAGAATTTGAATAGTTTCATCTTCTATCAAATTATCATCATGCATTGTAGTTTGATAGACTGGAATGGAAGAACTTATATTTTTCTCAATCTTTAAAGGTTCACTAACCTTTTCTTTTTCTTTTGACTTAGGATCAATCTCAGTTTGTGATCTAGTCTTGGACTTTGAAGTCTCAGAATTTGACTTTTCCCTGATCACAATGCATTTTTCCTTAGGCCTTGGAGGTTTCTTTGCATCAAAAGCTTTAGACTTAAGATTTGTCTTCTCAGCATCAAATCTAGCTTTTTTCTTCTTGAGAGTTTACAAATCCATTCCTAGATTTTGTTTCAGAAATAATCTTCTAGCTATCTCCTCATCAAGTGTCTGAATTTTAGGATTTTTGTAAGAAACAGTAGTCTGCTTCCCCTTTAGCTTCATAGTTTGTAAAATACCTCCTAACCTTCATTTTCTTCAATCTCCTAGCCAATGAAGGAGTTGATTCAACAGTAACAGAACATACAGATTTATTTCTTTTCAAAGTATCAGAACTTTGAGCTGCTGTTTCTGTCTGAGAAGTAAAGTTCTCAGCTTCAATTATCACAGGTTCTGATGCATGAACATGTGCTTCAACTATCACAGGTTCTGATGCATGAACCTGTGCTTCAACTGTTTCCTCAAATCACAATATATTATTAACCATAATTTTAATCAATACATTCATCAAAGGATAAAGTTCAAATAGATGAAGTAAAGATTATCAAATTACAATTAGAACATGCACAGTCACATAATATGAGAGAAACAGAGACTAAATCTTGCAATTAAAGAAAATTTCATTTATATATCAAACGAGTACATTTCATGAAATTTATAGATTACATGCAAAAATTACGAGATAGTCCTAGTCTAAGAATCTTAACATCAACAGCCTTAGTCCTAGTCTAAAAAAAACCTATCGACTAGTTCCTCCTGCTGCTGAAAAAGAGCACTACAAGACGGATGATCCGTTCTTGCTGAAGGAGAGCCTCTCTCCTTCTTCCAATCAATCAAGATGGAGCTGGTAGTCCATCGAAAAGAACAAGAAGTCTGTGTGAACCTCTTGTGGAACAGAGTTCCAGAGCTCTTCAGGAATGGCGATGACATGCCACTCCTGTTGCCATTCATCACAACTCAACTCTATACTGAAAGTTTTATAGTTCATGAACAAGTTGAAAAGAACCATTTTTGTTTATGAAGAAGAAAAATGATAAGAATTAAAAGAGAGAGTGAGTTTGTGAGAAAATAGAAGATGATTTGGCTGATATGAATTGTCGATTTAAATAGCCAATGGAATACCAAGGGACGCGAGGACTGTTTAACGATTAAGAGTAAAACATAATGATGCCTCGTCTCCCTAGACCGATGTGTAATAATAACAGTCAGTAAAAAGTTAAAGAAGGAGTTAATGGGCATAAGAAATAAACAATAATTACTGTGCACATGCAGTTTTTCAGGACAAACACGTTTACCACTAACCCTTAATGATTATGACTATGTTTATTTTACCCAAATATATTCTGATTTAAATATGACTGTTTCAGTTTTTACCACAAATAAGTCAAGTAAAGAATAATGCCACGTAAGCATCAAGGATTCCATCAGGATTTAATATCAGAACCTAAACTTATATCAGATTTTAACAGTCATCAGAATATGGCTTCTGAACTCAAAAAGTGAATATCTTTTTCTGTGATTCTTCATACAAATACTGACTTGTTTTCTTCAGATTTTAATCATCAGAACTTCCATCAGAACTTGTCCTCGGAATTTATGTAAATGACACCTAACTGTTTGTCAAAAACAACTTAATCACCATAGTAATTTTCATCATTCATATGGAGTGAAAGTGTGTGCATTCAACAAAATATCAGATAAAGATTAAAGTCTGATAAACTTCAGTACATCTTAGAAATAAGGCATAACTAAGAAAAGTGCTTAAAATCTGTCATCAATCATGAAGTCTACTATAGAACAAATTTATACATGAATCCACCTCAACTGTTTGTGCTCATTTTATGCATCTTTTGAAATTCCTTTTTACAGTGGCTTCCCAGTATAAGTGAGTCACGACTGCTTATCAGAATTTATGCTGTTGTCAGAGTATTTCTCCAGTAATCAGAGAGTGTGAAAAGTCACCAAGAAAATTTATTTGTTTTTCTAATGCATATTACTTATTACCAGCAATGCACTTGGGTCTTCCCTTCCACATATATACTCTAGCTCTCAAAGGAGTACCTGAGTTTTATTTCATTTTCTTTTCTTTTCTTTTGGATAAGTGAGGCTTATCAGCATTTAGTTCATTCTTAAGATTTAATGACATCAGAATCTAACAGATAAGAAGCAAGAATCTAGTTTGTGACTTAGTAATAAGATACACAAAGTAAACTTGACTGAGCTCAAATTCAGAATTTGCTTGTGTTAATGAGTTTCCACATAAACAACTAATTCAAACATGTGATCTCTAGTAAGTTAAAAACTACTAGGTCAACATCTAGCACAGTTATCGTCATTGAATTGAATAGTCACAGAACATTCAAATCACTATCAGAGTTTAAAGATCCATATTAGATAAGAATCAGTATTTAATGAATTTCACTTAAAGAACAGATTTCATGAAGATAAGACAATCTGTAAACACTGATCATAAAGTCTGATGTATGAGAACAATAACTAAGCAGATTTAGAGAAAGAACCTGAAACCATTCCAAGTTCATTTACTAGTCTTGTGAAAGTAGCTTCACATAGTGGTTTTATGAAGATATCTGCTAGTTGTTGATCTGTTGTAACAAAATGCAATTCCACTGTACCTTCCATCACATGTTCTGTTAGTCCTTTAACAATATAGCAAGAATTACAAAAGGGGGGTTGAATGGAATTCTTGAAGCTTTTTCTCGAAATAAAAATGTTCAACTCGAATATAGATATAATGTTTTGATTAGAACAATACAGAATAGAAACTTAATTGAATCAAAACATAAGTAATTAAAAACAAGAGTCTTTAAAAATTTTCTGGTGGATTTAAGCAATTCCACCAGAGATATATATTATATATCGAGAGGACTCTGTGTGCAAGAATGCTCACAGCTGCTTACAAATTGAATTGTTGAGAATACAGGGAAATGCTAAAGATTCCGTTGCAAAGATTTCTCTATTTGTGTTTCTCAACACTTTTCTAGTTGCTACGTTCTTGGTTTATATAATACCAAAATTACAAAGTCAAAAAGACTGAATAAATATAAAAACTATCAGTCTTAAGCTTTGCTGCTTTTCGTCCTCTATTACCCAGTTAATGGGCTTCCACAGTAGATTTGTATACATCTCGACGGCTGTGCTCAGCTTTCACTGTTCAACTGCTGTTTGAATTCTTTATATGATCATCCGTTGGATTTTATGAACATTTGTTGGATATATGATCATCCGTCGACTTTCTAAACATCCGTTGATGGCTTCATTGATCATCCGTCGACTGCTATGCTAAACATTCGTTGATAGTCATTTGATCATCCGTCGATGACTTTGTTAATCATCTGTCGGTAGCTATTTTGGCACTTGACTTCATTTCACTTATGCAGAATTATAAGACATCATTTATATACAATTAATCAACCTATTCTGCATATCTAGTTAAAGTCAACATGACTTAGGCTACTACAGAATCTATACAAAGATGTATACAGAACTGTGCTACAGACTTATTATTACATAAGCTACTCACTCGATGGATAATAAGTTAACATCCGTCGGGACTATAATGAGTTATCCGTCGGGACTATAATTCTTATCCGTCGAGTGCTACATTATTTCACTAAGTAAAATCCACTTAGATGTTTTGTTTATGAAATCATCAAGTACACACCATATGCACAACAATCTCCCCCAATTTATGTCTACTGGAATTGTAGCCATAAATTAAGAGATACTTGATGATAACAAAATATCCTAAACACACAGCTTTAAAGATAAGTAGATAATACTGAAAGTGCTTCAATTAATCAAAATGTACAAGGTTTGGCTCACAGTCATTTTCAAGATGCTCCTCTAGCCTGAGCAGATTTTTCTAGTTTCTTGAAGGTCTGGATCTTCTTCGAAGCTTTCTGTTGTTTTCATCAATCTGATTTTGGAGCTGCCTGTGGAATTCCAGTTCATCAGATTCTGAGAGATCTAGCTTTTCTTGCATTTCCAAGAGAGTCTCATTGCTAGATACTCAATTGGTCTTCTAATCTGAAGAATCTTCTCACACCTTTGTCATCTATGAACTCCATCAGCCAGTAGGGCCTTAGGTGCACTCTTCTCCCTATGTATGGGATGATTAGAGTCTTTGGGAGTGCATCTTTAGCTCTAATACTCCTTAGTTCTACAATCTTCTTCAATACTAGTCTTCTTGCAGTTACATTGAACCCAAAGTTCTTCTTGAAGGATGAATAAACTGTAATCAGAACAACTTGGCTCTCTTGAAGAATCCTGTGAAGAGGCCACACAATCTCATTTCCTCCTTTGTACTTGAACACTAACCTTTCAGGTAGGTTCATGTATGCATCAATTCCCCTCACTTCATCCAGTTCATCCAGATAGAGGTTTAGATCTGAAAATTCTTTGATGTCACACAAGTACAAGTAGTCTCCCTTGTTGACTTTGGGTTGATCTTTAACTACTGACCTGGATTTGAGAGGTGACAGCTTCACTTTCTTGACTGCCCTTGACTTTGTCCTTTTTGGCTTGCTCAGGATTGGTAAGCTGAAGTCAGCAATTGGTATGTTATCCCACTCTATTGGCTCATCCTTTGGCACAATAGGTTCACCATGAATATTCCTGTAGGGATCCACCACCCTTATGTCTTCAAATACCACAGAGGGCTTTGATGCTTGAGTTGTAGCTGGTGTGGGTTCCTTAGGAAATTGATCTTCCAATTCCTTGTCAACAATATCCAGTTTCCTTTTTTTTCTTCTGGCCAATTCTTTCTTCCTTGGGGATTTCTTCTGTTCATCAATTTTCTTCTTTGATTCAGCAGCTTCAGATGGTTGAGAGGGAATTTGTTGAGATGAATTTACAGCCTGTAGCTTGGCCAAGATAGCAATCTGCTCTTTCTTTTGTTTAGTCTTCTTTGCATCTAGAGCAGCTTGCTTCTTTTCCTGCTTCAATCTGGCTTTTTCTTCTCTCTTTGCTTGAGAAAATTGTGGATATCCAGCTACCACACAAATTTCCTTTCCATTTCTGAATATCTTAGCAATTCTCCTTTTTGAGGATGAATCAGCTGGATCTTTATAGAAGACAATTGACCTTGAAAGAAGCTTTTTCTCATCAGGCTTCGGTGTCTCATACACAATGTCCAAGGGGTTCTTCAAAGATGATTTTGGATAGTTTTCCCTTGGTTTAAGAATTGTTTCAGCCTTTAGAGACTTTATGCAGGAAGATTGTCCTCTTTCCAGATAATTCATGCTCATCTCATTCACACTTATTTGCTTGACTTGAGAGTGATGGATGGCTGACTTGACTGGCTCCTTGACAAGTTCAAACTTTTTCTGTATCTCCTCATCAATCTTATTCCAGTTGATCAAACTCAACTTTCCTTTTTCAGCAACTTTCAAGTTTGCTGCTGCTGCTTGAATTAGATCTATACCATCTGCAACTGGTGGCTTGGAGACAGTAATTGAAGGTACAATTACTTTGCTGATTTGTACTTGTAATTTTTCCCCCTCACTTGGTCCTTTCTCCTCCTTACTTGATTCTCTCCCCCCCTTTTTGTTATCATCAAGTTGAGGAATAAGGCCTTGTGCTTTAGCCAGCTGCATGAGAAGATTTGTCTGAGTCTGTTAATTTTGAAGAAGGATAACCACTGAATTCTCAATAACTTGAACTCTGTCTTCCAGCTTGGCCAGCTTCTTTTCAGAATCTGATTCTCTCCTCAATCTTAGCAATAGATCTTGCATGGTACCATATGGCATGACTGAATCCAGCTTCTCAGAATTATAGGTCTTCAAGTCAGCTATATCTTTTTTGAGTTCATCCACACTCAGATTCTATCTTAACTGCTAGATCTTCATGAGATGTAGAGAGTCTAGGTGAGCTTAAAGAATAGCCTTGGTACCAGCATCTGAAGTTTCCTGAAGGGCCTTTTGAATAGTCATAACTTGCTTAACCAAGGATACACCAAATTGTCCTGGTGTAGATTCCTTTGTCCATGCCCATTCAGGTAAATCTGAAACAGAACTTGGGCCTTCATCTCCCCCTAAGTTCATGCTTCCATCCAAAGAAACAGAGTCATCATCATTAAAATTTACTTCAAATTCTTCAGATGGCTCACCAGCTTGGGAAGGCATCTTATTGATAGCAACTTTATCTCTTTGAAGAGATTCTGAGGTGTGTACTAAGTTTAAAGTCTGTTCTTCCTCTACATTGCCCTGAGCAGCCAACAATTGATAGGCTGTCACAGGATGAGTAAAAGTGTCAGCATCCAAGGAAATGTTATCAATTACAGCTTTGTAATATTGCTGAAATTGTCTTTCCTTTTCAGCATCATCCACAATCATTGACTCACTAACAATGGCTGGATTCACCCTTATTTCTCCTGTACCTGCCTTTCTCTCATAATCTCTCTTTTATTGCATCAGGGTCTCACCCTGGCTCCCCACCCTCACACCCTCACCTTCACCTACTAAGGTGGGACTCTTCTCACTCACTTTTGCCAATCCTGAATAAATGGATTGCAGATTTTCATTCTTTTCCTCTCCTTTTGCTTGGGAGCAACCCAGCCTCTCACTCAATACACTCTCCTCTCTCAGTCCTAAGAGTGACTGTACAACCACTAAATCTTCTACACTTGAAATAATTGAAGTTTGAAGTTGTGCAGAGATACTCGACAGATAAGTGATATCCGTCGAGTGAGTGGTAATGCTATCCGACGGATAACTGCTGTTAAGCTTATCCGTCGGGATACAATCACTACTCGACGGATGAACAATATCCATCGAGAGAGTAGAAATGAATGAGGCGAGAAGAGAAACTATTGTTGACTCTGTGTTGATTGAAGATATTTGGGGCACAGATGTCAAATAGAATCTGAAAGAATTGGCAAGTGAGCCAACAAATCATCTAAAAGATGATGCTCACTTGTGCTGGATTTTGGCTTCCCCAACAGAGTTAAAGAAGGGGAATCAGGAATTGAAGTGTTTATCATATCCACTTCCAGAGAGTTTGTTGGTGAGTAGGGTGTTTCAGATGCTTCTATTATTAGAGATTTTGGCTGTGACTCCACATTTATTGGAGCCACATCAAACTGAATTTGAGAGAGTACAGGGACTGTGTCTTTAGCACCAGTTTGCACTATGTGTGTGCCCTGTGCATCCCCAGAGGTTTTAGATTTCTTCTTTCTTGTGTAAGTTTGGGGTGAGCTTATGTCCCTAACCCTTTTGGCCTGTGCTCTTGGCTGAGAGCTATGTTCAATAACTGCATCCTTTTGGGAGGATGTAGCTAGAAGTGAGCTTTTATCCTTTTTAAGCACTGCAGTTTGTTGGGAAACTGCAGTGTGGCTAGGCTGCGATTCACTCAACTCTCCAACTTTATTCTTGGGGTTTCTTTGATGTTCACCCCTTCCCTCACCTAACTTACCCTCCTTCACACTGCCCTCTTTGGCTTTGGTGGATTTTTCAACTGGTACCTTTTGAGAGATACCAGAGGGAGTTTTCTTTGATTTGGATTTAGAAATTGCAGTAGTTTTGGCAGCTTTGGTAGGCAACTGTTTGGTCATTGTCACAGTTGCCATAGCTATTCCTGAACTCAAAGAAATAGAGGAGGTTGGAATAGTTATAGGGATGGATGAACTTACCTCACTTACCTGAGGTGTCTGCATTACAAGAAAATAGAACATTGGCACATCCCTGTGATGGTTGGCTCTGTTCAAATCTGCAATGAGTCTTCTCTCTTGAACCCAACAAGCCAATTTGTTGTTTGGGTTCTCAAGCACAATTTCTTGACATAGATGGTTAGCCAATAACATGAAAAATCTAGCATAATACACATTCTTTCCTCTTTTAGCTAACTCACCTAGTTTAAAACCTAACTCAATCAAGACAAGGTCACTGAAATTGTAAAATTTATCAGTGACTAGCATGTATAGCATGTTAAGCATGGAAATGTTTACAGAATCAAAATTACCGACTTTCCAGAGTAAACCTTAGTAACTACATCACACATGAAACTCCACTCCTTCCTAAGACTCATTCTTCTAATATCACTCAGTTTAGAAGTAGAAAGTGCATAATGCATGGAATTAAGCATATTGATAATATCAGTGTCAGTGTGTGGTGAAGTCACATTATTATCAGGAATTTTGAAACATGCTTTTATCATATCACTATTGATACAAAATTCATTACCTTTGATGGTTAGAGTGATGGTCTTGTCAGTAGAGTTGTAGATTGCAGTGGTCCACATCTCTTCAACAACTTCACAGAAGATTGTGGGTGATTCCAGCATGGCATAATTTAGCTTGCAGTTCTTCACAAAGTCCATCATTTTGTGATTGTCCTCTGATTGCTGAATACCCTTATTGACCAAAGCAGTGAAGTTGTTCTTCTCATAAATGAACCCAGTTTGAGACATAATCTTTACTATAGGTGCCATTGTTAGAGAATGAAAGCTTGAAGAGAGAAAGAGAAGATTTGCTTGAGAGAGAATGAAATAAAAGCAGTTGAATTTGAGAATGATAAAAGAAAATAATTGGAATGAAATAAGCTTTTATACTATCTCAAAAATAACTGACAAAAATAATAAAGAAAAGTAAATTAACCAATAGAAATTGCCTAAAATAGCCGTTTAAAAAAAACTGTAAAAATTCCACCCATTATCCGTCGTGTAATGCTTACAAACTGTAAGTATACTCGATGGATAATGTTCAGGGAATTAATGGTTGAGATTTAGACAATTCGACGGATGAGGATAAACTAATATCCGTCGAGTCATAAAGTATTCCAGAAAAGTAATTGACTTTTATTAGCAAGTAGCATATCGACGGATGACTAAACTCGATGGATAAGGATCATCCGTCGAGATGTAAATTTTGACTTAGCCAAAATCTCATCCAAGACTTAAAAATTACCTAATCTCTGGCTACATTACAACTTGCAAAATAACTCAAAAAAATTTAAGCGTAATTAAGCATACCTAACTCACATACCAACCTTGAAAAGGTGGATTCATCCAGTGGCTTGGTAAAGATATCTGCAAGTTGCTTCTCACTTGGAATAAAATGTAATTCCACAGTACCATTCATCACATGTTCCCTTATGAAATGGTACTTGATGTCTATGTGCTTTGTCCTTGAATGTTGCACTGAATTTTCAGTGATGGTAATTGCACTTGTGTTATCACAGAAAATATGAATCCTTTCAACTTGCAAACCATAGTCTAGCAATTGATTTTTCATCCATAAAATCTGTGCACAGCAACTTCCAGTAGCAATATATTCAGCTTCAGCTGTAGAAGTAGAAACTGAATTTTGGTTTTTACCGAACCAGGACACAAGCTTGTTTCCTAGAAATTGATAGGTTCCTGTTGTGCTCTTTCTGTCAATTCTACAACCTGCATAATCTGCATCTGAATAACCAGTTAGATCAAAACCAGAATCTCTAGGGTACCAAATGCCAAGTTTTGGTGTTCCCTTGAGATATCTGAAAATTCTCTTAATAGCTATCAAGTGAGATTCTCTAGGATCAGCCTGAAATCTAGCACACAAACATGTAGCAAACATTATATCTGGCCTACTAGCTGTTAAGTATAGAAGTAAGCCAACCATGCCTCTATAACTTGAAATATCTACAGACTTTTCAGTACTGTTTAATTCAAGCTTAGTTGCAGTGGCCATGGGAGTTTTTGCAGATGTGCAATCCATTAGATCAAACTTCTTTAAAAGATCAAAAATATATTTAGTTTGACTAATGAATATTCCATCACTAACTTGCTTAACTTGTAAACCAAGAAAGTAAGTTAGTTCTCCCATCATACTCATTTCATACTTACTTTGCATCAATTTGGCAAACTTTTTGCAAAGTTTCTCATCTGTAGAGCCAAAAATAATATCATCTACATAAATTTGAACAAGTATGCTAGAGCCATTAACATTTCTGAAAAATAAAGTTTTATCAACAGTACCTCTTGTGAAGTGATTTTCCAAAAGGAACTTTGAAAAAGTGTCATACCAGGCTCTAGGTGCTTGCTTCAGTCCATAAAGTGCTTTCAGAAGATAATAGACATATTCTGGAAACTTTGGATCTTCAAAACCAGGAGGTTGACTGACATATACTTCTTCTTCCAAATCTCCATTCAGAAAGGCACTTTTGACATCCATTTGATAGACCTTGAAATTGGCATGGGCTGCATAGGCTAAGAAGATTCTGATGGCTTCAAGTCTTGCAACAGGAGCAAATGTTTCATCGAAATCTATTCCCTCTTGCTGACAATAGCCCTTAGCAACCAATCTAGCTTTGTTCTTGACTACTATGCCATTTTCATCCATCTTGTTTCTGAATACCCACTTGGTGTCTATTGGATTCTTTTCTTTAGGCTTGGGTACCAGCTTCCATACTTTATTCCTTTCAAATTAGTTTAGCTCCTCCTGCATAGCTAAAATCCAATCAGGATCTAACAAAGCTTCTTCTACCTTCTTTGGTTCTTCCTTTGATAGAAAGCTGTTGTATAGACATTCTTCCTGAGTTGCTCTTCTTGTTTGAACTCTAGAAGACACATCACCAATGATAAGCTCAAAGGGGTGATCTTTTGTCCATTTCCTTTGCTGAGGTAGATTAGCTCTAGATGAAGAGGCCTCATGATTGTCTTGATGTGTGATTGAGTTTTAATTGCTAGAAACTCCCCCTGAGTTTATGGATCTTTGATTTGAGAAGGGAGAATTTTCTGTAGGCGATCTGTCTTGACCTCCTGCTCCTTTTGGTAACCCGACAGATGGTGAATTTTGATTATCGACGGATGAGGCAGGTTGTCTTCCGACGGATAACACAGATTGCCTTCTGACGGATGAAACATTATGCAACTCGACGGATGTTGAGTTTTGTGCTTTATTGGTGGTAGATTTGTCTGCATTATCCTTAGACACTGTTTCTTGATCACTCTCATCATCACTTTCATCACTAACCATCTCAACATTGTCGAATTTGAGGCTCTCATAATGATCTCCATCTTTCAGTCCTTCAATCTTTTTATCATCAAACACAACATGTATAGATTCCACAACAATATTGGTTCTTAGATTGTCGACTCTATATGCTTTACCAACAGCATATCCAACAAAAATTCCTTCATCTGCTTTAGCATCAAACTTCCCATTTTGATCAGTTTGATTTCTCTGAATATAGCATTTACAGGAAAAGACATGAAGAAAGTTTAGAGTTGGCTTCTTGTTCTTGAACAATTGATAAGGAGTCATGCATCTTGCTTGATTAATTAGAGAAATGTTCTGAGTGTAGCATGCAGTATTTACAGCTTCAGCCCAGAAATAAGTTGGTAATTTTGATTCTTCAAGCATTGTCCTTGCAGCTTCAATAAGTGATCTATTCTTCCTTTCCACTACTCCATTCTGTTGTGGAGTCCTTGCTGCTGAGAACTTATGCAGAATCCCATTTTCCTCACAAAATGCTCTCATGACAGAATTCTTGAACTCAGTTCCATTGTCACTCCTGATTCTTCTAACTTCGAAATCAGAATGATTGTTGACTTGCCTTATGTGATTGATGATGATTTCACTAGCCTCATCTTTAGACTTTAAGAAATATGTCCAAGAGAACTTTGAGAAATCATCTACAATTACTAGGCAAAATCTTTTCCTTGAGATTGACAATACATTGACTGGTCCAAACAGATCCATGTGAAGCAGTTGCAAAGGCTCTTCAATTGCTGAATCAAGTTTCTTCCTGAATGATGCTTTAATCTGCTTCCCTTTTTGGCAGGCATCACACAGTCCATCCTTTGTAAACTCCACTAGAGGAATGCCTCTTACTAGTTCTTTCTTTACCAGCTCATTCATGGTCTTAAAGTTCAAACGAGATAGCTTCTTGTGCCATAACCAACTTTCATCCTGACTTGCTTTACTGAGAAGACAAGTTACAGATTCTGCTTTAGTTGAGTTGAAATCAGCTAGGTACATATTTCCTCTTCTCACACCAGTGAGAACCACTTTGTTGCTTTGATTATTAGTCACAACACAGGCTTCTTTGTTGAAGGTTACTGAATTGCCTTTGTCACAAAGCTGGCTGATACTCAACAGATTGTGTTTAAGACCATCCACTAAGGCAACCTCCTCTATGATGATATTGTCCTTTGAAATCAAGCCATATCCCACAGTATAACCCTTGCTGTCATCTCCAAAAGTAATACTTGGGCCAGCTCTCTCCTTAAACTCTGTGAGCAGGGTAGAATCACTAGTCATGTGTCTTGAACAACCATTATCCAAGTACCAATGATTCCTTCTGTTTCCCTGCACACATCAAAATCAAATCAAGTTGATTTTGGTACCCAAGTTTCCTTTGGTCCTGCCTTGTTAGCTTTCTTCTTCTGTTTCTTAGGTCTTAACTCATTTGACTTAGGAATTTCAGATTCTTCCTTAGTCATTTGGGTTGGGCCTTTAAAACCTTTTAATGCAACAGAATTCTCATGCATATTATGGCTAACAGGAAATGGCATGCTTGGTGTAAACATGTTATTCCAGTAAGGCATGCTAAATGGTATTTGAGGCATACTGTATGCAGCATAATATGGATTAGGTGCAAATGGCATATTAGCAAACTGTGCATTCATATTCTGTGTAGGCATAGCATTAACAGGCATGGGAGGCATGGCATTTATGTTAGGAAATTGAGACTGAACAAACATGGGAGTAGGCATGGCAGATTTGCAATTAACAGACAAATGATTTACACTACCACACTTTACACAGATTTTTCTAGGAGCATATTTATCAGGTGTGTAGTTATTGTGTTTGTTAATCCCTACTTTACCATTCCTATTGTTTTTCCCTTTAGTCTCTGGTTTTACCTCAATTTTCTCAAGTCTGTCACTCAACTGTTTGACAGTCCTGTGACCAACATTATCCTTTCTCCCTTTCTTAACTTGGCTTGACTCTCCTGAAACAAAGTTCTTGGAAACAGACCCATACTTCTCATTTAGCTTGATTAGTTTGGCTTTGCTAATGGGCTTGCTCACAGCCGACGGATGAGGATTTTCATCTTTCGACGGATAACACTTTTTTTTATCCGACGGATAGTCCTCATCATCCGTCGAGTCTACATCTGTCAGCAAACCATCTACCAAATTAGGTTCTAGTTTCTCTTTATTCTTTTTCCAGGCTTCATCACAAAAAGACTCAATTCCTTGAACTTTGGTGATTTGAGCATGGACATCCCTGGATGTTTTCCATGCTTTAATCACCTCTTGTTCACGCTCGAGCTGCTTCTTTAAAATCTCTTCCTTTTTCAAGGACTCAGTTAATTCCTCCTTAGCAATCTTACACTCAATTCTTAATTTCTCAAAATCAATAAACTGAGACTCAAGCACATTATTCATCTCACTTAAAAATAAGTTGTTTTCTTTGATTTTAGCATTTTCTTTAGTAAGAGACTTAAGTGTAACACGCAAATGATATAATTATGTAGACATGCCATTTATGGCATCATTACACTCAGCTTTAGATAGATGTGCAAGGTTTGTAGTAATTACCTGATTGCTTGAGGAACTTGTCTCTGTTTCATCAGACTTGGCCATTAGGGCTAGATTGACATAGCTGACATCCTCATATTCATCCAAACCATCTGCTGCCCAGTAATTCTCTTGTGCAATAAAAGCCCTTTCCTTTTATTTTAGTAGATCAAAGTAGTTTTGCTTATAATCCACAGACTCAAACCTTTTCTTACTGGAATCTGACTTTCTACACTCGTTTGCAAAATGCCCTGCCAAGCCACATTTGAAACATTTGAATTTTGACTTATCCATCATGTTTCTATTTGGCTTGGCTGCTCCAAAGTTCTTTTTGAACTTGAGCTTGGCAAATCTCCTGGAAAGAAATGCTAGGTGCTCATCAATGCCCTCCATGTCATCTTGGCTCAATGAATCTTCACTTTCTGCTGCAAGCCCCTTGCCCTTATTCTCACAGACCTTTGAAGTTGATTCTACAGCTTCCATCTTCACTTCCTTCTCCTTTTCCAAATCAGCAACTAGTACAATGGATCCTCCTTTCTTCTTTCCTCTCTCCATCCTTTCATCCTGCTCTATCTCAAGCTCATAGGTCTTCAGGATGCCATACAGTCTCTCCAAAGTGAACTCTTTATAATCTTGTGAGTTTCTCAATGAGACTGTCATTGGTTTCCATTCCTTTGGAAGAGATCTGAGAAATTTCAGATTGGAGTCTTTAGTCTGATAGACTTTTCCATGCAACTTAAGAGCATTTAGTAGTTTTTGAAATCTACTAAAAATGTCAGTGAGTGACTCACTTTCCTCATTGTGAAAATGCTCATATTGCTGAATCAAGAGCTGTATTTTATTTTCTCTAACTTGCTCAGTGCCATCACAAATTATCTTTATAGTATCCCAGACTTCCTTGGCAGTTTTGCAGTTGATAATGTTATCAAACATGTATGCATCAACTCCATTGAACAGAATGTTCATGGCCTTTTTATCCTTCCTGACTTGTTCAATGTCAGGATCAGACCATTCGTGCCTTGGCTTTGGAACAGATGGCTCGTTTTCTGTTGCAGCTCTCATTGGAACGTGGGGGCCTCTTTCTATGTAGTCCACATAGGCCTCATCTTGAGAAAGCATATGAAGATGCATCTTTACCTTCCAATGATGGTAATTATCTTTATCTAGAAAAGGAATCTTGACTCCAACGTCTTTCTTGTTCATCTTGCTGAATTGTTTTGATCTTTAAACTCTTTGTAGATTAAGAGCTTGCTCTGATACCAATTGTTAGTCCTTTAACAATATAGTAAGAATTACAGAAGGGGGGTTGAATGGAATTCTTGAACCTTTTTCTCAAAATAAAAATGTTCAACTCGAATATAGATATAATGTTTTGATTAGCACAATGCGGAATAGAAACTTAATTGAATCAAAACATAAGTAATTAAAAACAAGAGTCTTTAAAAACTTTCTGGTGGATTTAAACAATTCCACCAGAGATATATATTATATATCGAGAGGACTCTGTGTGCAAGAATGCTCACAGCTGCTTACAAATTGAATTGCTGAGAATACAGGGAAATGCTAAAGATTCTGCTTGCAAAGATTTCTCTATTTGTGTTTCTCAACACTTTTCTATTTGCTACATTCTTGGTTTATATAATACCAAAATTACAAAGTCAAAAAGACTGAATAAATATAAAAACTACCTGTCTTAAGCTTTGCTGCTTTTCGTCCTCTATTACCCAGTTAATGGGCTTCCACAGTAGATTTGTATACATCTCGACGGTTGTGCTCAGCTTTCACTGTTAACCTGCTGTTTGAATTCTTTATATGATCATCCGTTGGATTTTATGAACATCTGTTGGATATATGATCATCCGTCGACTTTCTGAACATCCGTTGATGGCTTCATTGATCATCCATCGACTGCTATGCTAAACATCCGTTGATAGTCATTTGATCATCCGTCGATGGCTTTGTTAATCATCCGTCGGTAACTATTTTGGCACTTGACTTCATTTCACTTATGCAGAATTACAAGACATCATTTATATACAATTAATCAACCTATTCTGCATATCTAGTTAAAGTCAACATGACTTAGGCTACTACAGAATCTATACAAAGATGTATACAGAACTGTGCTTCAGACTTATTATTACATAAGCTACTCACTCGGTGGATAATAAGTTAACATCCGTCGGGAATATAATGAGTTATCCGTCGGGACTATAATTCTTATCCGTCGAGTGCTACATTATTTTACTAAGTAAAATCCACTTAGATGTTTTGTTTATGAAATCATCAAGTACACAACATATGCACAACATGTTCCCTTATGAAATGGTACCTAATGCTGATGTGCTTTGTCTGTCTGGATTTTAGGATTTTTGTAATAAACAGTAGTCTGCTTCCCCTTTAGCTTTAGAGTTTGTAAAAACTTCTGAGAGTCTTTAGATCCTGACTGAATCAGAATATCAGAACTTGACATCAGACTTTGTTTATCAGAACTTGACTTTAGACTTTTAGCACTCACAGCATCAAAACTTGACTTGTTCTGTGTAGAAGATTTTCCTTAAACTTTTCCTTGACCTCTACTCTTATCAGAGTTTCCCTGGTCATCACTTTTATCATCCTTTTTCTTCACTATTTCAGTAGGTGAGCATTTGGACTTAACTACCTTCTCCCCCTTTTTGGCATCATCAGGAAGTAAGAGAGAAAGAAGAAGTTCAACTGAAGATTGGATTTCTTCCAATTGAGCTTTCTGAGAAACTTGGTTAGCCAGGACCTCATCAATTTGGCTCTGTTGCTTCTCTTGAATCTTCTCAATGGCTTCCATTTTCTCAAGAGTAGGTCTGATATATCTATTCTTGTCAAGCTTAAGATGTAGATGTAGCTTATCAGCATGTTCCTTTAGTGTATCAACCTTTTCATGAGTAGAAGAATGTAGACCTTGAAGATGTTTGGTAGATAGAGTAGTAATCTTGAGTTGTGTCTTTAAATCAGCATTTGTGAGCAACTCATCAGCTTTAGCAATATGCTCTATCAGAATATTAGAACTTGGAATGAAATCAGTGTCATTCCACTTCTTGGTCCGCTCCACACCTCTGTCAGTATCCTCCCAAGGAATAGGTGCTTCCTTTTCAACAAATTTCTTCACCAATTCTTCCTTTCCTAGTATAGGAACTGGAGTCTCAGCAGAAACACTGTCTTCAGAACTTGAGGAAGACTCATTATTTTCTGACAATACAATAGTGTGTGAAGCAACTGGAGATTCAGGAACAACTTCATTTAAATTCTGAATATCAGAATTTATCTCCAGAGCTGGTGTGGTTGATGTAGATGGTATCTCAGCATTTAAAATTAAAAAATGAGTTGGAGATTGCTGAGCATCTGTAGATGGAGCTTCCAGATAAAGAACATTTGGTATATTCAAATTATGAATATCTATTTCAGAATTTTCAGTTTGTTCTTTAGCATCATCTGTAGCTTTAATAGGTGAGCCATGAGGGGTTAAAACTGTATCAGTATCAGTTTCTTTGGCTTGAGCTGGAAGGGCTTCAATAATAATCGGTTCTTGTGAGATCAGAGATTCCTGATCCCCTTCCTCAGCTTCTTCAGTATCTTCTGATGGAGTCTTAGCTAAAGAATCCGTGCACAACAGCTTCCTACAGCAATATATTCTGCTTCTGCAGTTGATGTGGAAATTGACTTCTATTTCTTGCTAAACCAAGAAACCAATCTGCCTCCAGGAAATTGGCAGCTTCCACTAGTGCTTTTCCTGTCTATTTTGCATCCTGCAAAATCTGCATCTGAGTAACCTATTAGCTTAAAATCTGATTCTCTAGGATACAATAATCCCAGATCAGCTGTACCCTTAAGGTACCTGAAAATTCTTTTCACAGCTATTAAGTGAGGTTCTCTTGGATCATCCTGAAATCTTGCACAAAGACAGGTAGCATACATGATATCAGGTCTACTTGCAGTTAAATAGAATAAAGAGCCAATCATACCTCTGTAGTTAGTAATATCTACCGATGAACCAGTATCTTTATCTAACTTGGTTGCAGTGGCCATGGGAGTGGATGATGTTAAACTATCTTGCATTCCAAACTTCTTCTGTAAATTTCTGGTGTACTTGGATTGACAGATAAAAGTAACTTCTTCATTTTGCTTGACTTGAAGTCCCAGAAAATAGCTGAGTTCTCCCATCATACTCATTTGATATCTTGACTGCATTAGCTTTGCAAACCTCTCACAGAGTTTGGCATTTGTAGAACCAAATATGATATCATCAACATATATTTGTACCAAAAGTAAGTCATTTCCATGGTTGAGGTAGAACAGTGTTTTATCAATTGTACCTCTGTGAAATCCACTTTCCAGAAGGAATTGAGCTAAAGTCTCATACCATGCTCTAGGAGTTTGCTTAAGGCCATAAAGTGCTTTATCAAGCCTGTAGACATGATTTGGAAATTTTGAATCTACAAAGCCTGGAGGTTGTTCAACATAGACCTCTTCTTCCAATTCTCCATTAAGAAAAGCACTTTTCACATCCATTTGAAAGACTTTAAACTTTTTGTAAGCAACATAAGCCAAAAAGATCCTTATGGCTTTTAATCTAGAACCTGGTGTAAATGTTTCATCATAATCAATACCCTCCTGTTGAGAGTAGCCTTTAGCAACCAGCCTTGCTTTATTTCTTGTAATTATGCCATCACTATCAGTTTTGTTTCTGAAAACCCATTTTGTGCCAACAACTGATCTGTTCTTTGGTCTTGGCACTAGGGTCCAGTGTAATAACCGGGAAAATTACGTGAATATTATGTGTTAAATAAAGAAATATTATGTGTTTTATAACTTTAAAGTGATTACTGCCATAATATTATATGTTATAGCTGTTATGTGTGTTTTCGTGCGGGCCAGGAAATTTTTCGATTGATTAATATACGTCTAAACTGCAATTATATGAATTTATCTGCAATCGGGACGCGTGTTTATTAGCGTCTTTATTAAGGTACTCGTTTTATTTCATTTTATGCGTGTTTTAATGCATTTTATGTGTTATCGGGTTTTTCTGGTAATATAGGGATCGTTTCTGTTTTTCAAAAATCAACGGACCGGGACCCCACCGGGACGTCAAACCCCCCAAATCTGTGTTTTTATTTTTATAAAATTATTCGTATTTCAAATACCCTTTATTTTGTATTTTTGAATTATTCACAATTTTTGGAGAATTTTGACATTAATTTTGTATTTTATCGTTTTTAAAATTATTCCCCGTAATTATTATTTTGGGGCCTAATTATTATAATTAGGGAAAAAAATTACCCTTAATTTATTTTGGGGTATAATTTTTGTGAAAATATAAATAACTGAACTGCTGTTGTTTAATTATTTTTATGTTATTAAAAAAATCAGAAAATTCATAAAAACCAAGAACATTCTTGGGGGTAAAATTCTGGGCAACAACTTCAATCGTGATTTTTGATCGATTCTGGAAACCAAGTTAGACGTTCTAGTAATCAAAATCTTCCTCTCGACGAGAGCTTTCTATTGGTATCAACATCTTGATATGAGGTATAGTAAATCGAAAAATCAATTTTTATACTTTTGTTCTTGAATTCATTTTTAGGTTTTGAGTGATTGTTGATTGTTTTTGTTGTTACCAGTAGCTTTAGATGATGATTTCCAATCGATTTTCGCCGGAGTTGTGGCCGGTTGTTGCTTCATTTTGGCCGGAGAAATCATTCCGGTGAATGATACTCGTTAATGTTGTTTTTACTGTGTTTCTGTGTTGATACAAAATGTCTAGGCAGGGAAAAACGGGATCGATTGGCTGTGTTTCGGGCAGATTAGGACTCGCCGGAGTCCGACAAGAACCCGCCGGAATTTGGGCTTATTCCAAAAATCGACCAGTGTTCAACCGGACCCGGCCGTGTTCTTCGTAACCCAGTTTAAAAACCCGGGTTTGATCCCTGAAACCCTAACCCCAATTCCCCATTTCTGTTTCCCAATTTCTAATTTTAAAAATATTTCAAAAATCCTTTATCCTATTTTCAAAAATCATTTTAATTATTTCTAAAAATCATTTAACAAATTATTTTAAATTCTAAAAATTATTTTCTTAATTGATTTAAATTCCTAAAATTATTTCCTTTAATTATTTTCAGAAATACAATTTGATTTAATTATTTATAATTCAGTTTAGTTAATTATTTATGAATTTAATTAATTGATTAAAATCATTGAATCAATTAATTTCATTTATAAATAGTTAAATAAATGTAAATTATTTATAATTAATTCAAATAATTCCTAAAAATTATTTTTAAACTTTTAAAAATTATATTTTGGGTTATAAAAGTCAATTAATATTATTATTAATTAATTTAAATCTATTTATTTCTTATTTTATCCATAATAATTAAACCGTTCGTCAGTTTAATATGAAACGAACGCGTATAGACTCAGAAAAATATTGCGCTTTCAATAAATATAATTTTGAGTTCTAATTTCTTTTGTATTGCAATGTCATTTGATTTGTGCATCAGTTTGAGTCAGTATTTGATCGGTAAATACTAATATTGACCTAATTTTAGTTCTGAACGCCCTGAGACGTATCTTTTAATAATTTGACTTAAGTGTTACATGAAATATGTGATTACGTGTTGTACGAATGCCATGATTACATGCTATATGATATGCATGCTATCTGTTTACAGTTTTAAAATGCCATGCTTAGTTTTAAACGACCGGGTAGATGTCAAGACGTATAGTTACGTCGATTGAGTTTGGTTCTGTCAATTAAGATAGTCCTTTTGTTTATAGAATCGAGTAGCAAGGAGTGCGGTCAAGTGTTAGACGGAGATAGTAGCCAGCAGTTATAAGCAGAGTTATAGTAAGAGGTTATCCAGCATACCAGACAAGTACTCCTAACTTCACTTATTGTTCAAGTGACGTTTATTTTGAATCATATTATGCAAATATTATATCTTCATTTATCATTCAATTGATATTGACTCTGAACTATATTCTTTCAATTTCCATATTATTCTAAGTTCAGAATAGTTAAACGTTTTATATTTCGCTATAAATTACTCTATACAGTGGAATATTGAATTGAGATTAGTGAATAACTAATTGTTCTAGTTATTTCGCCATCGATTGTTGAGATAGCTCTGGACCATGAGAAATGGGGAGTTATATGGTTAAGGATGTCCTTTGATTCGGCTCCTTTAATCAAAATGTTTTATGGATTGGATGAATGAATGCGTAAGTGACCGGGACGGACGGTCCAGCGGAGGGCTATTTCTATGTGTTATATGAAATATTATGACACCATTTTTGCCACAGGTAGGTATAATGCCTTTTTATTTGAGTACTCGTATTTTGGGGACATGTTTCTATGAATCATGACCTTGTGCTATCACACGGGTTGATCAACATGTGGTAGTACGTCCGTCGGAGTTAGATTCTAATCTAAAAATTATCGTTTATTATTGATAGCTTGTGAAGCTTTTATTATTGATCAAATATTACTGATTTTATCTTGTTGTTCAGTTATTATCAGAATGTGGTTTATCATTTCAAGCACATTTTATACTACTTGCTGAGCATTTCTTTTGCTCATACTTGTTTATCAATCTAATCTTTCAGCTAAGCCAGAGCAGGCTTGAGGTCCAGGTTTGATCAGAAGTCGAGTGCTTGTAAATAGTGTGGTGTGTATTCGAGGTAGACTGTTTTGGGACTCTTGAATAGCATAAAGGTTTGTAATAAAATTTGAATAAGTTATAAAACTAATTAGACTTTTGGTTTGTAATAACAATTGGGTTGTATTAGCGCCTATTTCATACTATAACATGTGATCGATGCAGTTCATACAAGGGGTCATATTTATTATATTATTCCGATGTGATTATTTTATTTTAGTTTAGCGGCTAGTGATCTCCAAATCTAGACCCCGGGTTTGGAGGGCGTCACATCCAGACTTTATTTCTTTCAAATTCATTTAACTCTTCCTGCATTGCTTGCACCCAATCAGCATCTTGAAGAGCTTCTTCCACTTTCTTTGGTTCAGTCTGAGATATAAAAGAATGATAGAGACATCCATTTGATGTTGCAGTTCTAGTTCTGACACCTGCTTCAGGATCTCCAATTATTAAGTCAGGTGTATGTGATTTCGTCCACTTCCTTGCAGATTGAAGTTGACTTCTAGAACTGGATCCTCCCTCATGATCCATGCTGTCTCCATCAGCATTTTGTGATGCTCCCCCTGTAGTTATGCTCTCTGAGACTTCAGAATTTAACTTGGATCTTTCAGGATTTGAAGTATCAGAGCTTCCAGAATTATCAGAATTTGGCTCATCAGAACTAGATGAATCAGCACTTGAAGAGCCAGTGACAGGTTCTGATGCTTCTTGAGAGTCTTGAGATGTGGTACGATCTTCAGCTTATAGTTTCAGAGTTTAAGTCATCAGAATTTACATACACCTGTAAATTCCTTTGGAGTTGTTACCACAAATTCAATGACGTTAGTACTTACAGGTTCAGAGTTTAAGTCATCAGAATTTACAGAATCAGAATTTAAGTCTTCATTTTCAAATCTCAGCTGATCGTGATCATTAAAATCTTCAAGTCCAGTAATCTTCTTATCATCAAAAAATACATTAATAGATTCCATGACAACCCTTGTTCTTAAATTATAGACTCTGAAGGCTTTTGTGGAAAGTGGATATCCAACAAAAATTCCTTCATCAGCTTTTAGATCAAATTTCGACAGCTGTTCAGGATGAGTCTTAAGAACAAAACACTGACATCCAAATACTTGAAAGTATTTCAGATTTAGCTTCTTTTTCTTCACCATCTCATATGGTGTTTTTCCATGATTGTTTATGAGTGTTGCATTCTGTGTAAAATAAGCAGTCTGCACAACTTCAGCCCAAAAGTAGGTTGGCAGCTTTGCTTCATCAAGCATAGTTTGTGCAGCTTCAATGAGAGTCCTGTTCTTTCTTTCTACAACTCCATTTTGCTGTGGAGTTCCAGGTGCAGAAAATTCCTGTTTGATTCCATGCTATTTGCAGAACTCTTCCATGATTGAATTCTTGAACTCAGTACCATTATCACTTCTTATTATTTAAACAGAATATTTTACCAACTTATCCAGCTGTCTGACATGATCAGTTAAAGTAAATGCAGTTTCATTCTTCTTGTGCAAAAAGTACACCCAAGTGTACCTTGTGAACTCATCCACTATAGCCATAGCATATTTCTTCTTTACAATAGACATGACATTGACTGGACCAAATAGATCAACATGCAGTAGGTGATAAGGCTGAAGAATTTATGACTCAGTTTTGCTCTTGAAAGAAGATTTTCTTTGTTTTGCCTTTTGACATGAATCACAAAGGCCATCAGGAGCAAATACTAATTTTGGAAATCCTCTCACAAGATCTTTCTTTACAAGCTCATTTATGTTGTTGAAGTTTGAATGAGAGAGTCTTTTGTGCCAATTCCAGCTTTCTTCAATTGATGCTCTACTCAACAGACAGATTGCAGAACCATCAGAACTTGTTGAAAGTCTGGCTTCATAAATGTTACCATGCCTGTAACCTTTTAGAACCACTTTGCCTGTAGAATTTCTTATAACTTCACAGTGTTCTTCAAATAAATCCACATGATAACCTCTGTCATAGATTTGACTCATACTCAGCAAATTGTGTTTAAGTCCTAAGACAAGAGCTACTGTTTCAATGATGACATTCCCAAGATTAATATTGCCATATCCCGGAGTTTTTCCCATGTTTCCATCTCCATAAGAAACTCATGGGCCAGCTTTCTCCATAAAGTCTGAGAGCAGGGCTTTATTTCCAGTCATATGTCCTGAACATCCACTATCCAGTACTAGGATGTTTTTCCTGTTGCCCTACAATCACAAAGACCACTAATAGTTAGTTTTAAGGACCCAGACTTGCTTGGATCCTTTGGCCTTTTTAAGTTTGTTAGCATTTGCAGCGGATTTAATATTAGAGTTTATGCTAACATGTTGTTTATCAGAACTTACACTTGAAGGAATTAAAGCAACTTTCTTCAAAGAAGGTTTTATTTGATAATAATCATAGTACAAACTATGATATTCTTTACAAGATATATGGAATGCCATAAACTACCACAATGAAAAGAAGGATTTTGTGGTTTAAATCTAACAGACTTACTCTTAACTCCTGACTTAGGAGGTAAAGAATTTATATTCTTATTCTTCCTGCAAAAAAAAGCAAGATGGTTAGAGTTTCCACATTTATAACATTTCTTTCTAGAAGCATTAGGAACAGGCATATAATTATTGCTTTTATTCACACCTTCCTTTCCATTCCTATTTTTCCTAGCTGCTTTAACCTTGTTGACATTCCTTATTTCTTTCAGCTTGTGCTTAAGCTGCTTCTTTGTCATTAAGCCTATGTTGATTTCAGCTGGTTTATCCTGTTCTAATTTGTCAGAAGTTGACTTCTCCTTAACTTCTGTCACAGACTCTTTCATCTTTTCAGAATCAGACTTTACAGTTTTAGCTACAAACTTAACAGGATTTACCTTTGGCTTAACAGTTTATTTAACAATAATTGGCTCAATTTGTTCAGTTCCTTTTTCACTTTTATCATCTCCATAACCTAAGCCCTCTTTCCAGTTTCCACTACTTAATAAATTCTGAGTTGTTCTGCCAGAGTTAGTCTAAGTCCTGATAATCACTTTTTCTTTTTCTAACTCAGTTTTGAGAGATTTATTTAATTTTACAAATTCATCTCTAACATAAAAAGCATCATCTCTTTCTTTCTGAGTTTGATGGAACATAACTAACTCTTTTTCTAAATAATCATTCCTTTTCTTAAAAGCAAGATTTTCAGAAGTTAATCTTTCACATGTTAAAGTTTGATCTCTGTAGCTAATAAACATGGTTTTAAGATATAATATCAACTCATTAATATCATCAGTATGAAAGGCATAAGTTATTCGAGGTACCTTTAATTCAGCAATTTTAGGGCTGCCATCAGCATTTGCCATTAAAGCATGATTCACCTCATCTTCATAATTTGAAGAGTCTTTCCAGCTTTTCTTCTTTGTGACAAGTGCCTTGCCTTTGCTACTCTTTCCTTTCTTACAGTCAGGAGATATGTGGCCTCTTTCACCACAATTGTAGCATTTGACATTTGAGTTGTCTCCTCTATAACACTTTGCACTTTTGCCTTCATACTTTCTGAACCCTTTCTTATCGGTACTTCCACCTTTCTTGAAAAACTTCTTTCCCCTTCTGAATTTCCTGTAGGGTATCTTTATGATACCCTTCACCATAAGAGCACACAATTTCATCATCTCTTCATCAGCATCTATTTCAAGTAAACTTTCAGTTTCTGAATCATCATCATCAGAACTTGATGATTCTGTATCAGACTTTGTGATGAGAGCTTTTCCTTTGCCTTTCTATGAGACAGCCACTTTGGGGAATTCCTCCTCTACTTAAGAGAAACTGTCATTGACTCTCTCTCATATCTCTTGCTTCTTTGATCCATCTCAAGTTCATAAGTCTTGAGCATAGCATAAATTTCATCAAGAGTAGTTTCATCAAGAGCATAGTTGTCTCTTATAGTAGTAGCCTTCAAATCCCAACTTTCAGGAAGAGCTAAAAGGAATTTTAGATGTGTATCTTCAAGATCATATTTCTTGTCCACCAGTGATAGATCATTCAAGAGTTTGACAAACCTGTCATATAAGTCAGTTAATGACTCATCACTTTTTGAGTCAAAGTGCTCATACTCTTGAGTGAGTATAGTCCTCCTGTTCTTCTTGATTACATCAGTTCCCTGGAATCTTGTCTCCAAAGCATCCCATATCTCCTTTGTAGTCTTACAATGAATTACCCTGTTTGACATGACATTATCAATGGCACTATGCAGCAAATGCCTTACCTTTGCATCCTTGGTAATGGATGAGATATCTTCAGCAGTATACTCACTTTTTTCCTTGGGTACGGTCTTTGCTGGCTGATATGCAACTACAACAGAGAGCTTGGTTGGCTTATGCAGTCCTTCATTTATTCTGTCAAGGTATTCTGGATTTGTAGCATCCAAAAACATAACCATCTTCACTTTCCATATGAGGTACTCAGAAGGTCTCAGTATGGGAACCCTAATAGTCTCATATCGATTGTGGATTTGAGTGTTTTTAGTTTCTTCAGTTTTGGTGGGCTTGGTTGGATTTTCTTCTTCTTCAGACATGATTTTTTGGATCTTTACTGTATGTGTGTTAACAGATAGGCTCTGATACCACTTGTTAGGACACACAACACTGTAGAAGGGGGTTGAATACAGTGTAGAATACAATCAAATCGATTTCAACACAAGTAACAGTAAACATATATATTCGATATAATAAACTCTGTTACAATGGAACTGTTATCTCTCAGTTATGAACAAATATCACGAGAGCTGCTAGGTTACAATGTATGATCTTCTCGATAATGATAACACATATAGTGTAAACCTATGTCTATGTTTATATAGTACACAGTTACAAGATAACTTCTAATTGATATGAAATATAATTCTGTCTCCTAAAATATATCAATCAGATATCTTTTACAATTGTTTAAGTCCTCTAACTCTTTCCATGCATATCTTCTTTTTGTATTAGTCTCGATCTTGTTTCCTATAAATCAGCTTCCTTCCTTTACTGTTAGTCCTCCCGTACTTAAGTTCTTATATCCATCTTCTTATATTTATCTTCTGATAATTTAAGTCCTAATATCCTTAAGTTCTGACTTCCCGTAAGTACTGATTCCAGTAAGTACTGATATTTCCTGTTTGTTAAGATCTGAAAACTAAACATGAAACATATTAGACATGACATCTCAAATATATCTAACAGGATACGTGGTCATATCAGCTCATTTTGCCCCTAAAGACCACTCAAAATGCGCAGAGCCTGTAAAGGAATAAATTTCTCTGGAAAGTGTCTTGCAACTAATACTGATAGAGTCACTTGACAATATTATATACAACAATATTTTCAACTGTGACACAACCAAACAAATTTGGGAGAAAATTAAAATTCCGTGTGAGGGTACAGAGGAAGTAAGATCTAATCAAAAAAGAATATTGATATCTCAGTATGAGGGTTTCATGGCTAGACCTAAAGAAGGGATTATTAAAGTTTTTGAGAGATTTAATAAGTTGATAAATGACTTACAACTTCATGATAAGTATTATGAAGCTGAGGAGGTAAACCTGAAGTTTTTGCTCACACTTCCTGACCATCTTGAACAAAAAATATCAGTTATTAGAGAAGGAAGGGACTTGAGCATAATGACATTGTAAATCTTGTATGGGATTTTAAAAATATATGAACTTGAGATGTTACAAAGGAAGTCATTGAAGGCAAACCAAGGACATGTAGTTGATGGATCCAGTGCCTTAGTGGTCAATGATAGTGTAGAAAGTGAAGATGAACATAATGCTCAAATTTCAGTCATTCATGCGGTTGAACAAAAGACCAAGGGACCTCAGAAACAAGTTACTTTGGAGTTAGAGGAAGATGAATACTACACCCTTGATGAGCTGGATCAATCAATGGCTTACCTGACTAGAAAATTCTCTAACATCTGGGTTAAAAAGCCAAGGTTTTTTTGGAACAAGGGACATTTCTCAAATAGCCATAACTAGAAACCAAAAACTCAATTTAAATCAGCTAGCAAAGGTGGCTACAAAACTGGATCTGTGGACATATATAAATTAAGGTGCTTTAACTGTGATGAGTTGGGCCCTTTTACAACTGAGTGTAAGAATCCAAAGAAAGTGAAGAAGGATAAAGCTTATCTGGAGTTGGAAGAAAAGTATGAAGCTTTCTTGAAGAAACAATAGGGAAAGGCTTACAAAGATGAAGGCAAGAGTTGGGATGACACTGATGAAGATGATGATAATGAATAATTTGGAAATTATGCACTCATTGTTTTAGAGCAAGGAAAATCATCCTCATCAAAATCAGAGATACCAACTCTAACTACCATTGATTTAAATACAAGCCAGTATAGAGAAACTGTTGAAAAAATGAGTGTAAAGATGTTTTATATCCACACTAGCATGGTGGAAGCTACTGAGGAAGTTAGTAAACTATCAAAGATTACCGAGAATCTTGAGATTCAAAAGCAAGAATTGGAGATGCAGCTTTTTGAGCTTGAAACAGTCAAGCAAGAAAATGAATATGTGAAAAACAAGCTCAAGTGTGCAAGTGAAACTGAAGCTGTGTTGAGGGAAAATTGGAAAAGAATGAGGTGAAATTGAAGTCTTTCATAAATGCATCTCAGTTGATTAGACAATACTATGAGAAGAACAAATCATGTGCTAATATAGCTGTTAGTTTGGACTATGATGCCTTGAACAGTAAAAAGAAAAATGAAGGTGACAAAGGTAAGGCAATTACAGATCAAGATGTCCCAGTTATTGTAATATCCGAGATATATCGTGAATTATATTTATTAATAAATAATTATTATGTGTATATTATATGAATTTTTGGTGAATTATTTGCGAACTGGTGTTCGTGTTTGGATGCTTATATGTGGTAAAAATTGAGTTTTTTAATTTTTATATGTCCAAAATAAAGTATAGATAATTTTGATATTTTTCTATTAATTTATATGTTGTTATATGATTTTGTTATTCTCAAACAATACAAACAAGAATTACAAAAGGGAAGGTTGAATTGAATTCTGGCTTCTTTTCAGTTTTATGAAACGTTCTTCTATAAATATATAATTGTGATTGATTTAACCAAGGTGCGGAATGAGAGTAATATTGAAATTAAAGCATAAAGTAAATAAATACAAGTATTTAAAAACTTTCTGGTGGAATGAAGTTTTCCACCAGAGATATATATTGAATAGAGAACTCTGTGTTACAAATGTACACAACTGCTTACAAGTTGATGAACAAGAACAGAGAAATTCCTTACAGATTTTGCCTTATCTATTTCTCTTGAAAAATGCTTACTTCCTTGTTGTTATTCAACTTGTTACCCTTGGTTTATATATATCACTAAGTTGCATGACTAAAAAGACAAGATAATAAGACAAACTATTTCTAGTCTAATTAGATGCTGCTAAACTTCTCTTTCCAGCATCTTTGAATATCTTCTATTTAGCATGGAAATGGAAATACTTCTTTTGTTCTCTAAAACCTGAATTAGGCTGCCACATTCCATTTCCATACAATCAACGCATGTGACTATCAAGTCACTATCAACTGCTCTTTTGAATCTGATCATCCGTTGAAACTCAGCTTGATCATCCGTTGAGACTTATGTTGATCATCCGTTGAAAGCTTTATGAAACATCCATTGAGACTATTTTCTTGGCAATTAACTCCATTTCATTTATACAAGATTACAAGGCATCTGATATTTATAATTAACCAACCGATCTTGCATATCAATCTAGTAGTTAACATGTCCTATACATTCTACAACATCTGTTATATTAATCCATTTGGATATGCAGGAATGTGCGACTATACTTATTGTATATAAGCTACTCTTTCAACGAATGTTGAAATGATCTTCCGTTGAAAGCTACAAAATCACTTAATTAAGATCTACAAGGTGTTTTGTTCAAGTTATAATCAAGTACACAACAAATTCCTAACAATCTCCCACAAATTATGTCTACTGGAATTGTAGCCATAAATTAAGAGAAACTTCATGATAACAAAACACTCTATATATACAGTATGAGATAAAGTAGATCAAAATTTACAAGTGTTACAGTTTATTGAAAATTCTTACAAAAGAAGATTTGTAGAGAGTCTTACAGTTCATTTTCAAGGTGCTCCTCTAGACTGAGCAAATTTAAATCATTTCCTTGATTGCCTGGTCTTTTTTCCCAGCTTCACATTGTTTTCCTCAATTTGATTTTGGAGTTGCCTATGAAATTCTGATTCATCCTCATTTGGCTGATCAAGCTTTTCTTACATCTCTCTCAGAGTCTCATTACTTGCAATCTTTAGCTGATCTTCCGATCTGAAAAATCTTCTGATGTTTTTCTTATCCTTAAACTCCATAATCCAAAATGGCATTAAATGCACTCTATTTCCAGTAAAAGGGATTGTCAGTACCTTTGGGAGTGCATTTGGCCCTCTCCAGCTATTCCTTATCTCCTCAATCTTGTTTATCACCATTTTCTTGGCAACTATATTGAATACAAAGTCTTTCTTGATTGAGGAGAAGATAACCACCAAGGTTGAATAGCCTTCATTGAGAATTCTGTGAAGTGGCCATGTTATTTATCTCCTAGCCTTGTACTTAAAGACTAATCTCTCTGGAAGATTCCTGTAAGCATCAATAGATCTAACTTCTTCCAGCTCATCCAGATAGAGATTTAAGTCAGATAATTCCTTGATGTCACATATGTAGAGTTGATCTCCTTTGTTGACAGCAGACTTGGGTTTGACCAAAGATTTGGATTGAAGTTTGGTAGGCTTGACTAGTTTGACTACTCTTTTCTTTATCTTTCTTGGTTTGTTGAAGATAGGAAGGTTTAGATCAGGAAGGGGCAAGTTATCCTAATCTATCGGTTCATCTTTAGGAACAACAGGATCACCATGAAAGGTGATGTTGGGATCAATGTAACGCCCCCAAATCCGGGGTCAGAGGATTTGGTCGTCACTATGAAACCTCAATCCAAAATAACATGTTTAATCAATAAATAAATGCCAGCGGAAGATATTTAGCATAAATGACCCCAAACTAATCCAAGATCTTTTAAGGCTACAGTTCTAGAAATAAGATATCCAAATTTCACAAATAAATTTTTCACTTTCTTTTAAAACTCTTTTCAACAATTCTCAATCTCAAAACTAAACCCACTAGTATAACTTCGAAATGAAGTATACTAGGCCCAAATAGAATACACAACTATAATATAATATAATATAAACAACTTTATACAATAAAACTTATACTAGCCCGCAAACCTTGGACCAACCACCTTCCAAGAGCTTCTTCTTTGCTTCCTTGAATTACGCAGCTAAACAGCGCAAGCTAATCCTCACTGGAGGTTAAATTTGAAAACAGGCAAGTATGAGCGGAATAAATGCTCAGCAAGTTAATTATAACATATAGGGTCGTTTTGATATAAAACCGACATCTGCATCAAAGCAGAACATTTAAAAATCATAATTGCTGAATCATAAAATTTTAGTTGAGGAATCCCAGAATTGATTCCTTAATTGTATTCAAAACCATTTTGATATTTTTGAGCGAAATGCTTCAGCAATACTTTAAATCTTGACGAGAATAAAACTCGTAAAACAGTATTTACGGAAATATCGTAAACCACAATAACATGAAACAATGATCATGGAATGAATCATAAACTTTATTCAAAACTGAACTCTTGAAATTAATACTTATTTTGCTATCATATTAAATTAGATATCAATACGAACTTTGATGCTCACAACATTCCATACCGAAGTCAACATCAATCATCTATACTAATACCACCTTTGATATTTAACAACAACGTAAGTATCAGCATAAATCAGAAACTGAATCAAAACCGCATTTCACCGTTAATCCAAAACAGAAACAGTTGATAAATCATTTATTCTATAGATATCAAAAATGATATGATAATTTAGATTAGGATCATTCTCCGATGGACGTACTATCACATGCTGATCAGTCCGTGAGATAGCACAAGGTCATGATTCGTAGAAACGTGACCCCAAAAACACGAGTACTCAAACAAAATGCAATATACCTGCCTGTGGCAAAAATTGTGTCCTAATATTCCATATGGCACTTAGAAATAGCCCTCCGCTGGACCGTCCGTCCCGGTCACTTACGCAATTATGATCCAATTTTAAAACCTTTTATTGCAATGGGGTCATAATAATTGACACCCGAAATAATTTTATTCCCCCAATCCTTGGGTAGGAATATTCACAACCAAATCACTTTTCTCACAATCCAAAACATTTATAAATCCGGTAAGTTAATAGGTAAAATCACTTAGCTACTCTGAACATAGAATAGTGGAAGAATACTTTCATAAACAGAATCATTTCATTCAGTGATATGTAAAACATTTATCCATCGTGAACTGAATAGGGAAAGCAATACTTGCATAATAAGATTCAAAATAAATATCACTTGAACAATAAGTGATGATAGGAATACTTGCCTTTGAGATTTAGCAGTTAGTCATACTCGTATAAACGCATCTATTCTAAAATTCTGTCTCGAAGCATCATCGTCTTTATTCTACTAATCCTTTGGTCTGCCGCTCATGCAGTGCTACAACCCAATATTCCATACTATTCAACTTTAGCCTTTATCCACTTCATCCGGTCCTGATCGTCTTGAAAGACTCGCATCTATAATTAAAAGATATAACTTTAATCGTCTAATCGATAATCGCTCGACGAACTGCGCGTCAAAAGCCTATCGTCTACCCATACGATAGCCCACACATAAATATAACAGACAAACACAGGACTCTTGATCCACATACACACGTAATTCATATAGCACGTAAGCACATAACTCTTGTATCACATAATTCATATCACATATGACTCGGTTCATCAAAAGGGTCTACTCGGTACGTTTAAAACTGAAATCGGGTCAAAATATAATTTATCGATCAAAAATTGACTCGAAATGATTCGTAAAACAAGCGACCTTTTGAAACAAAAGGATTTGGGTCTCGAAAGTATTTTTATTGAAAGCGGAATATTTTTCTGAGTCTGTACGCGTTCGTTTCGTATTAAACGGACGAACGATTGATTTAATATAAATTTTTGAACATTTTTCGGAATTAAAACGATCTTCGAATCATTTAATAATTAAATAATAAGGCTCGAACACCCGAAAATTTTTTAATAAGATTTATCGAACTTGGAAAATAATTTAAAATAATATTTTAATGCTCGAACCTATTTTTTTGTAATTTTTAAATCAATAATAAATAATTAAATCTAATTAAATAATCAATTAAAATTAATTAATAACTAATTAAATTAATTAATCAATTAATATTTAAATTAATTGACTAATTAAATAATTAATTATCAACTAAAATTAATTAACTAAATAATTTGGATTTTTTTTTGAATTAAAAATAAATTTTCAGAATTAAATAATGATTTTAGAATAAAAGAAAATAATTTTTAAAACTAAAAACTGAATTTTGATTTATTTTTAACTCAGAAAATGCAGAAACAACATTTTGATTGGGGAATTGGGAAATTCAGATTAAAACCGGGTTGCTAATTGAGTTGGAACCGGGTCAACAGGTCGGGGAAACGGGTCGAATAAGAACACCAAGAACCGCCGGAAAAATCTGCAGATTCCGGCGGCTGCAGACTTTCCGGTCAGGTTCTGGCAAAGCCAAAAACGCCCCCTGCAGACCCTGTTCTGCTAAGCTTTGTACCCCAAACAATTCCTGGCATCTCAGGCATCTCGTTCCCACCAGAATCATCCATAAACGACTCGGAGATCCCGAGTTCCGGCCAAAACACCATACAAACCGGCGAGCTTCAAGCTCTTTCCGACAACATAAGTTTTTACACAAATCAACACCAAATTCAACGCTCCATACATGAAAATGACCCTGGGAACATTTTCAATCTATTGCTATGATCGAAATTAACAACCAATCTCACAATAATCCAGAAAATCAACTAAAAAAAAATTCAACTTTAAACACCCAAATTCGGTTTTAACAGGATCGAATACTAAACAAACATGTAAGCATATGAATCGACTGCAAATGAATCAAGGAATATATTTATGGCATCCAAACAAGCCAATGATCACCCAATCAAAAAGCCCTAATTCTCGAATATAAACCCTAAAAATCAATTTTAAAATTTACCAACTGTTGAAATGATTTGATGACAGATATAGATAGAGAAGATTGAGGGCTTCAAAATGGCTACTTAAACATTGAAATTGGAGTTCTGCATCACCCTCAAATTTGGGTTTGATTCTCAGAACTCTTCAAGAATACCAAGAACATATTTTCAAATAATTTTCAAAAAATTAAACCTTAATTACTACATGATATTAAACTCTATTTTTGAAGTATAATATATGAAATCGACCAGAAAAACATGCTCTACAACATGGAATCATCAAAACACTCAAATAATCATGTTTGCAAAAATTCATATTTTATTCACTAAATAATTCGAATTAAAATAATTAAATAAGAAAATAACCTTGATTTCTGGGCAAAAACTGATGATCGATTCAGAAAGAAGATTTCGAGAGCTTCGTTTTGATATGCTGCACGCCCGAATCGGAGTTTGATAACGCCTTCGTTCGTACGATTGATTTTCTAGAACGTATCGGTTTCCTAGGGTTTTCTCTGTATTTACGGTATTTTTACTAGTTGCAAATGAATAAACAAAATAAATGAAATAAGAAATAGGCTATTTATATTTACGGAATATTGGATCGTTCTGGATCATTTTGGATCGTTAAATTAGTTGCTTAGCCGCTAAGTAACTACAAAATGATCCAAAAATAGATTACTTAGCCGCTAAGTAACTATAAAAATGATACAATTCAATACCAGAATTGGATAATTATCAAAACCGAGCTTTTTATAAAACACCATATACGAAAATAATGTAAAAATATTCCGTCTCTCGAGAATACTGGTTTTATTGATTTATCAAAATAACTATCATATTGAAAATCTTGCGCCGGGCCGCGCACGGGTCAAACCGTAATCCGGATCGAAAAAGTCAAAACACGGAAAATGTCCGGAATTACCAAATTAAGTTATGAAGGAGTTTCCGAAAGAGTTCCGGGTTGTAAAAACGTAAAAACGGTTCAAGTTGGAAGATTCCCGGCTTTATAAAATAATTTTTGTAATTACTCAGAAAATAATTAATAAATCCATAAATCATTATAAAATTATCTAAGAGTCCAAAAATTACCAGAAAAATATCACAATTATCTATATTTTATTCTGAGCACAAAAAAATTAAAGTACTCATATAATATCACATATAAACACCCAAACATCAATTCCAATTATCAGATAATTCACCAAAATTCACATAAAAATCACATCATAATTCCAAATAATTATAATAATAATATCTGAAAATATGGGATATTACAATCAATCTTGAATTCAGCCTCCTTTATTGTAGGTATGGCTGTTTGGCTTGCAGTTGTAGATTGGATTGGCATGTAATCTTCCTTGTCTTATTAAAATCTATCTTCCTTTTTGCATGGACCTTGTATCTAAACTTCCTTTTTATCTGTGTTAGTTCTTCTTTCTTTCCTTCATCCAGATTCTTAGATGTCTCAGTTGGCAATACAGCTTCTGTGATTCCAGGCTTCTTAGCTTGGTTCTTGGCATCTAAAGCAGCTTGCTTTTGTTGTTATTTGAGACTCACATTTTCCTCTTTCTTAGCCTCTGCAAAATTTGGATGTCCAACCACTACACAGATCAGTTTATCATTTTTGTAGATTTTAGCAATCATTTTTTTAGCACTGAGTCTCTAGGATTCTTGAAGAAAGCTATAGACCTTCCAAGAAACTTCTTTTCATCTGGCCTAGGAGTTTCATAAGATAGGTCCAGTGGATTCTTGTCTGAATTCTTTGGATAATTTCTTTTTGGATTAAAAATTACACTGGCCTTTAGAGACTTGATAGATGAGGGTTGACCCCTTTCCATGTTCTCTAGGCTCATTTCATTGACTGAAATTTGTCTCAAATTGAAGCAGTGAGAAAAGACCTTGTCTTGCTTCTCAATTCGACCAAATTTCTCCTTGATGTTTTCACCAAGCTTCTTCCATTGTGCAGCTAGCTCTTGCTCAACAACTGTTACATCAAGTTGTTTGAATTTTTCATTTGACTCCAACTTGGCAGCTGCTAACTTGATTAGATCAATACCGTCCAAGGCTGGTGGCTTTGAGAAAGCAATTGCTGGAACAATCACCTTGCTGATTTGTATCTCTAGCAATTTCTCCCCCTCACTTGTTGGCTCCCCTTAGCTAACTGAAATAATAGAGTCTTTCTCCCCTTTTTTGTTAGCATCAAGTTGAGTGGAGGATGAAGTTTGTGCAGCCACTAGTTTCTGAAGTAGTTGTGTTTGTTGAGCCTGATGTAGATAGATTGCAGTTATTGATGCTTCCAGGGTTTTGATTATTGTATCCAAGGATTCCACCTTGATGGCTAGATCAGTATTTTTTTTAGTTGTCTGTTGATGTCAAGCATGGTTGTGTTGGGAAATATAGCATCCAGTCGCTCAGAAACATCCTTATTGACTTGATCAATTTCTGTTTTTGATTGCAGTGACATCCAGATTGTGTTGGAGAGATTGTATTTGGTGCAGTTGAAGAGAATTGAGATGTGTTTAAAGAAGTTTCTTGGTGTTAGCATTGGTTGTAGCTTGAAGAGGTGTCTGAGTTTGCTGAATGATATAAAAGAGAGTAGATTTTAAATGTTGCTCATCACATTCTTTTGGAAAACACCCAAGATGGAGTGTTTGACCTCGAGCTAGGGCTTGCTTCTCCCCCAATGTCCATGAACTATCCTTCATCATCATCTTCATCCCCAATTATGTCTTCAGAACCACCAGATGGATAATCAACATCATCACCAGCTTTGGGTGGCATGGCTGTGATGGCATCCTTGGCCCTTTGCATAGAAGCAATAGTGTGCACCAAATTGAGCATTCTTTCAGCAGCCATATTGTACTGTTGAGCCAAAATTTGATATGCTGAAACAAGGTGAGTAAATGCCTAATCCTTATAAGAAACAAAGTCTAAGACATCTTGATATTCTTGCTGAATTAGCTGTTTTTCTTCAGCCTCATTGGCATCCATTAACTCACTTATAATCGGCCCTTCCCATTTTTTATACCTACTTTTCTCTCATTTTCGCTCTCTCTTTTTGCATCAAGGGCTCCCCTTGGCTCCCCACTCTCACACCCTCACCTTCACCGACTAAGGTGTGACTCCACTCACTTACTTTTGCCAAGCTGGAAGAAATAGCTTGCATACTTTCACTATTTTCCTTTCCTTTTGCCTAAGAGCAACTCAGCCTCTCACTTAATTCACTCCATTCCCTCAGTCCTAAGAATGATTGTACAACTACTAGATCATCTGCACTTGTAACAATTGTTGAAGTTTGAAGTGATGCAGTGATATTCAATGGATGAGAAACATCCTTCGAAATAGTAGTTGAGAGTTTCAACGGATGACTTCTGTTAAGCACATCCGTCGAGATACAATCACTTGTCAACGGATGAACAATATCCGTTGAAGTAGTGGAAATGAAAGAGTTTGAAGTAGAAACTATTGTAGAATCTGTGGTGATTGATTTGAGATTTTGCACAGATGTTTCAGTAGTTTCAGAAAGAAATGGCAAGTGAGCCAACAAATCATCTAAAAGATGATGCTCACTTGCTTGGATTTTTGACTTCTCCATGAGAGTTAAAGATGGAGAATCAGGAATTGATGAATGGAGCATGTCTACATCTAGAGAATTGGTGGGTGAGTTTTGTATGTGAGGTGCTTCAATGATCAAAGATTTTGGTTGTGACTCCACATTTACAGGAGCCACATCAATTTGAGTTTGAGAAGGTGCAGTGACTGAGTCTGTGACTGCAGTTTGCACATTGTGTGCACCCTGTGTATCCCAAAGTATTCTAGATTTCTTCTTTCTGGCATAAGTTTTGGGGTGAGCTTGTGTCCCTAACCCTTTTGACCAGTGCTCTTGGCTGTGAGCTTTGTTCAATAGTCACATCCTTTTGGTAGGATGCAACTAGTAATGAGCTAATGTCCTTATTAAGCACTACAGTTTGTTGAGAAACTATAGTGTGTCTAGGCTGGGATGACCGCACCTCTCCATCCCTATCCTTAGGGCTTATTTGATGTTCACCATGTCCCTACCCTTCACACTCCCCTCTTGGTTTTAGTAGATTTTTCAACTAATTTCTTTTGAGAGAAACTAGAGGGGGCTTTCTTTGATTTGGATTTTGAGACTTTTCGTTTTGTGGCTTGGGTAGGCATCTGTTTGGTCATTATCACAGATGCCATTGACACAGTTGTTTTTAAAGAAATAGGTTGAGAAGAAGTGGGAACAGAAGGATTTACCTCACTTACCTGAGGTTGTTCCATGATTGGCATGTATACAAGGGGAACATCCTTGTGATGATTTGACCTATTAGGATAAGCAATAACTCTTTTTTCTTGGACCCAACAAGCTAACTTGTTTGTTGGGTTCTCAATTGAGAGATTCTCATAAACAAAATTAGCTATCATCATGAAGTATCTAGCATAATAAATATTCTTAGACCTCTTCTTTATATCCCCTAATTTACTCCATAACTCATGTATAACAAAAGTAATAAAATTAAAGTTCTTATCACTAAGGAGCATGTAAAGCATGTGAAAAATTGAGTAAGAAATAACATCAAAATTACAGACTTTGCCAGAAAATACTTTGATGAAAGAATCACACAAGAAACTCCATTCTTTTCTAAGGCCTAGTCTTCTAACTTCACCTAATTTAGTGGCAGTTAGAGCATAACCCATAGAGACTATCATGTTACTCACATCAGTGTCAGTGTGTGGAGCAGATGTGTTATTTTCAGGCAATTTAAAATATTTTTCAATTGTATCACAGTTCACAGAGTGTTGAGTACAGCTATAGACCAAATTTCCTCGATAACTTCACAGTAGATGGTTGGAGACTCAAGCATGGCATAGCTTAATTTGCAGTTTAGTATGAAGTCCATCATCTTGTGATAGTCCTCAGATGCCGGAATTTGCACCAGAGCCACAAAGTTGTTCTTTTCATAGACGAACCCAGTTGAGGACATAATTTTGATTACGTGTGCCATTTCTGTGATTAAAATTAGTTGTAGAGAGAGTTTTTTTCTTTTGGGAAGAAGAAGTTAGAGAAATTGCTTTGAAAAAGATAAAAACAAAGAATAGAAATGTAATTAGCTTTTATACTTTCTCAGAAATAAATTGTCAAAAAGTAAAAAGTAAAATATAGTGACCAATCAAATTAACCCAAAATAGCAGTTTAAAAATAAATAAAAAACTGTCACAATTCTAAGATTATCTGTTGAAATATACATACAGACTGTAAGTAAATTCGACGGGTAATGCTCAAACTTAACTGCTAAGATTGAGTGCAATTCGACGGATGATGATTAAATTACCCAGAGTAATAATTAATATTTCAACGGATATTAAAATTCAATGGATGTTCATTTTCAACGGATAATGAACATCCGTTGAGATACAAAGTCTGACTTGGTCAAAATTTTATCTAAGAAATGAAATATCAACTTTTGCTCTGACTGTATTTCAATTTTCTTTGACATCAAAAATAGATTAAGAGTAGTTAAGCATACCTAGCTCACTTCCCAACCTAGTGAAAGTGGATTCATCAAGTGGCTTGGTAAAGATGTCTGCAAGTTGTTTTTCACTTGGAATAAAATAAAGTTCCACAGTACCATTCATAACATGCTCTCTAAAGAAATGATACTTAATGTCATTGTGCTTGGTCCTTGAATGTTGTACTGGATTTTCAGTAATGGCTATTGCACTTGTGTTGTCACAGATAATAGAAATCTTATTCACCTGTAAACCATAGTCCAACAGTTAATTTTTCATCCATATGATCTGTGCACAACAACTACCTGCAAAAATATATTCAGCCTCAACTGTAGAAGTAGAGACTGAATTTTGCTTCTTACTGAACCAGGATACTAGCTTGTTTCCTAGAAATTGACAGGTTCCTGTGGACTTTTTCTAGTCAATTTTACAACATGCATAATCTGCATCTGAATAACCAATTAGATGAAAACCAGAATCTCTAGGATACCAAATGCCAAGTTTTGGTGTTCCTTTGAGATATTTGAAAATTCTCTTAATAGCTACTAAATGAGATTCTCTAGGATCAGCTTGAAATCTAGCACAAAGACATGTAGCAAAGATTATATCAGGCCTACTGGCTGTTAAATATAGAAGTGAGCCAACCATGCCTCTATAGCTTGAAATATCCACAGACTTTTTAGTAGTGTTTAATTCAAGTTTAGTTGATGTGGTCATGGGAGTTTTTACAGATGTGCAATCCATTAAGTCAAACTTCTTCAAAAGATCATAAATATATTTGGTTTAACTTATGAATATTCCATCACTAACTTGCTTAACTTGTAAACTAAAAAAGTAAGTTAGTTTTCCCATCATGCTCATTTTATATTTACTTTGCATCAATTTGGAAAACTTTTTGCAAAGTTTTTCATCTATAGAACCAAATATAATATAATCTACATAAATTTGAACAAGTATGCTTGAGCCATTAACATTTCTAACGAATAAGGTTTTGTCAACAGTACCTCTAGTGAAGTGATTTTCTAAGAGAAACTTTGACAAAGTATCATACCAGGCTCTAGGTGCTTGCTTCAATCCATAAAGTGCCTTCAAAAGATAGTAGACATATTCTGGAAAATTTGGACCTTCAAAACCAGGAGGCTGACTGACATAGACTTCCTCCTCAGAATCTCCATTTAGAAAGGCACTTTTGACATCCATTTGATAGACCTTGAAATTGGCATGGGCTGCATAGGCTAGGAAAATTCTGATGGCTTCAAGTCTTGCAACAAGAGCAAATGTTTCATCAAAATCAATTCCTTCTTGTTGAAAATAGCCCTTAGCAACCAATCTAGCTTTGTTCATGACTACTATGCTATTTTCATTCATCTTGTTTCTGAATACCCACTTGGTGTCAATAGAGTTCTTTCGTTTATGCTTGGGTACCAGCTTCCAAACTTTTTTCCTTTCAAATTGGTTTAGCTCTTCCTGCATTGCTAAAACCCAATCAGGATCTAACAGAGCTTCTTCCACCTTTTTATGTTCTTCCTGAGATAGAAAACTTCTTTATAGACATTCCTCTTGAGTTGCTTTCCTTGTTTGCACGCTTGAGGATGCATCACCAATAATCAGTTCAAATGGGTGATCTTTAGTCCATCTTCTCTGTAGTGGTAGATTAGCTCTAGATGAAGATGCCTCATTTTTGTCTTGATGTGTGAAAGAGTTTTGATTGTCGGAAACTCTCCCTGAGTTTATGGATATTAGACTAGAAATTAGAGTTCTTTCTAATTGTGATCTAACTTGACTTCCAAAATCTATTGATGGATCAACGGATGTTGCTCCTTGCCTCTCGACGGATGATGCAGATTGTCTTTCAATGGATGATGCACTTGGTCTTTTGACGGATGTTGAATTGTGTGCTTCATTAGTTGTAGATTTTTCTGCATTGTCCTTAGACATTGGTTCTTGATCACGTTCATCATCATTGTCATCACCAAACATTTCAACATTATCAAATTTAAGGCTTTCATGGAAATATCCATCTTGTAGTCCTTCAATCTTTTTGTCATCAAACACAACATGTATAGATTCCATAATAATGTTGGTTCTGAGATTGTAGACTCTATATGCTTTTCCAACTGCATATCAAACAAAAATTCCGTCATCAGCTTTTGCATAAAACTTTCCATGTTGGTCAGTTTGATTCCTTAATATGAAGCATTTACAACCAAAGACATAAAGAAAGTTTAATGTTGGCTTCCTATTCTTGAACAATTAGTAGGGTGTCAGGCATTTTGCTTGATTAATCGAATAAATATTCTGAGTGTAGCATGCAGTATTTACAGCTTCTGCCCAGAAATATGTTGGTAATTTTGATTCTTCTAGCATTGTTCTTGTAGCTTAAATAAGAGATCTGTTTTTCCTTTCCACCAGTCCATTTTGTTGTGGGGTCCTTGCAGCTGAAAACTCATGCATGATCCCACTCTCTTCACAAAATAATCTCATCACATAATTCTTAAACTCAGTTCCATTGTCACTCCTGATTCTTATTACTTTGAAATCAGGATGATTGTTGACTTGTCTTATATGATTGATGATGATTTCACTAGCTTCATCTTTAGACTTTAGGAAATATGTCCAGGAGAACTTTGAGAAATCATCCACAATTACTAGACATTATCTTTTCCTTGAGATAGACAATACATTGACTGGTCCAAATAAATCCATGTGTAGAAGTTGTAGAGGTTCTTCAATTGTTGAAGCGAGCTTCTTTCTGAATGATGCCTTGATTTATCTTCCTTTCTGACAGGCATCACACAAACCATCCTTGGAAAATTCCACATGTGGAATTCCTCTTACCAAATCTTTCCTGACTAGCTCATTCATAGTCTTGAAGTTAAGGTGGGATAACTTCTTGTGCCATAGCCAACTTTCATCTTGACTTGCCTTGCTGAACAAACAGGTGATAGATTCTGCATTAGATGAGTTGAAGTCAGCTAAGTACACATTTCCTTTTCTTACTCCAGTAAGAACCACTTTGTTGCTTCTCTTGTTGGTCACAACACAGGCTTCAGTAGTAAATGTCACTGAGTTGCCCTTATCAGAAAGTTGGCTGATACTCAACAAATTGTGTTTGAGTCCATCCACTAGAGCAACTTCCTCAATGATGACATTGTTTTTTGAAATCAAGCCATATCCCACAATATAACCCTTGTTGTCATCTCCAAAAGTGATACTTGGGCTAGCTCTTTCCTTGGACTCAGTGAGCGGGGTAGAATCTCCAGTCATATGCCTTCAGCACCCACTATCCAAATACCAAAGATTCTTTCTGTTTCCCTGCACACAGCAAAATAAAATCAAGTTAATTTTGGTACCCAAGTTTCCTTGGGTCCCGTTTGTTAGCCTTTTTCTTAGGTTTCTTAGGTTTGTCCTCATTTGACTTGGGCATTTGAAGATCATCCTTAGTCAATTGAGTAGAACCCTTAAAACCATTCATCATTGCACAATTATCATGCACAAGTTGATTAACATGGAAATGCATATTTTGAGAAAATATGGTATTCAAGTATGGCATGCTAAATGGCATTTATGGTATACTAAATACAACATAGTAAGGATTTTGTGGAAATGACATATTAGCAAATTGTGCATTCAAATTATGTGCAGGCATAACATTAACAAGCACTGTAGGCATAATGACAAATGAAGGAGGTGCAGACATGAAGGCAGGTATGGCAAGTTTGCAATTAACAGACAAATGATTAACACTACCACACTTAACACAAACTTTTATAGGTGCAAATTTATCAGGTGTGTAGTTGTTATGTTTTTTAATCCCTACTTTTCCATTTCAATTATTTTTCCTTTTTGATTCTGCTCTCACTTCAATTTTCTCCAATCTGTCATTTAATTGCTTAATAGACAGATGCCCTACATTGACTCTCTTGTTTTGTTTTACTTGACTTGTTTCTCCTGGAACAAAGTTCTTAGAAACTGATCCATATTTTTCATTTTTCCTAGCTAGTTTATCTTTGCTAACTGGTTTACTTACACTCAACGGATGTGGTTCATTGTCTTTCGACGGATAATCCTTTTGATTATTCGATGGATAATTTTCATCATCCGTCGAATCGACATTCGTTAAAAGTCCTTCAACCAAATTGGAATCAAGCTTCTCCTTGTTCTTTTTCCAGGTTGCATCACAGAAAGATTCTATACCTTGAACTTTAGTAATTTGAGCTTGAACATTTCTAGATGATTTTCATGCCTTAATTACTTCCTGTTCTCATTCAAGCTTCTTTCTTAAAATATCTTCTTTCTTAAGGAATCTTTAGCAATCTTGCATTCTATTTTCAGTTTTTGAAACTCAACATATTGAGTTTCTAACACAATATTTCTTTCACTCAAAACAGATTGTTCTCTTTAAGATTAGTGTTTTCTATAGTGAGAGACTTGAGAGTAACACACAGATGGTATAATTCAGTAGACATGTCATTTATGGTATCATTACACTCAGCTTTAGATAACTGTGATAGATTGGTGGTAATTACATGATTCCTTGATGAACTGACCTCTGTTTCATCTGATTTGGCCATAAGTGCTAGATTGACATAGCTTGTATCTTCATCATCTTCTAACCCATCAGCAGCCCAGTCATTTTCTTGTGTGATGAAAGCCCTTTCCTTTTGTTTGAGCAACTCAAAGTATTTATGTTTGTAATCAACAGTCTCAAACTTCTTTTTACCAGAATTAGACTTTCTACACTCACTAGCAAAATGACCAGCCAAGCCACACTTGAAATAGTTGAATTTAGACTTATCAACCATGTTCCTGTTGGGTTTGGCTGCTCCAAAATTCTTCTTGAATTTGAGTTTGGCAAACCTCTTGGATAGAAAAGCAAGATGCTCATCTATGCATTCATGTCATCTTGACTAAGCTGGTCTTCATGTTCATCTACTAGCCCTTTTCCTTTTCCTTCACAAACTCTAGAGTTTGGTGCAGACTCAACAGCTTTAATCTCTATCTCCTTCTCCTTTTCTTGCTCAACAACTAATGCAATGGACCCTCCCTTCTTTCTTCATTTCTCCTTTTTCTCATCTTGCTCTATTTCAAGCTCATAGGTCTTTAGAATTTTATACAGTCTATCCAAGGTGAATTCCTTGTAATCTTGTGAGTTTCTTAGAGAGACTGTCATGGGTTTCCAATCCTTTGATAGAGATCTAAGAAATTTGAGGTTTGAGTCCTTTGTTTGATAGATTCTTCCATGCAATTTTAGAGCATTTAGTAGCTTTTGAAATCTACTAAATATGTCAGTGAGTGACTCACTTTCTTCACTATAAAAATGCTCAAATTGCTGAATCAAAAGTTGTATTTTATTTTCCTGACCTTCTCAGTTCCATCACATATAACTTGAATAGTTTCCCAAACATCCTTGGCAGTTTTGCAGTTTATGATGTTGTCAAACATGTCACCATCAACACCATTAAAAAAGTGTTCATGGCATTTTCATCCTTTCTTACATGTTCAATGTCTGGATCAGACCATTCTACTCTAGGTTTTGGTATAGATGCTTCATTTCCTATAGCATCTCTCATAGGGACATGTGGACCTTTCTCAATACAGTCCACATAGGCTTCATCTTGAGATAGAAGATGCAGATACATTTTCACCTTCCAATGGTGATAGTTATCTTTGTCCAGAAATGGAATCTTGACTCCATCATCCTTTTTGCTCATCTTTTTTGTTGTTGTGATCTTTAAACTCTTTGTTCTTCAAAAGCTTGCTCTCATACCAATTTTTATTCCCAAACAAAACAAACAAGAATTACAGAAGGGGGGTTGAATGGAATGCTGACTTCTTTTCAGTTTTATGAAATGTTCTTCTATAAATATATAGTTGTGATTGATTTAATCAAGGTGCAGTGAGAGTAATATTCAAAGCACAAAGTAAATAAATACAAGTATTTAAAAACTTTCTGGTGGATTAAACTTTTCCACCAGAGATATATATTCAATAGAGAACTCTGTGTTACAAATGTACACATCTGCTTATAAGTTGAAGAACAAGAATAGAGAAATTCCTTATAGATTTTGCCTTATCTATTTCTCTTGAAAAATGCTTTCTTCCTTGTTGTTATTCAACTTGCTACCCTTGGTTTATATATATCACCAAGTTACATGACTAAAAAGAAAAGATAATAAGAAAAACTATTTCTAGTCTAATTACATGCTGCTACACTTCTCTTTCCAGCATCTTTGAATATCTTCATTTAGCATGGAAATGGAAATGCTTCTTTTGTTCTCTAAAACCTGAATTAGGCTGCCACATTCCATTTGCATACAATCAACGCATATGACTGTCAAGTCACTATCAACTGCTCTTTTGAATCTGATCATCCATTGAAACTCAGCTTGATCATCCGTTGAGACTTATGTTGACATCCGTTGAAAGCTTTATGAAACATCCGTTGAGACTGTTTTTCTTGGCAGTTAACTCCATTTCATTTATACAAGATTACAAGGCATCTGATATTTACAATTAACCAACCTATCTTGCATATCAATCTAGTAGTTAACATGTCCTATACATTCTACAACATCTGTTATATTAAGCCATTTGGATATGCATGAATGTCCTACTATACCTATTTTACATAAGCTACTCTTTCAACAGATGTTGAAATGATCATCCGTTAAAGTACAAAATCACTTAATTAAGATCTCCAAGGTGTTTTTTTCAAGTTATCATCAAGTACACAACATATTCCTAACAGATTTTATAAAAGATTTATGGATTTAATAAATTATTTTTCGAGTAATTATAAATTATTTTGTATAATCGGGAATCGTCCAACTTCAATCATTTTTACGTTTTTACACCCCAGAAGTCTCGAGAAAAATCCTTTCTAACCAAATTTGATTATTCCGAGCATTTTCTGTGTTTTAACTTTTTTAATCCGGAGTACGGTTTTACCCGTGCGGTTCCCGGCGCAAATTTTACGATATAATTTTCATTTTGGTAAATTGATGAAACACGTATTTTCGAGAAACGAGATGTTTTGATTAAAATATTATATTATCTTCTCATAATTCGTGTAACTAAAACACTGAGACCAAGACTGTATTTACAAAAAGCCTGGTTTTGATAATTATCCTAAAACTGGTACCGAATTAGATCAGTTTTATTAATACTTAATGTTTAAGTATTCTATTTTTATATCCGATATGATCCAATGAGGTACCAACATTCCGAATATATAAATAGCCTTTACCGTATTTTATTTTGTAAATATAATCATTATCAAAAAGTAAAATTATATAATTTCCAGAGAAAAACCCTAGAATTTATCGTGTTATTCATAATCAAATGAGGGTTCGACGACGTTATCGAACTCCGATTTGGGCGTGCAAGTAGTCGAATCGAAGCCCGTGACGAGTAGAATCAAGTTTCATAATCCATCCTACTACAGATTCAACAGGTTATTTACTTATTATTTTTTTAAATTCAAATTTAATCATGATTCAATTATGACTTTTTGATTTTGAAGTTGTTTGTGGGATTTGATGATTGCATGTTGTAGATAATTGAATTCTGGTCAATTTGGTATATTATATGTTGAATTTTGAGTTCAATAACATGTTTAAAATAGTATGAATTTTGAGTTTGATTCTCGAATTTATGAAATTAAGGTTTATATAGTATGAATGTTCTTAATTGGAATTTTGAGCATTTTTGATTCAAGGGTTATTAGTTGAATTGGTTTATACCATTAGATAGATCGTGAAATAAGCAATCGATTGCTATAAGTGTGATAAACAGAGGATAAGTAATTCAGGCTCGCCAAAATTTTTAAAGCTCTCCAGCGGCGGGACTTTGACCGAATATTCTGATCAAAACCTGTGTTTTTCATCGATTTGGATCCCATAATCATGTTCGTGGCAATGAGTACTTTAAATCTGCAGGTTTTGGTTGAGTTCTGAGCTCGGGAAAAGAATCCCGGCGAAACTCCGGTGAGTAGTTCGCCGAAGACGGTGACCAAGTGGATAAATTACAGTTTGATCCCCGGAGTTTTGAAAATGAAACACTTTACCCCTTGCAGTTTGCAGAACGTGCAAATGTTGGATTCTTGTTTCCAAAACTTACAAAAATCATTTTTCTTTTTATTTTATTTTCAGAAAAGTGTTTTTAATATTTACAAATTCCAAAAATTATTATTTTTAATTCTGACAATTATATTTAATTCAAAAATAAGTCTAAATTATTTAATTAATTGATTTTTCTTAATAATTAATTATTTAATTAGTCAATTAATTTAAATATTGATTCATTAGTTGATTTAATTAGTTATTATTTAATTTTAATTCATTATTTAATTAGATTTAATTATTTCTTTTGATTTCAAAATTCCAAAAAATAGTTTCGAGCTTTAAAATATTATTCTAAATTATGTTCAAGACTCAATAATTATTATTAAATGATTTTAAATTCAGATTCAGGTATTCGAACCTTGTTAATCATTTATAAAATGATTCTTTGACCTGTTTTAATTCTGAAAAAATGTTCAAAAATTTGTATTAAATTTTCGAAAAATCATTTTAACCCCGAATCTTCTTTGAAAAATAATTTTTATCGAATACCTTGCGTGCTATGTTTATGTGCTATCTGATAAATGTGTTATATGCCTATGTGTTTATTGTTTGACTATTTTGGTCATAACTTTTAATCCGTAAATCGGACTTGGGCGAAACGAAGGGTAGATAAAAGTTTAAGACGTTTATGTAACGATTAGAAAAAGATGAGATTGAATATTGATAGATACTTATAATTCCTATCAAATTAAGTGAGGGGTAAAAAAAAGAAAGCAGGTGATCAGAAAATGGAAGCGATGCGTAGAAAAGAAAGCAAGTGATTAGTGAATAAAAGCGAGGCATAGAAAATGTAGACAAGTGTTTGTTGAATAGAATCGTTAGACGAATGCAAGTGAAGTGGGAATCATTGGTAATAAGGAAAGTACTTCTGAACCTTTCTCAAGATATATTGTAAGTATTTTTTGAATATTCTCGTGACATATTGTTAGTATTCAAGATAGTTCTGCTTTATATTGTAAGTGATTTGAATCATTCAGCCTTAAACCCTGATCACATCATTTGATCTTTAAGCTGTAAGCCTTATTATTTGTAAACCATCCATTGTAAGACTTATACTCTGAAATAAATGTTTTATCAATGTTAATTATTAATCTATTTTATTGAATTGCAATGTCTATCATGTTGAATTGTTATAGAATTGGATAATTTTCTAAATATGGACCACATTCATGGTCAGACAAGAGTGGTGGCCATATTAGGCCACAATATGTGCCTTAAATCCAGTATAGAGAGCAGAGTTGCGTGCCTTGCTCGGGGTTAGTGTATGACTGATCAGCAGCCTGACCTTGGTTTTTAAACTTAAAATGAATATCCAATTCTAACAATTGCTTAACAAGAAACTTGATTTCTCTTAATTATTTCAATTGATCATTGTGTACCCTCAGTTATTGATGTTATAACTTGATGAGCTAGTTACTCACCCTTGCGAATCTATTTATGTCATTCTACAATTAAAAAGGAAATTGGTGGTAACGAGGATCCCCAGTCCAGTATACGAGCTAGGATTCCCGGTTGAGATGGATCGAGCTAGCAGGAGCTTTATATTTTAGTTTGAGTTATGCAAGTTTGTAAGAATGATTTTATTTTCAATTATAAGTTAAACTAGTTGGGATTTGGTACGATGTAATAAAAGTTAAGATTGTGGCTGGCTTTCATAGTTTAACCTGTTGCGATCCGTGGTTGTGTATATATAGGGGTCATTGGGCGATCCGTGGTATGGCCTTGAGTAATTATACCAAGAGGCTTCAGTTCCGTCTGTAGAAGTAAGCAGGACAGAATGATGTGTAGTGTCAGTAACAACTTCATCAGGAATCACCCTTGTGTCAGGATTGTGTTGCTTGTCAGGAATTGACCCCATATCATAATTTGTAAATAAGTCTACAACAAAACTTTAAACTGTTGGTTCTTGTGGGACTTGAGATGTAGAAGCTTCTTTAATCCTTTAAATTGAAGGTTCTTGTGTGCTTCCTTGAAAAATAGGATCATTGATAACAACATCTAATTTAGAAATGTGCTTCCGATAAACTTCCATGTCATGTCCTGTCTTCTGAATATCATCAGCCACAGAAATATGACTTCCTTGAGCAATGTCAAGAATAGTCAGATATGATTTAGTGCTTGCACCTACACTTTGAGCTGGTGGTTCTTGTGTAGCTGGGGCATAAACAGTTGCATCTTCACATTGAGAAGATAGTTCTTGTGTACTGTACCTCTTCTGTGGTGGTTGAATTTGGTCTTTTTACTGATATGAACTGTTGAAGTCTTTGCATTTCTCTTAATAGACTTCTGCAGACCAACCTCCATAGAAATTTCAATAACTTTGGCTGTTGGAGAATCAATAATTGTTTGATCAGGATTTGACACTATCTTGTCAAGAATTGCTTGAGACCTGTCAGGATTTGATCATGACTTGTCAGGATTTGTAGATTCCTGATCCAGAGCAATGACATCCAATACATTAAGATCATTTGTTTGCTTTTGAACTCTTTCTGCTGTCTTGATCAGTCTTCTTTTCTTAGGCTTAGCAGTTGCAATTAAAATTTGGTCTTTTTCTGCAATAGCACCAGTAACCTCCACTGGTCTAGCAGGTAGCTTAAAAATAATTGGGACATCACTATCAATATCAGTATCTGATGGCTCATCTACCAGCTTAACACAAGTTATAGTCTTCCTTCTCTTTCTACCTACATTCTCCTTGATGCTTGTTAATGAGGAAATATTTTTCTTCCATTCTCCACCTTGTTTCTACAATTATTTAGGTGAATGTGAACCAATCTTTGAACCTGATTGTCTCTGAGACACATCAGTCCTAGCTATTGGTTTTGATTTTGCAACTAATTCCTTTTGAGAAGAACCAGAGTTGATAGTGTGTCTAGATTTTGTAGTTTTAAGAAAAATATTTGGGGTCAGGATTAGGGTTGGATGTGCCCTATTCCACAGTGTCAGGATCCAGAAAACTGTATTTGTGAGGCATTTTGTTTGACAAAAACACCCACAATTCTCTTGGTAAAATTGTATCTCTCCTGAAAGTATCTTTCTTTCTTGCTAAATCAATTACATATTTAAAATTGATTTGAACGATCATCACCAAATCATCTTTTTCAAAATTTTCACCAGGAAAAAGATATGTAAAAATCAATTATAAAAACCTAGTGTAACCGACAACACCAGCTTTATCATTAAATCTAGCTATCAGGATGTGCATAATAGTGTTACCATAATCAAAAGCATGTCCATATATCAATAATTAACTTATCTATAGGGAAGATAATGGAAGGACATCAAAGTTAGGTACCTTATTCAGAAAAGCTCTGCTTATACAATCAAAGTAGAATTTCCATTCTTTTCAGAGCTTAGTTCTGAACATCTCCCGAGCCTTAGTGAAATTAATGCTATGGCCAATGCCTCTGACCCATTCAAAGAGAGTTCCAGTAGGAGTCATAACTGGTGTCCTGCCATTCAATAGAGGCAACTTCAGAGCTTCCTCAACCACAGTTTCATTGATCTTATATTCCTGATTTTTGTAAGTGAACAAAATGACCCCTTTCTCAGCATCAACAGTTGAATTCTCCCAAATATGCATAATCTATTTAAACCAAATTCTAGAAGGAGCAGCGAGAGCATACCCAATATCACTTTGGGCTAAAAAATAATGAATTATTCTGAAAACATCAGGAATTTCAATTTCATGCAAATGGGATTCAAAGTTTGTAGCCGGAAAAGTCTTGTGGTTAAACACATATTTAATAGAGAGAAAGAAGAAACAGACTCAATAGTAGCCATTCAAAAATTAGGGTTTTGTGCGGAAAGATGAGAGTTCAAAAATGAATGAGAAGCAATTCATGTATATTATATGTCTAATATGAATAAGAATAGTTAACCATGGACTGATGATATCAGTAAGAGACAGTAAGACAATAATACACATGGCATGTTTTGATTGGATGGAATTATTAGTGGCAAAATTAATGTGTCATTCTAGTTAGATATGCACGACTTTTAAGGAGCATAAGAGATACTGCGCCTAAAAACTAGCGTTTATACTACCACAAATATCCAAATTACAAATGGCTCTATAATGATGTACAAGAATAATTCTCAAATATACTTAATTTAAATCAAGTATGAATTAGGAAAAATATTTGAACAAAACAATAACATACTCACAACCAGTATCATAATTTGATTAAATTATCAGGATTGAATGAGTAAAAATCCGACTTAACAAGTCAGTATCTGATAAATCAATTCTTCTCATAGCTAACCATCCCAAACTCATGGAGTAGCTTTCTAAATGTTGCTTTTGGTAAGGGCTTGGTGAAGATATCAGCTACTAGTTGATCAGTTGGAAAGAAGTGAAGCTCTATTGTTCCTTCCAAGACATGCTCCCTGATAAAATGATATCGAATACTGATATATTTTGTGAGTGAGTGTTGTACCAGATTACCTGTCATTGCTATGGAACTTTGATTGTCACAGAAAATAGGAATCTTTGAGTAAGACAATCCATAGTCCAATAGCTGATTTTTCATCCAAATAATCTGAGCACAACAACTGCCAGCTATAATGTATTCAGCTTCAGCTATGGATGTAGATATCAATTTCTATTTCTTTCTTTTCCATGTAACCAATCCACCACCCAGATACTGACAGCCACTTGAGGTAATCTTCTGGTCAATTTTGCATCTAGGAAAATCTACATCAGAATAGCCGACTAGACTGAAATCTAATTCTCTTGTATACCATAAACAAAGAGATTGAGTCCCCTTTAATATCCCAGAATTCTCCACAGCAATCAAATGAGGTTCCCTGGGTTTGGCCTGAAATCTTGCACACAAACAGGTTGCATACATAATATCTGGTTTACTAGAAGTTAGATAAAGCAATGAACCAATCATACCTTGGTAAACAGTAACATCAATTTCTTTACCTTGGTTCGGATCCAACTGTGTAGGAGTGGCCATTGTAGTTGCTGTAGTTGTACTTTCTTGCATATTAAACCTAGTCAACAGATTCTTTGTATACTTAGACTAATTAATGAAAATTCCTTCATCAGTTTGTGTAACTTGAGTCCAAGAAAGTAACTCAACTCTCCCATCATACTCATTTGGTACCCTGACTTCATGAGATTAGAAAATTTGTTAGATAGCTTGTTGTTAGTAGACCCAAAGATAAAATGATCAACATAAATTTGCACCAAAAGCAGATCACTACCTTTATTTATGTAAAACAAGGTTTTATCAATAGTACCTCTTTTGAAAACAGTTTCAATCAGAAATTTGGCAAGTGTTTTATACCAGGCCCTTGGTGCTTGTTTGAGTCTATATAAATCTTTGTCAAGTATGTACACATGATCAGGAAATTGTGGATCAATGAAGCCAGGTGGTTTCTCAACATTAACTTCTTATTCTAACTCTATATTATAAAAAGCACTCTTGACATCCATATGAAAGACTTTGAACTTCTTGTGTGCAACATATGCTAAGAAAATCTGAATAGCTTACAGGCCTACTACAAGAGCAAATGTCTCATCATAATCAATACCTTCTTACTGTGAATATCCCTTTTGCAACAAGTCTAGCTTTGCTTCTGATTATTGTGCCATCTGAATCTGTCTAGTTCCTAAAAACCCATTTTATGCCAACAACTGATTTGTTATTTGGCCTTGGAACCAGTTTCTAAACTTCATTCCTTTTAAACTCATTGAATTCTTCCCACATTGCTTGAATCCAATCAACATCTTTGAGCGCATCTTCTACTTTCTTTGGTTCCTCCTTAGAAAGAAAGTTGTGATATAGACATTCATGTTCCGTTTCATTTCTTGTTTGGACTACAGCCTTAGGATATCCAACGACAAGATCATGTGTATGATCTTTTGTCCATTTTACAACTTTTGGAAGTTCAGTCTGATTTCCTTATGCTCCCCCTGCATCGGTGCTATCATTTCCATGTGAAGCTCCCACTGTATCAGTGCTATCTGTTCTTGATTGAGAAGAGCTTCTGTTTGAAGACTATTTACCAGACTGATCTTGATTTTCAGTTGAATAATTACCTCCCGATGAGCTATCATTTGTTGTATTTCAAAAATTTCCAGTGGATCATGTATTTTTTGATTCATCGACTTCTTCAGAATTTGAATCACTAGAGTTATCACTATCTGTTTGTGGATGTTTCTCCCCATCAACTTGTGCATTATCACAAACTTGACTCAAGATCATCAGAGTATTCTTTCCCGATTTAAGCTTTTTATCCACAAGTACAACCTTTTCATGAGTGCATTCTTTACCAAATTTTATCTATTGATGCCTCGATGAACAAACAAGTTTCAGGACCATCAGTATTTGCATAAAGTTTGGCTTCATAAATGTTTCCATGTCTATAACTTTGAAAACAATTTTCTTTGTGATCTTATGAACTACTTCACAATGAATATCATAGAACACAACATAGAAACCTATGTTAGTAATTTGACTGATGCTCAACAGATTATGCTTCAGTTCATCTACGAGAGCTACGTTTGAGATGATGACATTTCCAATGATTATATTGCCATATCCCAGTATTTTTCCTACATTGCCATCACCGTAGGAAACGATCGGGCCATCCTTCTCCTCATATTTTGACAACAGGGTTTTAGTTCTAGTCATATGTGTAGAACAACCACTGTCCAAAACAAGCACATTCTTCTTGTTTCGGTGTAATTAGAAATATGGAAATTAGTTAGAATTTTTAAGAACCCACACTTTTTGAGTCCTTTTGGTCATCTTATGTATTTTTGCAATAGAAGAATTCTTGTCATGATTTGATCCATCAGGAATTGCTCCTTCAGGATTTGTCTTGACAGTTTTAACTCTATAAGATGTATGCACATTCAGTTTAGCAGTTCTATTTAAAATAGTATTTATTGAATTTAGGTAAAGGATCATAATTGTTATGATACAAAATATGATAATCTTTACAAGTGTAAATAGAATGCCAACTGCTACCATAATGAGAACAAGGGTTCTGTGGTTTATAAAATACTGATCTACGACTAACATCAAACTCAGGTATCTTAGTGACATTCTTTTTAGGCTTCCTGCAATCAATAGCAATATGATTAGTATTACCACGTTAAAACTAGCTTTTCTAGGAGTATCAGGAATGTACTATAGTTGCTTGCCTTATTTATTCCTTGTTTACCATTTCTACCTCTCTTAGACCTAGATTTGTGAGTCCTAGCAGTTACCTCACAAATTTTCTTGCGTAAATGACTTTTACAAAGTAGGCCTATATTTTTGATTTTCTTTTCTTGTATTTTAGGCTCTTCTTTCTTTTTAAAAGAGAATCTAGATTCAGCTTTCTTCTCATCAGTATTCTTAGAGGTAGAACCAACTTCATAAATAAATAGACTTCACTCCATTTCATCAGTTCTGACAAACTTAACGTGAGTAGTCTTCTTAATAGCCTTATTGATATTCCTATCAGTAAATTTATTATAACCTAGACATTCTTTCCAATTTTTATCACTGGTGAAACTATGAACTTTTCTTCCTGAAGTCATCAATGTTTTAAACACCTCTCTTTCTTTCTCAAGAACTTTCTCTAGCTTGGCATATTTGATATTTTTCTGAGTTTCATTATGGTGAGCCTTTTTACATGTTTTTTCATTTTCATGTATGCATACTAACTGAGCTTCCAAGATATCATTTATTTCTATAAACTTCTTATTATCAGCAATCAAACTATCACATTAAATAGTCTTACTTTTAAAAGTGACAAGCAGAGAGTATAAGAAAGTTTTCAATTTAGAGAAATTATTAGTATCAATAGGGAATATAACAGAAGGTACATTATTAGTTCCTGAAACATCCTCTCTATGAGTTGCCATAAGTGCATAGCATTCATCATCATTGTCATTTCCTGATGAGTCCATCTTGTCTTTGTTGGAGTTTGTTATGACCAAAGCTTTTCCAGTTGATTTGGGGAACTCGGTAGCTAGATGTCCCCTTTTATTGCAGTTGTAACAAGTCACCTTGGTCATGTCAAACTTCATTCCCTTGGTGTACTGTCCATCACTCTTTCTGAACTTACCTTTTCCATCTCTAGAGAACTTTCTGTTGAAACTACCTCTTCTTTGTGGTTTTGCAAACCTCATCCTTCTAAAGCCTTTAACCAACATTGTAGCCATTTCAATTACTTGAGGATCATCTAGATTAATCTCAGAATCCTCATCAATGTCTGTGTCAGGATCTGATGAATCATCAGTATCCGAATCTTCCACTATATTCCTTCTTCTTGACCTCTCACTCATCTTTTCCTTGCCTTTATGAGTCTCAGCATTAAGAGCCACAACCTTCATCTTCTGACCCTTTTTATTCTTCCTTTGATGGATCTCCAAGTCATGAGTTTTCAGCATCCCATACACTTCATCCAGAGTCAGTAAATCAAGATCATATTGATGCCTGCTTATTGAGGCTTGAGTATCCCAATCTTCTGGAAGAGCTCTCAGAAACTTGGTGTTTGAGTCTTCTCTATCATACTCTTTTCCAACCAATGATAGGTCATTCAACAGTGTCAGAAATCTATCATAGATGTCAATAATTGACTCATCAGCCTTGGCATCAAATTGCTCATATTTTTGCACAAGAACAGCTCTTCTATTCTTCTTTATTGCCATTATACCTTGGCACTGTATTTCCAAGGAATCCCATATCTCTTTTGCAGGCTTGCAGGCAATCACTCTGTTTGACATCACATTGTCCAAACTATTATACAGAATATTCCTGACTTTTGCATCCTTAAGCATTGAAGCCTTTTCAGGATCTGACCACTTTGATCTTTCTTTCCCAACATAGTGTTCAGGAGCATATGGGGTCATAGCCACAGTTTCCATAGGATATGGAGGTCCTGTTTTGATAATATCAACATATGTATCATCAATGGCTTCCGAGAACATCAATATCTTTACTCTACATGTAGAGTAATCAAATATCTTCAGGATGGGAATTTTTATGCTTCTATACTTACTTCCAGACATCTTGAACTTTTCAATTTTAACAGTTAAGTTGACCGCTCTAATACCACTTGTTTCCTAGTAAGGTAATTGTTTAAGGGGGTTGGATACAGTTATTAAACAAATTGATGTATTATGAAAGTAAATTAAGAACAGATGAATCAAATAACAGTTTATATTCATCTTTAATAAACTGTTGCAAAACTCTCTCAAAAATAATATTCTTAAGAGCTGCTAGGTTATTCAAATACTCGAGTTAAGCACTTCTATGTGATAACCTATTTTGTGTTTATATACTACATAGCTATAATGAATCTCTATCAATTACAAGATATGTTACAGTATAACTCTACTACTTACTATACATATCGAAATCAACTACGATCCTAAAATTAGCACCTTCTGATTTATCTCGCAGCTCTAACTTGTCATTCAAGTCATTCTCAACAGATAAGCTGATCAACGGATATATGTTATAGCTTCAACAGATATCAACGAATGACTAGATAGATAGTCAACAGATGATAATGAAGCTTTTAATGGATAATCATATCCTGACAGTTGATCATATCTTGATTGTTAGACAGATCCTGATTCTTGACTTAGCCAATGCTCAACATGCTCCAGTTGCAAGACATGAATCAATAATGATATTTCTTATATTTGTAGCACACTCAAATTTTAAAGTGTATCAAATGGATGTAAAGAGTGCATTCCCTAAGGTGATCTGGAAGAAGAGGTTTATATGCAACAACCACCTGGATTTAAAGATCCAGAATTTCAATATTTTGTTTATCATCTGCTAAAATCTCTCTATGGAATGAAGCAAGCACCTAGAGCTTGGTATGACACACTATCATAATTTCTGCTCAAACATGGATTCACTAGAGGAACAACTAACAAGACTTTATCCTACAAGCAACATGGTGGTGATATGATCCTAGTTCAAATTTATGTGGATGATATCATTTTTGGTTCTACAAATGAAAAATTATGTCAAAGATTTTCAAGATTCATGCAGAGTGAATATGAGATGAGTATGTTGGGAGAATTAAGTAACTTTCTTGGACTTCAAGTCAGCCAAAGAGATGATGGAATCTTCATCAGCCAAACCAAGTATGTTAAAGATTTATTGAAGAAATTTGGAGTGGTTGATTCTTCACCTGCATCAACACCTATTTCTACAGCTAAAAAATTGGATGAAGATAAGAAAGGAAAAAGTGTAGACATTTCAGGTTATAGAGGAACAATTGGATCTTTACTGTACTTAACTGCTAGTAGACCAGACATCATGTTTGCAACATGTCTGTGTGCTAGATTTTAAGCAAATCCTAAGGAATCACATTTGATGGCTGTGAAGAGGATTTTCAGATACTTAAAGGGAATACCAAACTTGGGATTGTGGTATCCTAAGGGAACAGGATTTAAAGCTGTTGGATACACATATGCAGATTTTATTGGATGCAGGGTTGACATGAAGAGTACTAGTGGAAGCTGTCAATTTCTTGGTCAAAGAATTGTATGTTGGTACAGTAAAAAACAACAATCTATGTCAACTTCTACAGCTGAGTCTGAATATATAGCTGCAAGAAGTTGTTGTGCTCAAGTGCTTTGGATTAGAAATCAACTAATGGACTATGGCCTAGTATTACACAAAATTCCAATCATGTGTCACAATACTAGTGCCATATCTATTGTTGCTAATCCAGTTAATCAGTCTCGAACTAAGCACATTGATATAAGGTACCATTTTATTAGGGAACATGCTGCAAATGGTACTATTGAGCTTATTTTTGTTCCAACAGAAAAATAATTAGCTGACATTTTCACTAAATCTTTGGATGGAGCAACTTTTTCTAGACTTGTTAGTGAAATTGGAATGTTGAATTCTTCATCCTAAAGGAAAGAACTCAACTAATATGTTGTAGCAGATTAGTTTATGATAAATCCAAATTAATTTGATTTAATTAGAAATTAACTGAAAATATGATTTATAAATATTTCAGATTCTCTGAATATTTATTTTTTCTAAATTTAAAATTCAACTTGGAATTTTTCAAAGTCTATGAAAAACTTTCTAACTGTTAATTTATATTTTCAATATGTGAAATTAATATAAGACATACCTAAAAAGAACAAAAGTATGTAGACAACTGAATTCTCAATAAGTCTAAATGACTTCTTGATAAGTCATTATGAGACTTCTCAATCGAGTTCTCGATAAGTCTTTTTCCTAACTTCTCGAAGGACTTCACGACAAGCCTTATTATGACTTCTCAATAAGTCTTCTAGAGATCTCGACATATGTTTATTCATAGAGTTCTCTACAAGTATAAATTTTAGACTTCTCGATAACTTAGAATTGAAATAATTTAATTAATAAAAGATTTTGGTAAAATAATTTTGATACAAAATCAATTTAAATTTGTTCTGATTTATTCAAATAAAAATTGGAAAAATTCAGTCCATTCAGGACAAACTGGGTATTTATTTGACATCTCGATAAGTCACTATCCACTTCTCTGCAAGAGTCAGGAAAGTGACATCTCGATATGTATCTATTCATTCGCATGACTTCTCTATAAGCAAATCTCAACCGTTTATTCCTACTTCTCGACAGGTCACTTACCTTTATATATAAATACCCAGACATCTCGACATAACCCCTCTTTATACTTTTGAGATCTCAATTGACCTAGTTTTTGCAAACCTTAACCGCTCTCTCTCTCTTTTAAAGTTTTTTCTCTCTCAAATTTCTTACCCACTCAAATTCATACACTCACAATGGCTGCAAACAATGTTGGAGCTTTTATCCCAAAGGAGGACACCAACTACTTGGCTTTCACATACGCTAACCAGGCTCCTGATAGCTTCAAATATTTTGTGAATTTTCTCTCTGAGTTATATCTTGCAGGTGATCTTACTGCCAATCCAATCCTGTATCTGGATGTACTCAATGATTTCTGGAACTCTGTTGTGGTCAATACTGTAATGTATGAGGACCAAGTTGTGCATGTGGTGGTGAACTGCTCAATTCAAGGCAGAGAAGTAGAGTTTGATGATGTAGATGTCAACAATGCACTGGGCATTCCTACATCTAGTATGGTGGAAGTACTAACTCAAAAGGAGTTAGCTGAGTTTATTGATCTCATAAACTATAGTGAAAAGATCAATTTGTCCAGCCTGAACAAGAAGAATCTCAGGAGGGAATGGTCTTTTCTCTTTGATGCAATTGTGAGAGCTTTCACCTGCATGAAGACTGGTATGACAATATATCCAGTGTGGTCCAGAAACTAATGTTCTCCATGGCTCATAACAAGCACATAAACGTGGGGCTATTAATCCTCGAAGAACTCAGTACCAGGATCAAAATGCCCTTGGACACTAGGGGTAAGGAAATTTTCTTTCCTAGATTTATTATGTCTACTTCAAATCATAAAGTTACAGACACACATATGCTTGAAGGTATTGATAGAAAAAAATAGGCAATTGTAAGCAAGTGTCAAATTTTTATTTTGGTCACTTAGTACAAAGAATATGGTGGAGGTAGCACTAAATCTTGCCAACTTCATTTTAGAAAGATTTAGGACCTACCCCTATCATATGCCTGACATGAGGTCAAGTGCAGTTTATAATAAAGTTATGTCTCATGTACCTGTGGAAGTACAAACACAAGAAAACCAACAGGGGCCTTCCACAACTGAGACCCTTTCTTCATTACCATTAGAATCTAGGAAACCAACCACTTCATTCTCTCAACAGGATGGAGTGAGTAAAAAGAAGAGAAAGCAGGCACCTTTAAATTTTATAAATAAGAGTAGTGATGAAACACAACTAGAGTCTCACCTGGTCAAGAAGGCAACGAAGACAAAGAAAATTGAGCTGAACACTCATGGAGCTACCTTTGTATCCTCCCAAAAGGATGCAGTTGTAAAATAGGGACATAAACAGACTATAGGGGCACCTTCTCAACAAGATGTCTCAATTGAACAAAACACTGTCCCTAGTGAAATCTATACAGAGTCTGAACCCCAACTTGAGCACTCTCAAGTTGGTGAAAGAAGAAATACGGTTAGCACTAACACTGAGAACACATCAATTGAAGCTCCCTCATCCATTCAGGGGGAGCTGCCAATGCTCAATGTTAACATCACAACTCTCATATCTCAAATTACATCTTCATATGATGAAATACTTGATTCCTCTTCTCAAATGTTGTCAAAATCAAGTGACACGGTTAAATAAACTGTGATCACCACCCAAGAACCATATTTAGATGGTGAGAGGCTACAAGCTGGGGTAGAACTTGATGACACCATCAAAACCATAGGGTTTCATCAGTTTTAACTGAAGACCATGTGGATGTTACTCAAGCACCTTCATGTTCCAAATAATCTTCACCGATTGACAGGTTTGAGGGTAGTACTCCTGAGGGGGAGCTATCTAAATCCTCTTCAATTCAATTGAAGGTTCTTCAAGTAGGGACCACTCCCCTCAAAATCCTAACTGAAATTGTATTGTCAATTGAAGCTTGGAGTAAAACTTCCAATGATATAGTTATTGGGGAGGCAAGTATAGCAGATTCAACTGCCATTTCTTTGCAAGAAGAGCAAGGGTTTGAGGTTATGGTGCATGATAGTAACCTCGCCAAATCCCCTCCAATTCCAATGGAGTATCCATTAGTGGTGAACAATAAACCATCACAATGTCCTCCAAACCTGGGTCAGAAGTTTGGAGTTCACAACACACACACACACCATATATATAAACCTGTTTGTGAATGTAATATATGCAATGACCCTACTTACGATAACCATGGATTGCAACAGGTTAAAGTATGCCCACAAGACACAACCTTATATATAATACAACATACCAAATCCAAATTTATTTATATTACAACTGAAAATAAAATAGTCTTATAACTTTCAACTCAACTAAGATAAACATCCCCTGCTAGCTTATTCCAATTCAACCTGGAAACCTAGCTCGCACACTTGTCTAGGGATCCTCGCTACCACTAGTTTCCTTTTAACTGGAAAAGAATATAAACAGAATTGTAAGAGTGAGCTAACTAGCTCAGCAAGTAATAATGACAATATTGAGATTAAACAATGATCAATTGTAATGATATAAGAAATCAAGTTTCTTGATAAGGAATGATTAGAATTGGATATTCACTTTTATTTAAAACCAAGGTTAGGTTGATGATCAGTCACACACTAACCCTGAGCAAGGCTCACAACTCTGCTCTTTATACTGGATCCAAGGCACACATTGGCCTACCACGAATCTGGTCCGACCACAAATCTGATGTATATTTAAAAACAATCCAATTCTATAATAACAACATGATAAAAATGTATGTTGATAAACATAATCATAACTAACATTTATCTAGAAGCATAGGGTGATTCACACCATGAAGGTATAACGAGCTGTGTATAAGGATTAGCTTCAATCCTGGGAAAGAATCAGATAATAAAAGAACAAAGGTTTTAGGGTTACAAGGATTAGCCTTATGATATATAAGGTATGAAGGTTTACATATTAAGCAATTCCGTTTCAGTGATCTGTGTATGGTATATATGTATTTGTGGAGTGGTATCGTATATAAGTGGTTCGTATCTGGAAATTCAACGATCAATGGTTTACAAAGAATAAGGCTTACGACTCAAGATCAATAATAAGAATCAGGGTTTAGGGTTAACTATTTCAAAGTACTTGCAATATAACGCAGAACTATCTCAATACATATCAAGATGGTATTTTTATCTAATTAAATAATCAATTAAAATTAATTAATAACTAATTAAATCAATTAATCAATTAATATTTAAATTAATTGACTAATTAAATAATTAATTATCAACTAAAAATTAAAAATAATTTTCAGAATTAAAAATAATTTTCAGAATTAAAAATATTGAATTTTGGAATTTTAAATAATTAAAACAAATTTCTAGAAATTAAATAAACAGAAATGTAAATTTTGAAAAATTTTAAAATAGAAATATAAAGTTTGAAATTCTTGAAAAATACAGGGGTTGATCTGTATAAGGGAGGAAAGAACGATGGCTAACCTGTAATTTGTCATCATCTTCCCCCTGACCACCAGCTTCGGTGGCCGGCCGCCATTAACGGCAGCCACCAAGCTTTTCCGGTGACATAAAATCGACCTAGAACAGCTTCAAATTAACACAGTTTAAAGGCATTGCTTCCAAGAACATTAATCTGTTATCAAATCACTCAAACAATTAACGAATCGACCGGATAACTCAATCAAAGCTTCTGTCGCCGTCATACTCGATTTTTCAGCCAACTCGTTCTAGGAACCCTCTTTTCATTATATATACATCAATCAATTCATTTTCAACGATCTATTCATTGGTGCAATCAATTTAAGCTAATAACCCTTGAATAAAAAAAAGCCTAAAAATCAATTAAGAACATTCATACTATATGAATCCTAATTTCATTATTTCGAAAATTAAACTCAATTTTCTATATGTTATTGAACTCCAAATTTAACATATAATATACCAAAATGATCAGGATAAAATTATCTACAAGACACAATCATCAAATCATATAAATAACATCAAGATCAAAAATTCATATATTAATCAGTTTAAATTTGAATTAAAATAATTAAATATAAAAAATACCTTTGATTTCTGCAGTAAAACAAGTTGTAGATTCTGAAAGTAATTTTTACGAGCTTCTATTTGGTTATTCACACTCTTGATTTCGATTTCAATAACGTCTTCGTTTTTAGGTTTGATTTTGAAGAACGCGATGAATATTCAAGTTTTTCACTGTAAATCATATAATATAATTGTTTTTTATGTTTATATGTATAAAATAAAATAAGAAAAAGGTTATTTATAATTACGGGATATTAATATCAGTTGGATCATATTGGATCTGAAAATAGATTACTTAGCCGCTAAGTAACTATAAAAATGATCCAATTTGATACTAGTTTTGGATAATTTTCAAAACCGGGCTTCTTATAAAACACCATACGAGAAGATAATGTAATAATTTAATCAAAATATCCCGTCTCTCGACAATACGGGTTTTATTGATCTATCGAAATGACTGTCGTATCCAAAATTTTGCGGCGGGACTCGTATGGGTCAAACCGTACTCCGGATCGAAAAAGTTAAAACACGAAAAATGTTCAGAATAATCAAATTAGGTTAGGAAGGAGTTTTTAGAAGACTTTCGGGTTGTAAAAACGAAAAAATGATTGAAGTTGTACGATTCCCGGTTATATAAAATAATTTATAATTATTCAGAAATATAATTTCTTAAATCTATAAATCCTTTATAAAATCATATAACAACCTAAAAATTACCATAAAATTACAAAATTATCTATACTTTATTTTGTACATATAAAAATTAAAATACTCAAATTTTATCACACATAAACATCTAAATATCAATACCAATCATCAGATAATTTACCAGAAATCACATAATAATCACATATTAATTATTTATTGATAAAAATATTTACACGATATGTCCCGGATATTACAGCTGTGAATCTAACTGTGACTCTTGTCACAGGATTACCTACCACCTTTAACCCCTCTACCTCAAACCAAATAGACATACCCTCTACCTCAAACACCACACCACAACCTTCTCACCTTATCACTTAATGGATGCAAGATGTTCAAGCCCAACACTCCACTGTAAATGATCTTTTGGTTGAGCAACTTGCAGGCTTAGCCAATATCACTCAACAACTCCTCACTACAGATATGTCAAACCAAGACTATCAAGCAATACTACTTTCCTACAAGGAGGATATTGAAGAGAAGCAGGAGAAAATTGCAGATGAAGCAGATGGTAATGTGGATGGATGGTTTCCAAGGATTTTACTAAAACTATGGAGGAGGCCTTTGCAAAATTTGGGGAAGAATATGTAACCATATTGGGAAGCAATGCTAAGGTCCTCACTCCCCATGAAGTGTATGTTGCTGTGATAAAGGTAGACAAAGAAAAATTAAAGGCCTTTCATCACATTGGAAGAGCTATGGAAAACACTCTGGTCATGCATCAAGCCGAAGTGAAAAAATTGGTGAATTACAGGATTAATAAGCTGATGCCAACATTTCAAGACATTAAGACCAAGTTTAACAAATTTCCTGACAGGCTTAAATCCCTCTCTCTCTCTCACTCATGTAGAAGAAAATGTGTCTAAGCTAAGGGAATCTTTAAAAGCTATGCATGAAGTGATCCATAATCAGATTACTCAAAATAATGACTCATAGGTCAAGATGGATTAACTTTACAAAGCTAGATTTGAACCTTCAACCTTGGTCATAGAGGAGCTCAAGAATGCTGTGCAAAATTTTATTGGTCATTTGGCAACATCAAGCTCGCAACAACCTTTGTCTACATCAATAAATCTACAAATCCAAAACCTGCAAGCTCAAATCTCATCTCTATAATCTTCAAATGACTCTTTGCAACTCAAATTTCCCAATTGACAACTTTGGTGTAGAGTCAACAATAAGATATCAAGTCCCTAGTAGACTCCCACAAACACCTATAAATAAAAAACTCTGTCTCTTTGGGAGCTATTGTAACGGCCTCAACCCCGGGGTCAGGAGTTGATGTCACTAAACACAACAAAACAGAAATATAAACTACAAGATTATTATTATTATACTAACTCGACCCCAAACCAAGATCCGATCCAGGTTCAAGTATGATTCAAGTTACTCATTATTACATACCATTTACTAAAAGTCTGATACACTAAACTTATTCAGCAACTCATCAGACCGCACATGGTCAGATACTACTACCTTTGAGGAGCCAGGTCCAGAAGGGGCTGAGACACAGTTCTGCCAAGGTCTGAGTGGTCTTCTAGGCATCTGCGATATATATATATATATATATATATATAACAGGTTGCAAGGGTGAGCATATAATCGCTGAGCAGTACCAACATATGAACATTAAGATAAAAACAATAAAGTAAACAGTTATAGGAACGAAACTATAAATCAACAGGAAACCGTAATCTGTAAATCATTTCGAACAACAGTAAATAAATATCGATAAAATAAGCTAGATATCACTGGCTATAGCATGCTCTTTATAAAACAAGCATAGTTGTGTGCTGTGTAAGTACCAGAGTCCAATTTTAGCATACTATTCACATTTTTTATTCATGTATCAATCACTTATTCCTCTGCGGGAATCGTAAAGCCCAATCAGATACGTAACGGATTTATGAAGACAGCTGATCAGGCCATCAACACCAGACGGCTCCAACTGCCATCCTATACACCTGTTCCGGAACTCAGAGACTAGCTAGGTCTCTGACCTGATGGACTAATCGGTTATGTAATGCGCGCAACCGAGTTAGCCTCTTACGTAACCTTACTAGGCCACTCTGGCCCCTATGTATCCCAGATCTGATCGTTTTATCCAGTTTTTAAAACACTTGTACCTATCTCATTTTAAAAATCATTCATTTAACAGCACACGTAAAACTGGTTCATAAATCATTTTCATTCGAGATAAGTACTTTTCGAAGTTACTTTCCCCCAAAACAGGTTGAAAATATTTATTTATAACTACAGGGGATATGTAACTTAAAAAGTTTTTGTTCCTGTATGAGAATAAAACAACAGTTTATTCATATGTACTGAACCATAAAAGAATGGTCAGAGGTACTTGCCATGCAATGCTTTATAGAAACCCTAGGTAGCTTTTACACTAACTTCGGTCCTTGCGAGACTCGATCGGGATCTACAGTAACAGAATAACCTAATTAGTTATACCGACATGCTTGATATCCTCGAACCTAACAACCCAGTGTGATAACCCGACTCGTACAATGTATATACACATAATCACGTAATCAGTATTCATATGAGAATAAAATGCTTTATATTACAAAGTACGTTCTCGGATTTTAAAATAAATTTTAGAAAAAATTTGACAGCGACTCTTCTATTTATAAGCCTACCCGTAGAAACATCATCGACGCCCAATTCTCAACAAACACAATCCACAACTCGCATTTGATATGACTCGTAACACAAACATTTTATTAGTTTCGAAAATAGTCTATATGAATCGTTTTATTTATTTTATGTAATTAGAACTCAGATAAAAATCATCACCGTCCACCATCCCCTCGTCGAAATTCATCGCGGATGGCGGCAAAATTTTGTGGGTACCCGAAAAAATTTCGGGTTTCCAATGCAAAACTTCGCCGATTACTTAAAATCATTCCTGCACGAATAATTAATTTTATGAATATTATTCAAAACAATCCTGCAGAATTAATAATAAATAATTAAAATTCCATCACCAACACACGCGTATAACACGTGCTGCCCACACAGAATCAAACCAAGGCCGGAATATACAGGGCAGAAACATCACCGGAGAATCATAGACCAAAGACACACATCACAGAGCACAAACACACGCACACACACACGCACACACTCACACAATCACTACCCATATCAATACACACATATATAGATATATATGATTATATATATTGAATCGAACAGGGATAAGGCAAGGGAATCACCTGAGATTACCGAGATGACACCGAAAATGTAAGAAACGAAGGAAGGAGGAGGAAGAATTGAAGTAACGGGAGAGAGGATAGTCGAGATTAGAGAGAGACAAACGAGCACAGGGGTGAAAGAAAAGGGGGGTTTAGTTTAATTTTTTTTACTCCCTTATGCTATTGCCACATATCAAAACAAGTAAAGGAAATGCGTACATGTATCCTGCTATCTCAATCTGTTCCGACAATTCGCGAATTATTGAACCAAGTTGCGGGTAAAATAATCCCGAAAAGTACCACAATAGTTTTAAAATTTTATTAATATCCTGAAATTAATAAAACATAATTTTGTAATTTTTAAATCATTTTTGAAACACAACTTATAACCGTATGTAGCGATTAAAAGAATCAACGCACAGGTGAAATTAATCCCGAAAATTTCAGAAATATTTTTAAAATTCTCGAAATATTATTGATAGGGATAAATAAATCTTGATTATGTAATTAAATATTACAGTAATTATACATGATTTGGGCTGCTAGGCCCAATAAGAAGATGTATGACATTCAGACGAAAAAGGTTAACACATTGATCAGGCCTGATGGACCAGATCAGGTCTGATGGAACAAAGAAGGCCCAAAAACCTTGAATAATAATTAATTTCATAATTAATTAATAAGGGAAAAATCAGCTATTGAAAAGAGTCCCAATTAGGACATAAATCCTTGCATATTAGCCTCTAAGGGACCTAGAAGGATAATGAATCAGTTTCCTACTATTTAGGACCCCAAAGTCCATTCTAATTCAGAGACTTGATCACCAAGTCTCCTATACTAAGTCCAATTCAAGGACCTCCAACATCTATATAAGGGGTCTCACCCCCACAAATCAGAACTATGTTTTTTGGCTTGATTCTCTAATTCACAGAAATACGTAGGCATCTCGTAAAGGCAGAGTTAAGCTACGAAACACGAGAGTAGCCATTAAAGGCCTTGAGCTACTGAACCTTAGCAATAAATACAGCAAATAATAACCTTCGTTTTTTATCCATAACATTTGGCGCCATCTGTGGGAACAACACAATAATAACCATGGCGAAAACACGGAGAACAGTTAGAGCCCTTAGAGGAGGAACACCAACGGGGACAACCCAAGTGATTTCTTCAACGGTGGAGGTACCTCCTCACTCAACCTATGCAACCACACAAGGAGAAGCCCAGATAGGGGCAACTGAACCTCAGCCACAAGGGACGATTCCATCGGCTACTCAAGGTACGAATCCTCAAGTTCAACAAGTATATGCACCTGTGAATTCTCAACCCATCGGGTACGAATATTCAACTATTGTTACTACTAACCCCCCTTATGGGATGCCCCTTTACCCCGAGTTTGGAGGAAGTGGACATGCTGGACGTAGTGAAGCACGAGGGCGTTCGCCCCCATTCATACGAGGTTTGACTCCTATCCCTGAGGATCAAGAATTTTCTGGTCCTTACACTGAGAGAGACTCCGAATCTTCGGATGATGAAGTAGCTCCAAGAAGGAGACGTGCTGGCAAAGAGCCGATGGCTGATGGTAGCCAACGCCCTCAAAGCACCCATGGGACGCATCCCCAAGAAGTGCAGGAAAGAATCAGGGCTCACGAGGCTGAGATTTAAAGGCTGAGGCGCGACTTGGAGGCGCACCAAACCACCAGACCCCCAGTACCTCCTAGGGGGAGAAATCCTCCTCCTATCATAGACCTGGATGGTCCCGTGCAGAGAAGGGTTGTTGTCCCAAGGGATGATCCAAGCAATCTTCTACCCCTTGGAGATCCTGATGATCCTACCCCGCCCTTCACTGAAGATATAATGAATGCCCATATCTCAAGGAAGTTCAAGATGCCAACTATAAAAGCTTATGACGGCACGGGAGATCCCGCTAATCATGTTAGAACATTCTCTAATGCACTGCTGTTGCAGCCCATGAATGATGTTATTAAGTGTCGGGCCTTTCCTCAAACCCTGTAGGGTATGGCTCAAAGGTGGTATAGTCGTTTACCCCCAAACTCTATTGGGTCGTTCAGAGAGTTAAGTCAGGCTTTCATTATACAGTTCATCAGTGGGAGAGTGCATGAGAAAAGTTCAGCATCCCTCATGAGCATTGTGCAGGGAGCAAAGGAATTCTTTAGAGACTACCTGAATCGTTTCACAAAGGAAGCTTTAAAAGTCCCGGACCTTGATGACAAGGTCGCAATGATAACACTGCAATAAGGAACCAGGGATGAGTTTTTCAAGATGTCCTTGGCCAAATGCCCCCTGAAAGCATGTTGCAGCTCCAGGATAGGGCAGGGAAGTACATAAAGGTGGAAGAGAGCATGAGGAAGACCGTCGTAAGTAATGAGCCCACTGGAGGCAAGAAGCGGAAAATTGACCTGGAGTATATCGCTAAGGACAAGTATCCTAGAACCGAGCAAAACACTGATTCAAACCCTAAGAAGGGGGGACCTGGGAAAAAGTTCACTGAATATGCTAAGTTGAATACTTCTAGAAGCCAGATCTTGATGGAAATCGAGAAAGATAGAGATATTCGTTGGCCTAAGCCCTTGAAGGCTGATCCTGCAAAGCTAGATAAAAGCAAGTATTGTAGATTTCACAAAGATGTTGGTCATGACACCGATGAGTGTAGACAGCTGAAAGATGAAATTGAGTTCTCATTCGAAAAGGAAGATTGAACAAATACACTGGAGATGGAGGGGATAGGAGTAATAATGGAAGAAAGAACTTTGAAGATCGTAGGAGGGACCAAGACGATCAGGGGCGGAATCCCCAGCCTAGGGGACCAGTGATAAATGCAATCTTCGGAGGGCCACGACCCCGAGGGCCTGTGATAAACACAATCTTTGGAGGACCAACTGTTGCTGGGTTATCCAAGAACTCCAGGAAAGCGTATGCCCGAGAATTTATGCATATTGTTGGGGAAGCCCCGAAGAGGGCCAGGACAGGAGTAATAATGTCTTTTGATGACTCTGATCTGGAGGGTGCGAAATTTCCCCATGACGACATGTTGGTTATAACCCTGATAATAGGGAACAGCCCAGTGAGAAGGGTCCTTGTGGATAATGGTGCTTCAGTGGATATCTTGCTCCATGACACCTTTATGAGGATGGGATATAATAACTCCCAATTGACCCCAACCGACATGCCAATATATGAGTTCGCGGGAGTGGAGTGCCCCGTAGAGGGGATAATCAAGTTGCCAACAACCATAGGGCAGGAACCAAGGCAAGCCACTCAGATGTTGGACTTCATGGTGGTGAAGGCTAGTTTGACTTACAACGCTACTATGGGAAGAACAAGGATACACGCCTTTAAGGAAGTCCCTTCTTCCTACCATTCAGGTATGAAGTTTCCAACCCGGGATGGGATCGGAGAAGAGAGAGGAGACCAAAAAATGGCTAGAAGCTGTTATGTAGCCTCTTTGAGGGCAAATGGAGTTGGGGGGCAGGTTCTTCCTATTGAGGATCTGGATATCCGAGAGAGTGATGAGAAAAGAGCAAAGCCAGCAGAAGACTTGGTTTCAATTCCTTTAGCCCCCGAAGATCCTGAAAATGTGACTTTTATTGGAGCAACCCTCGAGGAGCCCCTTAGAGGGAAGTTGGTGAAATTTTTGCAAGAAAATAGTGACATTTTTGCATGGTCAGCAGCTGATATGCCAGGCATAGACCCGGAACTGATTACTCACAAGCTGAATATGGACCCAAATTGGAAGACAGTGAAACAAAAGAAAAGAAGTTTTGCTCCAGAAAGGCAAGAAGCTATAAAACAGGAAGTGGAGAAGCTCTTGGAGGCTGGTTTCATTGAGGAGATTCAATTTCCAGAATGGTTAGCAAACCTTGTAATGGTGAAGAAGGCCAATGGAAAATGGAGGATGTGTGTGGACTTTACTGATCTAAATGATGTCTGTCCCAAAGACTATTTCCCGTTACCAAGGATCGATACTTTGATGGATGCCACTGCTGGGCATGAAATGCTGAGCTTCATGGATGGATTCAGTGGATATAATCAGATCAAGATGCACAAGGATGACATTTCAAAGGTATCATTCATCACTGACTTTGGTGTTTATTGTTATCTAGTTATGACATTTGGTCTTAAGAATGCAGGGGCCACCTATCAAAGGTTGGTAAATAAAGTTTTTAAGAATTATATTGGCAAGACTATGGAAGTTTATGTCGATGACATGTTAGTCAAGAGTCTAGTAAAGACTGACCATATAACCCATTTGAGGGAAGCTTTTGAGGTCCTAAGGTACCACAAGATGATGTTAAATCCTACAAAGTATGCTTTCGGAGTAGGGTCTGGAAATTTTTTGGGATTGATGGTCATTAAGAGAGGGTTTGAGGCTAACCCCGATAAAATAAAGGCAATCCTGGATATGGAACCACCAAAAACTGTCAAGGATGTTCAGAAGCTCACAGGAAGGGTTGCGGCGCTGGGACGATTCATCTCCAAGTCAGGAGACAAATGCTTGTCATTCTTCAAGTCACTAAAGAACATTAAGGACTTTGTATGGAATGAGGAAAACCAAAAGGCATTCGAGGAATTAAAGAAATATATGTCCCAGGCCCCGTTGTTGGCCAAGCCAGCTTTGAATGAAGTTTTATTCTTGTACTTAGCTGTTTCAGAGAGTGCCTTGAGCGCTGTATTGGTTAAGGAGGAACTGAAAATCCTGTTGGATTTTTAACGCAGCGGGGGCATGGCAAAACACTTTTACACATATAAAATCCAAATAAAAGCATATAAATCGTGAATAAAAATTCGAGGGATCGAATCTAACCTTTAAAAATAATTCGGAGACAACGATCAAAGATCCTTAGCAATTGCTCCTCAAGTGTGAAGCACTCCACCGGTATCCACCAAGAAAATGATGTTAAGGAGGAGGAAGGAGGTGGAGAGAATTGGGTTTTTCAAACCTTTTGGGTTTTCGGGTTCGATATGGGTTAGAATAAAATAGTGTCTATAATAGTGTATTTATAGGCAAAATTTTCAGCTAAAATTTTCCCATAAATAATAATATTATTATCCCATTTATTATTCTCATTAATAATTAAAACACCTTTTAATTATTAATCCTCTTTCTAAACACTTTAGAAATAATTCTCTCTCTTGATTTAATTTCCAAAAATTAAATCCTTAATTAATAATATTAAGAACTTTTCTTAATTAATTTATAATCAATTAAATCTCATTTAATCAATTATTAAATTTGCCAATTAATTATTTATTTCACAAATAAATAATTATTAGCCATTATTAATTAATTCATCCACCATTAAATCATTCTCTTTTTATGGTGTGACCATGTAGGTTCAATATTAAGCCGGTAGTAGAAATAAATAATAATAAAACTATTTTATCATTATTTATATAAATTCTCTAATTTATTAAATATGATTAATTAATTAATCACATTTATTCTACATCGTGAGGGATACTTCTCAGCATATCGCGACAATCCGGATAATATGAATTCACTGCTTAGAATACCAAGAACCTATTCAGTGAATAGTTACCGTACAATAAACTCCTTCTACTCTACAATGTCCCGATTAAATACAAGGCATGGATCTCGTGTCAAGCCTATCTAATTCAATCACTTGTTTACCATTTACTATGCGTAGTTCTATGCAAATTAGAAACTCCTTTCTAATTTCATACACTCTGGCCAGAGATTCCTGAACTAGCATAAGTGGATCAGCCTTGAACATTCACTTCCTTCACTGGAAGGGGTAGATCCTTTATTTATCATACACTATCTTCGTGTACAAATTCCTATACCCAGATGAGCCCTAATAATTGTCCCTGGAGACTAAAAACTAAACCAAAGCATAGTTCAGTGTACATAAGATGACTATGATGACCTCAAGTCTAAGGATACTTGTACAATTATCACTATGTGAACAAATACTGACACGTGAGTGAACTCCATCAGTTGTTCAGCTGTGCGAGTCATGTTCAGTGAACTTATTCTATAATAAGCACCTACATACTAGCTATAGTGTCACCACACAAATGTCTATGAGAACAGACATCCTTCATAATGAAGCAAGCATAGTATGTACCGATCTTTGCAGATTATTAATTACCAGTTAGTAATCCTATGACCAGGAACTATTTAAGTTTAGAGTTATCATCTTTTTACGTCTCACTATTATGATCTCATCATAATCCATAAAAAGCTTTACTCTAAACTATGGTATATCTTATTTAAACACTTAAATAGATAGAGCCCGTAATAAAAACAAAACAAGTCTTTTATTAAAATCAATGAAATCAAAACAGATTATATAAAAAGTTATTCCTAAATCCTAATACATGATTGGACTTAGGACATATTTCTTTCAATCTCCCACTTGTACTAAAGCCAATCACTCTGGTATCTAATACCCATCTTGTCTTTATGACGATCAAAGTGACTTTCAGAAAGTAACTTTGCCAGTGGGTCTACTATGTTATTATATGTGTCAACTCTATTTCAATACAATACAAGAAATGTTACCGCGCTCCCACTAACCTTTTGTAGACACATGGTCCATCTACGTCTTTGATAAAACCAAACTCTTTGGATGTTCCATCGACGAGAAGCTTGCTTTAAACCACATATGGTTCACAGCAGCTTACACACTAGGTTTTCATTTCTCTTGGAAAGAAAACCATCTGGCTATTTGCCAGATCTCATAGTCGTAGTAAGCAGCAATCGCAAGCAAACTCCGAACTGATTATAACAGGGCTACAGGTAAAAGGTTTCATCAAAGTCAATCCATTGCCTTTGTTTCAATCCTTTTGCCACAAGCATGGCCTTATAGGTCTCCACCTGGCCGTCTGCTATAATCTATCTTTTGTATACCGTATACATAGATTCCATTCTGGATTTCATGGCACTATGCCATTTATCTGAGTCAACACTACTCATAACCTCATTATAGGTCACAGGGTCGTCATCATCAATGATCGACAACTCATTGTCATTCTCAATGACAAGGCCATATTACCTCTCAGGTTGGCGAGACACTCTCCCTGATCTATGAATGGGCTGTTCCACAAAAGGTTGTTCAGTCAGAACAGGTGTTTCCACTTGATCCGTAGTAGTTTGTGCTTCTTGAACTTCATCAAGTTCAATTTTTCTCCCACTGTTTCCTTCAAGGATAAACTCCTTTTCCAAGAAGGTAGCATGTCTGGAGACAAACACCCGATGATCGGTGTAAAAGTAATACCCTGAAGTCTCTTTAGGATATCCCACAAAACTATATTTTACGGATCGATATTTCAGCTTATCTGGGTCAACTTACTTGACTTAAGCTGGACATCCCCAAATCTTAACGTGTTTAAGACTCGGTTTTCTTTCTTTCCATATCTCATACGAAGTTTGAGGAACAGATTTTGGAAGGAACCATATTCAGTAAATATGCTGAGGTTTCCAATGCATAACCCCATAGGAATACTGGAAGATTTGCATAGCTCATCATGGACCGAACTATGTCTAACAAAGTTCGATTTCTCCTTTCAGATACCAATCTGGAGGAGTCCAGTGGGAGACTATACCATTTACTTAGAGATAATCTAGAAACACTCCATTAAAGTATTCACCACCTCGATCTGATTGAAGAGTTATAATACTATGTTTGGTTTATTTATCCACTTCATACTTATACTCTTTGAACTTTTCAAAGGCTTCAGACTTGTGTTTCATCAAATATATATCCGAATCCAGATCTATCATCTATGAAAGTAATGAAGTATAAAAATCCACCCATGGCTTGCGTAGACATTGGTCCACATACATCTGTGTGTACCATTCCTAGCAAATTTGTAGCCCTCTCTCCATGTCTACTAAATGGAGACTGCAATGCCACAATGAAGTGACATTTTCATCATCCCTTTTCTTTTATTAGTTTGTTCAATCTGAAGTAAATTATGTCACTTTTATATAGACCATTATTTAAAGCACCACGTCCATAAAGAATATTATCTCTAAGAATAGAACATTCATTATTCTCAATAATAAATGAAAATCCAGCCAAGTCTAACATGGGAATAATATTCCTCACAATCGAGGGAACAAAATAACAATTATTTAAAATAATAGTCTTGCCCATAGGCATATGTAAATGAAATGATTCTACATCTTCAGCAGCAACTCTTGCTCCATTTCCCATCAGTAGAATCACCTCCTCTTCCTCAAGAGTCCTACTTCTCCTTGGTCCCTGCAACAAATTGCAGATTTGAGAACCACAGGCGGTATCTAATACCCAAGTAGAAATTTGATTTAATGACATATTCATTTCTTTCATGAACATACCTGAATCAGAAGCGGTAGTCTCACTACCCTTCTTCTTCTTCAATTCTGCAAGGTAAACCTTACAGTTCCTCTTCCAGTACCCCACCTTGTTACAGTGAAAGCAAACAACCTTGCTCTTGGGGTCTTCAGCTTTTGGTGGAACCGACGTTTTCTCACCTACTTTCTTCTTCTTGGAAGGGTTCCTCTTCCTTTTTTTAGGATTGGAACCTTCACCAATTAGAAGAACAGAACTCTTCTTAGGGGGAAAATTCGATTCTGCAGTCTTCAACATGTTGTGGAGTTCAGGCAGGCTGACATCCAACTTATTCATGTGAAAGTTCACAACAAACTGCGAGAACAAACTCGGAAGCGATTGCAAGACCAGGTCTTGGTTCAGCTCCCCATCCATGGCAAAACCAAGTTGTCCAAGACGTTCAATCAAATTGATCATCTTAAGTACATGGTCATTCACAGATGATCCCTCAGACATCCTACTACCGAACAGCTCCTTCGATATCTCATATCGAGCTGTCCTCCCTGCCACATTATACAACTCTTGTAGATGCAAGAGGATAGTGTGAGCATCCATATGCTCATGTTACTTCTGTAGCTCAATGTTCATGGAAGCTAGCATGATGCATTGAGCAACATTTGCATCATTTATCCACTTACGATACACAACATGTTCATCATTATGTGCATCACTAGCAGGTTCAATAGGCTTAGGTGAGTTAATCACGTATTCCAGCTTCTCAATCCTGAGAACAATTCTCAAGTTTCGAAGCTAGTCAGCATAATTAGGACCAGTCAATTTGTGAGCATCTAGTATGCTCCTGAGTGATAGTGCATAAGACATAACGTACAAAGTAAATCTGTAAATGATAAACACATAACAACACTTAGCAAATATTCGATTTCATTTCATAACACTATATGAATCGGGTCTTTATTCATAAGTGGCTCCCACTAGTTTTCCTAATTTATTCAACCCCCTACGTGAAAAATTAAGCATTCATAATGCTAGTGGAAATAGGGATCCTACATTCCATTACACAACCCCGGCTGTGGCACGAAACACCATGTAATGTTCAATAGGCAGACAACTCTTATCAATTATATCTAATGTTATTCCCTAATCAAACTTTAGCCTCTTGAATAATTGAGTCACGGCTGTGGCACGACAAACTCAATATTCTAAGTCAAGTCTAACCCAACATTCCGTACTATTGAATCAGTCCCCAAAGGCCCACGGCTGTGGCACGTAACGACCTTTAGATTCTTATTCAATGTACACATGTCTATGTAATAGACAAGTATTTCTTATTTCGAAATCAAAGCCCTCGGCTATGGCACGAAACGACAATGATTCAAAAATAAGAACTACTTTCTATCATGTTGGAAGGCTATGACCGACACAAGCCCGTTGTATCATTGGCCAATTAGTACTTGATATTATTTAATTTTAGAGGGATTATATTACATTACAATCATAATCATATTATAAAGAGATTCTTCCTTTTAAATTAAATATTTCAAATCAATAATCAATAATCAGATGATTCCCAGATCGGGTGGAGCATTGTTAAGAGGCGTCACTTAATAATCCTTTCTTACAGATAGAAATCTGTTGTTGACAGAATCATCCTTTCTCTCATATCGAAAATTCATATTCAATAACGTGTTTCACAAACACAAGAATCTCATAATTGTATTCATAATATTGTTATTAAGGTTATGAAACAATTTCACTATACTAGGTTGTCTAACAAACGCCTTATGTTTATTTAAGTTCACCTAAATCTATCATCGCATGATAAACTAAGCATATATCACATATATCAACATGAATAAACATCAAGGTAGGCATGTTATATCATCTAGCCCATTATTCTAAGCATTATACATCTCTATGTATCACATGAAGCATTTAAAAGCAACTTAAACAGTTAAAAATAGCTTTAAAACACTTCATGGAAATCTAAACAGTTCAAAACTTTTATATAAACTAAAATTGATCACTTCATTAGATCCGTCTCGAGAAAACAAATCCAACGGTATATTGCACGCCCAAAACGGAGTTACGAAACTCCCAGAAAATCAATTTTAATATCAACAGACGGGCTGTAACGCATTCCGGTGATGCGTTACACCCCTTTTAAGCCATTAAAGGGTGTAACGCATTCCGTGAATGTGCCACAGGTGTGTAACGCATTCGCATTCCCGGAATGCGTTACACCCCTATTTTTTTATTTTTTTTTGTTTTTTCTGCAGTAGCCGTCACTTTCTCCTCGAAAAACGTGCATGTCAGACCTGACCTCCTTCTCTTTCCGTGCAACACACAGACAGCAGACAGCAGAGCAGATGTACAAATAGTAGAAGTATAATATATATATATACTTACTTACAATTACATATATATACTTATATATTTAATTACGAATTTAATTGATACAACTTCAAAAATTCATAATAAAAAATCTATACATCATAAAATTATGAAAAAAATACCCAGACGATCTCAACACTTGTAGAACCCAGATCAACATTCAAAATTATTCTGAGAAACGATTTCTCATCAGACAAAATTAATCCATGATATAACTTGTAAAAATCATAATTAATTCATACAAGCACATAAAATTCTGAAATTTTTACCACAGATCTATATGTATACAACCTGTGCTCTGATGCCATTGTTGGATTTTTAACGCAGCGGGGGAATGGCAAAACACTTTTACACATATAAAATCCAAATAAAAGCATATAAATCGTGAATAAAAATTCGAGGGATCGAATCTAACCTTTAAAAATAATTCGGAGACAACGATCAGAGATCCTTAGCAGTTGCTCCTCAAGTGTGAAGCACTCCACCGGTATCCTCCAAGAAAACGATGTTAAGGAGGAGGAAGGAGGTGGAGAGAATTGGGTTTTCCAAACCTTTTGGGTTTTCGGGTTCGATGTGGGTTAGAATAAAATAGGGTCTATAATAGTGTATTTATAGACAAAATTTTCAGCTGAAATTTTCCCATAAATAATATTATTATTATCCCATTTATTAATCTCATTAATAATTAAAACACCTTTTAATTATTAATCCTTTTTCTAAACACTTTAGAAATAATTCTCTCTCTTGATTTAATTTCTAAAAATTAAATCCTTAATTAATAATATTAAGAACTTTTTTTAATTAATTTATAATCAATTAAATCTCATTTAATCAATTATTAAATTTGCCAATTAATTATTTATTTCACAAATAAATAATTATTAGCCATTATTAATTAATTCCTCCACCATTAAATCATTCTCTTTTTATGGTGTGACCCTGTAGGTTCAATATTAAGCCGGTAGTAGAAATAAATAATAATAAAACTATTTTATCATTATTTATATATATTCTCTAATTTATTAAATATGATTAATTAATTAATCACATTTATTCTACATCGTGAGGGATACTTCTCAGCATATCGCGACTATCCGAATAATATGAATTCACTGCTTAGAATACCAAGAACCTATTCAGTGAATAGTTACCGTACAATAAACTCCTTCTACCCTACAATGTCCCGATTAAATACAAGGCATGGATCTCGTGTCAAGCCTATCTAATTCAATCACTTGCTTACCATTTACTATGCGTAGTTCTATGCAAATTAGAAACTCCTTTCTAATTTCATACACTCTGGCCAGAGATTCCTGAACAAGCATAAGTGGATCAGCCTTGAACATTCGCTTCCTTCACTGGAAGGGGTAGATCCTTTATTGATCATACACTATCTTCGTGTACAAATTCCTATACCCAGAAGAGCCCTAATAATTGTCCCTGGAGACTAAGAACTAAACCAAAGCATAGTTCAGTGTACACAAGATGACTATGATGACCTCAAGTCTAAGGATACTTGTACAACTATCACTATGTGAACAACTGCTGACACGTGAGTGAACTCCATCAGTTGTTCAGCTGTGCGAGTCATGTTCAGTGAACTTATTCTGTAATAAGCACCTACATACTAGCTATAGTGTCACCACACAAATGTCTATGAGAACAGACATCCTTCATAATGAAGCAAGCATAGTATGTACCAATCTTTGCGGATTATTAATTACCAGTTAGTAATCCTATGACCAGGAACTATTTAAGTTTAGAGTTATCATCTTTTTAGGTCTCACTATTATGATCTCATCATAATCTATAAAAAGCTTTATTCTAAACTATGGTATATCTTATTTAAACACTTAAATAGATAGAGCCCGTAATAAAAACAAAACAAGTCTTTTACTAAAATCAATGAAATCAAAACAGATTATATAAAAAGTTATTCCTAAATCCTAATATATGATTGGACTTAGGACATATTCCTTTCAAATCCAGAAACCCGTATACTATGTCAGCAAAATTCTGCATGGTGCTAAGTTGAATTATTCAACTATTGAGAAATTTGCTCTAGCCTTCGTAATGGCTTCAAGAGAGTTATGACCTTACTTTCAGGCTCATCAAATTGAGGTGCTAACGAATCAACCCTTGAGAAATATCATTCATAGTCCCAAGGCTAGTGGGAGATTGATCAAGTGGGCAATAGAGCTGGGAGAGTTCGACATCAAGTATAAGCCACGGACGTCAATAAAAGCCCAGGCATTAGCTGACTTCGTGGTGGAATGTACCATACCCAACCAAGAAGTCGGGGGCAGGAAGATAACATACCTCAAGACAAGGAAGTTGATAAGGGGGATAAAGAGAAGGTTAATAAGGAAAAAGAATAATGGGTTCTCTATTTTGATGGAGCATCAAAAATGAATTCAAGTGGAGCAGGTTTGGTTTTACAAAGCCCTGATGGGTTCTTAATTGAGTATGCCATGAAGTTAGACTTCCCAACCACAAACAATGAGGCAGAATATGAAGCTTTGATAGCTAGTCTTGGCTTAGCAGGGACACTTAGAGTGAAGAACTTAAAAGTCTGTGGAGACTCGAAGTTGATCATATCCCAGGTGAAGGGAGAGTTTGAGGCAAGGAACGAAACGATGGCTAAGTATGTCTGCCTAGTAAGGGTCGTGATGACCCAGTTTGATGAATGCCATGTTGAGCACATTCCAAGGGAGGAAAATGCTAAGGCAGATGTGTTGTCAAAGTTTACTTCATCGGAGATGGAAGAAAGTTCTGGAAGTGTATACTATCGCATTTTGAAAACACGGAGCATTGATGTTAAGCTTGTGGCTCCTATAGGCATGGGGACATCATGGATTGATCCCATTAAGGCTCACATTCAAACCGGTTGGTTACCAAACGACGCTAATGAGGCACAAAAATTGGTTGTTCGAGCACTAAGATACTCTCTGATAGATAGAATTCTGTATAAAAGATCTTTCGTGGATCCCTACTTAAGATGTCTCAGGCCCGATGAGCCTCACTTAGCTCTTGAAGAAGTGCATGAAGGAATATGTGGGCAACACTTGGGGGGGCAGGGCCTTGGCTCATAAGATAACCCGTTTAGGCTTCTATTGGCTAGAAATGATGGCTGATGCCAAAGAATATGTGAAAAAATGTGACCGTTGTCAGAAGCACGCACCAGTTGTTAGACAACCCCCCCGATATACTAACCTCTATTAACTCGCCCATCCCCTTTGCTATGTGGGGAATGGATATACTAGGGCCCTTCCCCATGGCCACGATACAAAGGAAGTTTCTGATTGTAGCCATTGATTATTTTACCAAGTGGATTGAAGCCAAACCCTTGGCCAAGATCACAACTAAGCAGGTTGCACAATTCCTGTGGGAAAGTATTATGTGTCGGTATGGAATTCCCCGCATCCTAGTCACTGACAATGGAACACAGTTCAATAATGAGGAATTCAAGAAATATTGTGAGGAAAATTAAATTGAGTTGCGATTCACATCCGTGGCTCACCCGCAAGCCAATGGGCAAGCGGAAGTGGCAAATCGAATAATCCTGGATGGACTATAGAAGAGGATCGAGAAGTCAAGGAATAACTGGGTGCATGAAATACTCCCCATACTATGGGCCTATAGGACTACCTGTAGAGTCACGACTGGAGCAACTCCCTTCATGTTAGCATATGGTGCAGAAGCAGTTGTTCCTGTAGAGATCTCACATTCCTCCCCCAGGATTCAAGCTTTCAATGTTGAGGAAAATGAAGAAGGGCAAAGGTTATCCCTGGATCTAATTGACGAAGTATGAGATGAGGCACATGCGAAGATAGTGGAATATCAGAAAAATAGCTTCGTTCTACTACAACCTAAGGGTCAAAGAAAGGTTCTTCAAACAAGGTGACTTAGTCTTGAGGACAGTGGAAGCTTCTGGTGTAGGACAGAAAGGGAAACTTGCCCCAAATTGGGAAGGGCGGTACAAAGTCAAGAGCGTTCAGGGTAGAGGAACCTACAAGCTGGAGACTATGGATGGTTTTGAAGTCCCGAGAACTTAGCATGCCCAAAACCTGAAGGTTTATTATGTGTAGAACAGTTAAAGTACGATTCTCACTTGTTAGTATGACAAGTAGGTTTAAAAGCACCTTGAAACTTTGCTTGCTTAGGAGTTTTTTATATAGAAGATATGTTTAGATTTTATCAGGGTTGAACCCATTTCATATAAGGAATCAAGAATACTAAGTTATAATATAAAGCCTTCGACTTAATCTCAGCTTATTAGATTGATGCATTGTGAAGGATAAAACCAAGTTATAGACTTGAGTTTGAAAAATCGAAAGAAAAAATACGACGATACTTGGGCAAAATATGACTGAAATTAATAAAAGTCAACTACAAAGTTCAATATTATCTAAGAAAGAAGAAATACATAAAAACTTAGGCCTTGGAAGGTTGGGATTCTTCGGAACCACTATCCGAAGTCTCCTCGGATGTCTCTTCAGTCGGTCCCTCGGAAGTCCCCTCGGAAGTCTCCGCAGAGGTTCCCTCGGAACTATCTTCGGGCTCTTTGGATACTGCAGGAGACGCTGGTTTAGGAGACGCTGGCTTTGGAGGCTCTTCTACCCTGGCCTTTTTTATAACGGGCTCAGGTTCCTCTGAAGAAGAAGATTCCTCCTCTTCAGAGCTGGATTCGAGCTCCTTTCTCTTTTGGCCTTGGCCTTGACTCCCCGATGGGCCATCCTTGATCAAATCAGCGAGCTTATCTGTAACGCCCCCAAGTGCTGGAACTCGCACAGGGCAAGGGAAGGAGGATTGTTCAAGGACTTCTGGAAACTCGTCCTGAATGGCCTCCAGAGCGGCGTCCCAGCCTTCCTTATAGCTGACTGGATGAAGGAGGGCATCATGCTCCACCATTAAATCCTTGAACTCCTGAGTGTCCATCCAGCCGTCAAAGGCTTTATCCTTTTGAGCCTTGAGGATAACATTTTCAGCCCGGGCCGTTTCCAAGTCAGAAGTAGATGAGGCAAGTTGGGCTTCAAGGGCCTCAATTCTTTGGCTGGCCTCCTCCAGCTTCTTGTTCGCATCCTCGAGGCCAACCTTCCAAGCCTTGGCTTGGCGAATCGTACCTTGAAAATGAACGTTCGCCTACAAGATACACAGTAAAGGTAAGAAATGAAAAAAGTCAAAAAGGCAAAAAAACTACGATTGGCAAAGGAAAAAGACGTACCGTCGCCAAAGCCTGAGCTCCGAAAAGCTCGTGAGCCTCCAAGTCCCGTTGAAGGACAAAGTCTTGATAGTCAACCGGGGAAACGGAATGCATAGACCATTCTTTGGCAAGAGCTGTGTTGCCAACAATCGAATCCTTGCCCCGGATTCCCCAAACAGGTTGGAAGTAAGACCCTGGTTTTTGCTTGGTACGTAAAACTTGGCTGGGGCCTTCTTCGCCTGGTTCTTTTGCCTGGAGTAGGAACTCCGGGAAATGATCCCCAAGGCGCAGGTCTTTAGAGACCTTTCCAGCACGCTTCATCCTGGTCATTTCCAGGTCTTTAGACTTTGTAGCCTCCTCAATTTTCTCAGCCACTGCAACAAATAAGATAAGTTGAGAAATTAGCAAAGTAGAAGATAGAAGTAACGAAAACAACTAGATAAGGAAGGAAACGTACTCTTCTTAGGGACGGGAGAAAGGCCGGGTTCTACAAGAACGGTCTCCCTGATAAGATCTCAAGAATGGGAAGTCCCATTATCTTGCGTAAGGAGGTTGAAAGCTCTGTTCTCCTCCTCAGACAAATTGTATCGTTTGGGCTCCCATCTACGGCTAGCCCAAAAGATGAGCGAAATAGGGTGCCCCAATCGCCACCTTCCCAAATGACAAATAGAAAATCTTTCTTCCACCCCAAGTTGTTGTCAGGGATGGACTTCCCGTTCACTATGTGGGGAACGGTTGGGCGCTGGTTTAAAGAAACCCACCCCGAATTCTTGTCAAGACTGTTCTTGAACTGGAAAATCTTTCTAAAAACAGCAACATAGGTAGAGACATTGTGCTTGGCACATTGTGACAGATAGCACAGAATCAACCTCCAAGAGTTAGGAGGGAGTTGGCAAGGGCTGATGCCCATATCAGCTAACAAAACAGGGATGAATGGGTGAAAGGGGAGTCTAATACCCGCCCTTAAAGTATCCCTGTAGACGCATAGTGCATCTTTCCTCCACTGACAGCCCTGTCGGCCGGACCTGCAAGAACTAGCTTGAAAGGATCCTTGATTCTGAAACAACCGCTCAACTTGTCCAGCTCCTTTGGATCCCGCAAGGCACTGATATGGTCGTGCGTGTCTAGATGCGCATGTGACGGGTACTCGTCCCCTCGGGTGTTGATCATATCAATCAAGGAAGTGTACCTTGACCGAATGGGGAATTCATTGGAATTTCTGACCATATTCATCTTAGCCAAACGGGTCATTTTCTTATCAGGCATCTGGAAAAAAAGGCACATAAGGAGATAATTTTAAAATGAAAACTATGCAAAAACAAGCGCAAGAACAAGTCTTACCTGAAGTAATGCTCCTAAAAAAGGCTTTGGGGCTTAAGATACTCCGACCTAACTGTTATTGCTCTGAGATTCTTAACAGAAGAAGAAAGAAGGAGAATTTAGAAATGAGAAAGTGAGGAGCAGTAGACTCTACTCACTCCTTTATATAGGAGAAAAAGTGAAGGTGAAGGGACGAAAAGCCCAGTAAGGATATAGGCCCAAAGAAAAAAAGCCTAGAAATGGAACATTCCAGAATATTCCAAGGAAATCCAAGGAAATCCAAAGAAATTAAATAAAAATTCCCGAGAATTCTAGAGAGGGTGTTTTAATATATTAAGCCCAGATTAATAAGAGGCCCAATGGGAGGCCCAAATCCAATTAGGAGTTGGAAAAATAAAAAGCCCAAATCCAATTAAGATTTGGAAAAATAGAAGGCCCAAATCCAATTAGGATTTGGAAAATAGAAGGCCCAAATTAAAGCCCTAAAAAAGATAAGGCCCAATCCAAATTGGATAAGAAGGAAGCCCAATAAGACTAGGATTGAGGTCGAGTTCCAAGTCGTGAATTCTTCTCGAATTCTTTCGAACAGACACCCGAAAATTACGGTTATAATAGACCAGGATTGAGGTCGAGTTCAAAATCATGAATTCTGCTCAAATTCTTTCGAACAGACACCCGAAAATTACGGGTATAATAGACCAGGATTGAGGTCGAATTTCAGCTCGTGAATTCTGTTCGAATTCTTTCGAAAAGACACCCGAAAATTACGGGTATAATAAAACTGGATTGAGGTCGAAAGCCAGACCAGGATCGAGGTCGAATTCCTGAATCAAGCACAATACTTTTCAAGAATGGGGTGCAAAAACCTAGACTAAAATCCAGGTCGAAGAATCGACTAGGATCCTGGTCGAAACCCAGGTCGTGAATCCTAGTCGAAATCTAACGACCAGGAAACAAATAAGCATAGAAGTCTCGACTAAGATCTAAGTCGAAGGTTCGACTAGGATCCTGGTCGAAACCCAGGTCGTGGATCCTGAAACGACCAGGAAGCAAAGAAAGACACTAGTTTTCGACCAAAATCCAGGTCGAAGCTTCGACTAGGATCCTGGTTGAAAGCCAGGTCGTGGATCCTAGTCGACGTCCTTCGACTAGGATTGGAAAGCTGGCCCAAAATTCGACTAAGATCCAGGTCAAAATTTCGAGAAGGATCCTGGTCGAAAAAGGGTTGAAAATTTGAGAATATTTGTGAAAAATTGCAGAAAATGTGAAAAAAATCTCGGAAAAAAGGGAAAATTCCTGAAAAATACCAGAAAACTCCTAAAAATTGGGAGAAGGTAAGAAAATAGAAGGGGAAGTTTTTAGATGACCCTGAAGCCACGTACAAGGCAAATCGTTGTAAGCGTGTAGGTCGCTCCACAGTTTACGCAAAATGATACCCTGGAAGGGAATGAACGAACTTAACTTTTGCGAAATCTTATACGGTTTCCCAAAAGTTGGGGGGCAAATGATAGGGATAAATAAATCCTAATTATGTAATTAAATATTACAGTAATTATACATGATTTGGGTTGCTAGGCTCAATAACAAGATGTATGACATTCAGACCAAAAAGGTTAACACATTGATCAGGTCTGATGGACCAGATCAGGTCTGATGGAACAAAGAAGGCCCAAAAACCTTGAATATTAATTAATTTCATAATTAATTAATAAGGGAAAAATCAGCTATTGAAAAGAGTCCCAATTAGGACATAAATCCTTGCAGATTAGCCTCTAAGGGACCTAGAAGGATAAGGAATCAGTTTCCTACTATTTAGGATCCCAAAGTCCATTCTAATTCAGAGACTTGATCACCAAGTCTCCTATACCAAGTCCAATTCAAGGACCTCCAACATCTATATAAGGGGTCTTATCCCCACAAATCAGAACTACGTTTTTTGGCTTTATTCTCTAATTCACATAGATACGTAGGCATCTCGTAAAGGCAGAGTTAAGCTACGAAACACGAGAGCAGCCATTAAAGGCCTTGAGCTCCCGTACCTTAGCAATAAATACAGCAAATAATAATCTTAGTTTTTTATCCATAACAATTATAAATTTCATAAAATATGAGTTTCATAATTTTTTAGGAATTATGGAATTAAATACCGATTTTACAAATAAATGCAATCAGAAAATCATTTAAAAATAAATAATTAATGAAATATTGATTTCTCAATTTTATAAAATCCCAAAAATAGTTATTGAAATTTTAAATCATAAAAACAATTTTAGAGACAATCCAAATATTTATGAAAATAAAACTGCAATGAAATCAATTTTAAATGTGAAACAAAACAATACAACTCAATAGTAATTTGCATAATTCAACCCTATACCGCAATGAATCACACATAAATAATAATAAACAACACACAACTGTAAAAACTATTACACATATTTTATATAACTAATTAATCAACAATTACACTTTTAAAATAATACAAAATATACGAGTCGTTATATCCTTCCCCCCTTAAAAAGATTCTGTCTCCAGAATCCGACTTAACTAAACAAATGTGGATATTTATCAAGAATGTCAGACTCTAACTCCCAAGTAGACTCTTCTACTCGAGGATTTCTCCAAAGTACTTTCACAATGGGGATGGACTTATTTCTAAGGACTCGCTCTATACGATCTAAAATTTGGATTGGTTGTTCCATATAGGACAAATCTGGCTGAAGTTAGATCGGTTCGTACTCTATAACTTGATTCGAATCAGTAATATATGGCTTAAACATAGATACGCGGAACACATTATGGATATGCTACAATTGCGGCGGCAACGCTATCTCGTAAGTGACCTTTCCTATTTTCTTCAAAACCTCAAATGGTCCTATAAATCTGGGGCTAAGCTTACTTTCTTACCAAATCGCACTAATCCTTTCCAAGATGATACTTTTAGCAATACCAGTGACCCTACCTCGAAGCTCATATCTTTTCGATACAAATCCGTATTCTTTCTCTGTCTATCCAGGGCTGCTTCTAACCTTTTCCGAATCTATAGCACTGCATCTTTGGTCTGCTGAACTAGCTCAGGACCTAACACTTTTTTCTCTCCTACTTCATCCCAATACAATGGTGATCTACACTTGCGTCTGTACAAATCTTTATAAGGCGACATTCCAATACTGGCATGATAGCTATTGTTGTACGAGAATTTAATTAGAGGCAAGTGTTCGTCCTAATTTCCTTTGAAATCCAAAACATAAACTCTTAACATATCTTCTATGGTCTGAGGGTGATAGGCGGTACATATATTCAACTTAGTTCCTAGACATTCTTGGAATTTGATCCAAAACCTTGAATTGAATCTCGGGTCTCGATCTGATACGATGGACACAGGAACTCCATGCTTGGTCACTATTTCATCCAAATACAACTTAACTAGCTTTTCTAAAGAATACCTTTCATTGATCGGGAGGAAATGTGCTGACTTTGTTAATCTATCAATGACTACCCAAATAGCGTTGTGATTAGCTCTCGTCTTTGACAATCCTACTACAAAAATCCATTACAATCTCTTTCCACTTCCACTAGGGAATCTCTAAGGGTTGTAACAATCCACTTGGCCTTTGATGTTCCACTTTCACAGTCCGGCACACATGATATTTGCTAACCCAGTTTGTAATATCTTTCTTCATTCCTGGACACTAGAAGTTCTTCTTTAAATCTTGATACATCTTAGTGCTACCAGGGTGGATAGAAACCCGAGAGTTATGCGCTTCGTGCAAAACTTCATTCTTCAGTTCGTCACATTGGAAATCCAAATTCTGGAAGAGAATCTAAGCATACCTTGACTATCCTTTTGGGTACATGGTTCTTCTCTTGTCATATTATCCAATAATTGTCCCATAACTCCCTCTTGACATATTTTAATATTATCCATCAATGCTGGTTGAAAGGTAATCTCGTATAACTGCTCCTTAACTTCTCTTGGTACTCAAACTTCAATTTCCATCTATTCTAAGTCTCGTGAAAATTCTTCCGCAATCTGGACCATATTTAGTCTCACTTTTCTGCTTAAGACGTCAGCCACCACATTGGCCTTACCTGGGTGATAATTAATGGAACAGTCATAGTCCTTGATTAACTCTAACCATCTTCTCTGTCTCATGTTCAAGTCCTTTTGAGTGAATATATACTTCAGGATCTTATGATCCGTGTAGATATCACACTTTTCTCCATAAAAATAATGTCTCCACAATTTTAATGCAAAAACTGTAGCTTCCAACTCAAGATCATGGACTTGATACTTCTGTTCCTAAGCTTTCAATTGTGTGGAGGTATAAGCGATGAATTTATCATGTTGCATTAGTACACAACCAAAACCCTTTAAAGAAGCGTCACAATAAATCATAAAGTTCCCCGTCTCATCTGGCAATGCTAGTATTGGAGCTGACACTAATCTCTTTTTCAGTTCCTGGAAGCTTTCTTCACACTTCTCCGTCCAAATGAATTTTCCATTCTTCATGGTTAGCTTGGTTAACGGAGATGTGATCTTAGAGAAGTCCTTTACAAATCTTCGATAGTATCCTGATATCCCAAGAAAAATTCTCACTTCCTTTGGAGCCTTTGGTTGCTCCCACTTGGATACGGCTTCAATCTTTATAAGGTCTACCTTGATACCTTCTTTGCTTACCACATGTCCAAGAAAGTGTACCTCTGTAAACCAAAACTCACACTTGGAAAACTTTGCATACAGTTGTTTTTCTCTCAACCTTTGAAGGGCAATCCTTAGGTGCGTTGCGTGATCTTCTGGAGTCTTTGAATAAATGAGGATGTCATCAATAAATACAATAACAAACTTATCCAAGTACTTGTAACGCCCCCAAATCCGGGTCAACGGATTTGGTCATCACTATGAAACCTCAATCCAAATTAACCTATTTAATTAAAATGCAAATGCCAGCGGAAGATATTTAGCATCTATGACCCCAAACTAATCCAAGATCTTTTAAGGTTACAGTTCTAGAAACAAGAATTCCAAATTCCACAAATAATTTTTTTACTTTTTCTTAAAACTCTTTTCAACATATTTCAAAACTCAAAACCTAACCCGCTAGTATAACTTAGAAAAGAAGTATACTAGTCCCAAATATACAATAACAACTACAATATAATATAATATAAACAATTTTACATTATAGAACTTACACTAGTCTGCAAAACCTGGACCAACCACCTTCCAAAAGCTTCTTCTTTGCTTCCTTGAATTACGCAGCTAAACAGCGCTAGCTAATTCTCACTGGAGGTTAAATTTAAAAACAGGCAAGTATGAGTGGAAGAAATGCTCAACAAGTTCATTATAGCATATATATGGTTGTTTTGATATAAAACTGACAACTGCATTAGAGCAGAACATTTAAAAATCATAATTGCTGAATCAGAAAATTTAGTTAGGAATCAGGTAATTGTTTTTCAACTGTATTCAATTTTTTTATATTTTCGAGCGAAATGATCCAGCAATACTTTGAATCTGGATGAGAATAAAACTCGTAAAACTGTGTTTACGGAAATATCGTAAACAATACTAACATGAAACAATGATTATGGAGTGAATCATAAACTCATTCAAACTCGACTCTTGATATTAATACTCATTTTGATGTCATGTCAAATTAGATATTAATATGAACTTTGATGCTCACAACATACCCGCACTAAAATATGGAAGTCAACATCAATCTCTGCATTAATACCACCTTTGATATTTAACAACAACTTAAATATCAACATCAATCAGAAACTGAATCAAAACTATATTTCACCTTTATTAAAAACCAAAACAGTTGATAAATCATCTATTCTATAATTATCAAAAGCAATATAATAATTTAGATTAGAATTCTTGAACGACGGTGTGTTGGCACCGGTGATCAGCCGCGGAGCAACACCGGTATGCCGAAGCATATCCAATTAAATAAATGGGGGCACCCAAGGCACATATCGGCCTAAAGGTATTATATCCTGTATAGTACCTAAATCTCCGCTGGACCGCCGCCACAGCCTCTTACGCGATTTGTGATCATCCAATCTTAAAATGTTTTATTGAGAGGGGTCATAATACTCGACACCCTTATAAATTTTAGTCGCCCATTTACTTGGGCAGAAAACCCAAAACAATGTCATATTTCTCCAAATCCGAAACATTTATAAATCCGATAGTTGGATAAGTAAAACACTTGACTATTCTGAACATAGAATAACAGATAAGTACTTGCATAAATGAAATCTTTTATTTCAACGATATGTAACACATTTATCTATTCAGAACTGAGAATAGAGAAGCAATACTTGCATAACAGGATTCAAAATATATATCACTTAAACGATAAGTGAAGTCAGGGGTACTTGCCTTTGAGATTTAGCAGTTATTCACACTCACAATGGCGCATCTATTCTGATATTCTGTCTCAAAACATCACGGTCCTTCTTTTCAACACTTTACTGATATGCTGCTCCTGTGATTTCTAGAATCCAGATATCCAATACCATTCCATCTAATTATTTATCCAACATCTTGTCTTGATCAACTCGAATGATCCGTATCTATAATTAAAAGATATAACTTTAATGATCTAAACGATAATTACTCGACGAACTGCGCGTCAAAACCCTATCGTCTACCCATACAATAGCCCACACATAAAGGAAACAGTCAAACATAAGACTCTTGACTCATGTACGCACATAATTCACATAACATATAAACATATAATCCACATATCACATAATTCATATCACATGCCTCGGTTCATCAAAAGGTTCGACACAATACATTTATAACTGAAATCGGGTAAAATATGATTTATCGATCAATAATCGACTCAGAACGACTCGCAAAATAAGCAACCTTTCGAAACAAAAGAATTTGGGTCTCGAAAGTATTCTTAATGAAAGCAGAATATTTTTCTGAGTCTAGACGCGTTCGTTTCGTATTAAACGGACAATCGGTCTATATTCTACGAATAAAATAAGAATAATTCAATTAATAATAATATTAATTGAATATTGAATACCTTTATATAATCTTAAAAGCTCAAAATAATTTTAGAATATTATTTGGCTCAATTATAAATATTTACACTTCATTTAACTATTTATAAGTCAAATTAATTGATTATATAAATTAATAAATTAATTAAATGAATAAATATTTAATCAAAACAAATTATAAATTATTGAATCAAATTATGATTTTCAAAAATAATAAAAGATAATAATTTAAAATTGAAATTAATATTTTAGAAAAAATTTTGAAATAACGTCTTTGTAAAACGGACTTTTCCCAGAGTTAGAACCCCTCAAAATCAATTCCAAATAATACAATCCAACTATACTCTAATAAATCAATAAATTTAAAACACACTATAATATATATTTGCACATATAAACACGCCAGAAATGAAAAACATGGTCAAAAGTGACTTCTACAACAACTTCTAAAAATTATGAAATAAATATATAAACACTAACATGATATAATATACCCAAGTACAAAATTAGAATCTCGAAATCCTTACCCAAAATAAATTCTGATCAGCCAAAGAGATTATTTGATGTCCGGAAAATATCTCCAAAAAAATCCGAAATTAATAGCCGTAGACATACACACGCTGAAATATCATGTGGAGTAATCAACACCGTCAAACTCCTTTTATACGCCCCGAAAATAAATTAAAACGAAAAATATGATTCGCGAATTTTCTTCTTAAAACCTCTCAATATATATACCTGTGCGTAGGTATCAAAGTGCTGATCGTTTATATATATAAAAATTGAAATTTGGATGTACGGTTTGTAAGATATTAATTTTTGAAAATTAAAAGTATAAAATGTTACAAGGAATAAAGAGAGTAAATAGAGACTGAGAAGAAAGAGAGTGGCAGAGAGGGAAGAGAGCCGGGGGTGAGGGGAGGCCCGGGTGGAGGAAAGGAAACAGGCGAGCGAGAAAAGAGAGTAGAGTCGCAGATGAGGTCCTGGTTTCGTGGTTTATCTGTTGTTTTTTTAACAAAAACATGTTCAACAATAAACGAGGCACGTGTCCCTGCTTTGACACGTGTCCTCTAATGACCTGAAGGGTAATTTTTGACTCGCATTTTACTACATTAAAGATATAATTTGCGAGTACAAATAAATCAAAAAATTCCCAAAATAATCTTAAAATTCCCGAAACATTTGAAAAATAATAAAATAAAATTTTCATAATTTTTAAAAAAATTTGACTCGCGCGCTATACCCGCATTTTACGATTTAACGAACAAATGTGTGACTAAATATAACCAAAAAAATTACCAAAATAATTCTAAAATTCTCGGAATAATTAAAAACTAGTAAAATAAAATTTTCATAATTTTTAAAATATTTTTGAATCGCGCATTGTATCAGTATTTTACGTTTTAACAAAAAATGTGCAGGTAAATATAATCCGAAAAACTTCCGAAACAATTATAAAATTCTCTAAATATTCAAATACTAACAAAATATAAGTTTCATAATTTTTGAAACATTTTGGAATTTAATACTGAATTTACCCTTATATATCGGATCCAAAAATAGGTTAATTAGTAGTTAAGTAACTATAAAAATGATACAATTTAATACCAGATTTGGATAATTATCAAAACCGAGCTTCTTATAAAATACCCTATGAGAAAATATGTAAAAATATTCCGTCGCTCGAGAAAACGGGTTTTATTGATCTACCAAAATGATTATCGTTTCGAAAATTTTGTGCCGGGACTCGTGCTGGTTAAACCGTACTCCGGATCAAAAAAGTTAAAACACGGAAAATGTTCAGAATAATCAAATTAGGTTAGCATGAAGTTTTTCGAAGAGTTCCGGGTTGTCCAAACGCAAAAAATGATTGAAGTTGGACGATTCCCGGCTTTATAAAATTGTTTTATAGTTACTCAGAAAATAATTATTAAATCTATAATCCTTATAAAATCATATAACAATCCAAAAATTACCAGAAAAATATCATAATTATCTTTACTTTATTCTGGATGTATTAAAAATCAAAATACTTACACTTTATCACATATAAAAACCAAAATATAAATATCAATTATCAGATAATTCACCAAAATTACCATAATAATCACATGATAATTATTTATTGATAAAAATAATTGCTCGATATTTCACGGATATTACAAAACAATTTCAATTTATCGATATCAATAAGATCGACTTTCAAATAACTTTTAAATAATACATTTAAGTAAATATTTTCAGAAATTAAAAAGGATCAATATAACACTTAACAATCAGCACATTACCATTTAATAACACCAACTCGTCCACAAAGAATAAAATATCCACCATTTTATTCCTTATAAATCATAAAAGCACATATATATTCAAATAATAATAATTATTCTAAAACTACGGGATATTACAATACTCCTTATACACCCGGTTCATTAAATCCATAAAAGTCGTTGGTGCATTGGTTAATCCAAACGACATTACTAAGAACTCATAATGGCCATACCTTGTTCAGAATGCAGTTTTGGGTATATCTTCCGACTTGATCATCAGTTGATGGTAGCCAGATCTTAATTCGATCTTTGAAAAACAGCACGCTCCTGTAAGCTGATCAAATAAATCGTCAATCCTCCGCAAAGGATACTTGTTCTTTATCGTCAACTTGTTCAGCTCCCTATAATCAATGCATAACCTCATACTTCCGTCCTTCTTCTGTATGAATAACACTGGAGCACCACACGGAGAAACACTCGGTCGGATAACTCCTTTATCCAATAGGTCCTGGAGTTGCTTGGCCAATTCCTTCATTTCCACTAGAGCCATTCGATCTGGAGCTTTAGAAACTGGTTCGGCTCCTGGTATCAAATCAATAGAGAACTCTATTTCTCGATCAGGTGGTAATCCTAGCAATTCTTCCGGAAAGACGTCGAGATATTCTCTGACTGTGGGAATCTCATCCAAAGTAGGGGTCTCTTTCTTAGAGTCCACCACATAAGCCAAATACGGTTCACATATTTGCCGTAACAATTTATTTGCTTGCAGTACTGAAAGAAACTTCTTGTCCTGCATGTGTCCTTGATAGCTTATCCTTACATTATCTTTGTTATACATAACAACTGTCTTTTTCTTACAGTCAATATTCTCCTTATACAGAGACAACCAATCCATGCCTAAAATAACATCGAATTCTCCTAACCCAAAAGGTATTAAGTCGGCGGGAAAAGAATGTCCTGAAATCTCTATGGAGCACTTAGGACAAAATTGACTTACATGCACTTTATCCTTATTAGTCACCTCTATGGTCAAAGGTTCATCTTGGTCTTCCGACATTAATTGCATTTTATTCACACAGTTCATGGATACAAAATATTTGGACGCTCCCGAATCAAATAGAACGTTAACAGGCACAAAATTAAGAGAAAGCGTACCTGCAACTACATTGGAATCCTGAGCCGGAGATTTCTTAGTCATTTTAAAAGTTCTAGCTCTGGCGGTACTTGTTGATGGTCCTTGGGATGCACTTCTCCCTACACTGCCCTGGGTAACTGATCTGCAGTTCCTAGCAATAGGCCCCACTTTGTCGCAGTTGAAACAGGTTACTCCTTGGTTCTCGGATTTGCACTTAGTGGAATAATGACCCTTCTAGCCACACTTGAAATAATTGACGTTCTCTTTGCACTGACCACTGTACTTCTTTCTACATGTCTTGCAGTTGACCAATTGCTTGTTGAACTTTCTCGGAGTAGAACTGACTGAGGTAGTACTGGGCCTAGCTTGTGGGAAATTTTGTCTCCTAAAATTTCTGTCTCTATTCCTTCCAAACCATCGCTGAAACTTCTGAGTTACTCCTTCTTGTTCTGACTTTGCAGGCCCACCTTCAAACTTTCTTTTCTTCTCACCTTTTTCCTTAAAAGCTAACCTCTGGTCACTTTCTAATACCAAGGCAGCCTGAACTACCGAAGTATATGTCTTGAGTTGTAAAGCTACAACTCCACTCCTAATCTCTGGCTTCAATCCTTGTTAAAACCGCTTCGCTCGCTGAGCTTCCGAACTCACATACTCTGGTGCTATACGAGCCAACTTCGTGAATTTGGCTTCGTACTCTGTGACACTTCTATCTCCTTGCTTCAAGTCTAAAATGTAATAACCCCAATTTTTGAAAATTTTTGAAACCTTGATGAATATTAACTTTTGCTGACTACGCTGATTAAGGAAAATTATCATACCACGCTATATATGAGTACTGTTATGAAAATTCGAAGATCGTATTAGTATTCCATAAAGTAAATGAGTGTATGTAAAGGTCATTAGAATTCGAATCCGGACCCTTTGATTTTTCCCGAAAATCCACCAGATACCGAAAGAATTAAGTATAAGGTAACATGATTAAAAGGATTTAAATTCAAGGATTATAAGAGAGGATCATTAAAGGAGTATAAAATATTAAGAAAGGTTTAGGGAAGCCCAGGTAATAAGATCCCGGATATGATCCCCCAAATTATTAACCGGAACGAGAGTTAAGAGAACCGTAAAATAAATAAGCGACCAAGAACCAAGCTTATACAAGAATCCAAGGGATTATGACAACAACAAACAACAAGATAAAGACATGTGGCAAATTGATGACATAAGGAGGGTGATGTAAGCAAGATTAGTAGATATTTTGCTTAGGTTGAATTGTGGCCACACAAAGTTAACCAAAGCTTACATCCACCACACAATTGATCAAAGACAAACAAGAAGCATTTCCATTTCTCATTTCTTCAATATTGCTCTCGGCCAAAACAATAAAAGCAACTTCAAACTGCCATATCTCCTTCAATACTCACTCAAATATTATGTTCTATAGCTCTTTGGAAAGGTATTGAGATGGTCTACAACCATTGTTCACATGTCTTGTCGAAATAATATGGTAAGACCCTCATTTTTATAGTTCTTTCAATCGGACTTTTAGAAACTTCAAAACCTAACTTTGTGTTTTCTTGATTGTTTGTGAGATCCAAGCTTGTATAAGGATTAATCAAGGTTTTAAGGCTTCCTAGCAACTTTCCCCTCACAAATAAAGGTATAAAACTTCTGGACCTTTAAGTACTAAGTTTATTGGCTTGAATTTTGGGATGGTTTGGATGGATGATTAGTTGTTTGAATGATTAAGTATGAATTGATCTTTGATTGTTAAGTAGATTAGTTGATTATGGAGATGGTATAATATTGAATTGGATTGAGGATCTTGAGCTTGTTTTGGCTAAGATCAGTAGCCTAGGTTCGAAACTTGAACTTTTGGATGCATTGTAGTTGGATGGGATTGATTTGGAGTGGTAAAAATATTGGAAATCGCTAAGTTCTAGCCGTCATAGTGCCCCATTTTCCTTAACTATTTTTGTGCTTAACATTAGGACCCGTGAACTCACTGTAAGCTTCTGACCTTTGCCATGTTTAGATATTTCATGTTACGAGCTTCGTTTTGATATGTCATTTGCCTAAATCCAAGTTATGAGCGATGAGAAATGACCGTTTTAAGTAACGGCGTTTCGTGAGCGAACCCCGAAACCTCGAGTAACTTTGAGACCATAATTGAGACCCTTAAATGATTAATCGAAACACGAAACAATTATGTAAGGTGGATTAGGCAGTTGGTAAAGTACTCGCGAAAGAGTCGCATTAAAACGTTTAATGGTTAATTTATTAAAATTAGCGGAGCCAAGGGTACGCGAGCAAATAACGCAAATCGTCAAGCGTATAAGGACCGTTAGGGTATGAGTGAGTTTTGACTAGTTTCTTAAGCGACCATGGTCTAATTCCGGCTTATGTTGTTGTTCATAGGTTACCGGACCCACTCTAAGCTTAAGTCTACCCCAGAACGCTCAAGCAAGTTTTCAACCCATTATACTGTTGTTGTGATGTAAATATATTGATGCATTATCTTGAGATAAGTGCATGACTGTTATTACAAAATCTTGTGATATATTGGAGCATGTTGATATGGTATATATATGCATGTTGTAAAATCTTGATATTCTATTATCAATTCAAATGCTTATAAACTGCAGAATACCTATGCTAAAGATAAGCAGTAGTTGGGTATACCTTTAGTATAGGGGACCCATAGGTGAACATTTTTCTAAACCGGGAGTCGATGTTCCCAAGTATAATATATGTATATTTATATATATATATATATAGTTTTCTATAACTATTAATCGAATAAGGTATATTCGATGGTTTTGAATAATAATCAAACTTATTTTCGATTATTCAAATTAGGATCGTACTTTCGTATAAGTATATCTTTTGTTGTATGAGTTTTAAAACTTCTACTTCAATTATTTTTAATAAATATTATCCTTTATGGAAATATTATTTAAATAATAATATTCAGATATTTTCTAATATATCGGGATTGATTTATTTTATTAAATCATCATTAGTCTAAACATTCTTTAAAATGTTTTCGAGTCTTCAAAATGATTTTAAAAGTTAGAGCGGATCTCAAAACTCGTTTTCAAATTTAAGATCTCCCTTTCGAAGGGGACTTGAATACTCGCTCAAAAATCTTAAGGATCCGGCTCTGTGGTGTATTTTATATTCACAACAAAGTTGCTATTTTGAGAAAACAATTTGATTACTTGCCCAATATTCGGGAAGTAAGTCCATCTAATTGGGTCGGCATAAGCGACAGGCCGGGGTACGGTCTATGAAGGTGTAAGAGGCTGGGTGACAGTCCATCCACGCTTGAGTGGCCGGGTAACGATCTAGCGCGAGGTCCTAATGCGGCCAGGGTGATGACCGGCGAGGAATTCATCCATCCACAGTAGAAAAGGTTACTTTATGAGTATCTTTGCCAGATCAGCAAGATATCGGGTTTATGCCAAAGTTTTCTTCTTTCCAAATTCATTGGGTATTATAACTCTATTTATATTTTTCATAACAGAGGGTTTCAAGGAATGTATGAAATATATATATGGGTGTGTATATATATCGGGAATTAATTAAGTATCTAGTAACTTTATTTCTTTAAATGATATTTCAAAGACTGAATCTATTCAAGTCTTATCTTGTAGTCTCATCTATGTGATGAACTTTTGAAACTGATTATACCTTGAACGGTGGTAGTTAAAGTAGTATTCAGAAAAGATATAAGTATATTGGAGTATCTTGTAACTTCATCTTTTCAACTTATATCTAGTAAATGATTATCTTATGCATGACAAAGATTTTCAGAAAAATATTGAGACAAGGTTAAATATATGAGATCACCTTGCAACGATACTTTTATACAGTTATAAACTGCAACTCTGTGTATATTATGCATGGAAAAGGACTTCCAAAATTTTGAAAAGTATATATATACATATATACTGAATATTTTGTGACTTGGTCACGTTAAGATATCAAACTTGGTTCATTTCTGCTTGACCAAGACTTTCATGAGTACTATGAAGATGCTCATATATTATTAATTATTATACATGTTATTTCGGTGGGCTTGTTGCTCACCCTTACTTTATTATTTCATCACACAACAACAGCTAGACAAGATGAACAGGACCAAGCTCCCATTCGCGAGCGGATAGGAAATGTTCCGCAGTTTCCTATAGGCGTTGATGCCGCTGTAGATGAGGTAGGAAGTACCAATAGGCTAGGTTTTCAGCTGTTGATGTAACAGACTTATGTATATTTATAAACTGTAATAATGGCAAAGAAAATGTAAATTTATTCAGAAACCCTTTTAAGGTGTAATGGTTTATAATTGTGGAATAAAATGACTTGTGTTATTTTTGGTATTCATCTCTGAGACTATAACTAATGGTGTGTGTGTGTATATTGTGGGGTCACAGTACGCAGTAGTTGGTTGTTTATTAAGATTGAGTGTTATTAAGGAAAATGGAACTCGTGAAAACCCGGATCCCCGACCCCGGATTTGGGGGTGTTACATAAAAACTCCATCTTCATCTGACTCTCGAGACAATTCGGAAAATATTTTTCCAAGAACAGTTCTGTGAATCGGGTCCAGGGAATATGACCTTCTCCTTCTAACTCTTATGTAGACTCCCACCAATAGTTTGAATCATTTTTCAGGAAATAACTAGCATAATCTGTCTTTAAATCCTCACTCACCTTGGTGAGTGCAAAAGCCTTCTCCATTTTCTTCATCCAGATCCTGGCAGCAACAGGATCAACTTCACCTTTAAATTCTGGGGATTTCATAGCCTGGAAAGACTTAAAACTAACAGCTTGGGTTGTCCCCCTCATCTGATGCTGATGTTGGATCTGCAGTTGCTGCTGTTGGATTTGTTGTTGTTGTTGTATGAGCTGCTGTTGTTGTTGTTGTTGTTGCTGAAATTGTTGTTGCTGCTGCTGGAATTGTTGTTGCTGTTGGGCCAGCTGAGTAGACTGCTGACGCAACAAATCTATCAATTCACTTATGGAGGGATCCCCAGCAGATCCGTTGTTGGGTTGAGGATTCTTCTTTGGTGGTATTCTCCTGAAACATAGCAGTCATATATAAGAAAATGGATTTCTCTAAACAGTTTATACATATGTATCAGGAGAGTGCTGCCACTAAGACAATATCCTCAGTTAATTGGATCCATCCTAAGTGAATGATTATATTCTAAAAATACTAGCAACAGAAGCAACAATAATAGTAACAACAATAATAACAACACACAAGTATATGAAAATTGAACAACATAATAAAGCAGCTACTATATAACAACCATACAGAAATTCAACTGATACAATAAAATTTGGATGACATAATAACCTCTGACTAGTACAAACTACAATAACATAAAGAACTTTTGAAGAACCAACTCTGAGTTCTGTCTAACACCACTGCAACTCTGCTCTAACCACTGCCACTTCCACCAATGGAGCCTAACTCGAACACCAGCCAGTTAACCAGGTCCTGATACTGAATGGCCCTAAACTCTGAGCTAATAAAAGGGTCAATAGACCTAGCTCGCTCCACAGCGGTCTGTGTCAAAGACCTCACTCGGTCTTGAATATCAGGTGAAGGGACGGGGATGCCCTTAAAAGGTCCAACTGACACTCAATCGAGGTACGCGGCCAGCTCCGGGCTCTACTCTATAATGAAAGATCTGTTCAGAAAGACTATAGAAAGCAGCTGAGGGGCCCTGTTTGGACAAAGAATTTGATGAATTGCTCAGGGCTCTCACAGTTTCTCTAACCAACAACTTCTTCACCTACAAAAATGTTTTGGATAGAAATATCAATTTTCTAAGGGTGATAATAGTGACAAGAGAAAACTTTCAAGAGAGGAGGATTGTTGCAAACATAAATTGTTATTCCCTAATAATCTAACAAAGAATTACGGCAGGGGGGGTTGAATGTAATTCTGGCTACTTTTTCAATTTGAAGAACAGTTCTACTATGAATATATAACTATGTTTAATTTGGCTATGGTGCGGAATGAAAGTATTGATGAAATCAAAATACAAAGTAATCAAATACAAGTATTTAAAAACTTTTTGGTGGATTGAACTTATCCACCAGAGATATATTATAATATGAGAACTCTGTGATGGAATGTTTTCACACAGCTGCTTACAAGTTGAGCTTACAAAGAATAGAGAAATTCTTTACAGATGTAGCTTTTTCTATTTCTCTCGTAATTGCTTACTTACTTGGATACTTTTCAACTTGCTACCATTGTTTTATATATCACCAAGTTACATGATAAAAAGATAAACAAATAAAACAAAATATCTCTAGTCTAATTTCATGCTGCTTTATTTCTGCATCCAGCATCTTTGAATAACTTCAGTTTAGCATGGAAATGGAAATGTTTCTTTGTTCTCTAAAACCTGTAAATAGGCTGCCACATTCTATTTGCATACAATCAATGCATGTGAGTGTCAAGTCCCTGTCAACTACTCTTTTGAATTTGTTCATCCGTTGAAACTTCACTTGATCATCCATTAAAGCTTTAGTTGATCATCCATTGAGACTTAGTGAAACATCCATTGAGATTGTCTTAATGAAAGTTAACTCCATTTTATTTATACAAGATTGCAAGACATCTAATATTTACAATTAAGCAACCTATCTTGCATATCAGTCTAGTAGTCAACATGACTTAAACATTCTACAACATCTAGTTCACTAAGGCATGCAGAAATGTGCTACTAAACTTATTATTACATAAGCCACTCTTTAAATGGATGTCGAATTGATCATCCGTTGAAAGCTACAAAATCACTTAAATAAAATCTACTAAGTGTTTTGTTCAAGTTATCATCAAGTACACAACATATTCCTAACAATCTCCCCCAATTTATGTCTACTGGAATTGTAGCCATAAATTAAAAGAAACTTGATGATAACAAAACACTCTATGAATATAGAATGAAATAAAGTAGATCAAATTTACAAGTGCCGTAATTTATTGACAAACACAGAGAGAAAGGTTTGTAGAAAATCTCACAGGTCAGTTTCAAGGTGCTCCTCTAGAATGAAGAAATTTATCTTATTTCCTTGACTGTCTAAACTTCTTTCCCAACTTCACATTGTTTTCCTCAATTTGGAATTGGAGTTGCTTGTACAACTTAAGTTCATCTCCATTTGTCTGATCTAGATTTTCTTACATCTCCTTGAGAGTTTCATTATTTGCAATCTTTAGCTATCTTTCAATATGAAGAATCTTCTTATGCATTTTTCATCCTTGAATTCCATTATCCAGTATGGCCTCAAATGCACCATATCTCCAGTAAAAGGAATGGTTAATACTCTTGGTAGTGCATTTGGATTTTTTCTGTTGTTCATTATATCCTCAATTTTGTTCAGTACCATTTTCTTGGGAACAATGTTGAATCCAAAGTTCTTCTTTATTGAGGTGAAAATCTTCACCAAAACAGAATAACCTTCATTGAGAATTCTGTGAAGTGGTCAAGTCATCTCTTTTCCACCCTTGTACCTGAAGAATAATCTTTTTGGAAGATGTTTGTAAGCATCAATAGCTCTAACTTCTTCTAGCTCATCCAGATAAAGATTTATGTCTGAGAGTTCTTTAATATCACAAATGAAGAGTTGACCTCCCTTGTTGACAATAGGTTTGAGTTTGGTCACTGACTTGGATTGAAGTTTGACAGGCTTGACCATCTTGACTGCTCTTTTCTATGTCTTTCTTGGTTTGACATAGATTGGAATGTTTAGATCATGAAGAGGTAGACTGTCCCAATCTATGGGTTCATCTTTGGGAATTACAGGTTCACCATGGAAGTTATATTGGGATCAACCTTGAATTTAGCCTCTTTTACTGTAGGTATGGCTGGTTGACTTGAAGTTGTAGATTTGACATGTATGTAGTCTTCCTTATCATCATTGAAATACAGCTTCCTCTTGGATGGGAGTTTGTATCTAAATCTCCTTCTCTGCTTTGGTTTTTCTTGCTTTCCTTGAATTAGAATCTCAAATGTTTCAGTTGGCAATGCAGTTTCTGTGATTGCAGGCTTCTTAGCTTGTTCTTGGCATCTAAAACAGCTTACTTTTGTTGTTTTTTGAGCCTCACCCTTTCTTCTTTTTTATACTCTGTAAACTGTGGATGTCGAGCCACTACAAAGATCAATTTACCATTTCTGTAGATCTTAACAATTCTTTTCTTTAGCACTGAGTTTCTAGGATCCTTGAGGAAAGCAATGGACCTTCTCAACAGCTTCTTTTCATCTAGCTTAGGGGTTTCATACATTAGGTCCAATGGATTTTTATCTGATTTCTTTGGATAATTTCTCTTGGTTTTAAAAATTACACTGGCCTTTGGAGATTTGATGGATGAGCATTGACCTCTTTCCATATTCCCTAAGCTCATATCATTTGCTGAAATTGGTCTCAATTGAGAAAAATGAGATAAAACTTTGTCTTGTTTCTCAATTGGACCAAATTTCTTCTTGATTTCTTAATCAAGCTTCATCCAGTTTTCATATATTTCTAACTCAGTTGTTGTTACATCAAGCTTCTTCCATTTGTCATTTGACTCCAACTTAGCTGCTGTTATTTTGATCAGATCAATACTGTCAAGAGGTGGTGGCTTAGTGAAATCAATTGCTGGAATAATCACCTTGCTAACTTGTATGTTTAGCACTTTCTCCCCCTCACTTGTTGACTCCCTCCTGCTAACTGGAACAATATAGTCTTTCTCCCCCTTTTTGTTAGCATCAATTTGATTGGAGGTTAAGTTTGTGCAGCCACCAGTTTCTGAAGTAGCAGAGCTTGTTGAGCTTGATGAAGGTGAATTTGAGTAATATATGTTTCCAGGGTCTTGAGCCCGGTGTCTAAGGAATCCACTTTGCGGCCTAGATCAGAGTTTTCCTTAAGTTGTCTGTTGATATCTAGCATTATTGTGTTAGGAAAGGTAGCCTCCAATCTTGCAGTAATATACTTTTTGACTTGACCAGTTTCTGGCTTAAGCTCAGTGACATCTAGATTTTTCTTTAGAGATTGAATTTGGTGTAGTTGAAGAGATTCTAGATGTGCTTGAAGAAGTCTCTTGTTGTTGGAATTTATAGAAGCTTGAAGAGCTGTCTGAATTTGTTGAATGATGTGGAAGAGAGTGGATTTGAAATGGTGATCATCACATTCTTTTTCAAACACCCAAGATGGAGTGTTTGTCCATGAGCTAGGGCCTTCTTCTCCCCCTATATCCATGAAATCTCCTTCATCATCATCTTCATCCCCAAATATATCCTCAGAACCACCAGTTGGATAATCAAAATCATCACCAGCTGTGGGGGCATGGTGGTGATTGCATCCTTAGCCCTTTTGCATAGAAGCAGTTGTGTGTACCAAGTTGAGAATTCTCTCAGCAGCCACATTGTCCTGTTCAGCTAAAACTTGATAAGCTGGAATAGGGTGAGTAAATGCCTCAGCTTCATAAGACACAGAGTCTAAGACAACTTGATAATCTTGCTGAAATAGCTGTTTCTTTTGAGCCTTATTAACATCCCTTAACTTACTTACAATGGGCTCTTCCCATTCTTCTTTACCTGCTTTTCTCTCATAATCTCTCTTTTCTTGCATCGAGGGCTCCCCTTGGCTTCCTACCCTCACACCCTCACCTTCACCTAATATGATGGGACTCCTCTCACTTACTTTTGCCAAGATGGAAGAAATAGCTTGCATATTTTCACTCTTTTCCTCTCCTTTTGCCTCAGAGCAACTCAGCCTCTCAATCTGTTCACTCCTTTCCCTCAATCCTAAGAGTGATTGTACAACTACTAAATAATCTGCACTTATAACTATTGTTGAAAATTGAAGTGGTGCAGTGATGTTCAACGGATGAGAAACATCCGTCGAAGTTGTAGTTGAGAGTTTCAACGGATGATTGATGTTAAGCACATCCATCGAGATACAATCACTGATCAACGAATGAACAATATCCTTCGAGATAGGAGAAATAACAGGCCTTGGAGTTGAGACTACTATAGAATCTGTGGTGATAGATTTGAGATTTTGCATAGATTTCTCAGTAGAATCAGAAAGAAATGGAAAATAAGCCAACAAATCATCTAAAAGATGATGCTCAATTGCTGTTGATTTTGGCTTCTCCATGAGAGTTAAAGATGGAGAATCAGAAATTGATGTGTGAATCATGTCCACATCCAAAAAATTTGTGGTTTTGTTTTGTTTGTGAGGTGCTTTTAACATTAAAGATTTTGGCTGTGACTTCACATTTACAGGAGCTACTTCAATCTGACTTTGAGAAGGTGCTGTAACTGAGTTTTTAACTTCAGTTTGCACACTGTGTGCACCCTGTGTATCCCAAAGTGTTTTGGATTTCTTCTTTCTAGCATAAGTTTAGGGTGAGCTTCTGTTCCTAACCGTCTTGGCCTGTGCTCTTGGTTGAGATCTTGTTTCAATAGTAACATCCTTTTGGGAGGATGAAACTAGTAATGAGCTTATATATTTATTAATCACTACAGTTTGTTGGGAAATTGCAGTGTGGCTAGGTTTGGGTACATACACCTCTCCCCCCTTATTTTTAGGGCTTCCTTTATGTTCAGCCTGTCCCTCACCAGACTCACTCCCTTTCACACTCCCCTCTTGGTTTTTAGTGGATGTTACAACTAGCTTCTTTTGAAAGAAACTAGAGGGGGCTTTCTTTGACTTGGATTTTGAAACTTTTGGTTTTGTGGCTTGGGTAGGCACCTTTTTGGTCACTTCACAGGTGCCATTGCCACAATTGATTACAAAGAAACAGGTGGTAGAGAAGTAGTAGGGACAGAAGCGTTTACCTCACTTACCTGAGGCTGCTCCATAATTGGCATGTAAATGAGGGGAACATCCTCATGGTGATTGGCCCTATTAAGATCAGAAATAATTCTTCTATCTTGGACCCAACAATCTAGCTTATTCGTTGTGTTCTCAATGATAAGATCTTTAGAAACAAAATTAGCTAGCAACATAAAGAATCTAGCTTAATATATGTTTTTAGACCTTTTCTTAATGTCTCCTAGCTTATACCCTAATTCATACAGGACATACTCACTAAAGTTATGGTATTGTCACTAAGCAACATATAAACCATGTTAACAAGTGAGTAAGTTACAGCATCGAAATTGCTAACTTTACCAGAAAACACTTTGATAAAGGAATCACATAGAAAGCTCCATTCTTTCCTAAAGCCTAGTCTTCTAATCTCACCTAACTTGGTGGCAGTAAGAGCATAGCCCATAGAAATAAGCATGTTACTCACATCAGTGTCTGTGTGTGGAGCAAGAGTGTTAGTTTCAAGCAATTTAAACCATTTTTCAATGGCATCACAGTTAATACAGTGTTCCTTACCTTTGAGAGTGAAGGTAATGGTTTTATCCTTGGAGTTGAACACAGCAGTAGATCAAATCTCCTCAACAACTTCATATTAGATGATTGGAGACTCGAGCATGGCATAACTTAGTTTGCAGTTTAGAATGAAGTCCATCATTTTGTGATAGTCTTCAGATGCAGGAATCTGCTTGTTCACCAAACCGACGAAGTTGTTATTTTCATATACATGCCCGGTTTGAGACATGATTTTGACTACTGGTGCCATTACTGTGATTTGAGAGTAACTGCAAAAAAGGGGGGGTTTACTTTTGGAGAAGAAAAGAGTTAAGAGTAATTGCTTGAGAAAGATAAAAGATAAGATAAGAGTTGAAATTAACTTTTATACTTACTCAGAAATAAAATGTCAAAAAGTAAAAAGTAAAATATAGTAACCAATTAAATTAGCCCAAGATAGCCGTGTAAATATAAGGAAAACTGTTGGAATTCTAAAATTATATGTTGAAATATACATACAGGATGTAAGTAAATTCGACAGATAATGCTTAGAATTAATGGCTAAGATTGAGTGCAATTCGACGGATAAGGATAAAAGTACCCAGAGTAATGTTTGATACCTCAACGAATAATGAGATTCAACGGACGTTTATTTTCAACGGATAATGAACATCCGTCGATATGAAAATTCTGATTTGGCCAAAAAATTCATTTTTGATAGTAAGCATCAAATTTTACTCTGGCTGCATTTCAATTTGCTTGGACATCAAAATAAATTAAGAGTAATTAAGCATACCTAACTCACTTACCAACCTAGTAAAGGTGGATTCATCATGTGACATGGTAAAGATGTCTGCAAGTTGCTTCTCACTTAGAACAAAATGAAGTTCCACAGTACCATTCATGACATATTCTCTAATGAAGTGGTACTTCATGTCAATGTGCTTTTTTTTGAATGATGTACTGGATTTTTAGTAATTGCAATGGTACTTGTGTTGTCACAGAAAATATGAATTTTATTCAGCTGTAGACCATAGTCCAATAGTTGATTTTTCATCCATAAAATCTGTGCACAACAACTACCAGCAGCAATATATTTAGCCTCAGCTGTAGAAGTAGAGACTGAATTTTGCTTTTTACTGAACCAGGATACTAGCTTATCTCATAGAAATTGACAGGTTCCTGTTATACTTTTTCTATCAATTTTACAACCTGCATAATTTGCATCTGAATAACCAGTTAAATCAAAACCAAAATCTCTAGGATACCAAATGCCAAGTTTTGGAGTTCCTTTGAGATATCTGAAAATTCTCTTAATAGCTACTAAATGAGATTCTCTAGGATCAGCTTGAAATCTAGCAAAAATAAATATAGCAAACATTATATCCGGTCTACTAACTGTTAAATATAGAAGTAAGCCAACCATGCCTCTATAATTTTAAATATCCACAGACTTTTCAGTAGTGTTTAATTCAAGTTTAGTTGCAGTGGCCATGGGAGTTTTTGCAGATGTGCAATCCATTAAGTCAAACTTTTTCAAAAGATCATAAATATATTTGGTTTGACTAATGAATATTCCATCACTAACTTGCTTAACTTGTAAACCAAGAAAGTAAGTTAGTTCTCCCATCATGCTCATTTCATATTTACTTTGCATTAATTTGGCAAACATTTTGCAAAGTTTTTAATCTGTAGAGCCAAATATAATATCTTCTACATAAATTTGAACAAGTATACTAGAGCCATTGACATTTCTATAGAATAAGGTTTTATCAACAGTACCTCTTTTGAAATGATTTTCTAATAGGAATTTTGACAAAGTGTCATACCAGGCTCTAGGTGCTTGCTTCAGTCCATAACGTGTCTCCAAAAGATAGTAGACATATTCTGTAAAGTTGGATCTTCAAAACCAGGAGGCTGACTAACATAGACTTCCTCCTCCAAATCTCCATTTAGAAAGGCACTTTTGACATCCATTTGATAGACCTTGAAATTGGCATGGGCTGCATAGGCTAAGAAAATTCTGATGGCTTCAAGTTTTGCTACACGAGTAAAAGTTTCATCAAAATCTATTCCTTCTTGTTAACAATAGCCCTTAGCAACCAATCTAGCTTTGTTCCTGATTACTATGCCATTTTCATCCATCTTGTTTCTTAATACTCACTTGGTGTCAATAGGATTCTTTCCTCTTGGGCACCAACTTCCATACTTTATTCCTTTCAAATTGATTTAGCTCCTCTTGCATAGCTGAAACCCAATCAGGATCCAACGGAGCTTCTTATACCTTTTTAGGTTCTTCCTGAGATAGAAAGCTCTTATACAGACATTCTTCTTGATTTGCTTTCCTTGTTTGCACTCTTGAAGATGCATCACCAATAATCAGTTCAAAAGGGTGATCTCTTGTCTATTTTCTCTGTTATGGTAGATTTGCTCTAGATGAAGAGGCCTCATATATGTGACTTAGTTTTGATTAGAAGAAACTCCTCATGAGTTTGTGGATCTCTGACTTGTAGTTGGGGTTCTTTCTGATTGTGATTTGTATTGGCCTTCATATCCTATTGATGGTTCAACGGATGTTGATCTTTGCCTCTCGACGGATGATGTAGATTGTCTTTCAACGGATGATGCACTTGTTCTTTTGATGGATATTGAATTATGTGCTTCATTAGTTGTAGATTTTTCTGCATTATTCTTAGACAATGGTTCTTGATCACTTTCATCATCACTATCATCACAAATCATCTCAACATTGTCAAATTTGAGGCTTTCATGGAAATCTCCATCTTGCTGTCCTTCAATCTTTTTATCATTAAACACAACATGTACAGATTCCATAACAATGTTGGTTCTGAGATTGTAGACTCTGTATGCTTTCCCAGCTGCATATCCAACAAAAATTCACTCATCAGCTTTGATATCAAACTTTCCATATTGGTCAGTTTGATTCATTAAGATATGGCATTTACAGCCAAAGGCATGAAGAAAGTTTAATGTTGGCATCCTGTTCTTGAATAATTGGTAGGGTGTCATGTATTTTGCTTGATTAACCAAAGAAATATTCTGAGTGTAACATGCAGTATTTACAGCTTCTGCCCAAAAATATGTTGGTTATTTTGATTCTTCTAGCATTGTTCTTGCAGCTTCAATAAGAGATCTGTTTTTCCTTTCCACCACTCCATTTTTTTATAGGATTCTTGCTGCTGAAAACTCATGCATGATCCCATTCTCTTCACAAAATAATCTCACCACAAAATTCTTGAACTCATTTCCATTGTCACTCCTGATTCTTCTAACTTTGAAATCAGGATGATTGTTAACTTGCTTTATATGATTGATGATGATTTCACTAGCTTTATATTTGGACTTTAGAAAATATGTCCAAGTGAACTTTGAGAAATCATCCACAATTACTAGACAATATCTTTTCTTTCAGATTGACAATATATTGACGGGTCCAAATAAGTCCATGTGTTGTAGTTGTAGATGTTCTTCCCAAAAACGGATAAAGCCGCTAAACTATAAGATAAGTAAGCTTCTCCAGACCATACAAGTGCGCGTCGAGCCCATGCGAAAGGTTTGGTTAAGATATGCCAGATTCCACCAAGTATACAAATGGAACCTAACCATACATGTCCTCCGATTATATCTTCCAAATCGTCTACACTAACAATCCATCCTTCCCCTCTAAAGGGCGATTTTAGTGAATAACCAAATATAATACTTGGGTTAAGGGTCAAGTTGGTAATTTTTCTTACATCTCCCCCTACCGGAGCCCAGGTATCATAGACACCACTAAAATATTAAAAGCATGACTCTTGCTTTCCAATTGGCTGTTTTTGCATTAATTTCTTCTTCATCAATCTTATTAATTGGCGTACCTGTTGTATTTGCTTCTCCTAATGGTTGGTCAAGTAACAAAAATGTTTTATTTTCTGGTACATCATTATGGATTGGATTAGTCTTTCTGAAGGGTATCCTTAATTCTCTCATCTCTTGAACCTATTCGTTTCAGATCCAAAATCGAAATGACCCCCCCCCCCCGCATTCTTCGCGGTTGTGAGATACAATAAAATTCAATATAAGTCCCCAAAATAAAATGCAAATAAAGAAAACTAAAAAAAATTAGAGGGGGTCACACTTCTTGTTCTTAAATTGGAATGAAAAAATTTAAAATTAATAAAAAATTAATTGAACTTACCCTTATAATTTGGATATGCTATTTTGGGGTTTCCCTTTTGATAGGCATCACACAGTCCATCCTTTGAAAATTCCACTTGAGGAATACATCTTACTAAATCTTTTCTGACCAGCTCATTCATAGTCTTGAAGTTAAGGTGGGACGGCTTCTTGTGCCATAGCCAACTTTCATCTTGACTTGCCTTGCTAAATAGACAAGTGACAGATTCTACATTTGATGAGTTGAAGTTAGCTAGATACATATTTCCTTTTCTCACTCCAGTGAGAACCACTTTGTTGCTTTTCTTGTTGGACACAACACAGGCTTCAGAGTTGAATGTGACTGAGTTTCCCTTATCACAAAGTTGGCTGATACTCAACAAAATGTGCTTGAGTCCATCCACTAGGGCAACTTCCTCAATGATGACATGGTCTTTTGAAATCAAGCCATACCTCACAATATAACCCTTGCTGTCATCTCCAAATGTGATTCTTGGGCTAGCTCTTTCCTTGAACTCAGTGAGCAGGGTAGAATCTCCAGTCATGTGCCTTCAGCACCCACTCTCCAAATACCAAAAATTCTTTACGTTTCCCTGCACACAGTAAAATCAAATCAAGTTCATTTTGGTACCCAAGTTTCCTTGGGTCCTTTATTGTTAGCTATTTTCTTAGGTTTCTTAGACATTTCCTCAATTCACTTAGGTATCTGATTTTCATCCTTAGTCATTTGATTAGAATCTTTGAAACTATTCATCATTGCAAAATTATCTTGCACAGGCTGATTAATATGGAAAGGCATATTCTATGCAAATATGTTATTCCAGTATGACATACTAAATGGCATTTGTGGCATACTAAATGCAGCATAGTAAGGATTTTGTGCAAATGGCATATTAGTAAACTGTGCATTCAAATTATGTGCAGGCATAACATTCACAGGCATTGTAGGCATATACTGGGAAATGAAGGAGTTGTAGACATGGGAGCAGGCATAGCAAGTTTGTAATTAATAGATAATTGATTAACACCACCACACTTAACATAGGTTTTTCTTGGAGCATATTTATCAGGTGTGTAGTTGTTATGTTTGTTAATTCCTACTTTCCTATTCCTATTATTTTTCTTTTAGACCCTGCTTTCACTTCAATTTTCTCCAATATTTTATTTAATTGCTTAATAGACAGATGCCCTACATTGACTCTCTTGTTCTGTTTCAGTTGACTTGTTTTTCCTGGAACAAAGTTCTTAGAGACTGGTCCATATTTTAATTTAATATAGCTAGCTTGGCTTTGCTGACTGGCTTACTTTCACTCAACGGATGTGGTTTATTGTCTTTCGACGGATAATCCTTTTGATTATTCGACGGATAATGTTCATCATCTGTCGAATCCACATCCGTTGAAAGTCCTTCAACCAAATTGGAGTCAAGTTTCTCCTTACTCTTTTTCCAGGCTGCATCACAGAAGGATTCTATACCTTGAACTTTAGTAATTTGAGTATGTACATCTCTAGATGATTTCCATGCTTTCATTACTTCATGTTCTCTTTCAAGTTGTATCCTTAAAATCTCCTCTTTCTTTAAGGATTCAGTTAGTTCATCTTTAGTAATCTTGCACTTTATCTTCACTTTTTCAAACCCAATAAATTGAGTCTCTAGCACATTGTTTCTTTCACTTAACAAAAATTTATTCTCTTTAATTTTAGTGTTCTCTTTAGTGAGAGATTTGAGTGTAACACGCAGATGATAAAACTCAGTAGACATGTCATTTATAGCATCATTACACTCAGCTTTAGATAAATGTGCAAGATTAGTGGTGATTACCTGATTACTTGATGAACTTAATTTTGTTTCATCTGACTTGGATATAAGTGCTAGATTGACATAACTTGTATCATCATCCTCTTCTAGTCCATCTGTAGCCCAGTCATTTTCCTGTGTGATGAATCCTTTTATTTGAGCAACTCAAAATATTTCTGTTTGTAATTAACGGGCTCAAACTTCTTTCTACCAGAATCAGACTTTCTGCATTCAATGGAAAAAGACCTGCCAAGCCACACTTGAAACATTTGAATTTATACTTATCAACCATGTTTCTATTTGACTTGGCCGCTCCAAAATTCTTTTTGAATTTGAGGTTGGCAAACCACCTGGATAGAAAATCCAGATGTTCATCTATGTTTTCCATGTCATCTTGACTAAGATGGTCTTCATGTTCAGCTACTAGCCTTTTTTCCTTGCCTTCACAAACTCTATGGTTTGGTGCAGATTCAATAGCTTCAACCTTTATCTCCTTCTCCTTTCCTTGCTCAACAGCCAATGCAATGGATCCTCTTTTCTTTCTTCCTTTATCTATCTTCTCATCTTGCTCTATTTCAAGCTCATAGGTTTTGAGAATCCCATACAGTCTATCCAAGGTAAATTCCCTGTAGTCTTGAGAGTTTCTTAGTGAGACTGTCATAGGTTTCCATTCCTTTGGTAGAGATCTAAGGAATTTGAGGTTTGATTCCTTTGTTTGATAGACTCTTCCATGCAACTTTAGAGCATTTAGTAGCTTTTGAAATCTACTAAATATGTCAGTGAGTGACTCACTTTCTTCACTATAAAAATGCTCATATTGCTGAATCAAGAGTTGTATTTTATTTTTCCTTACCTGCTCAGTTCCATCACATATAACTTGTATTGTATCCCAGACATCCTTAGCAGTTTTTCAATTTATGATGCTATCAAACATGTCACCATCAATACCATTAAACAGAATATTCATAGACTTCTTATCCTTGTGAACTTGCTCAATATATGGATCAGACCATTCTGCTCTAGGCTTTGGGATGGATGGCTCATTTCCTGTAGCAGCTCTCATAGTGACATGTGGACCTTTCTCAATGCAGTTCACATATGCTTCATCTTGAGATAGGAGATGCAGATGCATCTTCACCTTCCAGTGGTGATAATTGTCTTTTTCCAGAAATGGAATCTTTACTCCAACATCTTTTCTGCTCATCTTGTTAGTTGTTGTGATCTTTAAACTCTTTATTCTTCAAGAGATTGCTCTGATACCAAATGTTATTCCCTAACAATCTAACAAAGAATTACAGAAGGGAGGGGGTTGAATGTAATTCTAGCTACTTTTTCAATTTTGAGAACAGTTCTACTGTGAATATATAACTGTGTTTGATTTGGCTATGGTGCGGAATAAAAGTTTTGATGAAATCAAAACACAAAGTAATCAAATACAAGTATTTAAAAACTTTCTGGTGGATTGAACTTATCCACCAGATATGTATATTAATATGATAACTCTGTGATGCAATGTCTGCACACAACAAGTTGAGCTTACAAAGAATAGAGAAATTCTTTACAGATGTAGCTTTTTCTATTTCTGTAGTAATTGCTTACTTGGATACTTTTAAACTTGCTACCCTTGGTTTATATATCACCAAGTCACATGATAAAAAGACAAACAAATAAGACAAAATGTCTCTAGTCTAATTTCATGATGCTTCATTTCTCCATCTATTATCTTTAAATAACTTTAGTTTAGCATGGAAATGGAAATGCTTCTTTGTTCTCTAAAACCTGTAAATAGGCTTCCACATTCCATTTGCATACAATCAATGCATGTGACTATCAAGTCACTATCAATTGCTCTTTTGAATTTGTTCATCCATTGAAACTTGACTTGATCATCCATTGAAGCTTTAGTTGATCATCCGTTAAGACTTAGTGAAACATCCATTGAGATTGTCTTCATGGCAGTTAACTCCATTTCATTTATACAAGATTGCAAGGCATCAATTATTTACAATTAACCAACCTATCTTGCATATCAATCTAGTAGTCAACATGACTTAAACATTCTACAACATCTAGTTCACTAAGGCATGCATAAATGTGCTACTAAACTTATTATTACATAAGCTACTATTTCAATGGATGTTGAATTGATCATCCGTTGAAAGCTACAAAATCACTTAAATAAAATCTAATAAGTGTTTTGTTCAAGTTATCATCAAGTACACAACATATTTCTAACATAAATGACTCAGGTGTGGATAGATATATGCAGGTGTCTCTTAATTATCTCATATCTAAAAGAGCATCTAAGCAGGACATCCTAATCAACAAAGTGAATAAGATGATTTTAGAGCACACTCTCTTGTTAAATGAACTCAAGAAGGCTCAAATAGCTACTTTTTCAGAAGGATATCTCCAACCTAGCAAGGGAGTGATCTATATATGTTCATCAACCAAAAGGTGCAAACATTTCATGATTCTAAAGCACTGTGTCATGGGGAACCTGAGGTTGATAAAGACATTAGAGACTTATTTGAAAACAAAGAAAATTAAGACTGTAGAAGATGAAGAAGTGTAGAAGATATTGGGGAGAAACTTGAGAAATGCTGATGACCTGTTGCCTAGAGCTCAAATAAACACTAAAGATGACTTGGATGATGATGAGCACAAATCTTTTGGCTCAAATCTAAGTCAATCTTCTAAGGTAACTAGAAGCAAGGTGTATGAGAAGACAAAGGGAAAGGAAGAGAGGAAGGATGATGAAAAGAAGAGGTGGAGAAGGGGATACAAAGAAACAAAATATCCAGGAAATAAAAGTTTCACAAATCCAACCTACTCAAACCTCCAAGCCAAGTCAAACAAACTCTCAACCAATCCAACCTCAAAAGCCTAAAATTCCTATTCAAGAAAACTGCAAACTCTTTGCTCAAGATACCTTTCCAAACCATCCAAGTCACATTCAAGAAAATATCAAAACCTTCTTCATTCAAACCACCAACCAAAACTCATTTCAAATCTACAGGAAGAAAACGAAGAAAAATCATAGCAGAAAACAGACAAGTTCAAGATTTAAGATTATCAGTCAACAAAGAAGCTAGAAGAATACAATGTTAGATATTGAATATAACACAGGGGGTGAAAGTATTTTGGATATTTTTAACTCTTTTTACAACTATTTGGAATGGTGAATAAAGCTGTCTAATTTGTACAAATATTGTGTTAAACAGAATTAATAAAGCATGCACAACAAACACAGTATTTTCAAAACTCACTTAACTTTGTATTAAAATTGTTATTTCAAAACAATAAAAACAAGAATTACAAAAGGGGGGTTGAATGGAATTTCGGCTTCTTTTCAGTTTTATGAAATGTTCTTCTATAAATATATAACTATGTTTAATTTAATCAAAGTGCGGAATGAGAGTAATATTGAAATCAAAATACAAAGTAAATAAATAAAAGTATTTAAAAACTTTCTGGTGGATTGAACTTTTCCACCAGAGATATATATTAGGTAGAGAACGTTGTGATACAAATGTACACAGTTGCTTACAAGTTGACAAACAAGAACAAAGAAATTCCTTACATATTTTGACTTATCTTTTTCTCTGGAATATTACTTACTAAGTTGGACACTATTCAACTTGCTACTCTTGGTTTATATATCACCAAGTTACATGATTAAAAGACAAGAGAATAAGATAAACTATTTCTAGTCTAATTACATGTCGTTACACTTCTCTTTCCAGCATCTTTGAATATCTTCTATTTAGCATGGAAATGGAAATGCTTCTTTTGTTCTCTAAAACCTGAATTAAGTTGCCACATTCCATTTGCATACAATCAACGCATGTGACTGTCAAGTCACTATAAACTGCTCTTTTGAATTTGATCATCCGTTGAAACTCATCTTGATCATCCGTTAAAACTCATCTTGATCATCCGTTGAAACTCATCTTGATCATCCGTTGAGACTTATGTTGATCATCCGTTGAGAGCTTTATGAAACATTCGTTAGATTGTTTTCTTGGCAGTTAACTCCATTTCATTTATACAAGATTACAAGGCATCTGATATTTATAATTAACCAACCTATCTTGCATATCAATCTAGTAATTAACATGACTTATACATTCTATAACATCTGTTACATTAAATCAATTGGATATGCAGGAATATGCTACTATACTTATTGCACATAAGCTACCCTTTCAACGGATGTTGAAATGGTCACCCGTTGAAAGCTACAAACTCACTTAATTAAGATCTACAAAGAGTTTTGTTCAAGTTATCATCAAGTACACAACATATTCCTAACAATCTCCCCCAATTTATTTCTACTGGAATTGTCGCCATAAATTAAGAGAAACTTGATGATAACAAAACACTCTATAAATACAGTATGAGATAAGGTAGATCAAAATTTACAAGTGTTGCAATTTATTGAAAATTCTTATAAATAAAGTTTTATAGAGAGTTTTACAGTTCATTTTCATGGGGCTCCTCTAGACTGATCAAATTTAAACCATTTCCTTGATTTCCTTGTCTTCTTTCCCAGCTTCACATTGTTTTCCTCAATTTGATTTTGGAGTTGTCTAAAAAAATTCTGATTCTTCATTATTTGTTAGATCCATCTTTTCTTGCATTTCTTTCAGAGTTTCATTGCTAGCAATCTTTAGCTGATCTTCCAATCTGAGGAATATTCTAATGTTCTTTTCATCTTTAAACTCCATGATCCAGTGTGGCCTCAAATGCACTCTATCTCCAGCTATTTCTTATTTTCTCAATCTTGTTTAGCACCATTCTCTTGTCAATAATATTGAATCCAAAGTCTTTCTTAATTAAGGAGAAGATAGCCACCAAGGTTGAATAGCCTTCAGTGAGAATTCTGTAAAGTGGTCATATTATTTCTCTCTCAGCCTTGTACTTGAAGACTAATCTCTCTGGAAGATGCCTGTATGCATCAATAGATCTAAATTCTTCCAGTTCATCCAGATATAGATTTAAGTCAGAGAATTCCTTGATGTTACAAATATAGAGTTGATCTCCTTTGTTGACAACAGGCTTGGGTTTGACCACAGACTTGGATTGAAGTTTGGTAGGCTTGACTGTTTTGTCCACTTTTTCCTTTGTCTTTCTTGGTTTGTTGAATATAGGAAGGTTTAGATCATGAAGGGGCAAGCTGTCCCAATCTATTGGTTCATCTTTAGGTATAATAGGATCACCACGAAAGGTTATGTTGGGATCAACCTTGAATTCAGCCTCCTTTACTGTAGGTGTGGTTGTTTGGCTTGAAGTTATAGATTGGATTGGCATGTAATCTTCCTTGTCTTCATTGAAATCTATCTTCTTTTTTACATGGACCTTGTATCTGAATTTTCTTTTTATCTACTTTGGTTCTTCTTTCTTTCCTTCAACCAAATTCTTAGATGACTCAGTTGGCAATACAACTTATGTGATTGTAGGCTGCTTAGCTTGGTTCTTGGTTCTTGGCATCTAAAGCAGCTTGTTTTTGTTGTTGTTTGAGCCTCACCTTTTCCTCTTTCTTAGCCTTTGCAAAATATGGGTGTCCAGCCACTACACAGATCAGTTTACCATTTCTTTAGATTTTAGCTATCCTTTTCTTTAGCACTGAGTCTCTGGAGTCCTTAAAGAAAGCTATAGATATTCCAAGCAGCTTCTTTTCATCTGGCTTAGGACTTTCATAAGATAGGTCCAGTTGATTCTTGTCTGAATTCTTTGGATAATTCCTTTTTGGTTTAAAGATCACACTTGCCTTTGGAGACTTGATACATGAGGGTTGATCTCTTTCCATGTTCCCTAGGCTCATTTCATTGATTGAAATTTGTCTCAAATTAGAGCAGTGAGAAAAGACCTTGTCTTGCTTCTAAATTTGTCCAAATTTCTCCTTGATGTTTTCACCAAGCTTCTTCTATTGAGCATCTAGCTCTTGCTTAACAACTACTACATCAATTTGTTTGAATTTTTCATTTGACTCCAACTTGGCAGCTGCTAACTTGATTAGATCAATATTGTCCAAGGCTGGTGGCTTTGAGAAAGTAATTGCTAGAATAATCACCTTACTGATTTGTATGTCTAGAACTTTCTCCCCCTCACTTGTTGGCTCCCCTTGGATAACTGGAACAATAGAGTCTTTCTCCCCTTTTTTGTTACCATCAAGTTAAGTGGAGGATGGAGTTTGTGCAGCCACTAGTTTCTAAAGAAGTTGAGTCTGTTGAGCCTGATGTAGATGGATAGAAGTTATGGATGCTTCCAGGGTTTTGATTCTTGTATCCAAGGAGTCCATATTGATGGCTAGATCAATATTTTTCCTTAGTTGTCTGTTGATGTCAAGCATGGTTGTGTTGGGAAACTTAGCATCCAGTTTCTCAGAAACATCCTTCTTGACTTGATCAATTTCTGTTTTGATTACAGTGACATCCAGATTGTGTTGAAGAGATTGTATTTGGTGCAGTTGAAGATAATTGATATCTGCTTGAAGAAGTTTCTTGGTGTTAGCATTGGTTGTAGCTTGAAGGGCGGTCTTAGTTTTTTGAATGATATGAAAGAGAGTAGACTTGAAAATGTTGATCATCACATTCTTTGGAAAACACCCAAGATGGAGTGTTTGACCTTGAGTTAGGGCCTGCTTCTCCCCCTATTTCCATAAACTCTCCTTCATCATCATCTTCATCCCCAAATATGTCTTCAAAACTACCAGATGGATAATCAACATCATCATCAGCTTTGGGTGGCATGGCTATGATGGCATCCTTGGCCCTTTGCATAGAAGCAGTAGTGTGCATCAAATTGAGCATTCTTTCAGCAGCCACATTGTCCTGTTCAACCAAAACTTGATATGCTGAAACAGGGTGAGTAAATTCCTCATCCTTATAAGAAACAGAGTCTAAGACACCTTGATATTCTTGCTGTATTAGCTGTTTCTTTTCAGCCTCATTGACATCCATTAACTCACTTACAATGGGCTCTTCCCATTCTTCAGTACCTGCTTTTCTCTCATTTTCTCTATTTTCTTACATCAAGGGCTCCCCTTGGCTCCCCACCCTCACACCCTCACCTTCACCTACTAAGGTGGGACTCCACTCACTCACTTTTTCCAAGATGGAAGAAATAGCTTGCTTATTTTTACTTTTTTCCTCTCCTTTTGCCTGAGAGAAGCTCAGCCTCTCACTCAATTCACTCCCTTCCCTCAGTCCTAAGAGTGATTGTACAACTACTAGGTCATCTGCACTTGTTACAATTGTTAAAGTTTGAAGTGGTGCAGTGATATTCAACGGATGAGAAACATCCGTCGAAATAATAGTTGAGAATTTCAAAGGATGACTGCAGTTAAGCATATCCGTCGAGATACAATCCCTTGTCAACGGATGAACAATATCCGTTGAAATAGTGGGAATGAAAGAGTTTGAAGTAGAAACTACAATAGAATCTGTGGTGATTGATTTGAGATTTTGCACAGATGTTTCAGTAGTTTCAGATATAAATGGCAAGTGAGTCAACAAATCATCTAAAAGATGATGCTCACTTGCTTGGATTTTTGACTTCTCCATGAATATTAAAGATGGAGAATGAGGAATTTATGAATGAATCATGTCCACATCCAGAGAATTGGTGGGTGAGATTTGTGTGTGAGGTGCTTCAATTATCAAAGATTATGGCACTCTGTGTGCACTCTACGTATCCCCAAGCACTACAGTTTGTTGAGAAAATGTATTGTGGCTAGGCTGGGATTCACTCACCTCTCCATCTTTATCCTTAGGGCTTCTTTGATGTTCACCCTTTCCCTCACCAATCTTACTACCTTTCACACTCCCCTCTTGGATTTTAGTGGATTTTACAACTGGTTTCTTTTGAGAGAAACTAGAGGGGGCTTTCTTTGATTTGGATTTTGAGACTTTTGGTTTTGTGGCTTGGGTAGGAATCTGTTTGGTCATTGTGACAGATCCCATTGCCATAGTTGTTTGCAAAGAATTAGGTTGAGAATTAGTGGGAAGAGAAGCCTTTACCTCACTTACAGGTTGTTCCATGATTGACATGTATACAAGGGGAACATCCTAGTGATGATTTGACCTGTTAAGATCAGCAATAAATCTTCTCTCTTAGACCCAACAAGCTAACTTGTTTGTTGGGTTCTTAATTGAGAGATTGTCAGATTCAAAATTAGGTATCATCATTAAGAATATAGCATAATAAATATTCTTAGACCTCTTCTTTATATCCCCTAATTTACTCCCTAACTCATACATAACAGAAGTACTAAAATTAAAGTACTTATCACTAAGGAGCATGTAAAGCATGTGAACAATTGAGTAAGATATAACATCAAAATTACTGACTTTTCCAGGAAACACTTTAATAAAAGAATCACACAAGAAACTCCATTCTTTTTTAAGGCCTACTCTTCTAAGTTCACCTAACTTAGTGGCAGTTAGTGTTACGACCGGCATTTTGTGTAATATTATTTATGAACTTTGTATAATATTATAGCCGAATGTAAATATACTTAATGATTGTACGTTGTGTGAATGAAAATTTCTGTATTATAAATTGCTTTATGTAGAATATGATATTTCAAAGCAAAAGTTTATTTATTTCCCTTATTTTTGATTTATAAGGAATATTCTAAACCTTGGACAAATTTTCTTTTAAAAGTTATTTCATTCACAAATTTCAAAAGTGATCTTATAAAATTTCTAAAAATCCAATTTATTTTATGGTATAAATTTTATAATCTTTGAACTTGTATTTTATTTTATAAAAATAAATCTTTAAAAATTTATTTGTTATAATTAGCAAATTACATGGAAACCCTTGCATGCAAATCACTCTTCCATTGTATTAAAGGGCAAAGGAGACCTTTACAACCCCACTAACTCGTTGTTAACCAAATTACCACATTAACCTTGCATGCCAAATGGCCTAACTTTAGCTAGAGGGTATTCTTGTACATTCTAATTTCCACTCATTTCTTTTAGTCAATCAAACGCATAAAACCAAAAACAAAATGTGAGAAATCATTTCACTCACTCCACACTCCAACTCACCTCTCTTTTTCTCTCATCCCCCTCCCTCTCCTTGCTCTCGCCCGAGAACCCCCTCCCCCACTCCCTTCCATTTTTCCATCCCATTTCTCATCTTCCCTAGTGTAATTCTTCCACCTAAATTTATTTTATATACTTCCCAAGAGTTTTATGATTTGGGAGATGAAGTTTCATGGTTGCATGTGTAGCTTTTGTGAGATCTCCAAAGAGAAACTCTTGATTCTTGTGAATTCAAGAGCTCTCTATGAGATACATTTTATATATGTTTTAACTAAGTGTTTTATGGAGAAACCATGCTTTAAAAACCTTTGCATGCTACTGAAATTTCACTATATAATCATGTTTAGCCATGCATGCTAGTTTTAAGATGTTAATATGATAATCAACCATGTTGTGTATGCTACTCTTCTCGAAATCATGTTTTCATGTTTAAAAATCTATATATTCGAATTATTTATGCTTGAAATAGATTGTTTCCATGATATATTTCTTAATAATAGTTAAGAGAAGATATATTTCATGATTATTAAGGTTGAGTAATAGGTACAAGTCGAATTTACAAGAATTTAAACTCTATGTTTTAGCCGAAATCTTGTTAAGTGTTTTCCATGAGTTGCATGTTATATTTTTATTTGTATGTTGGTGTTCTAGGGCATGGATGATCTCCAATCCTGTTGAGGAACTATTTTAGGATATTTATGCACTAGGTTTGCTCTGGTAAAGGTTGGATGTTTGGTTAATAAGTGGGAGTCAAGGTGGAAAGGGATTAGTTAGTGTTTGAATTTTTTCTGATTTGATGCACTAGTTTATGGGGAAGTTTTGAATGAGAATTTATTGTGAACTTTGAGGCCCAAGACACCGGAAGCTAGCACTAGGAGTATATAATAGGTTTTAGGTATTTGTTGGAGGTTTGTAAGACGTTTGGTAGGGTGCACGAGTGGAATCACAAAATCTGTCCAGCAGGGGACAGTTTTGTTGCAACTTAGAAATATGAAGTTTTGACCATGTCATAGGTAGGCCCTCATTAGGCCTTGTTGGGCCTTAGTTAGAGGGAGTGTCAGAGGAGCTTTTCCAGACATAGTTCATAGGATTTGAGTTAGAATAATATGTCACAAGTTAGTTCAAGTCAGGACCTTTTCTGCCCAGAAAAAAAGGGGAACCATGGACTTTAAGCTTAGGCCTAGGGAGGCCCAAGCTAAGCCCTTGAGCCACATCAAGTTTGGGAGTTACCTTATGATCAGAAGAGTCTAGTGTAGAAGTTTTGGAGGTAAACTTGTAGTTTAAGAGTGTCTAATGCACTCAAGAAACCATAGATGTCATTCTGAAATTTACCTTATTAAGCACCTTCACTTACCACATAGTTTTAGAGCATTTATGAGTGAGGCCTAGGTTGACCACTATAGTTGAAAGATACCATAAAGCCATTAGAGTGAAAGGCCCAAGTGAGGGTCAATAGGTTTTGGATATTTTAGTAAAGGCACATCGAGTTAGGAGGCTAAAGTTTGGAGACTTTGTCTAGTTAGCGATCAAGTGACTTAATTTGTGGAACGAGATCATCCAAGCCTAGTGTTGCAATATGGTGTGTGTGTGATATTTTTTAGTATTTAAAATATGGTATGTGATTATATGTGGCTATGTGTAATATTATGTTTATATGGTGATTATAAATTGCGTTCATATATGCCTAAATGCCATTTATGTTTAATTTCGGGTTGTAAATAGGTTGCGTTGGTGAGAATATATTATAATGAGGTTATTATTAATTGTGTAGGATCTCGAGACGAGGGTAAACTTTCCATAAAGGTCAAGTAAAGCTTCCAGTTGCTCCTACTTTCCTGTCCAGTCCAGTCCAGCCTTCTCAAGGAAAGTGATTCAACCTACTTTTTAGTTTACACTGCGAATGTGTGATAACTAGTTCTTATATATATGATGCGAGTATCCTGAGTTACCTTGTTATACCTGGACCAAGTGATTCTCAAATCTATCTTCGTATTATATAGAAATGCCATGAACCCTCAAGTACTTATTGCAAGTAGATCAAAAATCATACCATGCTAGTATACCAAAGTAATCGGGATGCCATGATAAAATAGAGAATTGTAATAATACCTGATTGATCCTTTTGATTAACATGCTATTGATTACTGAGAAATCTTGATTTTACACCCTGATGCTTGATTTAACTCTTGTAAGAACCCCGATAGAAACTTTATCTTGATACCTAAAAGCCAGATTTTCTTTAAAGTCGTTCACGATTGTTTGATAACCCTATCCATACCCTAAAGCTTGACATCCTAATATACCTTGAACTAATGATCACTTTCTTTATATCTTAACACCTCTATCATACTTGTAACCAGTAATGCTTATCTTCTTGATGTTCTAATACTTATACCTTGTCTAAAAGCATTGCTTTAAGCATAGTTTGGCATTACTCTTTCATATTATCCAATAACCATACTAAATCTCCTTGTCAAAATTTTTGTAAATGGAAACCTTTCAATTACCCTGATAGAGTAAAGTCTAGTGGATCATGGCCCTAAGATTTAGTGAACATAATTCCAGTGTTTCAATTCAATCTATAATCCCTTGATAAAGATGTTTATTGTTTAAGAAATTTTATTATCAATCGGCATCAGTTTTTGAAATGATTAAGATTTGGATTTTCAGTCCCAAAGGGGGATAAATGTTTTCTTTAAATAGTGGATCTGGACTGAGACACAAGTCCTTTCCATACTGATATTGTAGGCTTAAACGTTGCCTAGGGATCCCATTAATGTTTTAGAACCCAGCGAGGTTCGGGATTACTTCGCGGCTAATCAGCGGCTGTAATCCGTAGCGTCATAAAATGGTTTTTCATTAAGATATGATTTTGAAAAAGCTTTTGATACAAGCAAATGATGCCATCATCCAAAAGTCATCTCTTGTTATTATTAGTTATATCTTCACATTGTCATTCTTTAATATATAACTCGATTTATGTTTTGTATCATATTGTTTAGCACTTGTGGAGCATTTGGCTCACTACTTGCTTTAACCCTGATATTACAGCTAGCAGCTATGGTTAGATTCAAGCAGACAGCACATAAGACTTGTGATGCCGACGCGTATTTCCGAGCTCATGTAGAATAAGAAATAATTTTATATGAGGACTCGATATTAAAACCAGTTGTAATAGTTAGTAGTGTTGGGCTGTTCCAAACCCTAAACTATGAGATCTTAGATTCAGTTTTATTTACTTTCTTTTAAATATTGTAATAGTTATATATTATGTATTGTTAAGTTGGGGGGTGTGACAGGTTTTGGTATCAGAGCTACGGTTTAGAGTCCCTGGACAGCCCAAATAGGTTATAGTATATATGTATAGGTTATAGATAATATGGGAGAGAGTAGGTTAAGTAAATTTATTACTAATATTCCTCTTATTGGTTTGTTAGCAAAGGGCGCACTCCTCGTCATCCTCTGGGTCGGACGACACTATTGCTTTCTCCGTGTATGCTGAGTTGAGGCGCGAGTTTGACATGCTTCAGGGCAAGTACGACCGACTGATAGACCGATTGAAGAACGTGTATCGGGACAACCGAAACTATGAAGGGAAGCCTAAGGAGCAGATAACTGCGAGACTTGAGACTTTGGTTCAGTACATCAATACTAAGCTTAAGGAAATGCCATCACACCGAGACCGTACCAGTTAGTATATCATCCAGATGGTGGTGGATGAGCTCCATAGCATTGTGAAGACCCTTCGAGAGGAGAAGACTACCAAGCCCCGTTCCGATGGAGTGGAGCCTTAGTTCTTTCCATTACCTACCTTTCATGTTGTTGTATTATCGAACTTTTTAGAATTCCCAGTTATTTCCTTTAAATAAGCATGTTATTCCTAGAATCAGACTTTATCCTAATCTTGATGTATTGTGACCTTTAAATTTCAATCATTATGCACTATCGTTCCATATGCTTTCAACTGTTATCTTACGCCTTAATATGCATCACCATATTTGATTAATTTGAACCTTGACCTCATATTTAAATAAGAATGCCATGCGACACCCTCAAATTATTTCATTATTCATACCTGTTTTGACGTACTCTTATTTTAGGATCATTCCACCCAAAAAGAAGAACCCAACAACCACATCTACCACAGATCCAAATATTCTTCGATTACTGGAAACCATACAATAGCAAACAAACGCTATAGCTCAACAATAACTAACTCTTCAATAACGATTTGAAAACCAAAATAACCGTGAACCACACCAACCACCTGATCCACCAGTACCACCTCGACAAGTTGTTACTTTCAAGGCTTTTCAGAATGTGAACCCACCTGCATTTCATGATACCACTGATCCAATAATAGCTAACACATGGATTAAGGAAATGGAAAGGGCTTTTGAGTTGGTACAGTTAGGGGACGATCAGAAGACACCATATGCTACTTACTTCTTGAAGGGCGAAGTCATCTATTGGCGGGAATCAGTAAAAGCTATGGAAGCAAATCAGCAACTTTCTTGGGAAAGATTTAAGAAGTTATTTCTGGAAAAGTATTACCCTAAGTACATGCAGAATCAGATGGAGCTTAAATTTCTTGAATTGAAGCAAGGGAATATGTCTGTACTGGAGTATAAGAAGAAGTTCACAGAATTGTCAAAGTTTGTGACAAAGTATACCAGCAGTGAGGAGGAAAAAGCAAAGAGATTTCAACAAGGATTAGAGCCTTGGATCAGAGATAGAGTGGCTATGTTTGAGCTTGATACTTACGTAGGTGTAGTACAGAAAGCTGCTCTGATTGAGAATAATGGGATGCAGGCAAGAAAGGAAAGGGATAACAAAAAGAGAAAGGTTCCATTTTATGGAGAAAAGTCTGAAGCCGGAAATTCACAAGATCGGAATGTAAAGAGGATTGGATTCCATAAGGGCGGAAATTTTCAAAAGAAGGGAAATTTGAGCAAAAGACAAGAATCAAAGGGGAACAACCAGGCAAGCCAAGGACAAGTTAGAGAAAACAGATTTCAGAGACCGGAATGCAAGCATTGTGGAAGAAGGCACCCCGGAGTGTGTAATAAGCTGAGCATGACATGCTATATGTGCAACCAGAAGGGACATTTTGCAAACGAGTGTAAGATGCCGAAGCCAGGAGTTACATGTTACAAGTGTGGAAAGATTGGACACACAGCTAGGGAGTGCAAGACAACCGGACCAGTTAAAGCTCTGATGAATATGGCAAGTACCAGTGCAAACGTGCCAGCTCAGGTATGGGCATTACCTCCACCACCTAGAACAACTCCGCAAGCAACAGCAAGGACATTCGATTTGAAAATGAAGGATGATGTTCAGAACTCTGAGGTGATAGCAGGTACACTTTTACTAAATAATGTCGAAGCTAAAGTATTGATTGATTCGGGAGCAACGAGATCTTTCATATCAGAAACTTTTGTTGATAAACTTCAATATGATAAAATGGTTATGAATGAGGTAGTAAATGTGGTAATTGCGAACCAAGAGAAGATTCCTGTGAGTCAACTATGTCCGAAAGGTGAGATTGATATTTCGGGGTATAAGTTTTCAGCCGACTTGATACTCTTCAAGTTGGGAGAGTTCGATATAATTTTAGGTATAGATTGGTTAGGGAAGAATAACGCCCAGATTAATTGTAAGTCCAAGAAAGTGTATTTAAAGACGAAGAGTGGCGGGAAAGTAGTATTTAAGGGACAGAGGCAAGAGCAACTGTTTCTTACAACCGTTCAGGCTAAGAAGTTACTTAGAAAAGGTTGTGAGTCGTTCCTAGCTTATATAGTGGATTCAGAAAAGGGCAACCCCAGCATAGAAGGTATTCCCGTAGTTAACGAATTTCCAGATGTGTTTCCAGACGAACTACCAGGCTTACCTCCAGATCGACAAATCGAGTTCGAGATCAACCTTGCTCTGGGCACAGAAGCAATTTCGAAGGCCCCGTATAGGATGGCATCAGCACAAATGAAAGAGTTGGTGAGCCAGCTACAAGAATTGTTGGACAAAGGAGTGATACGGCCAAGTACGTCGCCATGAGGAGCACCTAACTTGTTCGTAAAGAAGAAAGATGGAAGTATGCAATTATGCCGATTAAGAACCGATACCCGCTACCAAGAATATATGACCTATTTGATCAGCTGAAAGGAGCAAAGTGCTTTTCAAAGATTGACTTAAGATCAGGATACCATCAATTAAAGATCAAAGAAGAAGATATCCCAAAGACAGCATTCAGGATAAGATACGGACATTATGAATTCTTAGTAATGCCTTTTGGATTGACTAACGCCCCGACAACATTTATGGATCTGATGAATCGGGTATTTAAAAAGTATTTGGACAAGTTCGTAGTGGTATTCATTGATGACATCCTTATTTATTCAAAGTCGGAAGAAGAATATAAGCAGCATGTGTGGATAGCATTGAAGATACTCCGACAAGAGAAGTTGTATGCCAAGTTTTCTAAATGTAAGTTTTAGTTAAAGGAAGTTCAATTTTTGGGGCACGTCATTGGAGATGAAGGAGTTAAAGTAGATCCGACAAAGATTGAGGCGATTATGAGGTGGGAGAGGCCAAAGACACCTACAGAAGTGTGAAGTTTTCTAGGATTGGCAGGGTATTATAGAAGATTTTTCAAGGATTTTTCGAAAATCGCCACGCCATTGACTAAGTTGACCAAGAAGAATCAGAAGTTCGAATGGAATGTAGAATGTGAGGATAGCTTTCAAGAGTTGAAACAGAGATTGGTAACAGCTCCAGTGTTAGTACTACCAGAAGACCAATGAAACTTTGTGATTTTCAGCGATGCTTCACATAAAGGATTGGGTTGTATGCTAATGCAACACAATAAGGTGATCGCGTATGCATCAAGACAGTTAAAACCGCATCAATTGAAGTACCCAACGCATGACTTAGAACTAGTCTCCATAGTGTTCGCACTTAAGATTTGGAGACATTACCTCTACGGGGAAAAGTGTGAAATCTACACGGATCACAAGATTTTAAAGTACATTTTCACTCAGAAGGAGCTCAATATGAGGCAAATGAGATGGTTGGAATTGATTAAGGACTATGATTGCTCGATAAATTATCATCCTGGAAAGGCGAACGTTGTAGCCGATGCTTTGAGTAGGAAGGAAAGATTGAATATGATGTCAACAGCAAAATAATTGTCTGAAGAGATTAAGAGATTTGGATTAGAACTTTGTGATTGTGGAATAGTTGAAGAAGTTTGTCGTGCAATGACTTTTCAGCCAACACTAGCGAAAAAGATAAGGAAATGTCAAGAAGAAGTAATGGAGAAAGAGAAGAATCAGCTAACTGGACAAGAGATTGGTACTCAAAAGGATGAGCAAGGTATACTAAGGTTTTCCTCAAGAATTTGGATTCCTCATGTACCTGAATTGAAGAATGAGATTTTACAAGAAGCCCACAATTCAAGATTTCCATCCGGGAAGCACCAAGATGTATCGGGACTTGAAGCAGAACTTTTTGTGGCCAAATATGAAGCGAGAGGTGGAAGAATGGGTTGCGAAGTGTTATACTTGTCAGAAAGTGAAGGCAGAACATCAACGACCAAGCGGATTAATTCAGCCCCTAAAGATTCCAGAATGGAAATGGGAAAATATTGCTATGGACTTTATAGTGGGACTACCGCGAACGAAATCCAGACATGACACTATATGGGTTATAGTTGATCGCCTTACGAAGTTGGCGCATTTCCTTCCAATTAATGAGAAGTCGTCATTGGACAGATTGGTTCATCTGTATGTGCGCGAAATCGTACTAAGACATGGAGTACCCGTATCGATAGTTTCAGACAGAGATCCCCGATTTAACTCGAGATTCTGGAAGCAATTTCAAGAGAGTCTTGGCACGAAGTTGAACATGAGTACGGCGTATCACCCGCAGACTGATGGTCAGAGCGAAAGGATAATTCAAACAATCGAAGACATGTTGCGCAGTTGTGCAATCGATTTTGTAGGAAGTTGGGATGACCACTTGCCATTAGTAGAATTCTCCTATAATAACAGCTATCACTCCAGTATTGGCATGCCACCATACGAAGCTTTGTACGGACGGAAATGCAGATCACCGACAAGTTGGGATGAAGTTAGAGAAGGAAAGATTCTAGGCTCGGAATTGGTACAACAGTTGCATGAGACAGTCAAGTTAATTCAGAAAAGGTTGCTTGCTGCTCAAGATAGAAAGAGAAAGTATGCGGATCCAGTGCGTAAGGATGTTAGATTCCAAGTAGGCGAAGCCGTTTTGCTGAAGGTGTCACCAAGGAAAGGGTTGTCTCGATTTGGAAAGAAAGGGAAGTTAGCACCTAGATATATAGGTCCTTTTGAAATTTTGAGTCAAATGGGGAAGGTGTCCTACGAGTTAGCCTTACCACCTCAGTATCAACATGTGCATAATGTGTTCCATGTGTCATTTCTTAGGAAGTACAATCATGATGTCAACCATGTGATAGAATATGAACCTGTAGAAATTGAGGTAGACCTGTCATTTGTGGAGCAACCTGTCAAATTACTCGACTGGCAAGTAAAGAGTCTTAGGAATAAGTCGGTAAAGTTAGTGAAAGTACTTTGGAGGAACCCCAAGGTCGAAGAATCAACTTGGGAGTTAGTGTAACGACCGGGAAATTTACATGTATTATATCATATTTATAATAAAATATGTGTATTAATATGTCAGTTATGTGTGATTATCTGTTAAACCCTAATTGTTACATGCTACGTGTATTCTGTATCATTTCTGTAGTTTTAAGGTATTTTTCAGATATTTTATATCGTATTCAAAGGTTTCATTTCCAACGTTTTGCAACCCAAACAATGATTTTAAAGCCACTATTTCAAATAAAATAATGGGCCTTATTTTTCATCAAACGGCTTTTACAATCGCAATATTCTGAACATCTAGATAATTTATAAATTTTCTCGTTTTGCGAAAAATGATTTTTCCGGGCCCCATTGGGTGTCAAAAACCCCACAAAAATCACATTTTTATTTTTATAAAATTATAGGACTTTCATTTATATTATTTCTTTGCATTTTTGCATTATTCACAATTTTTGGGAATTTTTGGCATATATATTGCATATATAAAATATTTATAAATTAAATTTTAATACCCAAAAATTATGAAAATTAGGGCCAAATATTTTTATTAAATGTATAATTGGCCCCTTAATTTTATTTAGGGGTATTATTTTTCACACTATAAATACCCTAATTATTATTAATTTAATTAATTAAAATCAGAAATTCAGCAATTATTCCCCAAATTTCCAGAATTAGGGATTAATTATTTTAAATTAGTAAATAATTATCTATTAGTTATTTAACTATTAAATATTTTAAAAAGTGATTAATTATTTCGATAATTGGTCACAAAATTTTCGATAAATCATAACTTCTTCATTTTAACTCCAAAAATTATAAAAAAAATATTTTTGACTTTGATTTTTCTTAAATAATTATTTAAAAATTATTTTGGGATTCAAGAATTAGCAATAATTATTTATATTGAATAATAAATTGAATTATCAGTGTTTAATTGATAATAATTCAACCGTTAGTCCGATTCGAGTGAAACGAAAGCCATTTTACTCAGAAAAATGAATTCTTTTTATTAAAAATAATATGAAGACCTAATTTCTTCTCGAAATTAGTTGACTTTATTGATTGCTTGATTATCAGTCAAAATACGCTCCGAGACGAGTTCGAAAAATTCCGGAAAAATGGGAAATGAAGCAGAAGGTGATTAACGAAGCAAACAGCGAGTCGATTTTGATTCTAAAAATTATTTTAACTATAGAAATGATTATGTGCTTATGTGCTTATGTGTATTACGTGGTTAATCGAGTCTTACTTGCTTATATGTAATACATGAGTCAGTCATAAGCGCATGGGTAGATGTTAGGATCAGTTTGAAGTTGATTCAAGATGCAAATGAAGTACAACGTGACTTAACCAATCTATTTTGCCAACAGAAGCTAAGCCAACCAGGCCAGTTGAGTCGGTAATAGTCCAAAGGAATAGACAGAAGTGATTTAATTGCAGTAAGTCGCGCAAAAGGCAAGTTTCTCCTCTATTCTAATTTCAGAATAGTAATATTCATTTCAAATTCTTATTACGCTTGTATTCCTTTAATTTCTTTATTCATATCTCAGTTCGATTCTTGAATTATTCTTTTCATTTGAATTTATTATTCATATTCCAATTATTACTCACAATTATTAATATATTCTGGTGATTAGAATATATCAAAGTATACCGATTGTTCCGATTACTATTCTAAGGACTGGATAACATTACTTTTGGGGATTAAGGTTACTTAATCCTAAGGACCGGAACATAACCGGATCCTTGAGATGGGCCGTAGTGCCTGGGTGCCCGACGGGATCTATATAGTGAGATATAGATCTGCACTGTATCCTGGCTGATCAGCAGGGTATAGCTGCGAACTTGAATCCAGTGTAGTTCGTTTATATTCGCCAGCAATGGCCTTCTTTTGATTCTTATGAGGTTATATCTTTGCAGATATACCTGGGATACGGATTCAGTTATATTGCTTTAACATTGTGTATATTTGGTAGACTTGTTGAGCAATTTTGGCTCACCCCTTTTTGTTGTTATTGACCTTATTGTTTCAGTTAAGAAGGAATATGAAACCCGTCAGAACACGAGTAGTAAAGAAGCGGGTCAAGCCTCGGGATCCTCTTATACCCAAGGTGTTGATCCCTATCCAGGAAGAAAGCTTTGAGTTGCCCGAGCAGGTGGAGTGTTAATAGATAGTATGTGTGTTTGAATAAAAGCTGAACTTAGTTTAAAATGAGTTAGACAATGGTTTGTAATAAAGAAAGTTTGTGAGATTTTGAATGTTGGTTTGTAATAAAAGTAGTTAGTGGTTCTTGTTTTCATACTTCAACCTAAAAAGGTCCTGGTTAGTGTTAAAGGGGTTTAGTTTCATTTCTTTATTATTTATCAATAAATTTGTACAGGTTTGGTGATTAGCTTGTAACCCCCAGACTTATACCCTGAATCTGGAGGGTGTTACAGTTTGGCATCAGAGCTGTAGGTTTGGTCCCTGAAAACAAGAACATTAGGATTAAGATAGGATAGAGAGATCACATATGATAGGGATAGTCAGATTAGGAAAAATAGTGTTAGGATTTAGGTCAGATTAGAATAGGAAAGTATAAATCTTAGAATTATTCAGTGACCTTTTCTTTTCTTTGGTATATTATCAGATGGCATCTTCTGGTTATTCTGCATCTTCCGAGAGGACAGTCACTGGGCCAGCAGCACCAGTTATACCTCCAGTATCTGAGTATATATTTCCTCCTCTACCACCTTTGCCACAGGAGCCTGTACCACCAGTTCAGGGGATAGTTCATGACTCCATAGAGATGTTTGATCCTTTTGAGTTCTTCGAGCCGATAGTACCTTTACTTATTGAGCATCAGTTTATACCGAATATTGAGCAGGAGTTACTACCACTACCATTGTTACCTCCTATACCAGTGCATGCCCCAGAGCCGGACATAGTTCAGATGATTCCAGTCGAGGGGATGGGAGAGCATGATGTGGATCTACAGTTAGGTTTACCACAGCAGGGTGCAGGTATTCCGAGGGTTCCTTCCCAGGAGTCAGTAGGACAGATTGCTCAGCCGCATATGGTATCATACCATGAGTATAGAGTTATGAGGGACGATATGGAGTATTGGCGGGCACAGTGTCGAGAGATTATGCATCTGTTTGATCAGAGGGACAGAGGACCGTTAGCAGCCCTACAACCGGATTATTATATGAGACAGCGATTACAGTCAGTGTTGATGAGCGCTACTTGGGAGCTTGATGAGTTGACCCATGATGGACCTCCTTCTTTTGCAGAGTTTTATCGGATATTCCGCTTGGCACAGACTTTAGTCCAGGCACTTAGAGAGGAGCTTAGGCGTATCCCGCCTGGCCTCTGAGATAGGGACAGTTGAGACGGTGACTCCAGAGTACATGTGTATATAGAGGCAGCATAATATAACTTAGTGAGTAGTGTGTATGTGTGTATCAGTAGTTTAACTTGTAGTAGTAGTTTAACTTGTAGCGATAGTGTGACTTGTAGCCGTAGTGATGACCAGCAGAGCGAGACTTTTTGTATCAAGCATTTACACCTGAGGCTGGTGTCATATATATAAGCTGAACTTTTCAAGTTTCTTTTATTTAAATTTCAGTCTCTACAGTTTACAGCATTTACTTTTATTTTACAGAAGAAAGAAACAGAAAAGAAAAGAATAAACATTTTTATTTAAACTGTTTACATTTCCAGTTTTACATTCAGTAACTATTTTCTTTAAGTAAACCATGTTTTATTAATACAGGATAAATTGTTTTTCCACTACATACTGTCGATTGTTTATTAAATTGTCAAATAAATATCACCTGTTTTATTATCAGAAGAAGATGGCACCAAAAAGAAAGACTAGGGCTGAAACCTCTAACAGCAATTCCGAAGGTCAGACTAATGAGACCATGAACCAAATGTTCCATCTGATGCAACAACAGATGGTAATGATGCAGCAGCAGATGCAGCATCAGCAACAGCAGATACAACAACAAATGTTACCACAACCACCTCGTCCTGAGCCTCAACCTGTTGTTACTTTTAAGCAGTTTCAGTCAGTTAAACCTCCAGAATTTGATGGGTCTACTGATCCTATTAAAGCTACCACCTGGTTAAAAGAAATAGAGAAAGCTTTTGTACTGGTGAAGGTAGGTGAGGACCAGAAGACTGATTTTGCTAGTTATTTGTTGAAGGGAGAGGCAAATTATTGGTGGGAATCTAAAAAGGCATTAGAAGGTGAAAATGTTATCGCTTGGGATAGGTTTAAAGAGTTATTTTTAGAAAAGCATTTTCCTCGCTATGTGAAGAATCAGATGCAGATAAAGTTTTTAGAGCTGAAGCAGGGAAGTATGTCTGTGACAGAGTATGAAGCCAAATTTAATGAATTGGCTAGGTTTGTTCCGGAACAGGTAGACACTGAAGAGAAACGAGTGCAGAGATTTCAAGAAGGATTACGACCATGGATACGCGGACAAGTTACAGTTTTTGAATTAGCAACATATACCACTGTAGTCCAGAAAGCTTTGATCATCGAAGGGGAAAGTGAAAGATCTCAACGAGACAGAGGACAGGGAAGTTTTCAAGACCGTTTCAACAGAAAGCCGGGATTTCAAGCCCGGGCAAATCTGAATTTCAAAAGGATAGGACAGGGTACACAAAAAGCAGGTAATCGTTTCCAAGTCTCTAACCAGCAGGGAATTGTTAAGGTTCCAGTGCCGTATTGTAAAACTTGTGGACGCAAGCATACCGGCGTATGTATTAAAACAGAGGTGACATGTTTCAAATGCAAGCAGAAAGGGCACTACTCTAACGAATGTCCGACAGGAAAAACAGCAGAAATCACTTGCTATCAATGCGGAAAGAAAGGGCATATCGCTAGGAATTGTAAAGGACCAGCAATGGCAGCCAGTATTCCAAAAGTATTGGCATTACCTCCGCCACCGCCGCCAAATCAACCCAGAGCAAGAACTTTTAACATGACCATGAAAGAAGCAGTGCAGAGTCCAAGTGTGATTGCAGGTACGCTTTTGGTGAATTCCGTAGATTCCAAAGTATTAATTGATTCTGGAGCTACTCGTTCATTTATTTCTGAAGAATTTCTTGATAAGTTACATTGCGAAATCGAATGGTTGGGCGAGACATTAATCATAAAATTAGCGAATGACGACCAAGTTCCAGTAGATCGAGTATGTCCTGCGTGTAATGTAGAAATAGCTGGACATCATTTCTTTGTAAACTTAATTCCTTTTAAACTAGGAGAATTTGATGTGATTTTGGGAATGGATTGGTTAGCATATCATAAGGCTCAAATAGATTGTGCGAATAAGAAAGTGAAACTGCGAACTGCGGAAAATGCAACGGTAATATTCAAAGGCGAAAAACAACGGATGAAATTTCTCACCGTAATGCAGACCAAACGATTGCTTCAACAAGGATGTGAGGCGTACATAGCTTATGTGTTAAATACTGAAAAAGGAAGTCCTAAAATAGAAGACATTCCAGTTGTATGTGAGTATCCGGACGTCTTTCCAGACGAGCTTCCAGGATTACCGCCAGATCGAGAAATTGAGTTCACGATTGATCGAGCACCAGGTACAGAACCAGTTTCGAAAGCTCCGTATCGAATGGCTCCAGTTGAAATGAAAGAATTGTCAACGCAACTGCAAGATCTTCTAGACCGAGGCATTATACGACCTAGTGTATCCCCATGGGGTGCACCAGTGTTATTCGTGAAAAAGAAGGACGGCAGCATGCGATTATGCATCGACTATCGGGAGTTGAATAAACTCACTATTAAGAACAAGTATCCTTTACCGAGAATCGACGATTTATTCGACCAGCTAAAAGGAGCTGCATGGTTTTCAAAGATAGATTTGCGATCAGGCTATCATCAATTGAAGATTAAAGCTGAAGATATTCCAAAAACTGCGTTTCGTACGAGATATGGACATTACGAGTTTCTTGTAATGGCATTCGGTTTGACAAACGCGCCAGCTGCATTCATGGATTTGATGAACAGGATATTCAAGAAATATTTGGACAAGTTCGTGATTGTATTCATTGATGACATTTTGATTTACTCCGAGACAGAAGAAAAGCATGCAGAACACTTGAGGACAGTTTTGGAAATTCTGAGGAAAAAGCAAATATACGCAAAATTCTCAAAATGTGAATTCTGGTTAAGGGAAGTACAATTTTTAGGGCATATCATCAGTAGAGAAGGCATCCAAGTCGATCCAACAAAGATTGAAGCTGTGTTGAACTGGGAACGACCCAAGACACCAACAGAAGTTCGAAGTTTCTTGGGATTGGCAGGATATTATCGAAGGTTTGTCAAAGATTTTGCAAAGATAGCAACGCCGCTGACTAAGTTAACTCGAAAAAGTGAAAAGTTTGAATGGAATGATAAATGTGAAGAAAGTTTTCAAGAGTTAAAGAATCGGTTGGTGACCGCACCAGTACTTGTACTGCCAGACGAGCAAGGAAATTTCGTCATTTACAGTGACGCTTCGTATCGCGGGCTAGGATGTGTATTGATGCAACACGGTAACGTCATTGCATATGCTTCGAGACAACTTAAACCCCATGAGCAGAAATATCCTACGCATGATCTGGAATTGGCAGCGATCGTATTTGCATTGAAGCTTTGGAGACATTATCTCTACGGTGAAAAATGCGAAATCTACACGGATCATAAAAGTCTGAAGTATATCTTTACGCAAAAGGAACTGAACATGCGACAACGTCGATGGCTGGAATTAATAAAAGATTATGATGTTACAATCAGTTATCATCCAGGAAAAGCAAATGTTGTAGCGGATGCGTTGAGCAGGAAAGAAAGATTGAATTGGTTAACTTCATGCGAAGAATTGGCCAAGGAATTCGACAAATTGGAAATTGAGATTCGTATTCCCAATGAATCTGCAGAAGCTATCTACACTATGACTTTCCAACCGGAATTGTTAGATAAGATTCGCCGCTGTCAAGATGAAGTGATGAGTCAAGAGGACGACCTGACGGGAGAAGAGATCACAACTCAGAAAGATAGTGAAGGAATTTTACGCTTTGCGTCAAGAATCTGGATCCCTAATGTGGTAGAATTAAAAAAAGAAATAATGCGAGATGCGCACAATTCAAAGTATTCCATTCATCCAGGAAGTACAAAAATGTATCGCGATCTGAAAGAAAACTTCTGGTGGCCGAACATGAAGAAGGAAATAGCAGAATGGGTGAGTAAATGCTACACATGCCAGCGAGTTAAAGCGGAACATCAACGTCCGAGCGGGTTATTGCAACCATTATACATTCCAGAATGGAAATGGGAACATCTAGCGATGGATTTTGTGGTAGGACTACCGAGGACTAGGGCAAATTATGATGCGATATGGGTAATCATTGACAGACTTACAAAATCGGCACATTTTCTACCAATTAATGAAAGATTTTCGCTCGACAAATTAGTGCACATGTATCTCAAGGAAATTGTGATGCGACATGGAGTTATAATATCTATTGTATCGGATCGAGATCCTCGTTTCAACTCAAGATTTTGGAGACAATTTCAAGATTGCCTTGGAACAAAATTAAACATGAGTACCGCTTATCATCCGCAAACCGATGGGCAAAGTGAAAGAACTATCCAAACGATTGAAGACATGCTACGAGTTTGTGCAATCGATTTTGAAGGCAGTTGGGATGAACATCTACCCCTAGTGGAATTTTCTTATAATAATAGCTATCATGCCAGCATTGGAATGCCACCGTATGAAGCACTATATGGGAGAAAATGTAGATCACCAGTACAGTGGGATGAAGTTGGAGAACGCAAAATGTTTGGTCCAGAATTAATTCAGCAGACGAAAGAAAAGATTGAACTTATTAGGAAACGACTCGATGCAGCGCAAAACAGGCAACGTAAATACGCAGACCAAGCAAGGAAGGATATGAACTACCAGGAAGGAGAACACGTATTACTTAAAATATCGCCATGGAAAGGATTGACCAGATTTAGCAATAAGGGTAAATTGAAGCCACGATACGTCGGACCATTTGAAATTTTGAAGAAAGTAGGAAAACTTGCATACGAATTAGCTTTACCGCCTCATATGCAGCATATTCACAACGTGTTTCACGTATCAATGCTTAAGCGATATAATCCTGATTCTAGGCATGTAATAGAGTATGAACCGATAGATATCCAACCTGATTTGTCTTTTGTAGAGCAGCCGGTAAGAATTTTAGATCGGCGAGAGAAAGTATTGAGGAATAAGTCTATATATTTAGTGCGAGTGTTGTGGAGAAATCCTATGGTTGAAGAATCAACCTGGGAACTTGAAAGTGAGATGTCAGAAAAATATCCTCATTTATTTTCATAGAAGATTCTGAGGACAGAATCCTATTAAGGGGGGAAGAATGTAACGACCGGGAAATTTACGTGTATTATATCATATTTATAATAAAATATGTGTATTAATATGTCAGTTATGTGTGATTATCTGTTAAACCCTAATTGTTACATGCTACGTGTATTCTGTATCATTTCTGTAGTTTTAAGGTATTTTTCAGATATTTTATATCGTATTCAAAGGTTTCATTTCCAACGTTTTGCAACCCAAACAATGATTTTAAAGCCACTATTTCAAATAAAATAATGGGCCTTATTTTTCATCAAACGGCTTTTACAATCGCAATATTCTGAACATCTAGATAATTTATAAATTTTCTCGTTTTGCGAAAAATGATTTTTCCGGGCCCCATTGGGTGTCAAAAACCCCACAAAAATCACATTTTTATTTTTATAAAATTATAGGACTTTCATTTATATTATTTCTTTGCATTTTTGCATTATTCACAATTTTTGGGAATTTTTGGCATATATATTGCATATATAAAATATTTATAAATTAAATTTTAATACCCAAAAATTATGAAAATTAGGGCCAAATATTTTTATTAAATGTATAATTGGCCCCTTAATTTTATTTAGGGGTATTATTTTTCACACTATAAATACCCTAATTATTATTAATTTAATTAATTAAAATCAGAAATTCAGCAATTATTCCCCAAATTTCCAGAATTAGGGATTAATTATTTTAAATTAGTAAATAATTATCTATTAGTTATTTAACTATTAAATATTTTAAAAAGTGATTAATTATTTCGATAATTGGTCACAAAATTTTCGATAAATCATAACTTCTTCATTTTAACTCCAAAAATTATAAAAAAAATATTTTTGACTTTGATTTTTCTTAAATAATTATTTAAAAATTATTTTGGGATTCAAGAATTAGCAATAATTATTTATATTGAATAATAAATTGAATTATCAGTGTTTAATTGATAATAATTCAACCGTTAGTCCGATTCGAGTGAAACGAAAGCCATTTTACTCAGAAAAATGAATTCTTTTTATTAAAAATAATATGAAGACCTAATTTCTTCTCGAAATTAGTTGACTTTATTGATTGCTTGATTATCAGTCAAAATACGCTCCGAGACGAGTTCGAAAAATTCCGGAAAAATGGGAAATGAAGCAGAAGGTGATTAACGAAGCAAACAGCGAGTCGATTTTGATTCTAAAAATTATTTTAACTATAGAAATGATTATGTGCTTATGTGCTTATGTGTATTACGTGGTTAATCGAGTCTTACTTGCTTATATGTAATACATGAGTCAGTCATAAGCGCATGGGTAGATGTTAGGATCAGTTTGAAGTTGATTCAAGATGCAAATGAAGTACAACGTGACTTAACCAATCTATTTTGCCAACAGAAGCTAAGCCAACCAGGCCAGTTGAGTCGGTAATAGTCCAAAGGAATATACAGAAGTGATTTAATTGCAGTAAGTCGCGCAAAAGGCAAGTTTCTCCTCTATTCTAATTTCAGAATAGTAATATTCATTTCAAATTCTTATTACGCTTGTATTCCTTTAATTTCTTTATTCATATCTCAGTTCGATTCTTGAATTATTCTTTTCATTTGAATTTATTATTCATATTCCAATTATTACTCACAATTATTAATATATTCTGGTGATTAGAATATATCAAAGTATACCGATTGTTCCGATTACTATTCTAAGGACTGGATAACATTACTTTTGGGGATTAAGGTTACTTAATCCTAAGGACCGGAACATAACCGGATCCTTGAGATGGGCCGTAGTGCCTGGGTGCCCGACGGGATCTATATAGTGAGATATAGATCTGCACTGTATCCTGGCTGATCAGCAGGGTATAGCTGCGAACTTGAATCCAGTGTAGTTCGTTTATATTCGCCAGCAATGGCCTTCTTTTGATTCTTATGAGGTTATATCTTTGCAGATATACCTGGGATACGGATTCAGTTATATTGCTTTAACATTGTGTATATTTGGTAGACTTGTTGAGCAATTTTGGCTCACCCTTTTTTGTTGTTATTCACCTTATTGTTTCAGTTAAGAAGGAATATGAAACCCGTCAGAACACGAGTAGTAAAGAAGCGGGTCAAGCCTCGGGATCCTCTTATACCCAAGGTGTTGATCCCTATCCAGGAAGAAAGTTTTGAGTTGCCCGAGCAGGTGGAGTGTTAATAGATAGTATGTGTGTTTGAATAAAAGCTGAACTTAGTTTAAAATGAGTTAGACAATGGTTTGTAATAAAGAAAGTTTGTGAGATTTTGAATGTTGGTTTGTAATAAAAGTAGTTAGTGGTTCTTGTTTTCATACTTCAACCTAAAAAGGTCCTGGTTAGTGTTACAGGGGTTTAGTTTCATTTCTTTATTATTTATCAATAAATTTGTACAGGTTTGGTGATTAGCTTGTAACCCCCAGACTTATACCCCGAATCTGGAGGGTGTTACAGTTAGAGTCTGATATGCGTTCCCGGTATCCTCATCTGTTCTCTTAGATTCTGGGGACAGAATCCCTTAAGGGGGAGAGGATGTTACGACCGACATTTTGTGTAATATTATTTGTGAACTTTGTATAATATTAGAGCCGAATGTAAATATACTTAATGATTGTACATTGTGTGAATGAAAATTTCTGCACTATAAATTGCTTTATGTAGAATATGATTTTTCAAAGCAAAAGTTTATTTATTTCCCTTATTTTTGATTTATAAGGAATATTCTAAACCTTGGAAAAATTTTCTTTTAAAAGTTATTTCATTCACAAATTTCAAAAGTGATCTTATAAAATTTATAAAAATCCAAGTTATTTTATGGTATAAATTTTATAATTTTTGAACTTATATTTTATTTTATAAAAATAAATCTTTAAAAAATTTATTTGTTATAATTAGAAAATTACATGGAAACCCTTGCATGCAAATCACTCTTCCATTGTATTAAAGGGCAAAGGAGACCTTTCCAACCCCACTAACTCACTTGTTGTTAACCAAATTAACACATTAACCTTGCATGCAAAATGGCCTATCCTTAGCTACAGGGTATTCTTGTACATTCTCATTTCCACTCATTTCTTTTAGTCAATCAAACGCATAAAACCAAAAATAAAATGTGAGAAATCATTTCACTCACTCCACACTCCAACTCACCTCTCTTTTTCTCTCCTCCCCCTCCCTCTCCTTGCTCTCGACCGAGAACCCCCTCCCCCACTCCCTTCCATTTTCCATCCCATTTCTTATCTTTCCTAGTGTAATTATTCCACCTACATTTATTTTATATACTTTCCAAGAGTTTTGTGATTTGATAGATGAAGTATCATGGTTGCATGTGTAGCTTTTGTGTGATCTCCAAAGAGAAACTCTTGATTCTTGTGAATTCAAGAGCTCTCTATGAGATGCATTTTATATATCTTTTAACTAAGTGCTTTATGGAGAAACCATTCTTTAAAAACCTTTGCATGCTACTGAAATTTCACTATATAATCATGTTTAGCCATTCATGGTAGTTTTAAGATGTTAATATGACGATCAACCATGTTGTGTATGCTACTCTTCTCGAAATCATGTTTTCATGTTTAAAAATCTATAAATTTGAATTATTTGTGCTTGAAATAGATTGTTTCCATGATATATTTCTTAATAATAGTTAAGAGAAGATATATTTCATGATTATTAAGGTTGAGTAATAGGTATAAGTCGAATTTACAAGAATTTAAACTCTATATTTTAGCCGAAATCTTGTTAACTATTTTCCATGAGCTGCATGGTATATTTTTATTTGCATGTTGGTGTTCTAGGGCATGGATGATCTCCACTCCTGTTGAGGCACTATTTTAGGATGTTGATGCACTAGTTTTGCTTTGGTAAAGGTTTGATGATTGGTTAATAAGTAGGAGTCAAGGTGGAAAGGGATTAATTAGTATTTGTATTTTTCCAGATTTGATGCAATAGTTTATAGGGAAGTTTTGAATGAGCATTTGTTGTGCACTTTGAGGCCCAAGCCACCAGAAGCTAGCACGAGGAGTATATAATAGGTTTTAGGTGTTTGTTGGAGGTTTGTAAGACGTTTGGTAGGGTGCACGAGTGGAATGACAAAATCTGTCCAACAGGGGACAGTTTTGTTGTAACTTAGAAATAGGAAGTTTTGACCATGTCATAGGTAGGCCCTCATTAGGATTTATTGGGCCTTAGTTAGAGGGAGTGTCAGAGGAGTTTTTCCAGCCATAGTTCATAGGATTTGAGTTAGAATAATGTGTCACAAGTTATTTCAATTCAGGACCTTTTCTTCCCAGAAAAACAGGGAAACCATAGACTTTAAGCTTAGGCCTAGGGAGGCCCAAGCTAGGAACTTGAGCCACATCAAGTTTAGGAGTTGCCTTATGATCAGAAGAGTCTAGTGTATAAGGTTTGGAGGTAAAATTGTAGTGTAAGAGTGTCAAATGCACTCAAGAAACCATAGATGTCATTCTGAAATTTACCTCAGTAAGCACCTTCACTTACCACATAGTTTTAGAGCATTTATGAGTGAGGCCTAGGTTGACCACTATAGTTGCAAGATAGCATAAAGTCAGTAGAGTGAAAGGCCCAAGTGAGGGTCAATAGATTTTGGATAGTTTAGTAAAGGCACATCGAGTTAGGAGGCCAAAATTTGGAGACTTTGTCTAGTTAGCGATCAAGTGACTTAAGTTGTGGAACGAGATCATCCAAGCCTAGTGTTGCAATATGGTGTGTGTGTGATATTGTTTGGTATTTAAAATATGGTATGTGAGTATATGTGGCTATGTGTACTATTATGTTTATAAGGTGATTATAAATTCCGTGCATATAGGCCTAAGTTCCATTTATGTTTAATTTCGGGTTGTAAATAGGTTGCGTTGGTGAGAATATATTATAATGAGGTTATTATTAATTGTGTAGGATCTCGAGACGAGGGTGAACTTGCCATAAAGGTCGAGTAAAGCTTCCAGTTGCTCCTACTTTCCATTCCAGTCCAGTCCAGCCTTCTCAAGGAAATTGATTCAACCTACTTTTTAGTTTACACTGCGAATGTGTGAAACTAGTTCTTATATATATAATGCGAGTATCCTGATTTACATTGTTATACCTGGACCAAGTGATTCTCAAATATATCTTGGTATTATATAGAAATGCCATGACCCTCAAGTACTTATTGAAAGTAGATCAAAAATCATACCATGCTAGTATACCAAAGTAATTGGGATGCCATGATAAAATAGAGAATTGTCATAATACATGATTGATCCTTTTGATTAACATGCTATTGATTACTAAGAAATCTTGATTTTACACCCTGATGCTTGATTTAACTATTGTAAGAACCCCGATAGAAACTTTATCTTGATACCTAAAAGCCAGATATTCTTTAAAGTCGTTCACGATTGTTTGACATCCTGATATACCTTGAGCTAATGATCACTTTCTTTATATCGTAACACCTCTATCATACTTGTAACCAGTAATGCTTATCTTTTTGATGTTCTAATACCTATACCTTGTCTGAAACCATTGCTTTAAGCCTAGTTTAGCATTACTCTTTCATATTATCCAATAACCCTACTAAATTTCCTTGTCAAAATTCTTGTAAATGGAAACCTTTCAATTACCCTGATAGAGTAAAGTCTAGTGGATCATGGCCCTAAGATTTAGTGAATATAATTCCAGTGTTTCAAGTCAATCTACAATCCCTTGATAAAGATGTTTACTGTTCAAGAAATTTTATTATCAATCAGCATCAGTTTTTGAAATGATTAAAATTTGGATTTTCAGTCCCAAAGGGGGATAAATGTTTTCTTTAAATAGTGGATCTGGACTGAGACGCAAGTCCTTTCCACACTGATATTGTAGGCTTAAAAGTTGCCTAGGGATCCCATTAATGTTTTAGAACCCAGCGAGGTTCGGGATTACTTCGCGGCTGATCACTGCCTGTAATCCGTAGCGTCATAAAATGGTTTTTGATTAAGATATGATTTTGAAAAAGTTTTTGATACAAGCAAATGATGCCATCACCCAAAAGTTCATCTCTTGTTATTATTAGTTATATCTTCACATTGTCATTCTTTAATATATATCTCGATTTATGTTTTGTATCGTATTTTTTAGCACTTGTTGAGAATTTGGCTCACTACTTACTTTAACCCTGATATTACAGCCAGCAGCTATGGTTAAATTCAAGCAGACAGCACGTAAGACTTGTGATGCCGACGCGTATGTCCGAGCTCAGGTAGAATAAGAGATAGTTTTGTGTGAGGACTCGATATTAAAACCAGTTGTAATAGTTAGTAGTGTTGGGCTGTTCCAAACCCTAAACTGTGAGATCTTGGATTCAGTTGTATTTAGTTTCTTTTAAATATTGTAATAGTTATATATTATGTATTGTTAAGTTGGGGGGTGTGACAGTTAGAGCATAACCCACAGAGACTAGCATATTACTCACATCAGTGTCAGTGTGTGGAGCAGATGTGTTATTTTCAGGCAATTTAAAACATTTTTCAATTGCATCACAGTTCATAGAGTGTTCATTAACTTTGAGAGTGAAGGTAATAGTCTTGTCCCTTGAATTGAACACAGTTGTAGACCAAATTTCCTCGACAACTTCACAGTAGATGGTTGGAGACTCAAGCATGGCATAGCTTAATTTGTAGTTTAGTATGAAGTCCATCATCTTGTGATAGTCCTCAGATGCCGGAATTTGCTTGTTCACCAGAGCCACAAAGTTGTTCTTGTCATAGACAAACCCAGTTGAGGACATAATTTTGACAATGGGTGCCATTTTTGTGCTTGAAATTAGTTGCAGTGAGATTTTTTGCTTTTGGGAAGAAGAAGTTAGAGAAATTTCTTTGAGAAAGATAAAAACAAAGAATAGAAATGTAATTAGCTTTTATACTTTCTCAGAAATAAACTGTCAAAAAGTAAAAAGTAAAATTAAGTAACCAATCAAATTAACCCAAAATAGCCGTTTAAAAATAAGAAAAACTGTCACAATTCTAAGATTATCCGTTGAAATATACGTATAGACTTTAAGTAAATTCGATGGATAATGCTCAAAATTAACGGCTAAGATTGAGTGTAATTCGACGGATGATGATTAAATTACCCAGAGTAATAATTGATATTTCAACGGATGTTAAAGTTCAATGGATGTTCACTTTCAATGGATAATGAACATCCGTTGAGATACAAATTCTGACTTAGTCAAAATTTTATCTAAGACATGAAATATCAACTTTTTCTATGGCTGCATTTCAATTTGCTTTGACATCAAAAATAGATTAAGAGTAGTTAAGCATACCTTGCTCACTTACCAACCTAGTGAAGGTGGATTCATCAAGTGGCTTGGTAAAGATGTCTGCAAGTTGTTTTTCACTTGGAACAAAATGAAGTTCCACAGTACCATTCATAACATGCTCTCTAATAAAATGATACCTAATATCAATGTGCTTGGTCCTTGAATGTTGTACTGGATTTTTAGTAATGGCTATTGCACTTATGTTGTCACAGAAAATAGGATTCCTTGTGGTACTTTTTCTGTCAATTTTACAACCTGCATAATCTGCATCTGAATAACCAGTTAGATCAAAACGAGAATCTCTAGGATACCAAATGCCAAGTTTTGGTGTTCCTTTGAGATATTTGAAAATTCTCTTAATAGCTACTAAATGAGATTCTCTAGGATCAGCTTGAAATCTAGCACAAAGACATGTAGCAAACATTATATCTGGCCTACTGGCTGTTAAATATAGAAGTGAGCCAATCATGCCTCTATAGCTTGAAATATCCATAGACTTTTCAGTAGTGTTTAATTCAAGTTTAATTATGGCCATGGGAGTTTTTACAGATGTACAATCCATTAAGTCAAACTTTTTCAAAAGATCATAAACATATTTGGTTTGACTTATGAATATTCCATCACTAACTTGCTTAACTTGTAAACCAATAAAGTAAGTTAGTTCTCCCATCATGTTCATTTCATATTTACGTTGCATCAATTTGGCATACTTTTTACAAATTTTTTCATTTGTAGAACCAAATATAATATCATCTACATAAATTTGAACAAGTATGCTAGAGCCACTAACATTTCTAAAGAATAAGGTTTTGTCAACAGAACCTCTAGTGAAGTGATTTTCTAAGAGAAACTTTGACAAAGTATCATACTAGGCTCTAGGTGCCTGCTTCAATCCAGAAAGTGCTTTCAAAAGATAATAGACATATTCTGGAAAATCTGGATCTTCAAAACCAAGAGGATGACTGACATAGACTTCCTCCTCCAAATCTCCATTTAAAAAGGCACTTTTGACATCCATTTGATAGACCTTGAAATTAGCATGGGCTGCATAGGCTATGAAAATTCTGATGGCTTCAAGTCTTACAACAGGAGCAAATGTTTCATCAAAATCAATTCCTTCTTGTTGACAATAGCCCTTAGTAAGCGATCTAGCTTTGTTCCTGATTACTATGCCATTTTCATCCATCTTGTTTCTGAGTACCCACTTGGTGTGAATAGAGTTCTTTCCTTTAGGCTTGGGTACCAGCTTCCAAACTTTATTCTTTTCAAATTGGTTTAGCTCCTCATGCATAGCTAAAACCCAATCATGATCCAACAGAGCTTCTTCCACCCTTTTAGGTTCTTCCTGAGGCAGAAAGCTGTTATACAGACATTCCTCCTGAGTTGCTTTCCTTGTTTGCACTCTTCAGGATGCATCACCAATAATTAGTTTAAATGGGTGATTTTTAGTCCATCTTCTCTGTAGTGGTAGATTAGCTCTAGATGAAGAGGCCTTATTGTTGTCTTGATGTGTGATATAGTTTTGATTATCAGAAACTCTCCCTGAGTTTATGGATCTTTTGAAAGTGTTTGTCCTAAATCCAATCATGTATGATGAGTTAGGAAGAACTTTCTTGTATGCCTATTTGATTTCATTTAAATTAATAAAAGACTTGTTATATTTTTATTATGGGCTTTATCTATTTAAAGTGTATTAAATAAGATGTTCCATAGTTTAGAGTAAAGCTTCTAGAATTATAATGAGATTATAATAGTCAGATCTAGAAGACGACAACTCTAGACTTAAACAGTTCATGATCATAGGATAACTAATCGGATGTTAGTGGATTCGCAAAGATTGGTACATACTATGCTTTCTCCCTTCAGGAGGATGTCTGTTCTCATAGGCATTTGTGTGGTGACAATATAGCTAGTATGTAGGTGTTTATTAGGGAATAAGTTCACTGAACATGACTCGATAAGTTGAACAACTAATGGAGATTACTCACGTGTCAATAGTTATTCACTGAGTGATAGTTGTACAAGTGTCCTTAGACTTGAGATCGTTAAAGTTATCTTATATATAATTAACTTTGCTTTGGTTTAGTCCTTAGTCTCAAGGACATCCATTAGGTATATTCTGGGCATAGGGATTTGTGTATAGAGATAGTTAACGTCAATAGAGGATCTACCCCTTCCAGTATAGGAAGAGAATATCATATGTTATTCTTAGTATGCGAGTTCTGAAATCTCTGGCCAGAGTGTATGAAATTAGAAAGGAGATTCTAATTTACATTAATATGAACTTTGCATTATGAATAAGAAATCATATGATTAAATTTGATAGGCCTGACACAAGATCCATGCCTTGTATTTAATCTGGATATTGTAAGGGTAGAAGGAATTCATTATACGGTAACTAGTCACTGACATGTTCTTGGTATTCTAAGCAGTGAATTCATATTATCCGGATAGTCACGATATGTTGAGAAGCATCACTCACGATGTAGAATAAATATAATTAATCAGTTAATTATATTTAGTGAATTTTATTATTCATGTAAATAATTAATAAAAGTTTATTATTATTTATTTCTACTACCGGCATAATATTGAACCTATAGGGTCACACCATAAAAGAATATTTTCTTTGGTGAAATAATGAGAGAGAATTATTTTCTAAATAGTTTAGAAAAAAAATAATGATTAAAATAGTTTTAATTATTATTAGAGCATTTTATAAAGATAAAATGTGGGGGTTAATATATATATAAAGATATATTTTATAACCCTAGGAGAGCCCTATAAATATAATGAGATGGCTCATTCTATTCTCACAATTTTGGTTTTGTGAAAACCCTAGCCTCCATCTTCTTCATCTCTCTCTCTCTCTCCCCCAAAAACCTCCATTTTATAAAAACTCGGTTTTATAAAAAAGTTCATCGAAGAGGATCGTTCTTGGTGGATACCGGTAGAGTGCTTCACACACTGAGGAGCAACTGCTAGCACTCCATTTTTATAAAGCTTCGATTCATAAGGTATGGTTACGATTCCTCAGTTTTTCCTTTTTCTACGTTTTTCTATATGTGCGGTATATGGTTTTTATGGAATAAATCTTATTTCACGCTTCCGTTCATCCGTAAATTCCTTCATTGGCATCAGAGCTAGGTCCTGCATATAGAGATTCATATAAAAAATTTCAGATTTTTTAATGCATGTATGGATTTGTTATGATTTTTGCAAGTTTATTTGGATTTAATAATGTATTAATTCGAAATAATATTTGCATGAGATTTTGACTACTGATCTGGGTTCTACAAGTGTTATAGATCATCTAGGTATTTTTTCATAATTTTGTGATGTGTAGATTGTTTGTTATGAATTTTTTAAAATTATTTTAATTAAAATTCATGAAATAATTATGCATGTGAATAATTATGATTAAAATTTGCACAAGGACCCATGGCTGATTTGATAATTTTCTGCTACTGCCTGATTTAAGAAATCATATTATTTTGATTTTTATTAATTTATTAATTAAATGTTAATTAATTTATTAATAATAAAATTAAAATAATAACATATTAATAAAGAGTTATTAATACGGGAGTAAAGGAAAGGGGGGTGCTACTTCTTTTTTTGTAACAACAGAAAGACAAACAGGCAATGGCAGAAAAGTACAAAACACAAAAAAATAAAAATTTCAACGATCTGCTATGCTGGGCGCGTGAAGCGCAGTCGCCGGAGGGGGTGTCGCGCATTCCGTGAATGCCTTACACAGTGTTGCGCATTTACGGAATGCGTTACACGAATTAAAGGCTCAAAAGTGTTGTAACGCATTACCGGAATGTATTACAGCCCTTCTAACGCGTTCCTGTAATGCGTTACAGCCCGACTGTCCACATTAAATTTGATTTTTTGGCAGTTTCTTAACTCCGTTTTGGGCGTGCAATATATCGTTGGATTCGTTTTTCCGAGATGGATCTAATGGAGTGGTCAAATATTTTTTATATATAAGTTTTGAACTATTTATATTCCCGAAAGTGTTTTAAAGCATGTTTTAATTATTTTAAATGCTATAATAAATCCATAAATTATTATATCAATGTGTGACATGATATTACTTGCATGCTTACTTGTTTATTTATTTTTATATATGAGATATATGCCTATGTTTATCATGCGATGATAGATATAGGTGAACTTAAATCAATGTAAGGTGTGCTCTAGAAAACCTAAAATAGGAATCGTTTCTTGCCTTGACAATAATATTATGAATAAAATCATGAGATTCTTGTGTTTATGAAACAAGTAATTAAATATGAATTTTCAATTTTGAGAGAAAGGATGATTCTGTCAAAAACAGATTTCGATCTGTAAGAAAGGGGTATTAAGTGACGCCTCTTGACAATGCTCCCCCCGATCCGGGAATCATCTGATTATCGATTATTGATTTGAAATATTTAATTTAAAAGGAAAAATCTCTTTATAATATGATTATGATTGTAACATAATATAATCCCTCTAAAATTAAATAATATCAAGTAGTAATTGGCCAATGACACAACGAGCTTGTGTCGGTCATAGCCTTCCAACATGGTAGAAAGTAGTTCTTATTTTTAAATCATTGTTGTTTCGTGCTACAGCTGAGGGCTTTGATTTCGAAATAAGAAATACTTGTCTATTACATAGAGATGTGTACATTAAATTAGAATCTAAAGGTCGTTACGTGCTGCAGCCGTGGGCCATTGGAGACTGATTCAATTGTACAAAATGTTGGGTTAGACTTGACTTAGAATATTGAGTCTGTCATTGTAAAGACCGAGAAATTATGCTTGTATTATATAATAATAAAGATAAATTATGTGTATTATTATGTGATTAAATGTGTTGAGTCATTAAACCCTAACTGCCATGTGTTACGTGTTGTCTGTTTTGATCCAAACGTGTTTTAAATATTTATTGAGTGTTCTATCGTAGGTTATATACTTTATATCAAAACCCGTACAGCTCAAAACCATGATTTAAAAGCTCGAATTTTAAACAAAATCATTGGCCCTATTTTGTCAAAAATGTTCTATACCATATCGCTATTTTGAACCCCTAGACGTTTTACAAATTTACCTTTTCGCGAAAAATGACTTTTCCGGACCCCTTCAGGTACCAAAAACCCCATAAAAATTACATTTTTATTTTTATATGATCATGAAATTATCATACATCATTTTTCTTTGCATTTTTGTAATATTCACAATTTTTGGAAATTTTTAGCATTAATTTTGTATTTATTGGATATTTAAAAATTCATTATTAATACCCAAAAATTATAAAAATTGGGGCCAAATATTTTTATTAGGAGTGTAATTAGCCCCTTAATTTTATTTAGGGGTATTATTTTCATAAATATAAATACCAGATTTATAATTAATTATTCAAATAATTACTATTAAAAATCAGAAAAAAATAAAAAGAAAAGGGATTAGGGTTTGAGTGAAGAACAGGGCAGGAGAATCAAAGCTAATTTTGATCGTGATTTCGGCATCCAAATCGAATGTGTGAGTATTTGTTTTGAAGCTTATGATCTGTAGTTTTTGTCCATGTACTTATTTTCGCTGATTATTGAGTTGATTTTTGATTTGTATTTTCGGGTTTTAATTGTGAATTCAGGTTTGAAGTTTTAGTTGTTGTTTGATGTTTTGATGATTACGAACGTATAGATCGTCGATTTTACCGTCGAACGGCACCGGTTTCGTAGTTTTTGGCTTCTGTTTCATGTTCGTCGGAAAAGCGGCGACGCCGCCGTTGTTCTTCGTCTTCGGTGGTGTTCGACGAGGAAGGAGGACAAAGGGAGGCCTGGGAATAGAAGGGGATGTCGTCTGTGTTGCTGAGGAACCAAAAGTAGTGAGGAACGAGATCGAACCAGTCGTTTTGGGCCGATTTTCCGTTCGCCGGATTTTCCCCGCCGTGCCGGTTTCTAGGCACGTGTTCTTGCTGTTCTTCGCAACCCGGGTTCTGTAATATCCGGGATATAACGTGTAATTATTTTTACTATTAAATAATTAATATGTGTGTTCAGTATCTATTCTGTGAGTTAATTGTTAAGTGATATATGTACTTGAATATTCAAAAATAATGTTAATTGAATATTTTAATTTTTATATGTCCAAAATAAAATATAGATAATTGTTATATCTTCCTAATTATTTTTATGTTGATTTATAGATTTATAAGAATCATATGAATTTTTTTAAAATCTTTTTCCGGGTAATTGAAATCTATTTTATAAAACGGGAACCAACCGACGTCAACCGTTGTTACGTTTTTGGAACCCGAAACTCTACCGAGAGCTCCTTCCTAACCTAATTGTAATATTCCGAGCATTTTCCATGTTTCGACTTTTTCGATCCGGCGTACGGTTTGTCCTGCGCGGGTCCCGACACAACATTTTCGATACAATATTCATTTTGGTAAATTAATAAAACCCGTATTTTCGATAAACGGGAGCTTTTTATTAAACTATCCCAATTATCACTTCGTAGTACGTGTAACTGGGTGCTGAGACCAAGACCGCAGTACAAGTTGTACTGATTTGGATAATTATCCCGAAAACCGATACCTTTGGATCAGTTTTTATAAATAAACGTACCATTTTATATCTGGAATGATCCAACGGGATACTAATTTTCCGTAATTATAAATAGCCTTTTACCGTATTTTATTTCGTATAAAAATCAATTGCAGACAGATAAATATATAATTTTACAGAGAAAAAAATCATATATTCATAAACCTTTCTGAAGATCAAACCAACTTTTGAAGGTGTTAGTGATCTTTGTTTGAAAAGCTCGAGTACTGGATTTGAAGGTCTTGAGAAGCTCTATCAGAATCTGTAATCCATACACCTGCAGAATCAAAGGTTGAATTTCTAAAAATTTAATTATTTTCGAATTTATTTTATTAAAAATATGAATTTTTGTTCGGATGATTGTTTGTATGATTTGATGATTGCATGTTGTAGAGCTTGTTTTCCTGATGATTTTCATATGTCATACGTCTGATTTGGAGTTCAATAACATGTTCAAATTTGAGTTTGATTTTCGAATTTTAAAATTAGGGTTTATAACCCGTATGAATGTTCTTAATTGAAATTTGGGGGTTTCTTATTCTGTGATAGATTGATGTTGTATTATAGTGGGTTGTGTTCTTTGTGAAATTTGCAATCCAGTCGTATAAGTTTCATGAACCAACGAGGTCTGTAGAGAAGGGAGTTGTGTTTTGAAGTTTTCCGATGTTCACCGGAAACTGGGAAATTTCACGGCCAAATTCCGGCCAACTCAGGGATTGTTAGGTTGTTTTGATTGCATGGTTGTGTTCCTGGTATTGTGTAGATGTGATCTGGAGCTTGTGGCAAGGTGAGGAGGCCGGAATCGTGTTCTCCGGCCACCCCTGTATTTTCCGGCGACTGACTGTAAAAATTGCAGTTTGGTCCCTGAACTTTTGAAAACGATGCAGTTTGGTCCCTGTAGTTTCCAGACTTTGCAAAAATAGGATTCCTGTTTTAAAAATGTTTAAAAATCATATTTCCCATTTATTTTTATTATAAAAATTCGTTTTTAATTTCTGAAAATTCTAAAAATTATTATTTTAATTCCGAAAATTATTTTAATTCACAAATAAATCTGAATTAATTATTTAATTAATTTCAGTTAATTTTTAATTGATTAATTAGTCAATTAATTCGAAAATTAATTGATTAATTGATTTAATTAATTATTAATTGATTTTTAATTAATTATTTAATTAGATTTAATTATTAAAAATAATTTAAAAATTCTGAAAAATAGTTTTGAGCTTTAAAATATTATTCTAAATTATTTTCAAGGCTCGATAATTATTCTAAAATTGTTTCGGAGCCAGAATTGGCCAATCGAACCCTGTTTATTAACCCGAAATTGATCCAACGACCCGTTTTAATTCCGAAAAATGTTTTAAAAATTATTTTAAAATACCAGAAAGCCTATTTATGACCGAGACCTCTTTATAAATGATATGTCTTTGATTACGTGATGTATTATGTGTTATACGTGACTGGGTGTTTGACTATCAGTCTATATACTCGACATTTACTTGGTTATTGCATAGATTTCAATCCGTTAATCGGATTTGGGTAAAACGAAGGGTAGATAGAAGTGTGCGTTGAATAGAATCTTGTGAGTCGATAATTGATAGATGCTTATGATATGTGAGCAGAAGAGGCAAGGCGTAGGAAAGGGAAACAGATAGTTGAGGATTAAGACGATTGTGATTGGAAGCGCGTACAGAGTAGTAAGCTAATTTCAGGCAAGTGTTCTGAACTTTCTCGAGATATTGAAATTCTTGATAGTCTTGTTGACATTGCAAGTGCTTTGAAGCGCGGAAACCGAAACCCTGATTTTAGTTATTGTTTTTGAGCCATGAACCATATTCTTTCTAAACCATTGATTATTGTAAACCCAAACTCGAACCTCAAGTATACGATACTATTTCATAAATACATGCAAACAAAATCCCAAACACTGAACTGAATTACTTGTACATTCAACCATTGTATCTTATGCTTTGAGAGCCCAAATCTTTGAAACCCTGAAATATTGATTCTTTTGTTATCCAATTCTTTCATTAACCAGCATTTAAGCTTTTAAACTACTTTATTGATCCTTACAAAGATTGAAACCCTTTCATTATTAAACACTCATTGTTGTTAATGATTATGGTTATTGTTTATTATTGCATATTCTGTTATTATGTTAGAATTGGATTGTTTTTATAAAATTGTGGACCAGATTCGTGGTCAGACCATATAATGGTCAAGTTAGGCCAATGTATGCCTTGGATCCAGTAGTTAGAGCAATGCTGTGTGCCTTGCTCGGGGTTAGTGCGTGACTGATCAGCAGCCTAACCTTGGTTTTTAAATTAAAAGTATATTATCCAATTCTAAATCATAATCCAATGTTCACTTGATATCATAATCATAGTCACCTGATGATCATTATTCTCAGTTTTGTTATTGTGACTTGCTGAGCTAGTTAGCTCATTTGTGCGATGTTGTTTATATTCTTTCCAGTTAAAAAGGAACCAGTTGGTAGCGAGGATCCCCAGTCCAGCGCGAGAGCTAGGGGTTCAGGTTGAGGAAGTTGAGCTAGTAGACTTCTTTTGGGATAATTTAAGTTTGTAAAAGTTTGTAATAATGTTTGATACTCAGTGTGAGTTTGAAATAGTTGGGATTTGAACGGTTTGTAATATATTAGTGTGTTGGCTTGTGTGCATACTTTAACCTGTCGCGGTCCGTGGTGGTTGATAAGTAGGGTCACTGCATATATTATTATTATCTTTATTAATGTTATAAGCAGGTTATAATTAAGGTGTGTGTGTGGACCCCAAACTTCTGACCCGAGTTTGGAGGGCGCCACAGGTTGGTATCAGAGCTACAGGTTATAAGTCACTGACACAAGCCTAGGTTAACGGGAATGGGTAGAGGGTTAAGATTAGAAGTAAGGCATAGGATGAGAGAACGTTGAGAGGTTGAGTGCTTCGGTATATCAGGTATTAGTATAGTTTGCGTTATGGAATGAGATTCTTATATTGCGATATGATTTCAGATAGCAGAGATGGCCGACTCTTTTATTCCTGTATCAGCTGATCATTCAGAGCCTTCAGTTGGAGTGCCGTTTTTGGATCCACGTCCTGTTGTTCCACTAGCATTGGCTATTCTACCTCCACCGGTGTTGCAGCCCGTACCACTGCAGGCTATTCCACCTCCAGGCGTGAGGCCACCTGTCAGAGGACCCCCACCAGCTGATTCAGATTCCACTGGGCATTCAGTAGCGAGTGCCCCATTCCAGTCTACATTGCCCCCAGTTCCTTATTACCGATATGAGGCTCTTCTGTTGGAGCGTGATTCCCTGTTGGCCTAGATCAGAGAGTTACAGCATATCATCAGGACTACAGATGTTGATCGTGGTGTGAGGGAGCTTCGAGAGGAGATTCATGTGACACGAAGGGTTCTTGAGGCTAGGCTACATGGAGCTACACTACCTGGCAGAGGCCCTGATGCACTGATGGGCTGGGCGACTGAGGTGATGGAGGACTTTGAGAGGCTGGCAGGACCAGAGTTTCCTTAGAGCTGAGTCAGAGATTCAGAGATGGAGACGCTGAGAAGTGTTGTTATGGTTATGTAGTATGTACAATAGTGTGTAGTGTGTATCAGTAGACTTTTGAGTTGTATTTATAGACTAGCTATGATGACTAGTGAGTAGGTTGTTGTACCCTTTTTGCTTTTACTTTCGAAGCGTCTTTACGCTTGTACTACCCTAAAACTTTTGATCTATATATATCAGTACCTTTTTCCTTTCCAGCACTGTCATTTATTTTATTGCACCAGTTATACCCTGTGATACCATGTACCCTGTTTTCCATAACTGTTTATATTCTGTAAAGAAGCATGCAATTTACTTAGTTACAACTGTTTTCAAAAAGAGATATTCCTGTTTTACAAAACTTTTCTTTTATGCAAATATTTGATTTAAAAGCTAAATAAATTGATTGATTCTTTACAGAAAATGCCTCCTAAAAGAAATACCCGCACCAACACCAGAAATGAAGAAACCAACAACAACAACAATCAAGATGATACAAACCCGAATGTGAACCCAGGACCTATGGACCCAGCAGTAGCCCAGATTCTTCAAATCTTGGCCCAACAAACAGTTCACCTAGCACAACAACAACAAAGACAGACCAATCCCCAGGTAACCTTCAAAACTTTTCAGGTAATAAACCCACCAGAATTCAAGGGTTCCTTAGAGCCAATTGAAGCAAATGTTTGGTTAAAGGAAATAGAGAAGGCATTTGCCTTAGTGAAAGTGAAGGAGGAACAGAAGGTTGAGTTTGCAAGTTATTATCTGAAGAATGAAGCCACCTATTGGTGGGAGATGGTGAAGACATTGGAAGGTACAGATGTTATTACTTGGGAAAGGTTCAAGGAATTGTTTCTAGAAAAGTATTTTCCTCAGTTTGTTCAGGATCAAATGGAGCTGAAGTTTTTAGAGTTAAAGCAAGGGAATATGTCGGTAACAGATTATGAGGGGAAGTTTGAGGAATTGTCAAGGTATGTGCCGTCGTATGTTGATACTGATAGAAAGAAAGCTAAGAGATTCCAGCAAGGCTTGAAGCCATGGATCAGGAGGGAAAGTAGCTATTTTTGAATTGGATACCTATGTCGGGGTCGTACAGAAAGCTATGATCGCAGAGACAGAGAGTGAGATGTTCCAGAAAGATAAGGAAAGCAAGAAAAGGAAAGTTGAGGGAAGTGAGGGTCAGTCACAAACAGGGAAGTTTCCAAACATCAAGAAGGGCAAATTCCAGCCAGGAAGAAATTTTAATTTCAGAAGACAAAATGCATGAGACGGAGGACAAGGCAATCGTCCAGCTAATGTAAATCAGCCGAATCAGTTGAGATTAACTTTTCCAGATTGTCAAGTTTGTGGAAAGAAGCATGGAGGAGTTTGTAACAAGTTGAATGTGGTATGTTTTAAATGCAACCAGAAAGGGCACTATTCAAGGGAGTGCCGAAATCAGCCAGCAAATAAGGATCAGCCTATCCGGAATCCAGCAGTGAAGGTTCCAGCCATTGGATTTACATGTTTTAAATGTGGGAAGCCAGGACATATGGCCAGGGATTGCAAGACACCAGCCCCAGTCAGTAATGCATTGAGGATTATGAGATCTACCCCAACCGTGAATGAAACTCCAAGGGCTAGAGTTTTTGACATGTCAGTGAAGGATGCTATCCAGGATACGGATGTTATGGCAGGTACGCTTAATGTGAATTCTTTATGTGCCAAAGTGTTAATAGATTCGGGAGCAACTCGATCGTTTGTTTCACAAGACTTTGTTAGTAAATTAAATTGTCCAGTTGAATGCTTAAATGAAATAATGACTGTGGAATTAGCAAATCAAGAACGTGTAACTGTGAACCAAGTTTGTGAAAATTGTGAGGTTGAGATTTCTGGTAGTAAGTTTTGTGTAGATTTGATACCATTTAAGTTAGGAGAATTTGATGTAATATTAGGGATGGATTGGTTATCTAAGCATGATGCTCAGATAGATTGTCGGAATAAGAAAGTAATGGTGAAAACGCCAGATGAAAGCATAGTAACGTTCAAAGGTCAGAAACAAGTAAAGAAGTTTTTAACAATGATTCAAGCCAAGAAGTTATTACGGCAAGGATGTGAGCATTTCGTAGCATATGTAATCGACAGGAGTCAGGAGCCAGCAAAACTTGAAGATATTCCAGTAGTGAATGAATTTCCAGACGTATTTCCCGACGAATTACCAGGACTTCCTCCAGATAGAGAAATTGAATTTGCGATCGACTTAGAACCTGGAACAGAACCGGTGTCCAAAGCCCCGTACAGAATGGCGCCTGTTGAGATGAAAGAGCTAGCAAGGCAATTGCAAGAATTGTTAGAGAAAGGAGTAATTAGACCCAGCGTATCCCCGTGGGGAGCCCCAGTATTATTTGTCAAAAAGAAAGATGGAAGCATGACACTGTGCATTGACTATAGGGAGCTCAATAAGCTGACAATCAAAAACAAGTATCCGTTACCCAGAATCGATGATTTGTTTGACCAATTGAAGGGAGCCAAGTATTTCTCCAAAATTGATTTAAGATCGGGATATCATCAACTAAAGATCAAGCCAGAAGATATACCAAAGACAGCTTTCAGAACAAGGTATGGGCATTATGAATTTCTAGTGATGTCTTTTGGATTGACCAACGCCCCAGCAGCGTTTATGGACCTGATGAATAGAATTTTCAAAGAGTATTTGGATAAGTTTGTTATTGTGTTTATAGACGATATTTTAATCTATTCCAAGACAAAAGAGGATCATGCGGAACATGTGAAAACGGCTTTGGAGATTTTAAGGAAAAAGAAGTTATATGCTAAACTGTCGAAGTGTGAGTTTTGGCTACAGGAAGTTCAGTTCTTAGGACACATAGTCAGTAACGAAGGGATCAAAGTGGACCCGGCAAAGATCGAAGCAATTACGAATTGGGAGAGACCGAGAACACCCACTGAGGTAAGAAGTTTCCTAGGATTAGCGGGATATTATCGTCGATTTGTTCAGAATTTCTCAAGGATTGCCACATCATTAACAAAGCTTACACGAAAGAATGAAAAGTTTATATGGAACGACAAGTGCGAAGAAAGTTTTCAAGAATTGAAGCAGAGATTAATCACGGCACCTATTTTGTCACTTCCAGACGATCAAGAGAATTTCGTAATTTATAGCGATGCTTCTCATAAAGGACTAGGATGTGTTCTTATGCAGCACGACAAGGTGATTGCTTATACGTCAAGACAATTGAAACCACATGAACATAAATACCCTACTCATGACTTAGAGCTAGCAGCTATAGTTTTTGCTTTGAAAATTTGGAGACATTATTTGTATGGAGAAAAGTGTGAGATTTTCACGGATCACAAAAGTTTGAAATATATATTTACCCAGAAGGAACTTAATATGAGGCAAAGAAGATGGTTAGAATTGATCAAGGATTATGATTGCTCGATTAATTATCATCCCGGTAAGGCGAACGTTGTAGCAGATGCGTTAAGTCGGAAGGAAAGGTTAAATGTGTTATCTGTACCTGAAGAAATATATAAAGAATTTCAGAAATTAGAATTGGAGGTTAGAGTTTGCAAGCCTGAGGAAGCAAGAGTGTACAGGATGATTTTTCCACCCGGAGTTATTGGAGAAAATAAAGAGATGCCAGAAAGAGGTAATGGATCAAGATATAAATAGTTTGGTAGGTGAGGAATTATGCACGCAACAAGATGATCAAGGTATTCTTAGGTTTTCTTCAAGGGTTTGGATTCCACCAGTGACGGAGTTAAAGAATGAAATTTTACAAGAGGCACATAGTTCAAGATATTCCATCCATCCAGGGAGTACCAAAATGTATAAAGATTTAAAGAAGAATTATTGGTGGCCAAATATGAAGAGGGAAATTGCGGAATGGATTAGCAAATGTTATATCTGTCAGAGAGTTAAAGCAGAGCATCAAAGACCAAGCGGATTGCTACAGCCATTGGAGATTCCAGAATGGAAGTGGGAACATATTACCATAGATTTCATAGTTGGATTACCAAGGACAAGGGCTAATCATGATGCCATTTGGGTTATAGTGGATAGACTTACCAAGTCAGCTCATTTTCTGCCTATAAATGAAAGATTTTCGCTCGACAAGCTAGTCCATATGTACCTAAAAGAAATTGTAGTTCGTCATGGAGTTCCAGTGTCTATCGTATCTGATCGAGATCCAAGGTTTAATTCAAGATTTTGGAAGAGTTTTCAAGAATGTTTGGGAACAAAATTGAATATGAGTACGGCCTATCACCCGCAGACGGACGGCCAAAGTGAAAGAACAATCCAGACAATCGAGGACATGCTACGTGTTTGTGCTATTGATTTCAAAGGAAGTTGGGACGAGCATTTACCCCTGGTAGAATTTGCTTATAATAACAGTTATCACGCCAGCATTGGGATGCCACCTTATGAAGCCCTTTATGGACGCAAATGTAGATCTCCATTGTATTGGGACGAAGTAGGAGAACGCAAAATACTCGGACCTGAATTGGTACAGCAGACAAAGGAAGTTGTTAAACTTATCCAGAAAAGATTAATAGCCGCACAAAATCGTCAGAGGAGATATGCAGACCAGTCAAGGAAAGACATGGAATTTGAAGAAGGGAGCTTGGTATTATTGAAAGTATCACCGTGGAAAGGACTAACGAGGTTTGGGAAGAAAGGGAAGCTAAGCCCAAGATATGTCGGACCTTTTGAGATCCTAAAGAGCGTTGGCAAAGTCGCTTACGAATTGGCGTTACCTCCGCACATGGAGCACATTCACAATGTTTTTCATGTATCGATGCTCAAGAAATATAATCCAGACTCCAGGCATGTAATAGAATATGAGCCAATAGAGCTTCAGGCAGACTTATCATATGTAGAGAATCCAATAGAGATTTTAGAGGAAAGAGAGAAAATATTAAGAAATAAAGTGATAAAGTTAGTAAGAGTATTGTGGAGAAACCCAAAGGTTGAAGAGTCAACCTGGGAATTAGAAAGTGATATGAGAGAAAAGTACCCTCATTTGTTTTCTTAGGAGATTCTGAGGACAGAATCCTTTTAAGGGGGAAGGATGTAATATCCGGGATATAACGTGTAATTATTTTTACTATTAAATAATTAATATGTGTGTTCAGTATCTATTCTGTGAGTTAATTGTTAAGTGATATATGTACTTGAATATTCAAAAAATAATGTTAATTGAATATTTTAATTTTTATATGTCCAAAATAAAATATAGATAATTGTTATATCTTCCTAATTATTTTTATGTTGATTTATAGATTTATAAGAATCATATGAAATTTTTTAAAATCTTTTTCCGGGTAATTAAAATCTATTTTATAAAACGGGAACCAACCGACGTCAACCGTTGTTACGTTTTTGGAACCCGAAACTCTACCGAGAACAACTTCCTAACCTAATTGTAATATTCCGAGCATTTTCCATGTTTCGACTTTTTCGATCCGGCGTACGGTTTGTCCTGCGCGGGTCCCGGCACAACATTTTCGATACAATATTCGTTTCGGTAAATTAATAAAACCCGTATTTTCGATAAACGGGAGCTTTTTATTAAACTATCCCAATTATCACTTCGTAGTACGTGTAACTGGGTGCTGAGACCAAGACCGCAGTACAAGTTGTACTGATTTGGATAATTATCCCGAAAACCGATACCGTTTGGATCAGTTTTTATAAATAAACGTACCATTTTATATCTGGAATGATCCAACGGGATACTAATTTTCCGTAATTAGAAATAGCCTTTTACCGTATTTTATTTCTTATAAAAATCAATTGCAGACAGATAAATATATAATTTACAGAGAAAAAAATCATATATTCATAAACCTTTCTGAGAATCAAACCAACTTTTGAAGGTGTTAGTGATCTTTGTTTGAAAAGCTCGAGTACTGGATTTGAAGGTCTTGAGAAGCTCTATCAGAATCTGTAATCCATACACCTGCAGAATCAAAGGTTGAATTTCTAAAAATTTAATTATTTTCGAATTTATTTTATTAAAAATATGAATTTTTGTTCGGATGATTGTTTGTATGATTTGATGATTGCATGTTGTAGAGCTTGTTTTCCTGATGATTTTCATATGTCATACGTCTGATTTGGAGTTCAATAACATGTTCAAATTTGAGTTTGATTTTCGAATTTTAAAATTAGGGTTTATAACCCGTATGAATGTTCTTAATTGAAATTTGGGGGTTTCTTATTCTGTGATAGATTGATGTTGTATTATAGTGGGTTGTGTTCTCTGTGAAATTTGCAATCCAGTCGTATAAGTTTCATGAACCAACGAGGTCTGTAGAGAAGGGAGTTGTGTTTTGAAGTTTTCCGATGTTCACCGGAAACTGGGAAATTTCACGGCCAAATTCCGGCCAACTCAGGGATTGTTAGGTTGTTTTGATTGCATGGTTGTGTTCCTGGTATTGTGTAGATGTGATCTGGAGCTTGTGGCAAGGTGAGGAGGCCGGAATCGTGTTCTCCGGCCACCCCTATATTTTCCGGCGACTGACTGTAAAAATTGCAGTTTGGTCCCTGAACTTTTGAAAACGATGCAGTTTGGTCCCTGAACTTTTGAAAACGATGCAGTTTGGTCCCTGTAGTTTCCAGACTTTGCAAAAATAGGATTCCTGTTTTAAAAATGTTTCTAAATCATATTTCCCATTTATTTTTATTATAAAAATTCGTTTTTAATTTCTGAAAATTCTAAAAATTATTATTTTAATTCCGAAAATTATTTTTAATTCACAAATAAATCTGAATTAATTATTTAATTAATTTCAGTTAATTTTTAATTGATTAATTAGTCAATTAATTCGAAAATTAATTGATTAATTGATTTAATTAATTATTAATTGATTTTTAATTAATTATTTAATTAGATTTAATTATTAAAAATGATTTAAAAATTCTGAAAAATAGTTTTGAGCTTTAAAATATTATTCTAAATTATTTTCAAGGCTCGATAATTATTCTAAAATTGTTTCGGAGCCAGAATTGGCCAATCGAACCCTGTTTATTAACCCGAAATTGATCCAATGACCCGTTTTAATTCCGAAAAATGTTTTAAAAATTATTTTAAAATACCAGAAAGCCTATTTATGACCGAGACCTCTTTATAAATGATATGTCTTTAATTACGTGATGTATTATGTGTTATACGTGACTGGGTGTTTGACTATCAGTCTATATACTCGACATTTACTTGGTTATTGCATAGATTTCAATCCGTTAATCGGATTTGGGTAAAACGAAGGGTAAATAGAAGTGTGCGTTGAATAGAATCTTGTGAGTCGATAATTGATAGATGCTTATGATATGTGAGTAGAAGAGGCAAGGCGTAGGAAAGGGAAACAGATAGTTGAGGATTAAGACGATTGTGATTGGAAGCGCGTACAGAGTAGTAAGCTAATTCCAGGCAAGTGTTCTGAACTTTCTCGAGATATTGAAATTCTTGATAGTCTTGTTGACATTGCAAGTGCTTTGAAGCACGGAAACCGAAACCCTGATTTTAGTTATTGTTTTTGAGCCATGAACCATATTCTTTCTAAACCATTGATTATTGTAAACCCAAACTCGAACCTCAAGTATACGATACTATTTCATAAATACATGCAAACAAAATCCCAAACACTGAACTGAATTACTTGTACATTCAACCATTGTATCCTATGCTTTGAGAGCCCAAATCTTTGAAACCTTGAAATATTGATTCTTTTGTTATCCAATTCTTTCATTAACCAGCATTTAAGCTTTTAAACTACTTTATTGATCCTTACAAAGATTGAAACCCTTTCATTATTAAACACTCATTGTTGTTAATGATTCTGGTTATTGTTTATTATTGCATATTCTGTTATTATGTTAGAATTGGATTGTTTTTATAAAATTGTGGACCAGATTCGTGGTCAGACCATATAATGGTCAAGTTAGGCCAATGTGTGCCTTGGATCCAGTAGTTAGAGCAATGCTGTGTGCCTTGCTCGGGGTTAGTGCGTGACTGATCAGCAGCCTAACCTTGGTTTTTAAATTAAAAGTATATTATCCAATTCTAAATCATAATCCAATGTTCACTTGATATCATAATCATAGTCACCTGATGATCATTATTCTCAGTTTTGTTATTGTGACTTGCTGAGCTAGTTAGCTCATTTGTGCGATGTTGTTTATATTCTTTCCAGTTAAAAAGGAACCAGTTGGTAGCGAGGATCCCCAGTCCAGCGCGAGAGCTAGGGGTTCAGGTTGAGGAAGTTGAGTTAGTAGACTTCTTTTGGGATAATTTAAGTTTGTAAAAGTTTGTAATAATGTTTGATACTCAGTGTGAGTTTGAAATAGTTGGGATTTGAACGGTTTGTAATATATTAGTGTGTTGGCTTGTGTGCATACTTTAACCTGTCGCGGTCCGTGGTGGTTGATAAGTAGGGTCACTGCATATATTATTATTATTATCTTTATTAATGTTATAAGCAGGTTATACTTAAGGTGTGTGTGTGGACCCCAAACTTCTGACCCGGGTTTGGAGGGCGCCACACTTAGTGTTCGGGACAGAGATCTAACTGTTGAATCTCTAAATTTTCCATGTTTAGCTAGATTGTATCGTAAGCTTCGTTTTGATATGTGGTTCGCTTGAATCCGATGTACGGTTTAGGAGAAACGACCATTTTAAGTAACGGCATTTCGCGAACAAATTATTTCCCCTCGCCTTACTTTGAAACCTTGGTTATGGTCCTTAAATGACCATTTGGAGTATGAAACAATTATGTGAGGTGGGTCAGGCAGTTGTTAGAGTATTCGAGAGAGATTTGCCTTAAAATTCGTAACGGTTAATTTATTAAAATTGGTGGAGCTGATGGTACGCGAGCAACTAACGTGAATCATTGAGTGTCTAAGAGACCGTAAGCGACCGTTAGGGTATGAATGAGTTTTGACTAATTTCTTAAGCGACCATGGTCTAATTCCGGCTTATGTTATTGTTCATAGTTTACTGGACCCACTCTAAGCTTAAGTCTACCCCGGAACACTCAGGCAAGTTTTCAACCCGTTATACAGTTGTTGTGATGTAAATATATTGATACATTATCTTGAGATAAGTGCATGACTGTTATTAGCAAATCTTGCGATATATTGGAGCATGTTGATATGGTATATATATGCATGTTGTGAAATCTTGATATTCCATTATCAATTCAAATGCTTATCAACTGCATAATACCTATGCTAGAGATAAGCACTAGTTGCGTATACCCTTAATATAGGGGACCCAAAGGTGAACATTTTTCTAAACCGGGAGTCAATGTTCCCGAGTATAATATATATATATATATATATATATAGTTCCTATAACTATGAATTGGATAAGGTATATTCGATAGTTTTGAATAATAATCAAACTATTTTCAATTATTCAAATAAAGATCGTACTTTCGTATAAGTATATCTTTTGTGATTTATTACTCATTTCAAGTATGAGTTTTAAAACTTCTACTTCAAATATTTTTATAAAGATTATCCTTATGGGAATATTATTTAAATAATAATATTCAGATATTTCCTAATATATCGGGATGGATTTATTTTATTAAATCATCATTACTCTAAATATTCTTTAAAATGTTTTTGAGTCTTCAAAATGATATTAAAAGTTATAGCGGATCCCAAAACTCATTTTCAAATTTAAGATCTTCCTTTCGAAGGGGATTTAAATACTCGCTTAAAAATCTGAGGGATCCGGCTCTATGGTGTATTTTATGTTCGCGCCGAGGTTGCTGTTTTGATAAAAGAATTTGATTACTTTCCCAACGTTCGGGAAGTAAGTCCATCTAATTGAGTCGGCATAAGCGACGGAGGGGTACAGTCTATCAAAGTGTAAGTGGCTGGGTGGCAGTCCATCAGTGCGTAAGAGGCCGGGTGGTGGTCCAGCACAAGGTCCTAATGCGTCCAAGGTGATGATCGGTGGGGGATTCATCTATCTACTAGTAGAAAAGGTTACTTATTGGTATCTTTGCCTGATCAGCAAGATATCAGGTTTATGTCAAATTCTTTTCTTTCCAAATTCATTGGATATGACAACTCTGTTTGTACTTGTCATGATAGAGGGTTTCAGGGAATGTATGAGATATATATAGGTGTATATATATATCGGGACTTAATGAAGTATCTCGTAACTTCTTCTCTTTTGAATGATATTTCAAAGATTGAATTTATTCAAGTCTTATCTCGTAGTCTCATCTATGTGATGAACTTTTGAAACTGATTATACCTTGAACGGTGGTAGTTCAAGTAGTATTCGGAAAAGATATAAGTATATTGGAGTATCTTGTAACTTCATCTTTTTAACTTATATCTAGTAAATGATCATCTTATGTATGACAAAGATTTTCAGAAAAACGTTGAGACAAGGTTAGATATATGAGATCACCTTGCAACGATATCTTTATACAGTTATTGACTAGAACTCTGTGTATACTATGCATGGAAGAGGATTTCCAAAATTTTGAAAAGTATATATATATACATATATACAGATATTTTGTGCCTTCGTCGTATTAAGATATCAAACTTGGTTCATATCTGCTTGACCAAGACTTTCATGAGTACTATGAGAAGGCTCATATATTGTTAATTACAATAGATGTTATTTTGGTAGGCTTGTTGCTCCCCTTTGCTTTCTTCTTTCATCACACAACAACAGATAGACAAGATGGACAGGACCAAGCTCCCAATTTGCGAGCAAATAGGAAATGTTCCGCAGTTTCCTGTAGGCATTGATGCCGTTTTAGCTGAGGTAGGAACTACCAATAGGCTAGGCTTTCAACTTTTGATGTACCAGACTTATGTATATTTATGAATTATAATAATGGCAAAGAATACGTAAATTTATTCAGAAACCCTTTTGAGGTGTAGTGACTTATAATTGTGGAATAAAATGACTTGTGTTATTTTGGTATTCATCTCTGAGAATATAACTTGTGGTGTGTGTATATATTGTGGGGTCACAGTGTGCAGTATTTGGTTGTTTATTTAAATTAAATGTTGTTAAGGGAAATGGAACTCGTGACAACCCAGATCCCTGACCCCGGATTTGGGGGTGTTACACACAGTGCCTACTGTAGTCAAAGACTCGGTACATGCACCATCACAAATTCAGTTTGATGTGGCTCCAATAAATGTGGAGTCACAGCCAAGATCTTTAATCATAGAAGCACCATAAACACCAAACTCTCCCACAAATTATCTGGATATGGATATGATCAACACATCAATCCCTGATTCCCCTTCTTTAACTCTATTGGGGAAGCCAAAATATAGTGCAAGTGAGCATCATCTTTTAGATGATTTGTTGGCTCACTTTCCAATTCTTTCAGGAACTGTTGAGACATATATGCCCAAATTATCATCAATCTGCACAGAGTCTACAATAGTTTCTACTCCAAACTCTATCATTTTTTCTATTCCAGTGGATATTGTTCATCCGTCGGTTAGTGATTGTATCCCGATGGATGTGCCTAACAGCAGTTATCCATCGGCTATCCTAACTATTACCCCGATGGATATTCCTCATCCGTTGGTACTCACTACACACACTGAAATTTCAACAATTGTTACAAGTGTAGATGAGTTAGTAGTTGTACAATCACTCTTAGGACTGAGGGAAGGGAGTGAATTGAGTGAGAGGCTGAGTTGCTCTCAGGAAAAAGGAGAGGAAAAGAGAGAAATCATGCATGCTATTTCTTCCATCCTGGCAAAAGAGAGTGAGAGGAGTTCCGCCTTAGTAGGTGAAGGTGAGGGTATGAGGGTGGTGAGCCAAGGGGAGCCCTTGATTCAAGAAAAGAGAGAAAATGAGAGAAAAGCAGGTACAACTGAATGGAAAGAGCCCATTATAAGTGAGTTAATGGATGTCAATGAGGCTAACAAGAAACAACTAATTCAGCAAGAATATCAAGTTGTTTTAGACTCTGTTTCTTTTGAAGCTGAGGCATTTACTCACCCTATGTCAGCATATCAAGTCCTAGTTGCACAGGACAATGTGGTTATAGAAAGGATGCTAAACTTGGTGCATACAACTGCTTCAATGCAAAGGGCAAAAGATGTCATCTCATCCATGCCCCCCCACAGCTGGTGATGATGTTGATTATGGAACCGGTGGTTCTAAAGAGTTCTTTGGAGATGAAGATGGTGATGAAGAAGAGCTTATGGACATAAGGGAGAAGTAGGCCCTAGCTCTAGATCAAACATTCCATCTTGGGTGTTCTCTAAAGAATGTGATGAGCAACATTTCAAGACTACTCTTTTTCACATCATTTAACAGACTCAGACAGCTCTTCAAGCTACAACTAATGCCAGCACCAAGAAGCTTCTACAAGCACACCTCAACTCTCTACAACTACATCAAATACAATCTCTTCAACACAATCTGGATGTCACTTCAATCAAAACAGAGATTGACCAAGTCAAGAAAGATGTCTCTAAAATATTGCATGCTAAATTTCCAAATATAATAATGCTTGACATCAATAGACAGTTGAGGAAGAATTCTAATCTTACAACTAAAGTGGATTCCCTGGACACAAGACTGAAAGTCGTAGAGGCCTCTCTTACAGCTATTCATCTACATCAAGAACAACAAACTCAGTTGCTTCAAAAGTTGGTGGTTGCACAAACTTCTACCTCCACTCTACTTGATGATAACAAAAAGGGGGAGAAAGATTCAACCATCCCAGTTAGTCAAGGAGGGCAAACCAGTGAGGGGGAGCATGTGTTAAATGTTTAAATCAGCAAAGTAAAAGTTCCAGAAATTACATTATCAAAGACACCAGTATTGGACAGCATTGATCTGATCCAAATAGCAGCTGCTAAGCTGGATTCTAAGTCAAATCTCAAGGAGCTTGATGTTGCAGCTATTGAAAAGGAATTGGATGACAAGTGGAGGAAAATAGATGAAGAAATTCAGAAGAAATTTTGTCAGATACAGAAACCAGACAATCTTTCATCACCACTCACAAGTCAAGCAAATCTCTGTGAATGAAATGAGTCTAGGTAGCTTGGATAAGGGTCAACCTTCATGCATAAAGTCTCCAAAGGCCAATCTGGTTTTGAAGCCTAAAAATAACTATCCAAAGTTCTTAGACAAAAATAATATGGATCTTATGTTTGAGACACCAAGTCCAGATGAAAAGAAGCTGTTGGCAAGGTCAATTGCATTCTTCAAAGATCCAATTGATTCAGTGCTGAAAAGAAGAATTGCCAAGATCTACAGGAATGGTAAGGAAATCTGTGTGGTGGTTGGACACCCTCAGTTTATACAAGCCGAGAAAGAAGAAAAAGAAAGAATCAAGCAAGAAAAGAAGCAGGCTGCTCTAGATGCTAAGAAGCTCAAACAAAAGAAGAAGCAAACTGCTAACTTGGCCAAACTTCCAGCTATGAAAACTATAACTGAGATTTCTGAGAAACCACCTGTGATTACTGAAGCTCAAGAACAGAAAATGCTTAATGAACCTCAACAGACAAAGAAACCAAGATACAAGCAAAGAATCAAGAGAAAATTGGACTTTAGTGATGAGGAATTGGAAGAGTACATTCTCAAACAGTCTACAACCTCAACTCAAACATCCAACCCCTCAGTGGTACATGAGGAATTCAAGGTGGATCCAACAAAGAATTTTCATGGTTAGCCTATAATTCCCAAGGATGAGCCAATAGACTGGGAAAATTTGCCAATTCCTTAACTCAATTTACCTATCTTCAACAAGCCAAAGAGAACAAAGTCTAGAGCAATTTAGAAGGTCAAGCCTGTGAGTTCCAGAACCAAAACCCTTGTCAAACCAACTGTCAATAAGGGAAATCTTCTATGCATTTGTGACATCAAAGAATTTTCAGAGATTAATCTCTACATGGATGAACTTGAAGAAGTGAGAGCAATTGATGCTAACAGAAATCTCCCTGAAAGACTGGTGTTCAAGTACAAGGAAAGGAAAGAAATCACATGGCCTCTTCATAGGATTCTTCAAGAAAGCTGCTCTGTACTGATAAAGATCTACTCATCCTTCAAGAAAAACTTTGGATTTAATGTGACTGCAAGGAGATTAGTCCTAAAGAAGATAGAAGATCTAAGGAGTGATAAAGCCAAAAATGCATTCCCAAAGACTCTATCCATTTCCTTCACAGGAAATAGAGTGCATTCGAATCCTTATTGGATGATGGAATTCATGGATGACAAGGATGTTAGAAGATTCTTTAGACTAGATGACCAATTGAGTATCTCTAGCAATGAGACTCTATTGGAAATGCAAGAAAAGCTGGATCTATCAGATGCTGAAGAACTTGAATTCAACAGAAAACTCCAAAATCAAATAGAAGAAAATAACAGGAAGCTTGGGAAGAAATCTAGACAATCAAGAAATAGAAATCATCTGCTCAGACTAAAGGAGCACCTTGACAATGATTGTGAGAAATCTTTGTACACTTTACTTTGTTCAATTTTCAATAAAAATGTAGCACTTATCAGTTTTGTCTACTATATTTCAATCTGTACATTTAGGGTGTTTTGTTATCATCAAGTTTCTCTTAATTTATGGCCACAATTCCAGTAGACATAAATTGGGGGAGATTGTTAGGAATATGTTGTAAACTTGATGATAAGTTAAACAAAACACCTTAGTATATTTAACTTAGTGAATTTTGTAGCTCTCGATGGATGTTTTATTATAGTCCCGACGGATGATCTTTATAGTCCCGACGGATGATAACTGAACATCCATCGAGAGTGTAGCTTATGTAATAATAAGTCTTGTAGTACATTTCTGCAAACAATAATGTTTTAGTCTAGTAGATTCTGTAGGATTCTCTAAGTCGACTGCTAGATTGATATATAGAATAGGTTGGCTAATTGTAAATATGAGATTTCTTATAATTCTGTATAAGTGAAATGGAGTCAAGTGACAGATGGACTCCCGACGGATGATCTACAAGACTCCCGATGGATGATCAACACAATCCCGACGGATGATCAACATAATCCCGATGGATGATCATATTTAAAATAGTTGTTGATAGTGACAACACAGTCACATGCGTCGGGTGTTTGCAAAAGGAATGTGGCAGCCTGTTAAGCAGGATTTTGAGAACAAAGAAGCATTACCATTTTCATGCAATTGTGAAGATATTCAAAGATGCTGGATAGAGTAATGTAGTAGCATGATATTAGACTATATTCATTTTTGTTCTATTATCTTGTCTTATTATCATGTAACTTGGTGATATATAAAGCAAGAGTAGTAAGTAGAACAAGTAACTGAGTAAGCTTATTTTCCAGAGAAATAGATAATGATGTATTTTGTTAAGAATTTCTCTGTAAGTTTGTTTGTTCACTTGTAAGCAGCTGTGTGCTAATCAAAGCATCACAGAGTTCTCAATCTGATATATACATATATATCTCTCGTGGATACATTCAAATCCACCAGAAAGTTTTAAAACTTTGTGTTTAATTACTTAGTGTTTTGATTTCTATTATTCTTCCATTCCACATTACTGCAAATAAAACAATGTTATATATATTAAGTTAGAACATTTTTAAAATCTCAAAATGAAGCCAGAATTATATTCAACCCCCTTTTGTAATTCTTGTTGTATTATTCGGGAATAACAGTTTGGTGCATTCTATTGCATGTTGTGTAAGCCTGTGTTTACTAATCTATAAAGTAAACACTGGTCCTTTGTTTTTATATGTATCAAATAGATCTAGAATTTCTTGTAACTCTATCAAGGAAGAAGTTGAGTTCTGAACACAAAAGAACCACCCAGAATTTGTAGCAAAACACTAGCTTAATTTTTATATAAAGAGTTTTGAAATATTATGTGCACTGTCTTTATTTCAGTTAACATAATATTGTTACATTTCTTATCTGCTTTGATCACCAAGTTAAAGAAAATCCAAAAAGCCTTAAAAATAACTAAAACACATTCACCCCACCTCTATCTTGTATTCATTACCTAACAATCCTGTTTTTGTACTTCTACAGATGCATGAGCCATATCTGTACTAGAAACTTGACCTCATATCAGGCATAGGGTAAGGGTAGGTTCTAAATCTCTCCAACATGAAGTCAATGATATTTAGAGCTACCTTTACCTAATTCTTTGTAATTAGTGAACCAAATAAAACTTTGGACACCTGTTTACAAATGCCTATTTGATTTCTATCTATACAGTTAATCATATGAATGCCAACTACTTTATTGTTTAAAGTGGACATTATAAATCTAGGAAAGAAAATTTCTTTACCTCTACATAGAAAAGGCATTGTTAGCCTTGTGCTTAGTTCTTCCAGGATCAAGCTTCCAACATTGAGTTGTCTGTTGTAAGCCATTGAGTACACCAGCTTCTGACTACACTGGAGATGTTGTCATAGCTAGTCTTTCTACATGTGAATGCTCTTATGATAGAGTCAAAAATAAACAACATTCTTTCCTTAGATTCTTCTTATTCAGCTTGGCCATGTCAATCTTCTCATAGTTGACGAAGTCCATAAACTCAGCCAATTCCTATGTTGTTGGAACCTCCACAGTGTTGTTTGTAGGAATTACTGTCACACCCCAACTTAAACAGCAAATTAAATATAACTATCACAACAAATAAATAATCATACCCAAATCCAAGATCTTACAATTTAGGGTTTGGAACAGCCCAACACTACCATCTATTACAACTGATTTTAAATACCGAGTCCTCACACAAACTACTATCACTTATTCTACCTGAGCTCGAACATAAGCATCAGCATCACAGGTCTTACGGGCAGTCTGCTTGAATCTAACCATAGCTGCTAGCTGTAATATCAGGGTAAAGCAAGGAGTGAGCCAAATGCTCAATAAGTGCTAAACAATATGATACAAATCATAAATCGAGATATATATTAAAGAATGTCAATGGGAAGACATAACCAGTGATAAAGAGAGATAAAACTTTGGGTGATGGCATCATTCCGTTTGTATTAAAACAATTTCAAAATCATATCTTAATCAAAATCATTTTATGACGCTACGGATTACAGTCGGTGATCAGCCGCGAAGTAATCCCGAACCTCGCTGGGTTCTAAAACATTAATGGGAATCCCTAGGCAACTTTTAAGCCTAAAATAAGTGTGGAAAGGACTCGCGTCTCAGTCCAGATCCACTATTTAAAGAAAACATTTATCCCCCTTTGGGACTGAAAACCCACATTTCATTTATTTCAAAAACTGATGCCGATTTATAAAAAAATCTCTTTTACAGTAAACATTTTTTTTTATCAAGGGATTAAAGATCAACTCGAAACACGGGAAATATGGTACTAAATCTCAGGGCCATGATTCACAAAACTATACTTTATTAAAGTAACTGAAGGATTTTCATATATCAAAGATTAGACAAGGGGATTTAGTGAGGCTATTGGATATTATAAAGGGTAATGCCAAATTGGGCTTAAAGCAATGGTTTCTCATCAAGGTTCAAGTGCTGGATCATCAAGAAGATAAGCTTCATGAATACTAAGGGTGTTAAGGTATGCAGAAATGATCTTTAACTCAGGATATATCAGAATTATCAAGCTTCAGGATAAGAAAGAGGAGTATCAATCAATGAGGAATCACTTTGATAAGTATCTGGCTTTTAGGGTTCAAGGTAATGTTCTATAGGGGTTCAAGTATCAGGATGAGATATCAATACTTAAGAATCATCAGCATGTAAATCAAAAGAATCAACCAAGAGTTGTAACTACCCTTTCTTTTATTATGGCATTCAAAATACTATCATGATAAGACCACTTTGCAATATGTACTCGAGGGTTCATGGCATTTTTATATAATTCAAAGATAAACATAAGATACGCTTGATTTAATATATCAAATGACACAGGATAGTTGCAGCAATGTATGAACTATTAGCAGTAAATATGAAGGACAAGTTGAATCACTTGCCTTGAGAAAGGCTGGTCTGGTCTGACTGGTAGGAGCAACAACTGGAGCTTCACTCGACCTTTATGGCAAGTTTTCCCTCATCTCGAGATCCTACGTAAATAATAATAATCCTCATTATAATATACTCTCACCAACTTAACCTATTTATAACCCGAATTTAAACACGGATGGCACTTGGGCCTATATGCACTTAATTTATATTCACCTTTAATTTATAATTGCACATACATAGCCACATAATCACATATCATATCAACACTAGGCTTGGATGATCTCGATCCCCCAACTTAAGTCACTTGGTCGCTAAACTAGACAAAGTCTTCTAATTTTGGCTTCCTAACTCGATGTGCCTTTACTAAACTATCCAAGACCTATTGACCCTCACTTTTGACTTTTATTTTACTGACCTTATACTATCTTACAACTATGGTGGTTAACCAAGACCTCACTCCTAAGTGTTCTAAAACTATGTGATGAGTGAAAGTGCTCACTGGTGCAAATTTCAGAATGACAACTATGGTTTCTTGAGTGCATTAGACACTCTTAAACTACAAGTTTTCCTTCAAAACTTTTACACAAGACTCTCCGGACCTAAGGGCATCTCCCAAACTTGATGTGGCTCAAGGGTCTGGCTTGGGCCTTCTTGGGCCTAAGCTCAAAGTCCATGGTTCCCCTATTTTCCTGGGCAGAAAACACCCTAACTTGAATTAACTTGTGACACATGGTTCTAACTCATATCCTATGAACTATGGTTGGAAAAACTTCTTTGACACTCCCTCTTACTAAGGCCCAACAGGGCCTAATGAGGTCCTACCCATGACATGGTCAAATCTCCCTATTTCTAAGTTGCAACAAAACTGTCCCCTGCTGGACAGATTTTGCTATTCTACTTGCACCTAACCAAATGACATGCAAACCTCCAACCAACACCTAAAACCTTTTATACTCCCAATACTAACTTCTGGTGGCTTGGGCCTCAAAGTGCACATCAAAGACATGGTCAATACTCACTCTAAACCTCAGGGTACTAAACTGATTTTCTGCAGAAACTGTAACTCTCCTTCCTCCAAGGTTTTGACTTGACAAACTCAACCACCAACAATCCAATACCCAACCCAAGACTTAAACATGGTGATCTACTGAACTAACTCCCTTAAACTCAAAATAATCTTGGTGGAGATCATCCTTACCTAAGGTGCAATCATGGCAAAACAAAAGAAACCACATTTCACAACTCACAAATCATCAAGTTTTTCGAACAACAAGTTATGCATTTTATAAAAGATATACATGACTTATTACCATGCATCAAGAAGCATTAATCAATATTAACACATTATTCCTACTGAAATTAAATCTTACTAATAAAATCTTTCCAAATGATCAAAATCTTATAACATTCAAAGTGAAATCCACATGCATGCATGCCTTTGAGTTTTGCAAACCAAAACAACATATTTTCTAAATATGTTTTACCAAGAAATTTACATGCAAGCCTAGCATGAGCTATATCTAGATGATCACTTAAAATGCAAGGAGTTTCATCAAATTTTTACTAAAAAATTCAAGCCATTATCACATAAACATGCAAAAATTGAACAAAGCAACAAGAATGGTCTCAAGAACCATTCATTCGGCTCCCCTATGGTCATGGCCGAATGAAATGGAAGGTAATGGCCATTTAACATCAAGAGTTTTCTTCTTAAGACTTGGCACTTCACCATTCCTTGTAGTCCTCTCAAAAACAACCTTAAACTCACAAGAATCAAGGTTGTACTTTGAGTTTCAACTAAAACCTTAACATGCAACCTTAAAACTTAAACTTTCTACTCAAAACTCTTTAAAATATAAGTGATCATGGCATGGGAAGTAACATTTACTTCTTGTAGAAGGTGGAACTTGATTGAGAAAGAAAGAAAATGGGGAGGGGGTTGATCTCGGCAAAACCCGAGAGTGAGGGGGGAGAAAAACCGAGAGTGAGAGAGAGGAGGGAGGGAAGAAAGAGTGTGGTGGTGAGTGATGTGTGAAATGATCATGTCTTTACTTGTTTTATGGTTTTTGTTTTGACAAATGTGAGTGGAAATAGGAATTGACATGACCACCCTTCCACTTAAACTTGGATCATTTTGCATGCAAGGGTAAAGGAGGAATTTGGCTAGAAAATAAGAGTTAGTGGGTTGGTAATTGTCTCTTTAGCCCTTTTGGATTGAATAGAAAGGATTTGCATGCAAGGACAACTATGTAATTTGCTAATTATAACAATCAACATTTATAAAGATTTATTTTTATAAAATAAAACACAAGTTGAAAAATTATAAAATTTATACCATAAAATAACTTGGATTTTTAGAAATTTTATAAAACTACTTATGAATTTTATGAACAAATAACTTTTAAAAAGATATTTATTCAAGGTTTAAAAATATTCCTTATAAATCAAAAATGAAAGAAATAAATAAAAAAAATTTGCTTTGAAAATTCATATACCACATAATGAAAATTTAAGACGCAGAAATTCTCATTCACACAAGCATACAATAGTTGAATATATTGGCATTCGGCTTTATAATTATACCAAATTTACAATTAATATTGCACATAAATGTCGGGTGTAACATCCTCTCCCCTTTAAGGGATTCTGTCCCCAGAATCTAAGAGAACAGATGAGGATACCGGGAATGCATATCAGACTCTAACTCCCTAGTCGATTCTTCGACCTTAGGGTTCCTCCAAAGTACTTTTACTAACTTTACTGACTTATTTCTAAGACTCTTCTCTTGCCAGTCGAGTATTTTGACCGGTTGCTCCACAAATGACAGGTCTGCCTGAATTTCTACTGGTTCATATTCTATTATATGGTTAGCGTCAGGGTTGTACTTCTTAAGCAATGACACATGGAACACATTATACACGTGTTGATACTGAGGTGGTAAGGCCAACTCGTAGGCCACCTTCCCTACTTGACTCAAAATTTCAAAAGGACCTATGTATCTAGGTGATAACTTCCCTTTCTTGCCAAATCTAGACAACCCTTTTCTAGGTGACACCTTCAACAAAACAGCTTCGCCAATTTGGAATTGAACATCCTTACGTGTCGGATCCGCATACTTCCTCTGTCTATCTTGAGCAGCAAGTAGCCTTTTCTGAATTAACTTGACTGAGTCATGTAATTGTTGTACCAATTCTGAGCCGAGAATCCTTCCTTCTCCTACTTCATCCCAACTTGTTGGTGATCTACATTTTCGCCCGTACAAAGCTTCGTATGGTGGCATGCCGATATTGGAATGATAGCTATTATTGTAAGAGAATTCAATCAACGGCAAGTGGTCGTCCCAACTTCCTGTAAAATCGATTGCACAACTGCGCAACATGTCTTCGATTGTTTGAATTGTCCTTTCGCTTTATCCATCAGTCTGCGGGTGGTACACCGTGCTCATATTCAATTTCGTGCCAAGACATTCTTGAAATCGCTTCCAAAATCTCGAGTTAAATCGAGGATCTCTGTCTGAAACTATTGATACAGGTACTCCATGCCTTAGTACGATTTCGCGCACATACAGATGAACCAATTTGTCCAGTGACGACTTCTCATTAATTGGAAGAAAATGCGCTGACTTTGTAAGACGATCAACTATAACCCATATAGTGTCATGCCCGGATTTCGTTCGCGGTAGTCCTACTATAAAGTCCATAGCAATATTTTCCCATATCCATTCTAGAATCTTTAGGGGCTGAATTAATCCGCTTGGTCGTTGATGTTCTGCCTTCACTTTCTGACAAATATAACACTTTGCAACCCATTCCGCTACATCTCGCTTCATATTTGGCCACCAAAAGTTTTTCTTTAAGTCCCGATACATCTTGGTACTTCCCGGGTGGATTGAAAATTTCGAATTGTGGGCTTCATATAGGATCTCATTCTTTATTTCAGGTACATCAGGATTCCATATCTGGAAGAAAACCTTAGTATCCCTTGCTCATCCCTTTGAGTATTAATCTCCTCTCCAGATAACTGATTCTTCTCTTTGTACATTACTTCTTCTTGACATTTCTTTATCTTTTCCACTAGTGTTGGCTGAAAAGTTATTGCATGACAAACTTCTTCAACTTTTCCACAATCACAAAGTTCCAGTTCAAATCTCTTGATTTCTTCAGATAATTCCTTTGATGTTGGCATCATATTCAGTCTCTCCTTCCTACTTAGAGCATCGGCCACAATATTCGCCTTTCCAGGATGGTAATTTATCGAACAGTCATAGTCCTTGATCAATTCCAGCCATCTTCTTTGCCTCATATTGAGCTCCTTCTGAGTGAAAATGTACTTTAAATTCTTATGATCCGTGTAGATTTCACACTTTTCTCCGTAGAGGTAATGTCTCCAAATCTTTAGTGCGAACACTATGGCGGCTAGTTCCAAGTCATGCGTCGGGTACTTCAACTTATGCGGTTTCAACTGTCTTGATGCATACGCGATCACCTTACTGTGTTGCATTAACACATAACCCAATCCCTTATGTGAAGCATCACTGAATATCACAAAGTTTCCTTGATCATCTGAAAGTACTAACACCGGAGCTGTTACTAATCTCTACTTCAACTATTGAAAGCTATCCTCACATTCTGCACTCCATTCAAACTTTTGATTCTTTCTGGTTAACTTGGTCAATAGCGTGGCGACTTTCGCAAAATCCTTGACGAACCTTCTATAGTATCCTGCCAACCCTAGAAAACTTCGTACTTCCGTAGGAGTCTTTGGCCTCTCCCAGCTCATAACTGCCTCAATCTTTGCCGGATCCACTTTAACTCCTTCATTTCCAATGACATGCCCCAAAAATTGAACTTCCTTTAACCAAAACTCACATTTGGTAAACTTGGCGTACAACTTCTCTTGACGGAGTATCTCCAATGCTATCCAGAGGTGCTGTTTATGCTCTTCTTCCGACTTAGAATAAATAAGGATGTCATCAATGAATTCCACGACAAACTTGTCCAAATACTTCTTAAATACTCGATTCATCAGATCCATAAATGCGGCCGGGGCGTTAGTCAATCGAAACGGCATTACTAGGAATTCATAATGCCCATATCTGGTCCTAAATGCTGTCTTGGGAATATCTTCTTCTTTGATCTTTAATTGATGGTATCCTGATCTCAATTCAATCTTTGAAAAGCACTTTGCTCCCTTCAGCTGATCAAAAAGGTCATCTATTCTTGGTAGCGGGTAGCGGTTCTTGATCGTTACCTTATTTAACTCTCGATAATCTATGCATAGTCGCATACTCCCATCTTTCTTCTTGACAAACAGAACAGTGCTCCCCATGGTGACGTACTTGGCCGTATTACTCCTTTATCTAACAATTCTTGTAGCTGGCTCACCAACTCTTTCATTTCTGCTAGTGCCATCCTATATGAGGCCTTTAAAACTGGTTCCGTGCCTGGAGCAAGGTTGATCTCGAACTCGATTTGTCGATCTGGTGGTAAGCCTGGTAGTTCGTCGGGAAACACATCTAGGAACTCGTTAACTACAGCGATATCTTCTATGTTGGGGTTGCCCTTTTCTGAATCCACTACATACACTAGGAACGACTCACAACCTTTTCTAAGTAGCTTCTTAGCCTGAACGATTGTGAGAAATAGTTGTTCTTTCCTCTGCCCCTTAAATTCTACCTTCTCTCCACTCTTCGCCTTTAAATACACTTTCTTAGTCTTACAATTAATCTGAGCGTTATTTTCTTCTAACCAATCCATGCCTAAAATTATATCAAACTCTCCCAACTTGAAGAGTATCAAGTCGGCTGAGAACTTATACCCCGAAATATCAATCTCACACTTCAGACAGAATTGATTCATAGGAATCTTCTCTTGGTTCGCAATTACCATATTTACTACCTCACTCATAATCATTTTATCACATTGAAGCTTATCAACAAAAGATTCTGATATGAAAGATCTTGTTGCTCCCGAATCAATCAATACTTTAGCTTTGACATTATTGAGTAAAAGTGTACCTGCTATAACCTCAGAATTATGAACAGCATCCTTCATCTTCAGATCAAATGTCCTTGCTGTGGCTTGCGGGGTTGGTGTATGTGGTGGAGGTAATGCCAATACCTCAGCTGGCACGCTCGCACTGGTACTTGCCACATTCATTAGAGCTTTGACTGGTCTGATTGCCTTACACTCCCTAGCCATGTGTCTAGTCTTCCCACACTTGTAGCACGTAACTCCTGGCTTCGGCATCTTGCACTCATTCTCCAAATGTCCCTTCTGATTGCACCTATAGCATGTCATGCTCAACTTATTACACACTCCGGGGTGCTTTCTTCCACAGTACTTGCATTCAAGTCTCTGGAACCTGTTTTCTCCAACTTGCCCTTGGCTTGCCTGGATGTTCCCCTTTGATTCTTGCCCTTTTCCCAAATTTCCCTTTCTTTGAAAATTTCCGCCCTTATGGAATCTGATCCTCTTTACATTCCGATCTTGTGAACTTCCCGCTTCAGACTTTTCTCCATAAAATAGAACCTTCTTCTTCTTGTTATCCCTTTCCTTCCTTGACTGTGTCCCATTATTTTCAATCAGAGCAGCTTTCTGTACTACTCCCGTAAAAGATTCAAGCTCAAACATAGCCACTCTATCTCTGATCGAAGGCTCCAATCCTTGCTGAAATTTCTTCGCTTTTTCCTCCTCGGTGCTGGTATACTTTATCACGAATCTTGACAACTCAGTGAACTTCTTCTCATACTCCAGTACAGTCATGTTCCCTTGCTTCAGCTCTAAAAATTTAAGCTCCATCTGATTCTGCATGTACTTAGGGTAATACTTGTCCAGAAATAACTTCTTAAATCTCTCCCAAGAAACCTGTTGAGTTGCTTCCTTAGCTTTTACTGATTCCATCAATAGATGACTTCGCCCTTCAAGAAGTAAGTAGCATACGGCGTCTTCTGAGCGTCTCTTAACTGTACCAACTCAAAAACCCTTTCCATCTCCTTGATCCATGTGTTAGCTATTACTAGATCAATAGTATCATGAAATGCAGGTGGATTCACATTCTGAAAAGCCTTGAAAGTGACAATTTGTCTAGGTGGTACTGGTGGTTCAGGTGGTTGGTGTGGTTCACGGTTATCTTGGTTTTCAATTCGGTGTTGAAGAGTTAGTTGTTGTTGGGCTATAGCATTGGTTTGCTGTTGCAAAGTTTCCAGTAGTCGAAGAATATTTGGGTGTGTGGTGGATGTGGTTGTTGGGTTCTTCTTTTTGGGAGGCATGATCCTGAAATAAGAGTTATGTCAAAACATATACGAATAATAAAACAATTCGAGGGTATCGCATGGCATTCTTATTTACATGTGAGGTCAGGTTTCAAATTAAGCAGATATGATGATTCATATAAAAGCGTATAATAACAGTTGAGAGCAATTGGAACAATAGAGCATGATTATTGAAATTTAAAGGTCACAATACATGGGATTAGAACAAAGTCTGATTCTAGGATCAACAGGCTTATTTAAAGGAAATAACGGAAACAACTGGGAAATTCTACAGAGTCTGATAGTACAACAACATGAAAGGTAAATGGAAAGAACTAAAGCTCCACTCCATCTGAATGGGGCTTGGTAGTCTTTTCCTCTTGAAGCGTCTTAACAATGCTTTGGAGCTCATCCGCCACCATCTGAATGACATACTGGCTGGTACGGTCCCGGTGCGTTGGCATCTCCTCAAGCTTAGTGTTGATGTACTGAACCAAGGTCTCAAGTCTCGCAGTCATCTGCTCCTTGGGCTTTTCTTCGTAGTTTGGGCTGTCCGGGTACACGTTCTTCAGTCGGTCTATCAATCGGTCGTACTTTCCCTGAAGCATATCAAACTCGCGCCTCGACTCAGCATACACGGTAAAAGCAATAGTGTCGTCCGAACCAGAGGATGACGAGGAATGCGCCCTTTGCTGACAAACCAATAAGAGGAGTATTAATAATAAGCTTACTTAACCTACTCTCTCGCATATTATCTATAACCTACACATATACCCTTTAACCTATTTGGGCTGTACAGGGACTCTAAACCATAGCTCTGATACCAAAACCTGTCACACCCCAACTTAAACAGCAAATTAAATATAACTATCACAACAAATAAATAATCATACCCAAATCCAAGATCTTACAGTTTAGGGTTTGGAACAGCCCAACACTACCATCTATTACAACTGATTTTAAATACCGAGTCCTCACACAAACTACTATCACTTATTCTACCTGAGCTCGAACATAAGCATCAGCATCACAGGTCTTACGGGCAGTCTGCTTGAATCTAACCATAGTTGCTAGCTGTAATATCAGGGTAAAGCAAGGAGTGAGCCAAATGCTCAACAAGTGCTAAACAATACGATACAAATCATACATCGAGATATATATTAAAGAATGTCAATGGGAAGACATAACCAGTGATAACGAGAGATAAAACTTTGGGTGATGACATCATTCCGTTTGTATTAAAACAATTTCAAAATCATATCTTAATCAAAATCATTTTATGATGCTACGGATTACAGCCGGTGATCAGTCGCGAAGTAATCCTGAACCTCGCTGGGTTCTAAAACATTAATGGGAATCCCTAGGCAACTTTTAAGCCTAAAATAAGTGTGGAAAGGACTCGCGTCTCAGTCCAGATCCACTATTCAAAGAAAACATTTATCCCCCTTTGGGACTGAAAACCCACATTTCATTTATTTCAAAAACTGATGCCGATTTATAAAAAAATCTCTTTTACAGTATACATTTTTTTTTATCAAGGGATTAAAGATCAACTCGAAACACGGGAAATATGGTACTAAATCTCAGGGCCATGATTCACAAAACTATATTTTATTAAAGTAACTGAAGGATTTTCATATATCAAAGATTAGACAAGGGGATTTAGTGAGGTTATTGGATATTATAAAGGGTAATGCCAAATTGGGCTTAAAGCAATGGTTTCTCATCAAGGTTCAAGTGCTGGATCATCAAGAAGATAAACTTCATGAATACTAAGGGTGTTAAGGTATGCAGAAATGATCTTTAACTCAGGATATATCAGAATTGTCAAGCTTCAGGATAAGAAAGAGGAGTATCAATCAATGAGGAATCACTTTGATAAGTATCTGGCTTTTAGGGTTCAAGGTAATGTTCTATAGGGGTTCAAGTATCAGGATGAGATATCAATACTTAGGAATCATCAGCATGTAAATCAAAAGAATCAACCAAGAGTTGTAACTACCCTTTCTTTTATTATGGCATTCAAAATACTATCATGATAAGACCACTTTGCAATATGTACTCGAGGGTTCATGGCATTTTTATATAATTCAAAGATAAACATAAGATACGCTTGATTTAATATATCAAATGACACAGGATAGTTGCAGCAATGTATGAACTATTAGCAGTAAATATGAAGGACAAGTTGAATCACTTGCCTTGAGAAAGGCTGGTCTGGTCTGACTGGTAGGAGCAACAACTGGAGCTTCACTCGACCTTTATGGCAAGTTTTCCCTCGTCTCGAGATCCTACATAAATAATAATAATCCTCATTATAATATACTCTCACCAACTTAACCTATTTACAACCCGAATTTAAACACGGATGGCACTTAGGCCTATATGCACTTAATTTATATTCACCTTTAATTTATAATTGCACACACATAGCCACATAATCATATATCATATATTAATACCAAATAACACCATATCCACCATAATGCAACACTAGGGTTGGATGATCTTGATCCCCCAACTTAAGTCACTTGGTCCCTAAACTAGACAAAGTCTTCTAATTTTGGCTTCCTAACTCGATGTGCCTTTACTAAACTATCCAAGACCTATTGACCCTCACTTGTGCCTTTTATTCTAATGACCTTATACTATCTTACAACTATGGTGGTTAACCAAGACCTCACTCCTAAGTGTTCTAAAACTATGTGATGAGTGAAAGTGCTCACTGGTGCAAATTTCAGAATGACAACTATGGTTTCTTGAGTGCATTAGACACTCTTAAACTACAAGTTTTCCTTGAAAACTTTTACACAAGACTCTCCTGACCTAAGGGCATCTCCCAAATTTGATGTGGCTCAAGGGTCTGGCTTGGGCCTTCTTCGGCCTAAGCTCAAAGTCCATGGTTCCCCTGTTTTCCTTGGCAGAAAATACCCTAACTTGAATTAACTTGTGACACATGGTTCTAACTCATATCCTATGAACTATGGTTGGAAAAACTTCTCTGACACTCCCTCTTACTAAGGCCCAACAGGGCCTAATGAGGGCCTACCCATGACATGGTCAAATCTCCCTATTTCTAAGTTGCAACAAAACTGTCCCCTGCTGGACAGATTTTGCTATTCTACTTGTGCACCTAACCAAATGACATGCAAACCTCCAACCAACACCTAAAACCTTTTATATACTCCCAATACTAACTTCTGGTGGCTTGGGCCTCAAAGTGCACATGAAAGACATGGTCAAAACTCACTCTAAACCTCAGGGTACTAAACTGATTTTCTGCTGAAACTATAACTCTCCTTCCTCCAAGGTTTTGACTTGACAAACTCAACCACCAACAACCCAATACCCAACCCAAGACTTAAGCATGGTGATCTACTGAACTAACTCCCTTAAACTCAAAATAATCTTGGTGGAGATCATCCTTACCTAAGGTGCAATCATGGCAAAACAAAAGAAACCACATTTCACAACTCACAAATCATCAAGTTTTTGAAACAACAAGTTATGCATTTTATAAAAGATATACACGACTTATTACCATGAATCAAGAAGCATTAATCAATATTAACACATTATTCCTACTGAAATTAAATCTTACTAATAAAATCTTTCCAAATGATCAAAATCTTATAACATTTAAAGTGAAATCCACATGCATGCATGCCTTTGAGTTTTGCAAACCAAAACAACATATTTTCTAAATATGTTTTACCAAGAAATTTACATGAAAGCCTAGCATGAGCTATATCTAGATGATCACTTTGCATGCAAGGAGTTTCATCAAATTTTTACTAAAAAATTCAAGCTATTATCACATAAACATGCAAAAATTGAACAAAGCAACAAGAATGGTCTCAAGAACCATTCATTCGGCTCCCCTATGGTCATGGCCGAATGAAATGGAAGGGAATGGCCATTTAACATCAAGAGTTTTCTTCTCAAGACTTGACACTTCACCATTCCTTGTAGTCCTCTCAAAAACAACCTTAAACTCACAAGAATCAAGGTTGTACTTTGAGTTTCAACTAAAACCTTAACATGCAACCTTAAAACTTAAACTTCCTACTCAAAACTCTTTAAAATATAAGTGATCATGGCATGGGAAGTAACATTTACTTGTTGTAGAAGGTGGAACTTGATTGAGAAAGAAAGAAAATGGGGAGGGGGTTGATCTCGGCAAAACCCGAGAGTGAGGGGGGAGAAAAACCGAGAGTGAGAGAGAGGAGGGAGGGAAGAAAGAGTGTGGTAGTGAGTGATGTGTGAAATGATCATGTCTTTACTTGTTTTATGGTTTTTGTTTTGACAAATGTGAGTGGAAATAGGAATTGACATGACCACCCTTCCACTTAAACTTGGATCATTTTGCATGCAAGGGTAAAGGAGGAATTTGGCTAGAAAATAAGAGTTAGTGGGGTGGTAATTGTCTCTTTAGCCCTTTTGGATTGAATAGAAAGGATTTGCATGCAAGGACAACTATGTAATTTGATAATTATAACAATCAACATTTATAAAGATTTATTTTTATAAAATAAAACACAAGTTCAAAAATTATAAAATTTATACCATAAAATAACTTGGATTTTTAGAAATTTTATAAAACTACTTTTGAATTTTGTGGACAAATAACTTTTAAAAAGATATTTATTCAAGGTTTAAAAATATTCCTTATAAATCAAAAATGAAAGAAATAAATAAATTTTTTTTGCTTTGAAAATTCATATACCACATAATGAAAATTTAAGACGCAGAAATTCTCATTCACACAAGCATACAATAGTTGAATATATTGGCATTCGGATTTATAATTACACCAAATTTACAATTAATATTACACAGAAATGTCGGATGTAACAATTACTAAAGCTTTGTTGACATCATTTGCACTGATATCCACAGCTACACCCTGAATTGTGCATTTCACCACCAAAGATACAGCTTGATTTTCATGGACAATAGTGTTGATAACCACAGAGTTCCATAATTCATTCAACACATCTAGGTAAAGCACAGAATTAGCAGTCAAGGCCCATGAGAGATATAAATCAGCAATGAACCTCACAAAACACTTAAAGTTGTCAAGGGCTTGGTTTACATCAACAAATGCCAAATAGCGGGTTCCCTATTTTGGGATAAAAGCTCTAATGTTGCTGGAAGCCATTGGAAGTGTTTGAGTTTGAGTAGTTAAGTATTTAGAGAAAAAGAGAGCTTGAAACGAGTGAGAGCGGTGAAAATTTACAAAAATTAGGTCAATTGAGATCTCGAAAGGGTAAAGAGGGGTTATGTCGAGATGTCTAGGTATTATAGGCTAGGAATGTGACTTGTTGAGAAGTAAGGAATAAATGGTTGATATTTTCTTGTCGAGAAGTCACGTGAATTAGAAAACTCATGTTGAGATATCACTATCCTGACTCTTATTGAGAACTAAATAGTGACATATCGAGATGAATAAATATCCAGTTTGTCCTAATTGGACTGAATTATTCCAATTTTTATTGAATAAATCAACATAAAATTAAAATTGATTTTATATTAAAAGTATTTTACTGAAATAATTTATTGAATTAAATAATTTCAGTTCTACGTTATTGATAAGTCTAAAAATTATGCTTGTAGAGAACTCTATATTGATATATATTTATATATATATATCGAGATCTCTATTATACTTATCGAGAGGTTATAAAAAGGCTTATCGAGAAGTCCATCGAGAGGTCATGGAAAAGACTTATCGAGAACTCTAAGAAGAAGCCTCAAAATAACTTGTCGAGAAGTCATTTAGACTTATCGAGAACTCAATTATCTACATACTTTTGTTCTTTCTCAGTTATGTCTTATATTAATTTCACATACTGAAAATGTGAATTAACATTTGACAGCTTTGCTTAGAATTAGAAAAATTCCAAGTTAAAATTTGAATTTTGAAAAATAAATATACAGAGAATCCTAAAATATTTTTAAATCATATTCTAGTTATTTTTTAAATAAATTGATTTAATTTTAATTTATCATAAATTAATCTACTGCAACACATTAGCTGGGTTCTTGGCTTTAGGATGAAGACTTTAGCATACCAATTTCACCTACAAGTCTAGTGAAAGTTGCTTCATCCAAAGGTTTAGTAAAAATGTCATCTAATTATTTTTCGGTTGGAATAAAAATGAGCCCAATAGTACCATCTGTAGCATGTTCTTTAATAAAATGACACCTTACATCAATGTGCTTAATTCTAGAATGATTAACTGGATTAACAACAATAGATATGGCACTAGTATTGTCACACATGATTGGAATTTTATGTAACACTAGGCCATAGTCCATTAATTGATTTATAATCCAAAGCACTTGAGCACAACAACTTCTAGCAGCTATGTATTCAGCCTCAGCTGTCGAAGTTTCCACATATTGTTGTTTCTTACTATACCAAGATACAAGTCTTTGACCAAGGAATTGACAGTTACTACTAGTATTCTTTTTATCTACCCTACATCCAGGAAAATCTGCATCTGTGTATCCAATAGCTTCAAAACCAGTTCCCTTATGATATCATAATCCCATATTTGTTATTTGCTTAAAATATCTAAAAATCCTCTTGACAGCCATCAAATGTGATTCTTTAAGATTTGCTTGAAATCTAGCACACAGACATGTTACAAACATGATGTCTGGTCTACTAGTACTTTAGTACAACAAAGATCCAATCATTCCCCTATAACTTGAAATGTCTACATTTTTTCCTTTCTTATCTTCATCCGACTCGGTAGCTGTAGACATAGATGTTGATGCAGGTGAGCAGTCAACCATTCTAAATTTCTTCAACGGATTTTTGATATACTTGGTTTGACTGATAAAGATTCCATTACTTATTTTGCTAACTTGAAGGCCAAGGAAGTAACTTAGTTATCCCATCATGCTCATCTCATATTCACTCTGCATGAGTCTTGAGAATCTTTGACATATTTTTTCATTTGTAGAGCCAAAAATGATATCATCCACATAGATTTGAACTAGGATAATGTCATCACCATGCTTCTTGTAAAATAAAGTCTTATCAATTGTCCCTCTAGTTAATCCATGTTTGAGTAGAAATTCTGACAGTGTATAATACCATGCTCTAGGTGCTTTCTTCAATCCATAAAGAGCCTTCAACAGTTTATAAACAAAGATTGGAAATTCTGGATCTTTAAAGACAGGTGGTTGTTGCACATAGACTTCTTCTTCCAATTCACCGTTAGGAATGCACTTTTCACATCCATTTGATACACCTTGAAATTTAAATATGCAGTAAATGCAAGAAAAAATCTTATTGCTTCAAGTCTTGCAACTGGAGCAAAAGTTTCATCATAGTCAATTCCTTCTTCTTATGAGTAGCATTTGGCAACCAGTCTAGCTTTATTTCTTATGACAATTCCATTTTCATTCATTTTGTTTCTATTTTTGGGTTTCGAGCACATAAACGCAAAGGAAACAGTAATTAAAAATGTGAAAAACCAGAATTTTCGAAACCCACAGCAGGATCCATGCGAAATACAAATATTTAATTCGTAGATCAGATTGTTTACCTTAAGAAGCTTTACGAATTGGTTGACTAATGGAGATCCAAAGCTTGTTCAATCACTAGGCATCCCACTCTCGCAATCTACGCTCTATCAGTATCAACACAAATGCTTGAACTCAAGGATTGGATGTGTACTAGCACAAAATCGTTTCTTCTTGCTCTCTCCATCTTCTCTCTTGGTGGCTAGGGTTTTCCGTAAAAGACTTGCACCCAAAATCAGCTACACAAGGGATATTATATAGAGAGTAGAAAAAGAATTATAACTCTTAACTACTTAGGATTTATTATTAATTCGAAATTCATATTTGTATAATAATTAAGTGTCATTATTTATCTAATCAATTAAGTCATACTTAATTAATATTATAAATAATTCGAATTTAATATAGTTTAATCCAATTTAAATTAAATAATCTTTCAAGCATTTTTTGTGTGTGACCTTATAGGTAATTATTACGTTGGCAACGAATTTTAAATCTAATTTAAAATCGTAAACAATGAGCGGTATCTAGTAACACATCATTGCTACCCAAGTAATAATAATTTAATCGGTGATCGATTAAACCTTTCGTGAATAATGTATAATGTAATATAATCCCTTTAACCATATATTATAGATTAAACTAGAGGCATGTAATGTGTCATCCTCATCAATGTTTAATCCAGGTTTCCTTGATCAATGAGTAGACTATCATATCAAATCAACATTTGAGCATGGCCACGCATTTCATAGTCTAGCTCACACAAGAGACCAATAATATCATTCCTAAAATAGGAGGGTTAAACCCCATCTAGATCATTCATATTTCTTATACAATTCATAATATACCCAATGTCCACTTTTATCATTACCCGATCAAAGATAGCTTTTAATGAAATCAATGTATATTAATTCTTGTATAGAAATATAATGACTTCAGGTCTAAGGACCATTACATCATTATCACTGTGAGAATTACTTATGACACAACAGACATGTAGAATCTCACATCGGGTTTGTCCAGCACCATGTACGTTTACATATGCTTGTGTTTTTTACTTTAGTATCATTATGCCTAAGATCAATGAGATATGATCATCAGTCAACAAACACACCAGTCTTAATGTATTATTATTGTCCCCTAATAATAATACTCGGCTAGGGACCTTTAGGAATATTGATACTATTCTCATAATCTCATTTCTAAGTCACGTACTTAGAGATATAGAATTGACATCATATTCTAAGGACATTTATTAATCTAACATTTATATCGCAGTAAATTAAGACATAATAAATTAGAAAGGGAATAATTAATAGAACATAAATATTAATAATCCAAATCTCTTAAACTAAAACATTATAGTGTTGTCTCTAGGGCACAAACACTAACAATCTCCTACTTGCACTAGAGTCAATCACCTATGTATCTAATACTCATAAAACTAGTGTGAACATAGTGCTTCTGCTGTGACAAAGCTTTAGTCAGTGGGTCTGCAACGTTATCAATACTATGCACTTTACATTTATATCTCCTTGACCATTAATCTCATTAATAAGGTGATATCACTTAAGGACATTCCTAAACAGTCTCCTTGGCTGTTTCGAAAACTTCAATATATTCGGCTTCGATAGAATCATCAATGTTCTTGTTGTGAACTATTGAAGCTAACATCAATTATATTTAGACAAAACATAAACCATACATAGACACATAATCATCCTTGTCTATTCAGAAATTAGGTTCAGAAACTAGTATTAGTGTAACCCTTATAACCAGTTCCCTATCATCTCCATACACCAAAAATAAATCTTTAGTCCTCTTTAAGTACTTAAGAATATTCTTGAAAAATATCCAGTTACCCTCACCTGGATTATACAGGTATCTGATCGTCATGCTCAGAGCATACAAAACATCAGGATAAATACATATCATTGTACACGTTATAGATCCAATTGCTGACGTATCTGGAATTTTCTCAAACAGACCTTATCATCTAATAATTTAGGGGGCAATTATCTTTTGAGATCACTATCTAATGAAACATTGGAACATATCCTTTCTTTGTCTCTTACATTATAAAATGATATAATACTTTATCAATGTATGTACTCTGACAAGGTCGATTAACCTCTCCAATCTATCTCTATAGATCTTGATTCCTAATATATAGGTAGCATCGCCTAAGTCTTTCATCGAGAAACTATTTCTCAACCAAGTCTTAATAGCCTGTTGAGAAGGTATGTCATTCCATATTTGTTATATGTCATCTACATATAATACTAGGAATGTCACATGGCTCCCACTAACCTTCTTGCAAACACATGGTTCATCTTCATTTTGAATAAAGCCAAACTCCTTGACCGTTTTTATCAAAATGAATATTCATTCTCCTTGAGACTTTCTTCAATCTATAAATATATAGAAGCAACTTACAAACTATTTTAGCAAACTTTGGATCGACAAAACCCTCAGGTGTATCATATATACATCCTCTTCAAGGCTCCCATATAAGAAAGCAGTTTTGACATCCATTTTCCAGATCTCATAGTCAAAGTAAGCAACTATTGCTAACAAAATCCTGATGTACTTGACCATAACAACTGGTGAAAAAGTCTCATCATAGTCTATACCATGAATTTATTTAAAACCTTTTGCCACTAGTCGCACCTTATAGGTCTGTACTTTACCATCCATGTCAATTTTCTTCTTGAAAACCCACTTGCACCCTATAGGTTTTACCCCTTTGAGTGGATCAACTAAAGTCAATACTTTAATTTGATACATAGATTCTATCTCAGATTTCATGGCCTCCAGCCATCTCTCGGAGTCTGGACTATTCATAGCATATTGGTAGGCGAAAGGCTTATCATTATCTGTAGGCATCACATTACCATCTTGAGTTGAAATAAATCCATAATTTCTCCCGGTCTCATGATGAATCCTACTAGATCTACGAACAACCTGTGTCACCTGAACAAGATTACTTTCAACATTTTCATGTACCTCCTGATCTTGTTCCAACTCTGGTTCAATGTTATCATGTGGTTCTCGATCTTCATCGAAATGCATTGTCCTCCCACTGATTTTCATAGAAAGTAGTTCTCCCTCAAAAAATACAGCGATCCGAGCAACAAAAACTTTATTCTCGGAAGGATTATAAAAACTATACCCTAGTCTCACTTGGGTATCCCACATAATAGCATCTATCTAATTTTGGTCAAAGCTTGTCAGAGGCTAAATGTTTTACAAACGCTTCACATCCCCAAATTTTCATAAATGACATGCTATTACATATTTCACTCTATATCTCATACGGAGTATTTTGAACCTCTTTAGTCGGAATGTGGTTAAGTGTATATGCAGCCATTTATAGAGCATAACCCTAGAAACTGAATGGAAGATCCGCTTGACTCATCATCGATCGCACTATGTCAAACAAGGTACGATTTCTCCTCTCAGAATCTCTATTCCATTGAGGTGTTCTAAAAGGAGTAAGTTATGATACACTATCACACTCCTTCAAGAAACTCTTGAAATTGAGGCTTAAGTATTCTCCTCCATAATCTAATCGTAGAACTTTTATACTTTCCTCTATTTTCTTTTCTACTTCAGCCTTATATTCTTTGAACATTTCAAAAGAATCAGATTTGTTCTTCATAAGATATACATTTCCATACCTACTGAACTCAAAAGTAAATGTTATGAAGTAGTAAAAGCCACCCATTGCCATCATATGCATTCGACCACATACATCATTATGTATAAGTCCTAATCGTGCGGTAGCCCTTTCACCTGATCAGGTAAAAAAAGGTTTAGTCATTTTGCCAATGAGACAAAGTTCGCATCTTCCGTATGATTCAAAATCAAACTTATCCAAGTATTCATCTATATGTAACTGAAAAATATATTTCTCATTAATATGGCTTAACGATAATACTCTAATGTTTGATTTGAGTCATCTTAGAACATATGAATTGTTAACTAATTATGAAACATTAAAGGCCTTATCATTAAAATAGAATAAACAACTATTGTTTATTTAATGAAAATCTTTCTTGTCCTGACAAGAAATTGATTTTATATTTCCGCCAAAGGCAGGCGCGTAATAACAATTTATCAAGTTCTCAATCTCGCTTTATGGGCAAAATTAGGTATCGAGTTCCTTCAACTAGAGCAACAACTTTTGCTCCAATTCTAACACGATACCTGAAGCGTGACCATTTCTAGTCTTCTTCTTTAGATCTCCAAAAAAGCTCGACAATTTAACTTCTGATCTTCCAGTTATTTCCACAAAAATGACAATCATCTCCTTTAGCAACACCACTATCAGGCTTCAAAAGCCTTTTAGGATTGGACTTTGGTTTGGAACTGAATAAGATCAAATATTCACCTTTCCTGTCCACTTTCTTTTCCCATTTGCATTCCATGTGTACATCATCAATATGGATGTAATTCATGCCTTTACTGTGTTATTAACATTCTTAACAACTCAGTGAGTGTTCTGTCTATCTCATTCCTTTTGTTCTTAACAAACTAAGAATAGAAGTTGTTCAAAGATTTTTTGATCAAATCAAGCCGAGTCTCTAGACTATTCTTGAAACCCAAAATATCAAGGTACATATACCTATCATCTTTAGAACATGTGGTCCAACCGGATATCATTCTCCTATTAATGCCAAAGTATGGTACCTTATTATTATCAAATCTTTTTGACGAGCATGTCCTTCAAACATCCTTTGAAGGTGCTCAATCATATCATAAGCATCATTATGCTCTTGTTGCTTCTAAAGCTCAACACTCATAATTACAAGCATGAGACATAAAACATCAGTTGCATAATCAATTTGCTTCTGGTAAGCATTTTGTTCAGCACGTGTTTCATTCTCAGCTAGAAAAAATAAGGGAGGGGTTTGAGTGACATCCTTGAACCTGAGGACAATCCTCAAGTTCCCATGTCAATTGAGGAAATTATTTCATGTCAACTTGTTCTTCTCAAGGACTATTACATAGAGAAGTTATTTGTGTCATTTGTCATTTGATACCTACAATATTAAAGTGCATAAAATGACTTAGTCTACAGATGATCATTAAATTATGTTCAAGTGATTATTCATATATATATTCATAATATATATCTCCCACTATTTTTATCAAATCAATAGCCCTAACTATTAATTCGGAAAAAAATATCTTCTATATCCTTTCTAGTGAGCCAAGATCCATATTTCACCATGCGTTAGGTCAGCTTTGGTTTTTCTCCTAAAATATGATTATTTAGGTAGACAACATTTGTTAATTATATTAACTATATAACTCTTGGATAGCTTGGTGGAACAACATTTGTTCATATTTATCTAATAAATATCGCCTAACTCTATGCCTCTAAGTTCACAATCCTATTGTGATAACTTAGTTAAGTCAAACCCAATAGTCAAAAAGTATCAATATACTTGAACACATCTCCCACGATAGATAGGAGTACTTCACTTTGGTGAACCCACTCCTTGTCGATCTAGGGGTTAACGCATTGGACTCATTGAAAGGCATCTGATCAACTTAATATTAAATTTAGGTTTTTGTTAATTTTAAAACGATCATGATCCCATCATAAAGAGCTTCCTAATTTTTCCATGAATACTTCAAATCAATATTCGTCAATGGTTTGATTTCTAGGTAGTGAGGGAGTCATAACGGTCTCGCTTAAAACCCATAACCTTACAAGTTCAATGACTCGCTTTTGACAAAATCGCCCCATGTCAGAAATAAAGAAATTTGTATTTTATTCTGTGTTTCATAAACACGAGAATCTTACAATCGTTTGTTCATTTTAAAATCTTAAGTCGTTACAAATTTTATCTTGTTTAGGAAGCATGGCATGTGTGTCGTATCTAATACATGCATCCTTAATCTAATTAAGCATGCATCTTTATAAACTTCTCTACACATACATTCATCATATGCACATATTTGTGTAAAGTGCAATAAATAAACGTGGTTGGTTATGGCTTCATCCTATGTGATCTTTATCAAGCTAATGACAATGATCTAGGTCAATCTAAGGTGAAAAATAAATACAAGCTAACTATTACATGTCTTCTTTCTTGTATTGCTTCCTTGTATTGCTTTCTTGGATGGCTTCCTTGGGAATGCCCTTCCTTGATCTTTAAGTCTTCATGTACATTACATTAATAAAATATAAAAAACTAATCAAATAAACTTACAAGAAAAACTCGAGTTACATTCGAGATTTAATAATTACAAGATCAAACGACATGCAAGCCCTATTTAAAAAACCAAAACCATTAACCTAAGGTCATAAGCCATAACCATCAACCATGCTCAATTAACACATAAGTACATGTTAGAACACATAATCTGATCTTAACATATCATAACCATCATGATCTAATCATAAAAACCAAATATGGCAAAAATCAGAAAATTTGAAATTAAATCTGATAACATTAAATCGCAGATTACAGGGCCTAAACGACATCAAACGCCTTACAGATCAGTCGATGGTAGCTTTATCTATCAGTTACTTTCAGACGCTCGATTCCATATAAAATAGCATATTCCTTTTGCCAAAATCGGACACCAGACACAGATTTCAGCAAATTCGCTGTATCTGATTCAGAATCGTATCAAATACGATTCTTATAATAAGAACAAACACAAAACATATATATATCAGTATATATACAGATTATATAATCATCATATGATTATACAACTCTCATGTATATCATATATTCAAAATATATACATATATACGCATATATAAACATAACATGTAAAATATACAAAATATCATACATAACAGTCATGGAATATTTTATACATGTTATAATCATAAAACCGGGAAACACATAAACAAATTAAAACTTTTCACAAGTAGCTCTGATGCCATTGTTGGGTTTCGAGCACATAAACGCAACGGAAACGGTAATCAAAAACGTGAAAAACCAGAATTTTTGAAACCCATCGCAGGATCCATGCGAAAAACAGATATTTAATTCGTAGATCAGATTGTTTACCTTAAGAAGCTTTACGAATTGGTTGATTAGTGGAGATCCAAATCTTGTTCAATCACCACGCATCCCGCTCTCGCAATCTATGCTCTATCGGTATCCACATGAATGCTTGAACTGAAGGATTGGATATGTACTATCACAAAATCATTTCTTCTTGCTCTCTCCATCTTCTCTCTTGGTGGCTAGGGTTTTTCGTAAAGTCTTGCACCCAAAATCAGCCACACAAGAAATATTATATAGAAAGTAGAAAAAGAATTATGACTCTTAACTACTTAGGAGTCTTACGAGTAAGCCGCTTTAAAGGGGTTACTATCTTTACAAACTTGAACGAACCTCCGGTAGTGACCGGCCAATCCTACCTCTGGTAGTCGACCAAACCATGGTCATCAATTCATCAGTGGTCCTTTATCCAATCCTGTCAGGATCCTCCATGGGGTCCTCCTCAACAACTATCCCTACTAGGACAACATCCTCAATATCAACATCATCTGGTCCTGCATTAGGACACTCTATCGGATCCACAATCCGATCTCCAATTAGTAATAAAACATCATCGCGTTGATGTTCCTCAACTTCAGGGTTCGGAGTCCCGCTACCATATACGATAACGAACTACGCTCCTATCACGATATTTATAAGGGTTCCCATAAGGGTTTTAACTGTCAGTACTACGTTAAGTAGTCCGACTATGAACTTGGCAAGAGTTCTTATTATCTTAGTGAACTTATTATCTTAACGTCCCATCATCTCTGAGGTTTATAACGCTTAGCTCTGATACCATTTCTGTAACACCCCCAGATCCGGGGTCGGGGATCCGGGTTGTCACGGTCTTTCTTTCCACAATATCACTTCACTTAATTAATAATAAATAACCTCATACTGTGACCCCACACTAACACACACCACAACCCGTTATAGTCTCAGAGATGAAATTGAAATAAGTACAAGTCTTTGAATCCACAATTTTAAAATTATTACAACCCAAAACGATTACTTGATAATTTACAGTTAATTGCCATTATCTGCCACAAGTTATAATTATACATAATTTGATTCTCAAAAGTAGATGGTCTACACTACAATGGATCTACCTCTGCAGCTATAGCAGCTACAACATCATCGGGAAGACGCGGGACGCTTCCCACGCGCTTGCGCTGGGTCTGCTGGAGTCTGGCCATCTTTCCTAACTGTTGTTGTGTGATGAAGGAAGAAAGCAAGGGTGAGCAGCAAGCCCACCAAAATAATATGTATAATGATTAATAGTATATGAGTCTACTCATAATACTCATGAAAATCTTGGTCAAAAGAAATGAACCAAGTTTGATATCTTAATGCGATGAAGTCGCAAAATATTCAGTATATATACATATATACTTTTCAAAATAATGGAAGTCATCTTCCATGCATAATATACACAAAGTCCCATTGTATAACTGTATAAAAAATATCGTTGCAAGGTGATCTCATATATCTAACCTTGTCTCAACGTTTTTCTGAAAATCTTTGTCATTCATAAGACAATTATTAATTAGATATAAGTTTAAAAGATGAAGTTACCAATACTTCACTACACTTATATCATTCCCAAATACTACTTGAACTACCACCGTTCAAGTTATAATCAATTTCAAAAGTTCATCCCACTGATGAGACCACAAGATAAGACTTGAATAGATTCAATCTTTGAAATATTATTGAATGAAAAAGTTATGAGATACTTTATTTAGTCCCGATATATATATATCCACATATATATATCCCTTTAAACATTTCCTGGAATCTCTGTTATGCAAAGTATGAACAGAGTTTGAAACATCCAATGAATTTTGGAAAGGAAAAGAATTTTGGCATAAACCCGATATCTCGCTGATCAGGCAAAGATACCAATAAGTAACCTTTTCTACTGTAGATGGATGAATTCCTCACCGGTCATCACCCTGGCCGCATTAGGACCTCGCGCTCGACCGTACCCCGGCCCCTCACGCGTTGATGGACTGCCACCCAGCCACTTACACAATAATAGACCGTACCCCGGCCTGTCGCTTATGCCGACTCAATCAAATGGACTTACTTCCCGAACATTGGGCAAGTAATCAAATCATTTACCAAATCTGCAACCTCGTTGCGAATATAAAATACACCACAGAGCCGGATTCCCCAGGTTTTGAGCGAGTATTTAAATCCCCTTTAAAAAGGAAGATCTTAAATATAAAAATGAGTTTTGGGATCCGCTCTGACTTTTAAAAATCATTTTGAAGACTCGAAAACACTTTAAAGAGTGTTTGGAGTAAGGCTGATTTAATGAAGTAAATCAGTCCCCAGAATATTAGAAAATATCTGAATATTATTAATTAAATAATATTCCCATAAAGAATAGTCTTTTATAAAAATAATTGAAGTAGAAGTTTTAAAACTTATACTTGAAACGAGTATTAAATAACCAAAGATATACTTATATGAAAGTATTATCTTTATTTGAATAATCGAAAATAAGTTTGATTATTAACAGTTTATTCTCTAATGAAATAAAGAATATATTTCAGCAAATAATCGGAGTCATAGATCCTCAAATGAATATTCAAATAATATTCAATAAATAAAATAAGCTGAGTCATAATACCTCGAATGAATATTATAAATAATGAATAATATTCATTAAATAAAATAAAGGAGTCATACATCCTCAAATGAATATTCAAATAATATTCAATAAATAATATAAAAGAGTCATAAGCCCTCGAATAATATTCGAAATAATATTCAAATAAATAAATAAAGTTAAAGTTATCGAATAAACCTTATTCGATTAATAGTTTGGAAAACTATAACCATATATATATATATAAATATATATATATATATATATATAAATATATATATATATATATATCCATATCCATATATACAAGATTACTCGGGATCCTCGACTCCCGGTTTTTAGAAAATATTTTCACCTTTGGGTCCCTATACTAAGGGTATATGCAAGATACCGTTATCCTCTAGCATAGGTATTATCAACTGAACCAACAGATATATAATTCAAGAATATGAAACAGGCATGCATATATACCATATCACATGCTACAATATATCGCAAGAATTTGCTAAATAACCAACATGCATCTATCGCAAGATAATGCATATACAAGTGTATACATCACAACAACAGTATAACGGATAGAATACTTGCCTGAGCGACTTGGGGGTGAGAAAGGCTCGGGACGAGTCTGATAACCTATAAATAACAAGTAAGTTGGAATTAAACCAAAATCACTTGTAAATCTATACTTTAACTAACTTAGACTCTAACGCTTGTTTTGCGCTCACTGATTTGCTTAAGTCACTCGGGTACCCGCGGCTCCACCATTTTTAATAATTTAACCTTTACGAGTTTTAAAGCGATTCCTTTGCGAGTGACTTACCAACTGCCTAAAACACTTACCATAAATGTTTCATGCATTAATTAACCCTTTTTGGTCTTTAACCTACATTTCAAAGTAAGGCGAGGGAAAAAGTTTCGTTCGCGAAACGCCGTTACTTGAAACGGTCGTTTCTCCTAAACCGTAAATCGGAATCGAACGAACTACATATCAAAACGAAGCTCGTAACATGAGCTATCTAAACATGGCAGTGGTCACAATCTAGCAGGGGGTTCTCGGGTCCTAATGCTATGCACAAAAACAGTCCAAAGAAAATCGGACATTACGACGGCTATGTTTACGCGATTTCCAATTTTTAAACCATCCACAATCAACCCAAATCAACCTCAAATCCAACATACAACCAACATCCATCCTTATCACATCATAACAACCCCAACCAATCCAATTTAATCATTTATACTTATGCTTAAACTTAACTTTAATCATGCTTAAGTTCTTTTAAATCAAAACCACAACAATTACCATTCCATTTCACTACCATACCAAATCTCAAACTCTAAATCATAACAACAAGCTACAATAACATCCTACTCATCAAAATCACCTTATAATATATATGAATCTAGGGTTTGGAAATGGTATACCTTCCTTGAAGTGGTGGGTGGAGCTAGGAAGCCTTAAGAAGCTTGGAGAAGTTTTAAGAAAGCTTGGATCTTCAAGAAAACAAGACAAACTTCAAGTTAAAAATCTTGAAAACACTATTCATTGTCTTCTTCATTGATTAAATGAAGAAGTTAGAGAAAGAATTAATGGCTTAAACTCATGATATAGCCATAACTAAGCATGAAGATGATTAGGGAATTTTCTTACCAATTTAGGAAGCTTTGATCTTTGATTTTGAAAAATCTATGCCTTGAAAATGCTAAAAAGCCGAGAGCAAGATGAACTCATGCCTTGGTTGTTTTGATTTTTTGATGGAAATGATTTTTACTTGGCTTGGTTGACTTGATTTGTATTTGATTTAGCAAATTACTACCTTGCCCTTGAATTTGTGTGGTTCTTATTCAACCACACCTCCTTCCTTCCCATGTCATGCTTACCTCATCCTCATGATGTCATCCTTCCTTCCTTGTCTTCTTTCTATTGGTTGGATGACATCATTCCCATTAATCCCTTTGATTAACTTCCTAATCGTTTGCCTAATGACCGCTGATCTGTTATACGGTTCGCTTAACTTTCGTTCTCGTTTCTCGTTTGAAGGATCATACCCGGGATCTTATTACTTAGGTTCCCTTAACCTTTCGCAATACATTATATTCCTTTTATGATCCTCTCTTATAATCCTTTAATTTAAATCCTTTTTATCCTGTTACCTTATACTCAATTCTCTCCGTATCTAGTGGATTTCCGGGAAAAATCAAAGTGTTCGGAATTGGATTCTGACGATCTTTACATACACTTATATCCCATATAAAGTACTAATAAAATCTCAGAATATCCATATCAGAACCCCTACATAGTGTGGCATGAAAAGTTTTCTCGTTCAGCAAAAACACTATTCATAAGGGTTTCAAAATTTCTCAAAAAATTGGGGTTATTACAGTCTCCCCTCCTTAAAAGGATTCCGTCCCGGAATCAGATAGAAACAAATGGGAATACTTGCTTAGCATTACACTTTCTAACTCTCGAGTCAATTTTCCCACATTGTGGTTCTACCACCAAACTCTGCCTAGTTTGATAATCCTTCTCCTAAGCACTTGTTCCTTTTTCACTCTATAACCCTTCCTGGTTGCTCCATATAGGTTACGTCGGGTTGCATATCTATGCGCTCATATGCCTCTATTTATCTGGCATCTGAATTACACTTCCTTAACATTGATACGTGAAACACGTTACGACCTGCTACATGTTCGGGGTTAGGGCTAGCTCATATGCTAACTTCCCAAACATCTTAATATATCCAAGGGTCCAATAAATTGTAGACTTAGCTTTCCTTTCTTTCCGAACCTCATCAATCCTTTCTAAGGGATACCTATAACATTACTAGGTCCCCTATTTCATACTCTTTATCCTTTCGTGTGAAATCAACATACTTATCATGTCCATCTTGGGCTACTACCAGCCGTCCTCTGATTAGATCTATCATATCCTTGGTCCTTTGGACTACTGCGGGTCCGAGCCTCTTGCGCTCTACAACTTCATCCTAACATAAGGGAGATCGACATTGTCTTCCCTCAAGGATTTCATAAGGCGATATCTCAATACTGACATATGATCTATTGTCGTAAGAAAACTCAATCCGTGTTAAGTGATCATTCTAATTTCTTTCAAGTCTATTGCACAGACTCTCATTATAGCTTTTAACATTAAAGCTTTTGCTTCTCAATACCCATTCTTTTCCAGTTCGTAATCGCTATCACCTTCCGTTCCTAATATTATACTGGTTATACTTTTGCTCGTTAGCGTTCTATAACCTTTTAATAACCACGTCAACCTTAGTATCACGAATGTGTTCCCATTCCGCACACTACCACCACTTTATTACTCCTTTTTCAGTTGTTTCTATTTTCCGGAATTTGATCAATCAAATAGAAGTAAAGGAATTTGTTGAGAGATCACTATGATCACGAACACTTGTCCTATTGCATAGTTAGTACAGAAGGTGGCCAGCCTTTAGTACTTGACAAGCAATTAAACAATAGTTGGTATCCTACTCGGCTTCTATCACACAGATAGATAGTCATTCGGCAATACCTCCCCTTCTGGAAGGGTTGTTCTTCTCAGCTTACATGAAATAAAAAGAAGAGAAAAAAACGAACTGAAGAGAATTGTATATATGAAAAAAATATACTGCCACAAAATATCTGGCTTGGAACCTACCTCTGAACTATAGAGGTTTGTCATAGGAGAACAAAACATATACGTATTTATATCAGCATCAAGCATTATAGCCTCATATTTCCCATGCCTAAATATTTTCGCTATCCCGTCCATCATTCTATGGACCCACACTCTTCCTCGAGCTTATACATAATCACCTTTGAAACTCCCTCGACATCGAAAATCGAATCTGGGATCTCATTCTATACATCATCGTTACTAGAATTCTATGTTTGCACCGCAACCTTCCTCATATAATAATACGACTCTCTATTGATAAGATAGAATAATTATTCACTAGGTAGATACTCTACTTAATTAGTCTATCAATGATAACTTATACACTACCACGACCCGATTAGTGGTACTCAATCTCAACATCCATTCCAATACAACTCTCACGGTTGTAATCAGCTCAATACTCGCAGAATCATTGCTGCCTTACTATGGTCCACCACTGACCTACTGTCGTCATTCATTTTTCCATAAAATCTTAATATCTAACCATACGGAGTCTATACATGTCGTATCAAATTCTCCTAAGGAGTTAACATAACCACCAATCACAATTCATGAAGAACACTCCAAACTCTGACGTACTTTCATGTCATGAAGCAGATAAAATTGCAGAAGAGTTTCAATCAAAGCAACGATAGCAGGTTAATACCATTTTTAATCATATGCCTTAAATAGAAGACTTAACTCAAAGGTTTGTTTGGTCCTTTTTGAAACATGGTCCTGGCTTATCTCAAGATAGGACCTTCTAAGATAGATAGCCCGTTCATGGCGATTACACGAATTAAACTTTTACCAACTACTATTACGGTTGGGTATTGCACAGTCATCAGAAGGAATGTCAATCTTCCAAACCATAATTCAACCTTCACATTTTTAACCATCATCACTGTTTTCTTTTGGCACACGCTCCTATAATTATCCACTTACCTTTAAAGTGTCGGCCACCTCTTTGGCCTTTCCTGATAGTAAAATTTCCTTACAGTCAATGTCATTTTAACCACCTCCAAATAAATTTTCTACCTTATTTCCGATCACTGCTTGAGTGAAGATGTTTTCCTTAAAATCAGATGGGAAAAAAAATATCACCATTTTTCCATAAGTTATTACCTCAGTCTTTAGAGGTTAATCACTGTCACGACTGACTCTCAACTATACTTAGAACATCTTTTATCTTAAGTCCTAATTGCCTAGAACAATTTCAACCTTTACTGGTTCGATCCATACTTTCTCGTGGTTTAACACGTGCCCCACTTGGCATCATTATAATTACGTCATATTTCCTTTATCCCCATTTCTATTCTTGAGAATTTTGAGTATTACCTTTTTCCTTATAAAACCTCTAAGGTTATCCTTCAATCGTTCCTCCTGTATTCCCTAGATACAGGGCATATCACAATACCATTTACTAATAGTAGAACCATTGTCTATATACTTCTGCAAAATTTCTCCACTGATTCTTAAAGGTTGTTGTTACCTTAACCCTTTCCAAATCATACTGTCAAAACTCATACCGTCCCTATTAAGGGTGAAATGCAAACCTTTATGCATTCCCCCTAGGATTCATTTTAAGTTACCGATGTTCTAGCCTTAATTCCACCTTTAAAAGGTACCTGCATCCATCCATGGATAAATCAAGTCATATATCCTTGACAGATTATCTTATTCATCATTCCCACCTCGATAGTCGATACCTAATTTCATAATAGCATCCTTATTCAAATTTAGGTCGATCCATATGGCCTCCAAAAGATAACAATGGTCATCCGCTTATCTTGCCTAATTTGGTAACGATAACAAGGATGTTCTGGAAGATATTGGTCGTGTTCAACGTGAACTTCTTCTTAATAATTCCTTATTTACTTTTGTTGTTTCTCAACAGTCACCTCAATGTTGGGATATCTCTCATATCTGGCGTCTCCCTTTCTGGGTATCAAGCCACCGATCTTACACTTCACATTCTTGAAGGTTACTTCCTTCATCCAATTTTCCTAATTTCTTACTTCCTTGTCTCCTCAGTCTATCCGCGTCTCATATTTAACCTTCGAACTATCTCAAGTTTTCCTCAAATCCTCCCAACTTACAGGGGATAAAATATATGTATCTCTTATTCCTTCAACCATCAATTTAACTCATGGTGAATCACCCTCATCCTGACGAAGGCATACTTTTCTATTTCTATTGCTACGAGTCTTTAGGGTTTCCTCATACCCAACTCCCTTATCATTCCTCAAACTCTAATGCCTTTATATTCCTTTCCACTTCAATTCCTTTTTATTTTCCTTTCTCTTATCATTAATTCATGAACCAACACAACATAAGCATAGATTTCAAACGTCCCGTCATTCTGGATTCGTGTCCTTAGAACGAATCTTGACAACTTTTACAACTTAGATTCATAATTCATCATACTCGTCCGCCTTTGTTCTGGCTCTAAAGCTTTTACACTATCTCCTTATCTTTGGTGAATTACTTTCCCGAAACAATTGACTGAACTTAAATCAGTTTATTCTAACCTCTGGCTCCGTGCCTTTCTTGGTCTTTCACCAGCGGGTGGTCTCTCTCTTAGGAGGGTAAGTGATAAAAACAGTCTTTTGAGATTCGTCAATCATTTAGAATCTCAAATGATTCTTATATTTCCTTTAGCCAGGCTCTTGCCTCGACTGGGTCAACCTGTTCCTTGGAACTCTGAGAGCTTAACGATTTAAAGGTCATGAAAGAATTTCCTGCCGCATTGTTTCCTCAAGGTGGTGGTTGGGGATAATAGTCTAAGTTCTTTTTAGACAGGTCCATGAATTTCCGTATAGGAGTACCGTCTCGGGTCTCCTTATCTCGCTCGACTTTTGTTTTCTCAGTCTAAATATTTCTTCCTACTCCCCATACTTGGGGTTATCTTATACGTTAAAATCCTCATTTTCCACTTCATTATGTTATGGGTTCCTTCTATCTTGATGGCGACCTCCCTGACTATCACGTTCAGGGTTTGCTCTAAATCTTATTCCTCAAACTATGGCTCTCATCTAAGTTCTCATCCTTACGCTCTTGAACTTTCGGAACCCAAATTCTATAGGAATACCTCATTATTCCCTTATCATCTTTCTCGATATTAATCTTTTATCTAATTGTTGGCTCTCTGCCTTCATTCATAACTTTTTCTGGCACAATATGATCTTTTCCAATAATTCGGGCTGTATTGCAATCTCAAACAGCTTTTCGGTACCGGCTCCGGTTACCTTCACTACTATTTCCATTTTCTCAAAATCTCTTATAACTCTCCAAAAGACATCATCATCTTGAGTCTCTCCTTTTTACTAAGGGCATCAGCCACCATATTGGCTTTCCCCGAATGATAAAGAATCTCCCAATCATTATTCTTGATTAGCTCTAACTGCCTCCTCTGGCATATGTTGAGCTCTTTCTACGTGAAAAATGTACTAGAGCACTTTATGGCTCAGGTAATTCTCGCACTTCTCTCTATACAAGTAGTGCCTCCAATCTTTAGGGAAAAAAAAAACTATTGCCACGAGCCCAAGCTCATGGGCGGGGATATCGAATTTCATATTACCTTAATTGTCTTGACGCAGACGCGATTATCTTCCTGTGCTAAGAAGCACCCTAATTCCTTGTGCGAAGCGTCACTACACTTCACAAAATCTCCTTTTCCATCCGGCAATGCCAGCATAGGGGCCATCACCAACCTCTGCTTCAGTTCTTGAAAGTTGTTCTCGCATTTCTCTGTCCATTCGAACTTCTCAGTCTTACGAGTAAGCCGCTTTAAAGGGGTTACTATCTTTACAAACTTGAACGAACCTCCGGTAGTGACCGGCCAATCCTACCTCTGGTAGTCGACCAAACCATGGTCATCAATTCATCAGTGGTCCTTTATCCAATCCTGTCAGGATCCTCCATGGGGTCCTCCTCAACAACTATCCCTACTAGGACAACATCCTCAATATCAACATCATCTGGTCCTGCATTAGGACACTCTATCGGATCCACAATCCGATCTCCAATTAGTAATAAAACATCATCGCGTTGATGTTCCTCAACTTCAGGGTTCGGAGTCCCGCTACCATATACGATAACGAACTACGCTCCTATCACGATATTTATAAGGGTTCCCATAAGGGTTTTAACTGTCAGTACTACGTTAAGTAGTCCAACTATGAACTTGGCAAGAGTTCTTATTATCTTAGTGAACTTATTATCTTAACGTCCCATCATCTCTGAGGTTTATAACGCTTAGCTCTGATACCATTTCTGTAACACCCCCAGATCCGGGGTCGGGGATCCGGGTTGTCACGGTCTTTCTTTCCACAATATCACTTCACTTAATTAATAATAAATAACCTCATACTGTGACCCCACACTAACACACACCACAACCCGTTATAGTCTCAGAGATGAAATTGAAATAAGTACAAGTCTTTGAATCCACAATTTTAAAATTATTACAACCCAAAACGATTACTTGATAATTTACAGTTAATTGCCATTATCTGCCACAAGTTATAATTATACATAATTTGATTCTCAAAAGTAGATGGTCTACACTACAATGGATCTACCTCTGCAGCTATAGCAGCTACAACATCATCGGGAAGACGCGGGACGCTTCCCACGCGCTTGCGCTGGGTCTGCTGGAGTCTGGCCATCTTTCCTAACTGTTGTTGTGTGATGAAGGAAGAAAGCAAGGGTGAGCAGCAAGCCCACCAAAATAATATGTATAATGATTAATAGTATATGAGTCTACTCATAATACTCATGAAAATCTTGGTCAAAAGAAATGAACCAAGTTTGATATCTTAATGCGATGAAGTCGCAAAATATTCAGTATATATACATATATACTTTTCAAAATAATGGAAGTCCTCTTCCATGCATAATATACACAAAGTCCCATTGTATAACTGTATAAAAAATATCGTTGCAAGGTGATCTCATATATCTAACCTTGTCTCAACGTTTTTCTGAAAATCTTTGTCATTCATAAGACAATTATTAATTAGATATAAGTTTAAAAGATGAAGTTACCAATACTTCACTACACTTATATCATTCCCAAATACTACTTGAACTACCACCGTTCAAGTTATAATCAATTTCAAAAGTTCATCCCACTGATGAGACCACAAGATAAGACTTGAATAGATTCAATCTTTGAAATATTATTGAATGAAAAAGTTATGAGATACTTTATTTAGTCCCGATATATATATATCCACATATATATATCCCTTTAAACATTTCCTGGAATCTCTGTTATGCAAAGTATGAACAGAGTTTGAAACATCCAATGAATTTTGGAAAGGAAAAGAATTTTGGCATAAACCCGATATCTCGCTGATCAGGCAAAGATACCAATAAGTAACCTTTTCTACTGTAGATGGATGAATTCCTCACCGGTCATCACCCTGGCCGCATTAGGACCTCGCGCTCGACCGTACCCCGGCCCCTCACGCGTTGATGGACTGCCACCCAGCCACTTACACAATAATAGACCGTACCCCGGCCTGTCGCTTATGCCGACTCAATCAAATGGACTTACTTCCCGAACATTGGGCAAGTAATCAAATCATTTACCAAATCTGCAACCTCGTTGCGAATATAAAATACACCACAGAGCCGGATTCCCCAGGTTTTGAGCGAGTATTTAAATCCCCTTTAAAAAGGAAGATCTTAAATATAAAAATGAGTTTTGGGATCCGCTCTGACTTTTAAAAATCATTTTGAAGACTCGAAAACACTTTAAAGAGTGTTTGGAGTAAGGCTGATTTAATGAAGTAAATCAGTCCCCAGAATATTAGAAAATATCTGAATATTATTAATTAAATAATATTCCCATAAAGAATAGTCTTTTATAAAAATAATTGAAGTAGAAGTTTTAAAACTTATACTTGAAACGAGTATTAAATAACCAAAGATATACTTATATGAAAGTATTATCTTTATTTGAATAATCGAAAATAAGTTTGATTATTAACAGTTTATTCTCTAATGAAATAAAGAATATATTTCAGCAAATAATCGGAGTCATAGATCCTCAAATGAATATTCAAATAATATTCAATGAATAAAATAAGCTGAGTCATAATACCTCGAATGAATATTATAAATAATATTCATTAAATAAAATAAAGGAGTCATACATCCTCAAATGAATATTCAAATAATATTCAATAAATAATATAAAAGAGTCATAAGCCCTCGAATAATATTCGAAATAATATTCAAATAAATAAATAAAGTTAAAGTTATCGAATAAACCTTATTCGATTAATAGTTTGGAAAACTATAACCATATATATATATATAAATATATATATATATCCATATCCATATATACAAGATTACTTGGGATCCTCGACTCCCGGTTTTTAGAAAATATTTTCACCTTTGGGTCCCTATACTAAGGGTATATGCAAGATACCGCTATCCTCTAGCATAGGTATTATCAACTGAACCAACAGATATATAATTCAAGAATATGAAACAGGCATGCATATATACCATATCACATGCTACAATATATCGCAAGAATTTGCTAAATAACCAACATGCATCTATCGCAAGATAATGCATATACAAGTGTATACATCACAACAACAGTATAACAGATAGAATACTTGCCTGAGCGACTTGGGGGTGAGAAAGGCTCGGGACGAGTCTGATAACCTATAAATAACAAGTAAGTTGGAATTAAACCAAAATCACTTGTAAATCTATACTTTAACTAACTTAGACTCTAACGCTTGTTTTGCGCTCACTGATTTGCTTAAGTCACTCGGGTACCCGCGGCTCCACCATTTTTAATAATTTAACCTTTACGAGTTTTAAAGCGATTCCTTCGCGAGTGACTTACCAACTGCCTAAAACACTTACCATAAATGTTTCATGCATTAATTAACCCTTTTTGGTCTTTAACCTACATTTCAAAGTAAGGCGAGGGAAAAAGTTTCGTTCGCGAAACGCCGTTACTTGAAACGGTCGTTTCTCCTAAACCGTAAATCGGAATCGAACGAACTACATATCAAAACGAAGCTCGTAACATGAGCTATCTAAACATGGCAGTGGTCACAATCTAGCAGGGGGTTCTCGGGTCCTAATGCTATGCACAAAAACAGTCCAAAGAAAATCGGACATTACGACGGCTATGTTTACGCGATTTCCAATTTTTAAACCATCCACAATCAACCCAAATCAACCTCAAATCTAACATACAACCAACATCCATCCTTATCACATCATAACAACCCCAACCAATCCAATTTAATCATTTATACTTATGCTTAAACTTAACTTTAATCATGCTTAAGTTCTTTTAAATCAAAACCACAACAATTACCATTCCATTTCACTACCATACCAAATCTCAAACTCTAAATCATAACAACAAGCTACAATAACATCCTACTCATCAAAATCACCTTATAATATATATGAACCTAGGGTTTGGAAATGGTATACCTTCCTTGAAGTGGTGGGTGGAGCTAGGAAGCCTTAAGAAGCTTGGAGAAGTTTTAAGAAAGCTTGGATCTTCAAGAAAACAAGACAAACTTCAAGTTAAAAATCTTGAAAACACTATTCATTGTCTTCTTCATTGATTAAATGAAGAAGTTAGAGAAAGAATTAATGGCTTAAACTCATGATATAGCCATAACTAAGCATGAAGATGATTAGGGAATTTTCTTACCAATTTAGGAAGCTTTGATCTTTGATTTTGAAAAATCTATGCCTTGAAAATGCTAAAAAGCCGAGAGCAAGATGAACTCATGCCTTGGTTGTTTTGATTTTTTGATGGAAATGATTTTTACTTGGCTTGGTTGACTTGATTTGTATTTGATTTAGCAAATTACTACCTTGCCCTTGAATTTGTGTGGTTCTTATTCAACCACACCTCCTTCCTTCCCATGTCATGCTTACCTCATCCTCATGATGTCATCCTTCCTTCCTTGTCTTCTTTCTATTGGTTGGATGACATCATTCCCATTAATCCCTTTGATTAACTTCCTAATCGTTTGCCTAATGACCGCTGATCTGTTATACGGTTCGCTTAACTTTCGTTCTCGTTTCTCGTTTGAAGGATCATACCCGGGATCTTATTACTTAGGTTCCCTTAACCTTTCGCAATACATTATATTCCTTTTATGATCCTCTCTTATAATCCTTTAATTTAAATCCTTTTTATCCTGTTACCTTATACTCAATTCTCTCCGTATCTAGTGGATTTCCGGGAAAAATCAAAGTGTTCGGAATTGGATTCTGACGATCTTTACATACACTTATATCCCATATAAAGTACTAATAAAATCTCAGAATATCCATATCAGAACCCCTACATAGTGTGGCATGAAAAGTTTTCTCGTTCAGCAAAAACACTATTCATAAGGGTTTCAAAATTTCTCAAAAAATTGGGGTTATTACATGCATGCTAGCATTCATTTGCAGTGGCACTCCTAGTCCTCACTCCAGCATTTGAATCACCGATTATAGCATCTCTTGTGTGACTCCTATCCCATTTTTTGATGTGATCTTGTTGACTAAAGTTGTCTGTATTTCCTTCATTGTTGGCATGACTTATAGAACTGTCATCTCTTTCTCCCCCTGAGTTTGTGCCATCAAATTCAGGTGTATTTCTGCTTTGAGATGAATTCTCATCATCACAATTCACTGGTTCATTTGATTTTTCATCCGTCCTGTTGTTTATGTTGATCTCAGCTTCATCTTCAGAATCACTGTCAATGTTTTGATAGATTTTCAAATTTTAGGGCTTCGCTTCATTTTCATCAAGGCATTCCAAGCATGGATACTTGTCATCATCAAAGGTCACATCTATGTTATCCATAATCTTCTTTTGCTCTAACACATAAACTCTGTAGGCAGTTCTTTCCAACGAATATCCCACAAAAATAGCTTCAAATACTTTGGAGTCAAATTTTCCAACATATTCAGAGTTGTCTTTGAGCACAAAGCATTTGCTTCCAAATACATGTAGATGCTTTAAAGTAGGCAATATTTTTGATATAATTGAGTAGGGTGACTTGCCAAGGTTTTTGTTGATAAGATATCTGTTTTGAGTGTAGTACGCATTGTGTTATTCCCTAACAATACAACAAAAATTACAGAAGGGGGGTTGAATGTAATTCTGGCTACTTTTTCAAGATTTTAAAATAGTTCTAACTCGACAGATATATAAGTGTTTGATTTGCAGATTACGGAATGATGTAGTTATATAAATCAAAAAACAAAGTAATAAAAACACAATCTTTTAAAACTTTCTGGTCGATTTGAAAGTATCCACCATATATATATATATATATATATATATATATATATATATCGAATGAGAACTCTGTGAATCTTGAATAGCTCACAGTTGCTTACAAGTTGAACAACTAAACTTACAGAGAAATGCAACAGAATACAGCTTGAAAATATTTCTCTGAAAATGTGTGTGCTTAGTTAATTGTTCTACTAGCTACACTTGGTTTATATATCACCAAGTTTACATGAAAATAAGATAAGATAATAAAACAAAACATATCTAGTCTAACTTCATGCTGCTTCACTACTCTATTCCAGCATCTTTGAATATCTTCATAATCATGGAAATGGTAATGCTTCTTTGTTCTCAAATCCCTGCTAAACAGACTGCCACATTCCTTTTGCAAACACCCAACGCATGTGAATGTGTTGTCACTATCAACAGATATTTGAATTTGATCAGCCGTCGGGTATATGCTTGTCATCCGTCGGGTAGCTTTGTTGATCATCCGCTTGGTAGCTTTGTTGATCATCCATCGGGTAGCTATTTATCACTTGACTCCATTTCACTTATACAGAATTATAAGACATCTTTTATTTACAATTAATCAACATATTCTGAATATCCACTAGTAGTCAACATGACTCATATTCTCCTACAAAATTTACAAAAAGTTGTTTGCAGAAATGTGCTACATATCTTATTTTTACATAAGCTACTCACCCGGTGGATGTCAAATCGTCATCCGTCGGGACTATATTAAATCATCCGTCGGGACTATATTTGATCATCCGTCGAGTGCTACAAAATTCACTAAGTTAAATCTACTAAGGTGTTTTGTTTAATTTATCATCAAGTTCACAATATATTCCTAACAATCTCCCCCAATTTATGTCTATTGGAATTGTATCCATAAATTAAGAGAAACTTGATGATAACAAAACACAAAAAATACATATTGAAAATAGTAGATAAAACTGATAAGTGCTACAAATTTTTACTGAAATTGAACAAAGAAAAGTATACAAAGAAGTTGCTCACAATCATTATCAAGGTGCTCCTCTAGTCTGAGCAGATAAGTCTATTTCCTTAATTGTCTGGATTTCTTCCCAAGCCTCCTGTTGTTCTCCTCTATTTGATTCTGGAGTTGCCTGTGGAACACAAGTTCATCAGCTTCTGAGAGATCTAGCATTTCTTGTATTTCCAATATAGTCTCATTGCTAGAGATACTCAATTGGTCCTCTAATCTGAAGAATCTTCTTACTCCCTTTTCATCCCTGAATTCCATCATCCAATAAGGCCTCAAATGCACTCTCTTTCATGTGAAGGGAATTGACAGAGTTTTTGGTAGTGCATCTTTAGCTCTATTACTCCTCAGCTCCTCAATCTTCTTTAGAACTAATCTCCTTGCAGTTATATTGTATCCAAAGTTCTTTTTGAAAGATGAGTATATCTTTATTATAACTAATTGGCTTTCTAGAAGAATTCTGTGAAGTGGCCATATTATCTCTTTTCCTCTCTTATATTTTAACACCAACCTTTCAGGAAGATGTCTGTGAGCATCAATTCCTCTTACTTCTTCCAATTCATCTAAGTAGAGGTTTATGTCAGAGAACTCTTTGATGTCACAGATGTATAACAAATCTCCCTTATTGACTGTAGATTGAGATTTGGTTAGGGTCTTGGATCTGAGAGTCACAGGCTTCACTTTCTTGCTTGTTCTAGTCTTTGTCTTCTTTGGCTTGTTGAAGATAGGAAAATTTAGCTCAGGAATTGACAAACTATCCCAGTCTACTGGCTCATCTTTAGGAATAATGGGCTCACCATGAATGTTCCTAGTTGGATCCACCACCTTGAATTCTTCAAATACCACTGAGTGTTTTGATGTCTGAGTTGAAGTTGTAGGCTTTTTGGTAATATAGTCTTCCATTTCCTCATCACTGAAGTCCAATTTCCTTTTGGAGTGGAGTTTGTATCTGAATCTTCTTTTCTGTTGTGGTTCATCTTGCACTTTTTGATCTTGAGGTTCAACAATTACAGATGGTTGTGCAGAGATCTCAGTTGTAGTCTTTACAGCTTGAAGTTTGGCCAAGATAGCAGCTTGCTCTTTCTTTTGTTTGAGCTTCTTAGCATCTAAGGCAGCTTGCTTCTTTTCTTGCCTGATTATTTCCTTCTCTTCCTTTTTAGCTTCTACAAACTGAGGGTGTCCAGCCACCACACAGATTTCTTTACCATTTCTGTAAATCTTGGCAATTCTTCTTTGAAGTGTTGAATCAGCTGGATCCTTGAAAAATGTAATTGACCTAGCCAACAGCTTCTTCTTATCTGGCCTAGGTGTTTCATACACAATATCCATAGGATTTTTGTATGAAAACTTTGAATAGTTTCTTTTAGGCTTCATGATCATCTTTGCTTTTGGAGATTTGATGCAAGATGTTTGACTCTTTTCCAGATAATTCAAACTCATTTCATTCACAGAGATGTGCTTGACTTGAGAGTGATGATTGAAGACTTTGTCTGGTTTCTAAATTGGTCTAAATTTCTGTTGAATTTCTGCATCTATTTTCCTCCATTTCTCTTTTAACTCCTTCCCAGCTGCTGCTACATCAATCTTTAGCAGTTTATCATTTGTTTCCAGTTTTGCTACTGCCAGATTTATGATGTCAATGATGTCCATGGTTGGTGGCTTTGTGAAAGCAATTTTTGGCATAATTACTTTGTTGACTTGGATGTTGAGCTGTTTCTCCCCCTCACTAGATGAGCCTTTCTCCCCCTTTTTGTTAGCATCAAGTTGGAGAGTGGAAGGGAGTTGAGCAGCCACCAACTGTTGGAGCAAAGCAGTCTGGGTTTCTTGATTAGCAAGTATCTTGGCCATTGACTTCTCCACAATAGATAATCTAGAGTCCATGGCCTCAACCTTTCTATTAAGATCAGCCTCCTTCCTTAGCTTCTGAGTTATCTCAGTCATGGTGGTTCCAGAAAGTCTAGCATCCAAACTTGCTATAAAATCATGTTTTACTTCAGAGACTTCCTGCTTGATTTCATCCACACTTTGACTGTGTTCGAGAGCTTGAATCTTATGCAGCTGGAGTGCTTCAAGATGTGTTGTTAGTAGCCTCTTTGTGCTGGCATTGGTAGATTCTTGAATGGCTGTTTGGGTGTCATGAATCAGCTTGAATAGTGTTGATTAGAGATGTGAGTAGGAACATTCTTTAGTTAGCATCCAGGAAGGAACATCTGTATCTCCCCCTATGCTCATGCTATCTTTCTCATCATCCCCACCAGCATCCCTAAATGAGTCTTCAGCCAGTTCAAAATCATTGCCAGTAGTTGAAGGCATAGCAGTGATTGCATCATTTGCTCTTTGTAGAGATTGGGTATTGTGCACCAAATTAAGAATTCTTTTAGCCTCCTCATTGCCCTGTACAACTAATGTTTGATAAGCTGTAACAGGATGAGTAAATTTCTCAGCATCTAGGGAAATAGAATCTATGACAGCTTGATATTCTTACTGAAATAGTCTTTTCCTTTCTGCATCATTGACATTCATTGACTCACTTGCAATGGTGTCCATCCTTATCTTTCCAGTACCTGTATTTCTCTCAATATCTCTCTCTTTTTACATCAAGGGCTCCCCTTGGCTTCCCACCCTCACACTCTCACCTTCACCATCTAAGTTGGGACTCCCCTCAATTTTTCCAGTCCTGAAGAAATGGACTGCATTTGTTCATTCATATTCTTTCTTTTTTCCTGGGAGCAACCCAGCCTTTCACTCAGTTCACTCCCTTCCCTCAGTCCTAAGAGTGATTGCACTACCACTAAGTCTTCTGCACTTGTGAGAATTGAAGAAATTTGAAGTTGTGCAGAGACTCCCGACAGATGATGAATATCCATCATGGCCATATTATGGCTATCCGACGGATGACTGTTGTTAGGCTTATCCGTCAGGATACAATCACTACTCGACGGATGATAAATATCCATCGGGGTAGAAGAAATGAATGAGTTTGGAGTGCAGATTGATGAAAATTTAGACACAGATGTCTCATCAGACTCAAAAATAAATGGCAAGTGAGCCAACAAATCATCTAGGAGATGATGCTCACTTGCTTGGATTTTTGGCTTCTCCACAAGAATTAAAGATGGAGAATTTGGAAGTGAGGTATTGATCATGTCAACATTCAGTGAGTGTGTGGGTGAATTTGGTGTTTCAAATGCTTCAATTATTAAAGATTTTGGATGTGACTCCACATTTATTGGAGCCACATCAATCTGACTTTGAGATGGTACAGTGACTGGGTCTTTAGCTCTAGTTTGCACTGTGTGTTCCCTATGCATCCCCAAGTGTTTTTGATATTTTCTTTCTAGCATAAGTTTGTGGTGAACTAGTGTCCCTTTCCCTCTTGGCCTATGCTCCTGGTTGGGAGCTTGTTTCAATAGTGACATCCTTTTGGGAGGATGAAATTAGAAATGAGCTTATTTCCTTATTAACAACCACAGTTTGTTGGGAATTTGTGGTGTGGCTAGGCTTGGGTACACTCATCTCACCAGCCTTATCCTTAGGGTTTCTTTGATTTTCACACTGTCCCTCACCTTGCTTACTCACCTTCACACTCCCCTCTTTGTGTTTAGTAGATTTTGCAACTAGTTTCTTTTGAGAGAAACCAGAGTGGGCTTTCTTAGATTTTGATTTTGAAATTATTGGTTTAGTAGCTTTGGTAGGCATCTATTGGGTCATTGACACAGATGCCATTGCTACACTTGAAGGCAAAGAAATGAGTGAGGTTGGAAGAGTGGAGATAGTAGTACTTACCTCACTTACCTGAGGTCCCTCCATGACTGGAAAATAGAATAAGGGCACCTCTTTGTGGTGATTTGCTCTATTAAGATCTGCAATAATTCTCCTTTCTTGAACCCAACAATTTAGCTTGTTGGTTGGGTTCTCAATAGCAATGTTCTCAATAAGATGGTTATCAAGCATCATAAAGAATCTAGCATAATAAACACTTTTACCTCTCTTATTAAGCTCTCATAACTTATAACCTAACTCAAACAAGACCAAGTCACTGAAATTAAAGTATTTATCAGTAACTAGCATGTAAAGCATGTTAAGCATGGAAATGTTAACAGAGTCAAAATTGCTAACTTTACCAGAGAAAACTTTAGTTACCACATTACACAGATAGCTCCATTCTTTTCTAAGACCTAACCTCCTAATTTCACTCAATTTAGAGGTAGAAAATGCATAGCCCATGGAATTTAGCATGTTAACTATATCAGTGACTGTGTGTGGAACAGTAGCAGTATTATCAGGAATTCTAAAGCATGCTTTGACAATGTCACTTATCCGTCGTGTCATGCTTACAAACTATAAGTATACTCGATGGACAATGTTCAGAGTTTTAATGGCTAAGATTGAGACAATTCGACGGATGAGGATAAATTAGTTATCCGTCGAGTTATGGAATAATCCAGAAAAGTAATTGATTTTTATTAAAAAATAATATTCCGACGGATGATCAAACTCGATGGATAATGAGCACCCGTCGGGATGTAAATTTTGACTGAGCCAAAATTTCATCAAAAACAGAAAAATCAATTAAGTTTCTGGCTGCATTCAAAATTGCAAAAATATCTGAAATAAATCAAGAATAATTAAGCATACCTAACTCACTTACCAACCTTGAAAAGGTGGATTCATCAAGTGGCTTGGTAAATATAACTGCAAGCTGCTTTTCACTTGGAACAAAATGAAGTTCCACAGTACCATTCATGACATGCTCCCTAATGAAGTGGTACTTGATATCTATGTACTTTGTTCTTGAATGATGTACTGGATTTACAGTGATGGAAATTGCACTTGTGTTATCACAGAAAATGGGAATTACATCCACTTATAGACCATAGTCCAACAATTAATTTTTCATCCACAAAATATGTGCACAGCAACTACCAGCAGCAATATATTCAGCTTCAGCTGTAGATGTAGAAACTGAATTTTACTTTTTACTGAACCAGGACACAAGCTTGTTCCCTAGAAATTGACAGGTTCCTGTTGTGCTTTTTCTGTCTATTTTACAACCTGCATAATCTGTATCTGAATAACCAGTTACATCAAAACCAGAATCTCTAGGGTACCAAATGCCAAGTTTTGGTGTTCCCTTGAGATATCTGAAAATTCTCTCGATAGCTACTAAATGGGATTCTCTAGGATCAGCCTGAAATCTAGCACAAAGACAAGTAGCAAACATTATATCTGGCCTACTAGCTGTTAAGTACAGAAGTGAGCCAACCATGCCCCTATAGCTTGAAATATCAACAGGCTTTTCAGTAGTATTTAAATTAAGCTTTGTTGTAGTGGCCATGTGAGTTTTTGCAGATGTGCAATCCATTAAATCAAACTTCTTTAAAAGATCATGAATATATTTAGTTTGACTAATGAATATTCCATCACTAACTTGCTTAACTTGTAAACCAAGAAAGTAAGTTAGTTCTCCAATCATGCTCATTTCATACTTACTTTGCATTAATTTGGCAAACTTTTTGCAAAGTTTTTCATCTGTAGAGCCAAATATAATATCATTTACATAGATTTGAACAAGTACACTAGAACCATTAACATTTCTAAAGAATAAAGTTTTATCAACAGTACCTCTTGTGAAGTGATTTTCCAAAAGAAACTTTGATAAAGTGTCATACCAGGCTCTAGGTGCTTGCTTCAGTCCATAAAGTACCTTCAAAAGATAGTAAACATATTCTGGAAAATTTGGGTCTTCAAAACCACGGGGCTGACTAACATAGACTTCCTCCTCCAAATATCCATTCAGAAAAGCACTTTTGACATCCATTTGATAGACCTTGAAATTGACATGAGCTGCATAGGCTAAGAAGATTCTGATGGCTTCAAGTCTTGTAACAGAAGCAAAGGTTTCATCAAAATCTATTCCTTCCTGCTGACAGTAGCCCATAGCAACCAATCTAGCTTTGTTCCTGACCACTATGCCATTTTCATCCATCTTGTTTCTGAAAACCCACTTGGTGTCAATTGGATTCTTTCCTTTAGGTTTGGGTACCAGCTTCCATACCTTGTTCCTTTTAAATTGGTTTAGCTCCTCCTGCATAGCTAAAATCCAATCAGGATCCAACAAAGCTTTTTCAACCTTCTTTGGTTCTTCCTTAGATAGAAAGCTGCTATATAGACATTCTTCTTGAGTTGCTCTCCTTGTTTGAACTCTAGAAGATGCATCACCAATGATGAGCTCAAAAAGGTGATATTTAGTCCATTTTCTTTGATAATGTAGATTAGCTCTAGATGAAGAGGCCTCATCGTTGTCTTGATGTGTGACTGAGTTTTGATTATAAGGAACTTCCCCTGAGTTTATGAATCTTTGATTTGAGAAAGGGGAACTTTCTGTAGGTGATCTATTCTGACTTTCAGCTTCCCTTAATGTTTCGACGGATGATGCACTTTGTGTCCCGACGGATGAAGCTGATTGTCTCTCGACGGGTAAGGCAGATTGTCTCCCAACGGATGAAGTATTTTATAACTCGACAGATGTTGAATTATGTGCTTCATTAGATGTAGATTTTTCTGCATTATCCTTATTCACTGTTTCTTGATCACTTTCATCATCACAGTCATCACTAACCATCTCCACATTATCAAACTTGAGGCTTTCATGGAAATTTCCATCTAGCAGTCCTTCAATCTTTTTATCATCAAACACAACATGTATTGATTCCATAACAATGTTGGTTCTTAGATTATAGACCTTATATGCCTTTCCCACATCATATCCAACAAAAATTCCTTCATCTGCTTTAGCATCAAACTTTCCATGTTGATCAGTTTGATTCCTTAAGATGTAACATTTGCAGCCAAAGACATGAAAAAAATTTAGAGTTGGCTTCCTATTCTTGAACAATTGGTAGGGTGTCATGCACTTTGCTTGATTAACCAAAGAGATATTTTAAGTGTAGTAGGCAGTATTCACAGCTTCAGCCCAAAAATATGTTGGTAACTTTGATTCTTCAAGCATTGTTCTTGCAGCTTCAATAAGAGATCTGTTCCTCTTTTCCATTACTCCATTTTGGTGTGGAGTTCTTGTTGCAGAAAATTCATGCATAATCCCATTCTCTTCACAAAATGATCTCATCACAGAATTCTTGAACTCAGTTCCATTGTCACTCCTGATTCTTTTTACTTTAAAGTCAGGATGATTGTTGACTTGCCTTATGTGATTGATGATGATTTCACTAGCTTCATCTTTGGACTTTAGAAAATATGTCTAAGAGAACTTTGAGAAATCATCCACAATTACTAGGAAAAATCTTTTTCTTGAGATGGACAACATATTGACTGGTCCAAACAAATCCATGTGCAACAATTGCAAAGGTTCTTCAATTGTTGAATCAAGCTTCTTTCTGAATGATGCTTTCATCTGCTTTCCTTTCTGAAAGGCATCATACAATCCATCCTTAGTAAACTCCACTTGAGGAATACCTCTAACCAGTTATTTCTTGACAAGCTCATTCATGGTCTTGAAGTTTAGATAGGACAGATACTTGTGCCATAGCCAATGTAGTAACCTCAATTTTTGGAATTTTTGAAACCCTTATGAATAGTGTTTTGCTGATTATGCTGATTAAGAAAACTTTTCATGCCACACTATGAAGGAGTTCTTTTATTGATCTTCTGGGATATTATTAGTACTCTATGTGGTATATAAGTGTATGTAAAGATCGTCAGAATCCAAATCCGAACACTTTGGTTTTTCCCGAAAATCTACCAGATACAGAAAGAATTGAGTATAAGGTAACAGAATAAAAAGGATTTAAATTCAAGGATTATAAGAGAGGATCATGAAAGGAATATAATGTATTGAGAAAGGTGAAGGAAACCTAAGTAATAAGATCCCGGGTATGATCCCTCAAACGGTAAACGAAAACGAAAGTTAAGCGAACCGTATAACAGATCAGCGGTCATTAGCCAAGTAATTTGAAGCTAATCAAAGAGGTTAGTGGGGATGATGTCATCAAACCAATAAGAAGAGGATAAAGGTGGGAGGGTGACATCACTTGGTGACATAAGCATGACCAAAGCAAGTGTGTTGTTGGTTGAATTAGAACCACACAAAAGTTACCATGGTAAAAGGTAAGAAAACAAAACAAAACAAATCAAAAAACAACCAACCAAGCCAAAACATTTCATTTTCACCAAAAACAAAAAGCTATCTCATTTCTTCATCAAGCTCTCGGCTTTTTTCATTTTCAAAGGAAAGAAAAATCCAAAACCAAGATCCAAGCTTTGTTAAATCATGAGGTAATTATCTAAGGTTCCTTATACATAGATATAGCTATCCCATGAGTTTAAGCTTCTAATTTCTTCACAATCTCTTCCAATAAATCAACGAAGAAGATGGTGAATAGTAACCTTCAAGAAATAACTTTGGTTTTCTTGATTTTTATGAAAGTTCAAGGTAGCTTAAGCATAGATCAAGGCTTCCATGGGCATTCCAAGGATCTTTCATTATTTAAAAGCTTCAAGAAAGGTATAACTCTAAATTATCTTAGCATTAAGTTGTTTGGTATAAAATGATTATGATGATGGAATGATAGATTAAGTGTAGTAGTTGATTTGTCATGTTGAGATCTTAGTTGTTAAGTGTTTTTGTTGATTTTGGAACTTAAGAGTAGCACTAGTTGTTCTTGATGATTCATGGTATGATTTGGGCTTGGTTTAAATGGTTTAAAGTGGTTGATGAGTGATATTGTCATATGGTTGTATTGGAATTGATTGGTGATGGTTTGGTGTTGAATTGGTTTGGTAAAATTTTGGGAAATCGCGTAAACATAGCCGTCGTAATGTCCGATTTACTTTAGGCTGTTTTTGTTCTTAACATTAGGACCCGTGAACTCACTGCTAGGTTTTGACCATTTCCATGATTAGATAGTTCATGTTACGAGCTTCGTTTTGATATGTGGTTCGTTTGATTCCGATGTATGGTTTAGGAGAAACGACCGTTTTAAGTAACGTCGTTTCGCGAACGAACCATTACCCCTCGCCTTACTTTGAAACCTTGGTTAAGGACCTTAAATGACTAATTGGGGTATGAAACATTTATATAAAGTGGATTAGGCAGTTGGTAAGGTACTCGCAAAAGAATCCCTTTAAAACTCTTAATGATTAATTTATTAAAAATGGTGGAGCCGAGGGTACTCGAACGACTTAGGTGATTCGTTAAGCGTAGGAGTGACCATAAGCAAACGTCAGGGTTCAATTGGTTAAAGTCTAGTTTCTTAAGCAACTGGGGTCTGATTCCAACTTATGTTGTTGTTCATAGGTTATTAGACCCACTCTAAGCTTAAGTCTATCCGGGAGCACTCAGTCAAGTTTTCTACCCGTTATACTGTTGTGGTGATGTATACTTTTGTATATGCATTATCTTGTGATAGATGCATGATTTTTATTAGCAAATTCTTGCGATATATTGTAGCATGTGATATGGTATATATGCATGCCTGTTTCGTATTCTTGATACATATATCTGTTTTTTCAGTTGATAATACCTATGCTAGAGATAAGCGGCAATTTGCATATACCCTTAGTATAGGGGACCCAAAGGTAAACATTTTTCTAAAACCGGGAGTCGATGCTCCCGAGTATAATATATATATATATATATGTATATATATATATGAATAGTTTTTAAAACTATGAATCAAATAAGGTTTATTCGATAACCTTATTTTATTAATGAATATTATTTTGAATATTCATTCGAGGGCTTATGACCCCGTTTATTTTATTATTGAATATTATTTTGAATATTCATTCGAGGGCTTATGACCCCGTTTATTTTATTAATGAATATTATTTTGAATATTCATTCGAGGGCTTATGACCCCGTTTATTTTATTAACGAATATTATTTTGAATATTCATTCGAGGACTTATGACTCCGATTAATTACTAATTAATATTCTTTATTTTATTAAAGAATAATGTGTCGATAATCAAACTTACTTTTGATTATTCAATTAAAGATATTACTTTCGTATAAGTATATCTTTGGTTATTTAATATTCATTTCAAGTATAAGTTTTACAACTTCTACTTCAATTATTTTTATAAAGATTATTCTTTATGGGAATATTATTTAAATAATAATATTCAGATATTTTCTAATATATTGGGACTGATTTATTTTAGTAAATCAGCATCACTCCAAACATTCCTAAAAATGTTTTGCGAGTCTTCAAAATAATTTTAAAAGTTAGAGCGGACCCCAAAACTCATTTTTTTATATATTTAAGATCTTCCTTTCAAAGGGGATTTAAACATTCGCTCAAAACCTGAGGGATCCGGCTTTGTGGTGTGTTTTATATTCGCAACCAGGTTGCTATTTTGATAAAAGAGTTTTGATTACTTACCCAATACTCGGGAAGTAAAATTCTTGGAACAATTTAATCCATTAACAGGCATCGCCTGGAAAATATCGGTGAGTTTTCCTTTCCAACTAGATACGACTTTTTGGTGGAGCCGTATCAACAAGTTTCTACTTGGGGAAGGGGGGACGAGCTTTACGTTTCAGAGTCATGGATTTCATCTGAACTAGGAGTGGCGTAAGTGGTCGAGTGGCGTCGGCCCAGCCTTATTATATTGGCCCAAATGGCCTGGAAGTTCCGCAAGACGGTACATTCCTTAGGAGTCCAGTGTTCGGTTGATAAGTAAATCCGACAGGTTCTCCTCTACATGTAGAAAATGGTGGGGTTGTACTACTACGACTGATCATCGTAAGTGGTCTTCCTGGCGCGGTAAACTCCCGTAATGAGTTCATCATCCAATTGGATATTTCTGCAACACTACCCAGAGCACTTCGATAGAAAGGCTACGGTTGGGCGATTGTTGAGTGTTGGCAGGGTCAAGTTTTCAAAATGATGTTTGCATCAAATGAAGTATCTCGTAACTTCATTTTATTTTGATGATATTTCAAAGATTGATTATATACAAGTTATGCCTTGTAGCTTCATATATGTGATGAACTAATTATAACTTGAACGGTGGTAGTTCAAGTAGTATTCGGAAAAGATATAAGTATATTGGAGTATCTTGTAACTTCATCTTTTAAACTTATATCTAGTAAATAATTATCTTGTGCATGTCAAAGATTTTCAAAAAAAAAAAGTTGAGACAAGGTTAGATATACGAGATCACCTTGCAACGATATTTTTATACAGTTGTAAACTGGAACTCTGTGTATATTATACATGTCAGAGGATTTCAAAGATTGTGAAAAGTATATATGTATATATATATTGAATATTTTGCGACTTGGTCGCGTTAAGATAAAAAACTTGGTTCACTTCTTTTTGACCAAGACTTTCATGAGTACTATGAGAATGCTCATATATTGTTAATCATTATACATATTATTTTGGTGGGCTTGTTACTCACCCTTGCTTTCTTCTTTCATCACACAACAACAGATAGAAAAAATGAACAGGACCAAACTTCCAATTCGCAAGCGGTTAGGAAACGTTCCGCAGTTTTCTGGAAGCGTTGATGCCGCTGTAGCTGAGGTAGAAATTACCAATAGGCTAGACTTTCAACTTTTGATGTACCAGACTTATGTATCTATATGAATTGTATTAATGGCAAAGAGATGTAAATTTATTCAGAACCCTTTTAAGGTGTAACGGTTTATAATTGTGGAATATAAGGACTTGTGTTATTTTTGGGTATTCATCTCTGAGACTATAACTTGTGGTGTGTGTGTGTGTATATTGTTGGGTTACAGTACAGAGTAGTTGATTGTTTAATAAGATTGGGTGTTATTAAGGGAAATGGAACTCGTGACAACCCGAATCCCCGACCCCAGATTTGGGGGTGTTACAGAAATGGTATCAGAGCTAAGCGTTATAAACCTCAGAGATGATGTGGCGTTATGATAATAAGTTCACTAAGATAATAAGAACTCTTGCCAAGTTCATAGTCGGACTACTTAAAGTAGCACTGACAGTTAAAACCCTTACGGGAACCCTTATAAATATCGTGATAGTAACATAGTTCGTTCTCGTATAGGGCAGCGGGGCACTGAACCCTGAGGTTCAGGAGCATCAGCATGAGGATGTTTTATTACATGTTGGAGATCAAATTGTGAATCCGATAGAGTACCCTAATGAGGGACCAAATGAGATTCATGTTGAGAATGTTGCGGTTGAGGATGTTATCCCAGAAGGGATTGTTGCTGAGGAGGAACTCGTGGAGGATCCTGACGAGAATAAAGAGAGGACCGCTGAGGAATTGATGACCGTAGTCAGGGTGACTACCAGAGCAAGAATGGCCGCGAGGGTGGCACTAGAGGATGAAGAGTTACCAAGGGCACAAAGGTTAATGAGGGCAGAAGGAGTGGGGCCTTCCATGACACCAATTATACCAGTATCAGACCCTCTTCCAGAGGTTCCTGAAGACATCCATGAGGTTCCACCAATTCCTGTTCCCTCCCCTGTACAGAGCCCAGCACCTACTGAGGAAATGCCACCTTTATCTCCTGCACCATTGTCACCTGATACCGTGCTTGGTTATCCATTTGGATCCCCTGGGCCTGCACCACCTGCACCCCATGGACTGCTAGATGCAACCACTCAGGCTTCTCTTATCGCCGATTATTACATGACTTTGGGTGGCCTGTCTGAGGCCCGTAATGTTAGGAGTGATCTGTTGGATCGACTTACTACACCGAGTATTGAGGGTGGGGTACTTCCGGCAGGATTAGCTCATTGCATGGAAAGGATTGAGGCTACAACCCGTGTTACAGCTAGAGGCCATCTTGAGGGTCAGATTGATCCAGCTCTACTTGCAACTATCCTAGACCTCATCACCGCTTTAATGGAGCAGGTTAGGGATGTCGTGTGTGCCCGCATTTCTTGATCCATAATAGTGTGCAGAGTCTGAACAATCTGACAAGAATTTCATGTAGCACCGCTTTTGGAGGATTAGCCTAAGTTATGAATGATTAGTTTTAATGACGAGATGCTTATCTATGGTAGTACTTTTGGGATAGAAGCGGTCAGATCAAATGATGTAATTCTCTTTAATGTGTTCAGTTGTTGTACCCTCGAACAAATGGTTATGTATATATTCGTTAATTTCAGTTCAGATCAGTTTGTTTGTGATAAGTTCATATTGTTAGTTGCACTATCAGCACTTAATAGTGTCATGAAGTTTATAGAACTTGAGAATTCATAATTTGCAATCATGCAAGGACTATACTAGGGAAAGATTTAAGCAAAGTAAGTAAGACAAATATCCAGAGGTTCTCAATTTTTTTTCCCAAGCATTATGCCCCATGAGGAATAAGATCAGGGGCAAACCTTGAATGTGATAATCAGGGAGGTCGTAATTAAGGTATAAGGAACCCAGAATATAATGAAGTGGAAAATGATGATTTTAAATTAAAAGATGACCCCAATTATGGGGAGTAGGAAGACATATTTAGACTGAGAAAACAGAAGTCGAGCAAGATAGGAAGAACCAGGATGGTACTCCTATTGGGAAATTCATGGACCTATCTAAACAGAACTTATACTTTTATTTCCAACCACCACCTTGAGGAAACAATGCGGTGAGAATTTTTTTTCAGGACCTTTAAGTCGCTAAGCTCTCAGAGTTCCAAGGAACAAGCTGACCTAGCCGAGGCAAGAGCCTGGCTAAAGGAAATAGAAAAATGATTTTATATTCTAAATGATTGATGAAGCGCAAAAGACTATTTTTGTCACTTACCCTCCCAAGAGAGAGGCCACCCGCTGGTGAAAGGCCAAGAAAGGCACGGAGCCAAAGGTTATGATAAACTGATTAAAGTTCAGTCAATTGTTTTCGAAAAGTCATTCCCAAGGATAAGGAGATAGTGTAAAAGCTTTGGAGCTAGAACAAAAGCGGATGAATATGATGAATTATGAATCTAAGATTGTAAAAGTTGTTAAGATTCCTTCTGAGGACACGAATCCAGAATGACGGGATGTTTGAAATCAATGCTTATGTTGTGTTGGTTCATGAAATAATGATAAGAGAAAGGAAAATAAAAAGGAATTGAAGTGAAAAGGAATATAAAGGCAATAGAGTTTGAGGAATGATAAGGGAGTTGGGTATGAGGAAACCCTAAAGACTCGTAGCAATAGAGAAATAGAAAAGTATGTAATCGTCAGGATGAGGGTGATTCACCATGAGTTAAATTGATGGTTGAAGGCATAAGAGATACATATATTTTATCCCCTGTAAGTTGGGAGGATTCGAGGAAACCTTGAGATAGTTCGAAGGATAAATAATGAGACGCGGATAGACTGAGGAGACAAGGAAGTAAGAAATTAGGAAAATTGGATGAAGGAGGTGACCTTCAAGAATATGAAGTGTAAGACCGATGGCTTGATACCCAGGAAGGGAGACGCCAGTTATGAGAGATATCCCAACATTGAGATGACTGTTGAGATAAACAACAAAAGTAAATACGGAATTATTAAGAAGAAGTTCACGTTGAACACGACCAATATCTTCCAGAACATCCTTGTTATCGTTACCAAATTAGGCAAGAAAAGCGGATAACCGTTGTTATCTTTTGGAGGCCATATTGATTGACCTCATTTTGAATACAGATGTTATTGTGAAATTTGGCATATACTATCGAGGTGGGAATGATTGAATAAGACACCCTTATCAGGGATATATGACTTGATTATCCATGGAAGGATGCATGTATTTTTTTTAAAGGTGGAATTAAGGATAGAACATCGGTAACTTAAAATGAATCCTAGGGGAATGCATAAAGGTCGGCATTTCACCCTTAATAAGGATAGTATGAGTTTTGACAGTATGAATTGGAAAGGATTAAGGTAATAACAACCTTTAAGAATCAGTGGAGAAATTTTTCAGAATTACATAGACAATGGTTCTAGTATTAGTAAATGGTGATACTTTTTACTCATCAGATTTTAAGGAAAACATCTTCACTCAAGCAGTGATTGGAAATGAGGTAGAAAATTTAGTGAAGGTGTTAAAATGACATTGATTATAAGGAAATATTACTATCAGGAAGGGCCAAAGAGGTGGCCGACACTTTAAATGTAAGAAGATAATTATAGGCGCTTGTGCCAAAAGAATACAGTGATGATGGTTAAAGTTGTGAAGCTTGTATTATGGTTTGGAAGATTGACATTCCTTCTGATGACTGTGCAATACCCAACCGTAATAGTAGTTGGTAAAGATTTAATTCGTGTAATCGCCATGAGCGGGCTATCTATCTCAGAAGGTACTATCTTGAGATAAGCCAGGACCATGTTTCAAAAAGGACTAGACGAACCTTTGAGTTAAGTCTTCTATTTAAAGACATATGGTTAATAATGGTATTAACCTGCTATCGTTGCTTTGATTGAAACTCTTCTGTAATTTTATCTGCTTCATGTCATGTATGTACATCAGGATCTAGAGTGTTCTTCATGAATCATGAATGGTAATTATGTTACCTCCTTAGGAGAATTCTATACGACATGTATGGACTCCGTATGGTTAGATATTAAGATTTCATGGAAAGTGAATTACGACAGTAGGTCAGTGGTGGACCATAGTAATGCAGCAATGATTCTGCAAATAATGAGCCGATTACAACCGTGAGAGTTGTATTGGAATGGATGTTGAGATTGAGTACCCCTAATCGGGTCGTGTTGACGTATAAGTTATCTTTGATAGAAAAACTAGGTCGATTATTTACCTTTTGAATATTTATTCTTTCTTATCAATAGAGAGTCGTATTACTATATGAGGAAGGTTGCGGTGCAAGCATAGAATTCTAGTAAAGATGATGTATAGAATGAGATCCCAGATTCGATGTTCGATATCAAGGGAGTTTCAAAGGTGATTGTATATAAGCTCGAGGAAGAGCATGGGTCCATAGAATGATGGACGGAATAGCAAAAATATTTAAGCATGTGAAATGCGATGCGATAATACTGGATATTGATATAGATATATATGTTTTGTTCTCTTGTGACAAACCTTTATAGTTCAGAGGTAGATTCCAAGCCAGATCTTTTGTGGCAGTATATTTTTTTATATATATATACAATTCTCTTCAATTCGTTCTTTTCTTTTCATTTTGTATAAGCTGAGAAGAACAACCCTTCCAGAAGGGGAGGTATTGCCGAATGACTATCTATCTGTGTGATAGAAGCCTAGTAGGATACCATCTATTGTTTAATTGCTTGTCAAGTACTAAAGGCTGGCCACCTTCTGTACTAACTATGGAATAGAACAAGTGTTCATGATCATAGTGATCTCTCAACAAATTCCTTTACTTCTATATGATTGATCAAACTTTGGAAAATAGAAACAGCTGAAAAAGGAGTAGTAAAGTTACGGTGGTATTCCGTTTCTAACGCGTTCGTGATACTAAGGTTGACGTGGTTATTAAAAGGTTATAGAACACTAAAGAGCAAAAGTGTAACCAGTATAGTATTATGTACGGAAGATAGTAACGACTACGAACTGGAAAAGAATGGGTAGTGAGAAGCAAAAGCTATAATGCTAGAAGCTATGATGAGAGCCGGTGCAATAGACTTGAAAGAATTTGGAATGATCACTTAACGCGGATTAATTTATCTCACGATAATCGATCATATGTCAGTATCGAGGTATCGCCTTATGAGATCCTTGAGGGAAGACAATGTCGATCTCCCTTAGGTTAGGATGAAGTTGTAGAGCGCAAGATGCTCGAACCCGCAATAGTCCAAAGGACCAAGAATATAATAGATCTAATCAGAGGACGGCTGGGAGTAGCCCAAGATGGACATAAGAAGTATGCTGATTTGACTCGAAAGGACAAAGAGTATGAAATAGGGGACCTAGTGTTGTTATAGGTATTCCCTTGGAAAGGATTGATGAGGTTCAGAAATAAATGAAAGCTAAGTCCACAAATTGTTGGACCCTTGGATATATTAAGACGTATTAGGGAGTTAGCATATGAGCTAGCCCTACCCCCGAACATGTAGCAAGTCATAACGTGTTTCACGTATCAATGTTAAGGAAGTGTAATTCAGATGCCATATAAATAGGAGCATATGAGCGCCTACACATGCAACCAGACGTAACCTATATGGAGCAACCAGGAAGGGTTATAGATTGAAAAAGGAACAAGTGCTTAGGAGAAGGGTTATTAAACTATTCAGAGTTTGATGGAAGAACCACAATGTGGGAAAATTTACTCAAGAGTTAGAAAGTGCAATGTTAAGAAAGTATCCCTACTCATTTTCTATCTGATTCCGGGACGGAATCCTTTTAAGGAGGGGAGACTGTAGTAACCCCAATTTTTGGAATTTTTGAAACCCTTATGAATAGTGTTTTGCTGATTATGCTGATTAAGAAAACTTTTCATGCCACACTATGAAGGGGTTCTTTTATTGATCTTCTGGGATATTATTAGTACTCTATGTGGTATATAAGTGTATGTAAAGATCGTTAGAATCCAAATCCGAACACTTTGGTTTTTCCCGAAAATCTACCAGATACAGAAAGAATTGAGTATAAGGTAACAGAATAAAAAGGATTTAAATTCAAAGATTATAAGAGAGGATCATGAAAAGAATATAATGTATTGAGAAAGGTGAAGGAAACCAAAGTAATAAGATCCCGGGTATGATCCCTCAAACGGTAAACGAAAACGAAAGTTAAGCGAACCGTATAACAGATCAGCGGTCATTAGCCAAGTAATTAGAAGCTAATCAAAGAGGTTAGTGGGGATGATGTCATCAAACCAATAATAAGAGGACAAAGGTGGGAGGGTGACATCACTTGGTGACATAAGCATGACCAAAGCAAGTGTGTTGTTGGTTGAATTAGAACCACACAAAAGTTACCATGGTAAAAGGTAAGAAAACAAAACAAAACAAATCAAAAAACAACCAACCAAGCCAAAACATTTCATTTTCACCAAAAACAAAAAGCTATCTCATTTCTTCATCAAGCTCTCGGCTTTTTTCATTTTCAAAGGAAAGAAAAATCCAAAACTAAGATCCAAGCTTTGTTAAATCATGAGGTAATTATCTAAGGTTCCTTATACATAGATATAGCTATCCCATGAGTTTAAGCTTCTAATTTCTTCACAATCTCTTCCAATAAATCAAGGAAGAAGATGGTGAATAGTAACCTTCAAGAAATAACTTTGGTTTTCTTAATTTTTATGAAAGTTCAAGGTAGCTTAAGCATAGATCAAGGCTTCCATGGGCATTCCAAGGATCGTTCATTGATTAAAAGCTTCAAGAAAGGTACAACTCTAAATTATCTTAGCATTAAGTTATTTGGTATAAAATTATTATGATGATGGAATGATAGATTAAGTGTAGTAGTTGCTTTGTCATGTTGAGATCTTAGTTGTTAAGTGTTTTTGTTGATTTTAGAAGTTAAGAGTAGCACTAGTTGTTCTTGATGATTCATGGTATGATTTGGGCTTGGTTTAAATGGTTTAAAGTGGTTGATGAGTGATATTGTCATATGGTTGTATTGGGATTGATTGGTGATGGTTTGGTGTTGAATTGGTTTGGTAAAATTTTGGGAAATCGCGTAAATATAGCCGTCGTAATGTCCGATTTACTTTAGGCTATTTTTGTTCTTAAGGTGAGGGATAGTTCATGTTACGAGCTTCGTTTTGATATGTGGTTCGTTTGATTCCGATGTACGGTTTAGGAGAAACGACCGTTTTAAGTAACGTCATTTTGCGAACGAACCATTACCCCTCACCTTAATTTGAAACCTTGGTTAAGGACCTTAAATGATTAATTAGGGTATGAAACATTTATGTAAAGTGGATTAGGCAGTTGGTAAGGTACTCGCGAAAGAATCGCTTTAAAACTCTTAATGATTAATTTATTAAAAATGGTGGAGCCGAGGGTACTCGAACGACTTAGATGATTCGTTAAGCATAGGAGTGACCATAAGCAAACGTTAGGGTTCAATTGGTTAAAGTCTAGTTTCTTAAGCGACTGGGGTCTAATTCCAACTTATATTGTTGTTCATAGGTTATCGGACCCACTCTAAGCTTAAGTCTATCCGGGAGTACTCAGGCAAGTTTTCTACCCATTATACTGTTGTGGTGATGTATACTTTTGTATATGCATTATCTTGTGATAGATGCATGATTGTTATTAGCAAATTCTTGCGATATATTGTAGCATGTGATATGGTATATATGCATGCCTGTTTCGTATTCTTGATACATATATCTGTTGTTTCAGTTGATAATACTTATGCTAGAGATAAGTGGCAATTTGCATATACCCTTAGTATAGGGGACCCAAAGGTAAACATTTTTCTAAGATCGGGAGTCGATGCTCTCGAGTATAATATATATATATATATATATATTTATATATATATATATGAATAGTTTTTAAAACTATGAATCAAATAAGGTTTATTCGATAACCTTATTTTATTAATGAATATTATTTTGAATATTCATTCTAGGGCTTATGACCCCGTTTATTTTATTATTGAATATTATTTTGAATATTGATTCGAGGGCTTATGACCCCATTTATTTTATTAATGAATATTATTTTGAATATTCATTCGAGGGCTTATGACCCCGTTCATTTTATTAATGAATATTCATTTGAGGACTTATGACTCCGATTAATTACTAATTAATATTCTTTATTTTATTAAAGAATAATGTGTCGATAATCAAACTTACTTTTGATTATTCAATTAAAGATATTACTTTCGTATAAGTATATCTTTGGTTATTTAATATTCATTTCAAGTATAAGTTTTACAACTTCTACTTCAATTATTTTTATAAAGATTATTCTTTATGGGAATATTATTTAAATAATAATATTCAGATATTTTCTAATATATTGGGACTGGTTTATTTTAGTAAATCAGCATCACTCCAAACATTCCTAAAAATGTTTTGCGAGTCTTCAAAATGATTTTAAAAGTTAGAGCGGACCCCAAAACTCATTTTTTTTTATATATTTAAGATCTTCCTTTCAAAGGGGATTTAAACATTCGCTCAAAACCTGAGGGATCCGGCTCTGTGGTGTGTTTTATATTCGCAACCAGGTTGCTATTTTGATAAAAGAGTTTTGATTACTTACCCAATACTCAGAAAGTAAAATTCTTGGAACAAGTTAAGCCATTAACAGGCATCACCTGGGAAATATCGGTGAGTTTTCCTTTCCAACTAGATACGACTTCTTGGTGGAGCCGTATCAACAAGTTTCTACTTGGGGAAAGGGGGGACGAGCTTTACGTTTCAGAGTCATGGATTTCATCTGAACTAGGAGTGGCGTAAGTGGTCGAGTGGCGCCGGCCCAGCCTTATTATATTGGCCCAAATGGCCTGGAAGTTCCGCAAGACGGTACATTCCTTAGGAGTCCAGTGTTCGGTTGACAAGTAAATCCGACAGGTTCTCCTCTACATGTTGAAAATGGTGGGGTTGAACTACTACGACTGATCATCGTAAGTGGTCTTCCTGGCGCGGTAAACTCCCGTAATGAGTTCATCATCCAATTGGATATTTCTACAACACTACCCAGAGCACTTCGATAGAAAGGCTACGGTTGGGCGATTGTTGAGTGTTGGCAGGGTCAAGTTTTCAAAATGATGTTTGCATCAAATGAAGTATCTCGTAACTTCATTTTATTTTGATGATATTTCAAAGATTGATTATATACAAGTTATGCCTTGTAGCTTCATATATGTGATGAACTAATTATAACTTGAACGGTGGTAGTTCAAGTAGTATTCGGAAAAGATATAAGTATATTGGAGTATCTTGTAACTTCATCTTTTAAACTTATATCTAGTAAATGATTATCTTGTGCATGTCAAACATTTTCAAAAAAAAAAGCGTTGAGACAAGGTTAGATATACGAGATCACCTTGCAACGATATTTTTATACAGTTGTAAACTGGAACTCTGTGTATATTATACTTGTCAGAGGATTTCAAAGATTGTGAAAAGTATATATGTATATATATACTGAATATTTTGCGACTTGGTCGCGTTAAGATAACAAACTTGGTTCACTTCCTTTTGACCAAGACTTTCATGAGTACTATGAGAATGCTCATATATTGTTAATCATTATACATATTATTTTGGTGGGCTTGTTGCTCACCCTTGCTTTCTTCTTTCATCACACAACAACAGATAAAAAAGATGAACAGGACCAAACTTCCAATTCGCAAGCGGTTAGGAAACGTTCCGCAGTTTTCTGGAAGCGTTGATGCCGCTGTAGCTGAGGTAGAAATTACCAATAGGCTAGACTTTCAACTTCTGATGTACCAGACTTATGTATCTATATGAATTGTATTAATGGCAAAGAGATGTAAATTTATTCAGAACCCTTTTAAGGTGTAACGGTTTATAATTGTGGAATATAAGGACTTGTGTTATTTTTGGGTATTCATCTCTGAGACTATAACTTGTGGTGTGTGTGTGTGTATTGTGGGGTCACAGTACAGAGTAGTTGATTGTTTAATAAGATTGGGTGTTATTAAGGGAAATGGAACTCATGACAACCCGGATCCCCGACCCCGGATTTGGGGGTGTTACAGCCAACTTTCATCTTGACTTGCTTTACTGAGAAGACAAGTTACTGATTCTTCATTTGATGAGTTGAAATCAGCTAAGTACACATTTTTTTTTCTCACTCCAGTGAGAACCACTTTGTTGCTCTTTTTATTTGTCACAACACAGGCTTCTGAATTGAAAGTAACTTAGTTGCCCTTATCACAAAGTTGGCTGATACTCAACAAATTATGGTTGAGACCATCCACTAGGGCAACCACTTCAATGATGACATTATCTTTTGAAATCAAGCCATATCCCACAGTATAACCTTTGTTGTCATCTCCAAAAGTAATACTTGGGCCAGCTCTTTCCTTGAACTCAGTGAGCAGGGTAGAATCTCCAGTCATGTGCCTTGAGCAACCACTATCCAGATACCAAAGATTCTTTATGTTTCCCTGCACACATCAAAATCAAATCAAGTTGATTTTGGTACCCAATTTTCCTTGTGTCCTTCCTTGTTAGCTTTCTTCTTTGGTTTCTTAGGTTTGATCTCATTGGACTTGGGAATTTCTGATTCATCCTTAGTCATTTGAGTTGGACCTTTGAGACCAGTCATTAGAACAGAATTATCATGCATATTTTGATTAACAGGAAAAGGCATGTTGTTTATAAACATGTTATTCCAATAAGGCATGCTAAATGGCATTTGAGGCATACTAAATGCAGCATAATAAGGATTAGGTGCAAATGGCATATTAGCAAATTGTGCATTCATATTCTGAGTAGACATAGCATTCATAGGCATGGTAGGCATAGCATTCATGTTGGAAAAAGAGGAAGGTACAGACATAGGAGTAGGCATGGCAAGTTTGCAATTAACAGACAAGTGATTAACACTACCACTTAACACAGATTTTTCTTGTTACATACTTATCAGGTGTGTAGTTGTTATGTTTGTTAATTCCTACTTTCCTATTTCTATTGTTTTTTTTAGTTTCTTTTTTAACATCAATATTTTCTAATCTGTCATTCAATTGCTTGATGGACAGATGACCAACATTAACTTTTTTCCTTCTTTGTAAGAACCCAAATTTTTGACATCAGTAAAAGACCTTTAGGAATAGTAACCTTGCGGTTTATTAAAAACTTTAGCGACCACACTATAATAACTCGAATTTTTGAAACCTTGTAAAACGCTAAAGGAATAGTAACCCTGACAGACGGGGAAAAACTTTTTAGCCCACACTATGTAGTGCATGAGAAAATGAGTTTCGGAGTTGATATTATGATATACGTACCAAATGAGTGTATGTAAACGCTATTAGTTTTCGAAGAAAACGAACTTTAAAAAATGACCATATTTACGACTCATCGAGGATTACGGGAATCCCAATATATTTACAAGATTAAAACCCTACATATTTATATCCATGTATGATAATTCAAAACATAAGGAATAAATGCGAAAGGAATTACATCGCGAACCATTTACGAGGAAGTAATACGAAAATGTTTAAGTGACCGAGCGAACGCGTAAACGATTAAATAAATGAAACGCACTAACTAACCATGGTAAGAAAGTAACCATGGTTACTTTATCAAATAGTGAGCTTGATATAGGATGATCAACCAAGGCTAATCAAATAGTGTGCTAAGGAAGCTAAAATAAGTAGCTTAGCTTGTAAACTTGGAAGCTACTTAGATTTGTCCATGGATTTGGCAACAAGAATAAACCTAGGATTCTATATTAGGAGAATATCAAATCAATATAAGATATCACCAATCCCATTTCCTAGAAGCAACCAAGGAAGCAAGCATAAAACTCTCTCCCCCTTCTTCATTTCTTCCATTCGGCTTTCTTCATCAAGGAAGGAATTCAAAATCAAAATCTTAAGTTCTAGCCATGATTAAATCCTCCCATTAATTCTCAAGCTTACTAAAAACCAAACTAAGGTAAGATAATTCTTTTATCTCTTTTTATCAAGGTTTGATGGGTGAAATAAAATCAAGAAAGTTGCTAGTGAATAGTAAGAATAGTAACTCTTCGTTGGTTTCTTGATTTCAATGGGGGTTTTAGGTTCCAAAAACCATACCAAGCACTCCCAAGACTCTACCATCCTCAAGAACACATCTCAAGCTTTCAAGAAAGGTAAAAATCTTTGACCCAACTTTATTTAAGATTCAAATTCAAGAACCTTTTAGTATGTAGTTATAAACCTAGTTTTAGAGGTGATATTATTAAGATCTTGATGTTTAGTTAAGTAGATTTAAGGTTGATTGTTGTTGCCTCAAGAACATGATGTTATTGAGATTAGTTAGTTTGTTGATGATGATATGATGATTTTTGGTGCTAATATAAAGATTTAAGGCATAAACGAAACTCCGATCGTAAACGTAATCTTGTTAAAATGAACAAAACGTAACCTTAAGTTTCTGAAAAAAGTCCCGAAAATGTAAACGTAGGAAATGTTAGGAAATGTTATAAGTTTCTGAAAAAAGTCCCGAAAACGTAAACGTAGTTTCTTGAAAAATAACCCTTGATTATGATAGGAAATGTTATAAGGATCGTTTAGGCGCTTGAGTCGCTTGATTCTGATTTACGGATCAAAAGTTACGGTCGTTTTACTATAAGTGATTTACGCGACAAAAACTGCTACAAATTACGAACTTTGAAAATATAAACGATCGACTTAAAAATGTTCATAAATCATGAAAATTTACAGAGAGTAGTAAATTTAGTTTCCTAACTTCCATAAAAATTTCAAGTAAAAATAATGATTGTTCAATTTTATAAAAATATCGGAGCCGAGACCGCGCGATTAGAAACCGTAGAATCCATAAGCGGAGCCGACGACGAAAATGAAAATGGACTTAAGATACTTTGAAAAAGGAAGTGACCATAATGTGAATAAGGACTTAAAGAAATAATAAGGATAATATAGGTTAAGAGGGTGCATAATGATTAGCGCATGAGTGCGGGTAGCCGTAAATTAGAACGGGACCTAACAAAACGACTTGTGTTTATGATTATAGATTTTCGAGCGGAACCTAGAGTATCCTCCACCTCAAGATACCCAGGAAAGTTTTCAAACCCTACCTTTTAAAAATTGTTGTGTTGTGAATATTTTACAAAACTGTGATATATGCATGAGATTGCTTTAAACTATTTTACGAAGTTCGAGATGTATTACCTTACTCAATTGTTGATAAATTCTAGTATATGTTCATATCGAGTTCGAAATGTTATATTTAGACCGAGAGTCGGTCGGTGTAAGCTTATAAAAACCTGGAGGTATCCCGGAGGAGTTTATAATTGAGAACGTTAACGCTAGCGAGTAGCGTGGCGTATATATATTTTAGACTGAGGATCGGTCAGTAAAAATTAATGAAAACCCAGAAGTATTCTGCATGTGCTTTATTTAAGAATATTAGCGCTATAGTAGAGCGTGATGTATAAGTTGTAAGACCGAGAGTCGTTCGGTTTTGTTTTTATAAAATAAAAACCCGGATATCATTCCGGTGATATTTATAGGACGATTAAAGTCCTTAGTAGTTACGTTTCAAGGGACTCAACGCCCATTTACGAAATACTAAACACCTCGAACTTTTATTAAAATGATTTCCAAAGATCGCATTCCCTCAACTATACTTTACCGTTCGAATAATAAATATCTATTTACTATTCATTTATTATGGGAGAAGTATTCTCCAGTGAATATTTATTTCAGACTCGATTAAATATTAAAGATTATTATATTACTTAAATATAAATTAGTTGAGGAATATTATTCAAATATTCTTTTCAAGTAAACTCATTCGAGGTTTAATTATTTACCGATTAATATTTAATTATTTATTATTTATTAAAGGATTTATTTATGATTTAAAAATCATAAAACCGGATGTAAAATACTTTCTGATTTCGGAAAATCATCCGAATAATTTTGAATCGTCGAAAAATGTCATCTCGACTTATTTTAATATTTTGAATATAGTTTCAAGGAGAAACTTTTCCCCCTTATTTAATTATCTATTGAGAAAGGTCAACTCACATCCTTAGTACTTCCTCCGAAAATTCCGGAAGTACGTATATATATATATATTTATATCCTAGTAAGATAAATTGTTTCTATCAACAAGCAAAACGCTTGGGGAACTTCGATGTGGTTCGAGTTCTCGAGATATGATAGATTTCTTTTAAAAGGACAAGGGAGGGGTAGACTCTGGTACTATGTGTGCTAGATGGACTACCAAAGGTACCGCAGGCGAAGGTACTCTGTGTACTCAGGAACTTGTGAAGTATGTGTATACCCAAAAATGGGACACGTAGCCCGAATGCGGCAAGGGTGATAACCGGGATACGAAGGTGTCGTCCTTCTACTAGTAGAAAAGGTTACTATTATCATATTACTACTGATCATCGTATGTGGTGGCTCCAACGAGTGTCCAATTCTTCAAACTGAAATTGTAATACAATACCGTAACCCAAGCCTAGGTGCTGGGTTTACTATTAAGGTATCGCAGGATAATAAAATCCACTAAAGGATTGTTTTCATAAGAAGGTGTGTATCACCAAGGTAAACTATTTTCGAATAAAACGTAATTATCATATATGATGTTTTACGTGAGTTTATCATACAGTCATTTTCATATTGTACATTATTATGCTGGGCATTATAGCTCACTCTTGCTTTCTTTTAAATGACACAACACAACAGATAACTAGTATGCTGTTGTGGGACTTAGTCGCTTGCAGTTATGGGGAGAATCCCTGGCAGCTTTGTCTCAGGTGTGCCTGAGTATCAGACAGGTATAAGATATCAGTCGTAATTATTGTAACTTTATGTAAGGGTTATTAATAATTGTTTGAGATCCTATAAAGTACATTTAAGTTTTAATAACAGATGATACTTATTGTAGGTCGTTTCTAAGGCTATAACTTGTGAGTGTATGAGATTGGGAGTCTGTGATATGGAATTATTGGATTATTGAGTTAATGCAGGTTACACATGATTGAAAGATTGCGTGATGGCCCAGATTCCTGACCCCGAAATTGGGGGCGTTACAGAAATGGTATCAGAGCAATAAGTTATAATACTTAGGGACGAGAGTGTTAGAAATTTGTCTAGATGCGAGATTATGTAAGAGCTCATATAGAGTTCTTTATTGGACTACCGGATGTAGCCCCAATGTGTAGGTTATGATAAGTGTATATTTGAGGTATTAAAGCATGACTAATAGGACCATTGGAGATTATCAGAATGATGAGAAGAAAAATTAGAATCATATATGATTTGGAAAGTATGTGGATGTCGAACACGGAGCTGAGTCTCTAGGGCATTTAGGGTAAAGACGGTATTACCAACACCATATGATGATTGGATAACACAAGCCTGGTTACTCGTAGTTCCCTATAAGTTGCCCATGAGGGGGCATCACAAGTAAAAACCATGAAGTCTAATTATTAGTATACAGTTGAGGTTATTGACCCAAACTAGTTGAAGGTGTCATTTTACCAATGAGGATTTGAATATCGTATTAATAACGAATTCAGCAGAGATAGTGTCTGATATACCCTTGAGGATTTTTTATTTCCATTAAGGAAGATTTGAATATAATATAAGAATGTCACAAAAAAAATAAGTACACTACATGATATTATTAGTGCGCTTAACATGAAGGGTTATGATAGTTTAGCTCAGAGATCAAGAGCGTCAAGAATTGATGGCATGTCTATAAATAAATGGCGTAAGATTACAATTAGCGATAGTTCGATCTTAGAACCTTTTAAAAAGGATAGACCAGTGAGTCTAGAGCAGAATTCTTCGGTAGATATGATGTCAGAGGCTACGTATATATACTCGTAGACCTCTAATATATTCGGTAATGTATGTTCACCTACACACACATGCCACCGAACTTATGGACTACATTGAGATCCCTAAGAGATCTCTTTGATCTGTTCCCGGGGGAACTGGCCACTTGTAATTAGTAACGAATGCGTGTAGTAGGCCCCTATCGGCCCCTACAGATGCTTTTGGAATATTTCTGAGTAAGGTCTTCGAGGTAAAACACCTGAATGACAGATATACGTGCGAAAGTCAAGTTAGTAAGCGATTTTAAAATGATGTTGAAAGAGAAACTATTTGAAACATGGAATTACGAAGAAGAAGAGGTGGGATCATCCTCATATGGATAATGACGAGAGTTAGGATTATCAGTGAAATATTTTCGCACCTACTCACTGTCACGTTACTCCCTCCAAATTATTGATCATTCTTATTGCCTTGATAAGTCATATCAGGCAATCCTTTTCGTTCCCTACTTTGAACTTCTGATGTGACCATCTTGAATAGTCTTTCTCCGCATCAGGACTTGTTCAATTCTTTTAGTTAATCCATGAACTTTCATTCATAGATTATGATCTTCTTGTTCAACTCGGAGATATTTATACTTTATTTCAATTATCCAAGAGATTTTATATATATATATATAAATGTTCCCTCAATTCATCGATGAATATTTATAATGAGTATCTTCATTTGATTCTTCTTTAATACTTACTCTCCTCAGTCGAGATTGTAATCTAACAAATTGTTAAAAACATGGATGATCTAATATCCATATATTCCTCGGGAATCCTTTTCCTCTAATCGGGATGAAATTATATATTGAACTTTGAAATCATAGTAAGGGTATCAATTTGATATTGGTATTCCGATTCAATTCTATTTAAAGATCTGATAAAGTATGTGAACTAGGGCACCTATGAGTGTACCCTTTATTTGGAAAGAAATATTTGATAAGAGGCTATCAATTGTTCCAATGCCAAGACCACTCGACTCAGAGTTATAATTGTCTTTCTCGGCCCAAATTTAAAAACTCTTTATTTCAAAATCTTCATCCAGGTAGCCACAACTTTTTCAGTGGTTACGATGTTGAGATTTTTACAAACAAACTGAAATATGCCTAGTTGCATATGTTCTCATGAATGACTATTAATTGTCCTAACTAGTCAAAATTTTAATTAATACGACGAAAGCCTAGCTAATCGTCCTAGCTAGTTGCTATGGGCCAAACCAATTGTGCTGGCCATTTTCTTATCCGATTGATAATATTGCTTGATATGGACTAGTTATTATTTTGCTAGTTCCACTTCCAATAGAATTTTGATTATTCCATAGTGCATTATATATGCCAGATTTAATTGTTGATGAAATTTTCAAAGAATGATTTAATTGAGACCTAACTAGGTCGCCCACTCAAACGAGAATTCAAATTCAGTTTTATGAAATAGTTTGTTCATGAAATATTTTATTCTTTCGTTTGTATAACGAATATCCAATTAAAATTACAAAGTGATTGAAGAACAATATACTTCCTTATTTATTAATTATTGGGTAAAATTCCTTCTTTCATAATAACACCTCTTTGAGACCTCAATGGTTAAACTTTGGTTGAGGATGTTATTCGATATTTCTTTCATTATTCGAGAAGAAAAGTATTCTTTCAATGGGAAAATCTTACAAGTATCATTCGTATGATGTTATTATTCAGCAATCATTGCTTTTAATGGATATTCTCCATAATCTCACAATATAAAATTCTGAGGACATGGAAGGATAATCCTTGTTATATTCTTCCTTCCAAGTTATAAATCTTCTGAGTGTTGCGACTCTTTTATTCAGAGATCATTATTTGTTTAGATGTTAGATTTTGAAATCTTGTTAAGATTGTCTAAATTTCATCGATATCGTGAAAATCATTTTTCCAAGGCTAATTGCCTTCCCGACAAAGAGAGGTATAGTTGAGAACCGATTGTTGTAATATGAGACTGAAAGCTCAGTGCTATGATGGTGCAATCGGAGCATCGTGATGAGTAAGTTGTTTTAAAAAGGGAATACCATGTTTAGTTATTATCATAAGTATATTTAATATGGTTATAGAAGAACGAAAATAGGGATACAACGTGATTAGTGAGGTACACTTCTATGAAACATTATCGGGATAGGTGCTGATAAATTCGGGAAAGACCAAGCATATATGAATTTGAGGAATAAGATTTTCAAAAAGTGAAGGTAAGGTTAGTAGCAATCCCGTGCTAGAAATACTCGACGATAAAAATAGGATGTTGCGTGAAGTCTAATGATATGTCTACGGAGCTTAAGGACCGTGACATAAGGCATCATAATAATGATCAAGAATAATTGCGATAAGGTTCGCACGGAAAGGGACAAGGAGTTTACTTATGAGGAAATTTGGAAAAAAAATCTTTTACTGAACATGAGATAGAGGCTATAGTCAAATTGATCAAAGGCCATGATTGAGAAATCTATTATCATCAAGGAAGGTCGATGTGGTGGCCGACACTTTAAGTAGGAAAAGATATATTGAGGATGACAAATCTCAAAATAATTGATGAGAAGGATCGCATGAAAAGAACGCCTTATTACTTAATAAGAAGACTTAAAGATGCCTAAAAATGTAAACGGATATTAGTCATGAAAGAATATGAAAAGGGATGTCATTGAGTAGGTAAGTAAGTATTCGACATGGTTGAAAATGAAAACGGAAAGGCGAGGGTTAAAATTTTGGCGATTACGACTTGTGGATGACCCAAATAGGAGTAAGAGTTAATTATAATAAATTTTGAAGGAGGATTATCAAGAACCAAGTTAGCCATCGTGCTATTTGAGGATTTTGAGTGATAGATTAAATAAGACCACTTACTTTATTATGCAAACGATAGATGTCCACTCTACAAAATTGTTATGAACGTGGAAGAGATAATTGGGACAGAGAGACCCTGTGACGACTGCGCCACGCAAGGACCCACAATTTAATTAACGGGACTATTTCCCAAGATATTTTGCGAAAAAGGACGGATAGAGGAATGACTTAGAGTTCTCAAATCGACAAGTAGAATGAGAGGACTATCCTGACCATTGAAGATACGTCTAGCGGCTTACCTTTTATTTGGAACGGTTTGGGGAATCGCCTATTGTTGACAGATAATTCGTGTAGATATACTTACCACACTAGCATACGAAAAATAGTCGTCGATATCCCTTACGAAGGACAACGTAAAAGAATAAAGGATGTCATTGTCAGAGCTGAAAGAATGCAAAGAAGATCGTATACGCCCTATAAAGGCCACTGGTAGCAGGTACCAATAAACGTGAATACGTCTAAGGCGCTAGCGAGAATAACAAGTATGACCCAGAAGGAATCTTAATACTATAGATATTATACGGGGAATGACTAAAGAAGTCTGACCGATAACGGAAGCTGAGCGTTCCATGACTCTAAAGGCATATCAATCCATTGCATATAAAATGGTGCTTCCTTCAAGAGGGCAATAGGACCCGACGTGCCTTACGTTACTACGGGAAGAAATGTTAAATCTGACGCTAAGCGTGTAACATGAGACGAGCGTGTAGAAATGCGATGATAATTTCTTATATGAATTAATCGACAGAGATGATGCGCCAAAATGAGAAAACGTTAAGGAATGAAACTCTAGCACTAGTAGGAACGATGTAGGAAAGAAACGAATAAGTTGAAGGATGATTCCAAACATTAGAAGATACGCTAATCATCCATGTTATCAATTTTTAAGGGAGATGAAGTGACCAGTTGACGTTAATCGAATTACCGATAATAACGAGCTATCATGTGAGCATTGGAATGGCTACAAAGCTTTGTACGGAAGAAAGAATTGTTCTCTCTTAGGTTGGAAAGAAATTGGTAAGCGGGGGATACTGGACCATAGTTGAGTCAACAGGCCAAAGGAATTCCTAGAACTTATCAGAACCCGGCTAGTGGCATCCCAGAATGAAAATTAGAGATACACGGACCAGAACTATAAAGACAGAAAGTATGAAGTAACTGACCAGGTATTGTTGAAAGTACCTCCCGAGGAGGGAGTGATGAGATTCAAAAGGGAAAGAAATATTGAACCCAAGATTTATTGGACCAGTTGGAGAATTAATGGACCAAGAAAGTTGACTTATAAATTAGCACCATCATCGAACGGTCGCCAAGTTATAACGAATATCACGAATCAAGGTTAGGAAATTTAACCGCCAAAGCCAGACATTTGATTGAAAATGAGTTAATAAACTCGTAGCCAGACTTAACGTATGTCGAGTAACGTGTAAAGGTCATAAGCCTACAAGGACGAGTACCGGGTAATATATTGGATGGATGAGTGGAAATTTTATAAAGAGATCAAATACTACTAGGTCAACGTGAGAACTCGAGGTTGTCATGAAAGAAGCATATCCCAACCTATTTCTGAACTGATTCCGGGACGGAATCCTTTTAAGGGGGGAAGACTGTAAGAACCCAAATTTTTGACATCAGTAAAAGACCTTTAGGAATAGTAACCTTGCGTTTTATTAAAAACTTTTGTGACCACACTGTAATAACTCGAATTTTCGAAACCTCATAAAACGCTAAATGAATAGTAACCCTGACAGATGGGGAAAAACTTTTTAGCCCACACTTTGTAGTGCATGAGAAAATGAGTTTCGGAGTTGATATTATGATTACACGTACCAAATGAGTGTATGTAAACGCTATTAGTTTTCGAAGAAAACGAACTTTGAAAAACAACCATATTTATGACTCATCGAGGATTACGGGAATCCCAATATAATTACAAGATTAAAACCCTACGGATTTATATCCAAGTATGATAATTCAAAACATAAGGAATAAATGCGAAAGGAATTACATCGCGAACCATTTACGAGGAAGTATTACGAAAACGTTTAAGCGACCGAATGAACGCGTAAACAATTAAATAAACGTAACGCACTAACTAACCATGGTAAGAAAGTAACCATGGTTACTTTATCAAATAGTGAGCTTGATATAGGATAATCAACCAAGGCTAATCAAATAGTGTGCTAAGGAAGCTAAAACAAGTAGCTTAGCTTGTAAATTAGGAAGCTATTTAGATTTGTCCATGGATTTGTCAAGAAGAATAAACCTAGGATTCTATACTAGGAGAATATCAAATCAATATAAGATATCACCAATCCCATTTCCTAGAAGCAACCAAGGAAGCAAGCATAAAACTCTCTCCCTCTTCTTCATTTCTTCCATTCGGCTTTCTTCATCAAGGAAGGAATTCAAAATCAAAATCTCAAGTTCTAGCCACGATTAAATCCTCACATTAATTCTCAAGCTTCCTAACAACCAAACTAAGGTAAGATAATTATTTGATCTCTTTTTATCAAGGTTTGATGGGTGAAATAAAATCAAGAAAGTTGCTAGTGAATAGTATGAATAGTAACTCTTCTTTGGTTTCTTGATTTCAATGGTGGTTTTAGATTCCAAAAACCATACCAAGCACTCCCAAGACTCCACCATCCTCAAGAAAACATCTCTAAATTTCAAGAAAGGTAAAAATATTTGACCAAACTTTATTTAAGATTCAAATTCAAGATCCTTTTAATATGTAGTTATAAACCAAGTTTTAGAGGTGATATTGTTAAGATCTTGATGTTTAGTTTAGTAGATTTAAGGTTGATTGTTGTTGCCTCAAGAACATGATTTTCTTGAGAGGAGTTAGTGTGTTGATGATGATATGATGATTGTTGGTGGTAGTATAAAGATTTAATGCGTAAACGAAACTCCGATCGTAAATGTAATCTCGTTAAAACGAACAAAACGTACCCTTAAGTTTCTGCAGAAATTCCCAAAGATGGAAACTGTCTTTTCTTGAAAACTAACCATTTATTATTATAGGCAATGTTATAAGGATTTTTTAGGCACTTGAATCGCTTGATTCTGATTTACGGATTAAAAGTTATGGCCGTTTTACTAAAAGTGATTTACGCGACAAAAACTGCTACAAATTACGAACTTTGAAAATATAAAGGATCAACTTAAAAATGTTCATAAATCATGAAACTTTTACAGAGAGTAGTAAATTTAGTTTCCTAACTTCCATTAAGATTTAAAGTGAAAATAATGATTTTTCAATTTTATAAAAATATAGGAGCCGAGACCGCGCGATTAGAAACCGTAGAATCCATAAGCGGAGCCGACGACGAAAATAAAAATGGACTTAAGATACTTTGAAAAAGGAAGCGACCATAATATGAATAAGGACTTAAAGAAATAATAAGGATAATATAGGTTGAGACGGTGCATAATGATCAGCGCATGAGTGCGGGTAGCCGTAAATTAGAACGAGACCTAACAAAACGACTTGTGTTTATGATTATAGATTTTCGAGCGGAACCTAGAGTATCCTCCACCTCAAGATACCCAGGAAAGTTTTCAAACCCTCCCTTTTAAAAACTGTTGTGTTGTGAATATTTTCCAAAACTGTGATATATGCATGAGATTGCTTTAAACTATTTTACGAAGTTCGAGATGTATTACCTTACTCAGTTGTTGATAATTTCTAGTATATGTTCATACCGAGTTTGAAATGTTATATTTAGACCGAGAGTCGGTCGGTGTAAGCTTATAAAAACCCGGAGGTATCCCGGAGGAGTTTATAATTGAGAACGTTAACGCTAACGAGTAGCGTGGCGTATATATATATTTTAAACCGAGGATCGGTCAGTAAAAATTGATGAAAACCCAGAAGTATTCCGGAGGTGCTTTATTTAAGAATATTAGCGCTATCGTAGAGCGTGATTTATAAGTTGTAAGACCGAGAGTCGGTCAGTTTTGTTTTTATAAAATAAAAACCCGGGAATCATTCCGGTAATATTTATAGGACGATTAAAGTCCTTAGTAGTTACGTTTCAAGGGACTCAACGTCCATTTACGAAATACTAAACACCTCGAACTTTTATTAAAAGGATTTTCAAAGATCGCATTCCCTCAACTATACTTTACCGTTCGAATAATAAATATCTAATTACTATTCATTTATTATGGGAGAAGTATTCTCCAGTGAATATTTATTTTAAACTCGATTAAATATTAAAGATTATTATATTACTTAAATATAAATTAGTTGAGGAATATTATTCAAATATTCTTTACAAGTAAACTCATTCGAGGTCTAATTATTTACCGATTAATATTTAATTATTTATTATTTATTAAAGGATTTATTTATGATTTAAAAATATAAAACCGGATGTAAAATACTTTCTGATTTTCGAAAAATCATCGGAATGGTTTCGAATCGTCGAAAAATGTCATCTCGGCTTTTTTTAATATTTTGAATATAGTTTCAAGGACAAACTTTTCCCCTTTATTTAATTATTTGTTGATAAAGGTCAACTCACATCATTAGTACTTCCTCCGAAAATTCCGGAAGTACGTATATATATATATATATATTTATATCCTAGTAAGATAAGTTATTTCTATCAACAAGCAAAACACTTGGGGAACTTCGATGTGGTTCGATTTCTCGAGATATGATAGATTTCTTTTAAAAGGACAAGGGAGGGGTAGACTCTGGTACTATATGTGCTAGATGGACTACCAAAGGTATCGCAGGCGAAGGTACTCTGTGTACTCAGGAACTTGTGAAGTATGTGTATACCCAAAAATGGGACACGTAGTCCGAATGCGGCAAGGGTGATAACCGGGATACGAAGGTGTCGTCCTTCTACTAGTAGAAAAGGTTACTATTATCGTATTACGACTGATCAACGTATGCGGTGGCTCCAACGAGTGTCCTATTCTTCCAAGTGGAATTGTAATGCAATACCGTAACCCAAGCCTAGGTGCTGGGTTTACTATTAAGGTATTCACGGGATAATAAAATCCACTAAAGGATTGTTTTCATAAGAAGGTGTGTATCACCAAGGTAAACTATTTTCGAATAAAACGTAATTATCATATATGATGTTTTACGTGAGTTTATCATACAGTCATTTCCATATCTACATTATTATGTTGGGCATTATAGCTCACTCTTGCTTTCTTTTAAATGACACAACAGATAACCAGTATGCTGGTGTGGGACTTAGTCGCTTACAATCATGGGGAGAATCCCTTGCAGCTTTGTCTCAGGTGTGTCAGAGTATCAGATAGGTATAAGATATCAGTCGTAATTATTGTAACTTCATGTAGAGGTTATGAATAATTGTTTGAGATCCTGTAAAGTACATTTAAGTTTTAATAACAGATGATACTTGTTGTACGTCATTTCTAAGGCTATAACTTGTGCGTGTGTGAGATTGGGGGTCTGTGATATGGAATTATTGGATTATTGAGTTAATGCAGGTTACACATGATTGAAGGATTGCGTGATGGCCCTGATTTTTGACCCCAAATTTGGGGGCGTTACGTTCTTCACTTGACTTGATTCTCCTGGAACAAAGTTTTTGGAAACTAATCCATATTTCTCATTCAGCTTGGCAAGCTTAGCTTTGCTCACTGGTTTACTTACAGCCGACGGATGTGGCTCTCTGTCACTCGACGGATAATCCTTTTGATTATCCGATGGATGATTTTCATCATCTATCGAGTCCACATCTGTCAACAATCCTTCAACCAAATTGGATTCAAGCTTCTCTTTACTCTTCTTCCAGGCTGCATCATAAAAGGACTCAATGCCTTGAACTTTAGTGATTTGAGCATGGACATCTCTGGATGATTTCCATGCTTTAATCACTTACTGTTCTCGTTCAAGCTGCTTCTTTGAAATCTCTTCTTTCTTCAAGGACTCAGTTAATTCATCCTTAACAATCTTACATTCAATTCTCAATTTTTCAAATTCAATAAACTGAGACTCTAGCACATTATTCCTCTCACTTAAAAACAATTTTTTTTCTTTAATTTTAGCATTTTCCTTAGTGAGGGACTTAAGTGTAACACGCAAGTAATATAATTATGTGGACATGTCATTGATTGCATCATTACACTCAGCTTTAGATAAATGTGCTAGGTTAGTGGTGATTACCTGATTACTTGAAGAACTTGTTTATTTTTCATCAGACTTGGCCATCAGGGCTAGATTGACATCGTTTGTTTCTTTATCTTCATCCAAACCATCTGCAGCCCAGTCATTCTCCTGTGTGATGAAAGCCCTTTCCTTTTGTTTGAGCAAATCAAAGTATTTCTGTTTATAATTAACAAGCTCAACTTCTTCTTGCTAGAATTAGACTTTCTACATTCACTTGCAAAATGCCCTGTCAAGCCATATTTGAAACATTTGAATTTGGATTTATCCACCATGTTTCTACTTGGCTTGGCTACTCCAAAATTCTTTTTGAATTTGAGCTTGGCAAATCTTCTGGATAGGAATGCTAGATATTCATCAATATCATCCATGTCATCATGGCTCAAATGATCTTCATTTTCAGCTACCAGCCCTTTGCCCTTGCTTTCACAGACCTTTGATGTAGACTTAACAGCTTATACCTTCATCTCTTTCTCTTACTCTAACTCAGCAACCAGTTCTATGGACCTTCCTTTCTCCATCCTCTCATCTTGCTCTATTTCAAGCTCATAAGTTTTTAGGATGCCATACAGTCTCTCCAAGGTGAACTCCTTGTAATCCTGAGAATTTCTTAATGAGACTGTCATTGGCTTCCACTCTTTTGGAAGAGATCTAAGGAACTTGAGGTTAGAATCTTTTGTTTGATAGACACTTCCATGCAACTTCAGAGCATTTAGTAGATTTTGAAATCTATTAAAAATGTTAGTGAGAGACTCAATTTCTTTACAGTGGAAATGCTCATATTGCTGAATTAGCAGCTGCATCTTATTCTCCCTTACTTGCTCAGTACCATCACCAATAATCTGGATTATATCCCAAACCTCTTTGGTTGTTTTGCAGTTAATGATGTTATCAAACATATCACCATCAACTCCATTGAACAATATATTCATGACCTTCTTGTCTTTTCTGACTTGCTCAATATCAGGATCTGACCATTCATGCCTAGGCTTGGGAACAGATGGTTCATTGCATGTTGCAGCTCTCATTGGTACATGAGGACCTCTCTATATGCAATCCACATAGGCCTCATCTTGGAAAAGAAAATGTAGGTGCATTTTCACCTGTCAGTGGTGATAATTATCTTTGTCTAGAAATGGAATTTTAACTCCAACATCCTTCTTATTCATCTTGATGTTTGTTGTGATCTTTACACTCTCTGTACCTCAAGAGCTTGCTCTGATACCAATTGTTATTCCCTAACAATACAACAAGAATTATAGAAGGGGGGTTGAATGTAATTCTGGCTACTTTTTTAAGATTTTAAAATAGTTCTAACTCGACAGATATATAAGTGTTTGATTTGCAGATTACGAAATGATGTTGTTATATAAATCAAAACACAAAGTAATAAAAACACAAGCTTTTAAAACTTTCTGGTGGATTTGAAAGTATCCACCAGATATATATATATATATATATATATATATATATATATATATATATATCGAATGAGAACTCTGTGAAGCTTGAATAGCTCACAGCTGCTTATAAGTTGAACAACTAAACTTACAGAGAAATGCTACAGAATACTACTTGAAAATATTTCTCTAAAAATGTGTGTGCTTAGTTATTTGTTCTACTAGCTACACTTGGTTTATATATCACCAAGTTTACATGAAAATAAGAAAAGAATATAAAACAAAACATATCTAGTCTAACTTCATACTGCTTCACTACTCTATTCCAGCATCTTTGAATATCTTCATAATAGCATGGAAATGGTAATGCTTCTTTGTTCTCAAATCCCTTCTAAACAGCATGCCACATTCCTTTTGCAAACACCCAACGCATGTGACTGTGTTATCACTATCAACAGATATATGAATTTGATCATCCGTCGGGTACATGTTTGTCATTCGTCGGGTAGCTTTGTTGATCATCCGTCGGGTAGCTTTGTTGATCATCCGTCGGGTAGCTATTTATCACTTGACTCTATTTCACTTATACAGAATTACAAGACATCTTATATTTACAATTATCAACCTATTCTACATATCCACTAGTAGTCAACATGACTCATATGCTCCTACAAAATCTACACAAAGTTGTTTGCGAAAATGTGCTACATATCTTATTTTTACATAAGCTACTCACCCGGTGGATGTCAAATCGTCATCCGTCGGGACTATATTAAATCATCCGTCGGGACTATATTTGATCATCCATCGAGTGCTACAAAATTCATTAAGTAAATCTACTAAGGTGTTTTGTTTAATATATCATCAAGTTCACAACATATTCCTAACACAGTGTTAACAGCTTCTTCCCAATAACTCTTTGGCAAATTGGCATCTTGCAGCATTGTTCTTGCAGCTTCAACTAGAGTTCTATTTTTCCTTTCTACCACACCATTTTGCTGAGATGTTCTTACAGCTGAGAACTCTTGAACAATGCCCTTGTCTGTGCAGAATTCACTTAAAGCAGCATTCCTAAATTCTGTGCCATTAACACTTCTCAATATTTTCACACAATTTTGATCCCCAGCCTACTTCTCAACTTTCTTTATGTGTTCAATGATGATGTGTGGAGTTTCATTCTTTGAATGCACAAATTCCACCCAAGTGTATCTTGCGTAGTCATCCACCATCACCAATGCATACTTCTTCCCGGATATAGATAAGACATTAACTGGTCTAAACAGGTCCATGTGAATAAGCTGCAATGGTGCACTTATTTAATTTACAGTCTTGCTCTTGTGACTGGACCTCTTCATTTTTCCTTTTTGACAAGCCTCACAAACTTTATCTTGAGCAAATTCTAGAGTTGGCATGTCTCTCACTAATTCATTAGTCACCAAGGTGTTAATTGCTTTGTAATTTAGGTGAGAGAGTTTCTTGTGCCAAAGTTTACTTTGCTCACTGGATGCCTTGGTGTAAAAGCAACATATTCTATCCTTGTTTGCTGAATTCAGTTCTACAACAAATATGTTTCCTTTCCTTGCTCCTTCTAGAGCAATTTCACCAATTTTCGTGCTAGTAATTAAACAGTCTTCATTATCAAATATTACTTTAAAGCCTTTATCCGTAAACTAGATGACACTGAGAAGATTTACTCTAAGACCATCAACTAGTGTTACATCATCAATGACAATATTTCCAAAATTCAACTTGCCATATTCCATTGTGAATCTTGTGTTGTTGTCTCCAAAAGTCACCAATGGCCCAACCATCTCCTCAAACTATGATAGCAGGGCTCTATCACCTATCATATATCTGGAACATCCACTGTCAATGATCCATATAGCTTTATTCTTCTTGCCCTGCACACAATGATGATTAAGTGTGTTTAGCTACCCAAGCAGTGTTGGGCACTTTCTTCTTTTTCACAGAAGTTGCACAGGTAGAATTTGAATTTTCAAAAAGAACAACATTCATTGTTCAATAAACATTATCCATATTAGTTGCAGATCCAAGATTGACTTTGTGATGGCCTCAACCCCGGGGTCAGGAGTTGACGTCATCAATAACAATAATAATAAACATAATATAATCTAAATCATTAATTATACATAACCACGACCCCTTTACGAAGACCTTTTCCATGTTTAAGTATGATTTAGGTTACAACTATTACAAAACCGACTTACAACGAACCATCCTGACGCCATTAACTTAATACAGCAACTCAATAGACCATCTTTGGTCCAACACAACTACCTCAGAGGAGCCTAACACGGAAGAAACTGGAACCCTGCCCTGACTATCGTGGAAGAATCTCCTAGGCATCTGCAATACATATATAAAACATTCTGCAAGGATGAGCAATTGCTTGCTCAGCAGCACCACTATATGAATAATAAGTAAAACAATTTAAAGTAAAGCAGTTATAGGAACAGAATTCACAACTTGCCAGAAACATGTAAAACAGGTATAAACTGGATATCAAAACTAGCATGCTCTGTAAAATAAAATCAACTGTCATGTGCTGTGCATAAATACCAGAGTTCAATTTTAGCATGCTATTTTCATTTTCAAATCTTTCGTTCCATTACAGGAACCATAAAACCATTGTCCCATTACGGGGACCCAAAATCATTTATTCCGTTACGGGAACTATAAAACTTGTCCCATCACAGGACCTATAAAACTTGTTTCTCTCCGGGAACCTCAAAATCACTTATTCCATTACTGGAACCACAAAATCATCTGTCTCATCAAGTTGGGTTGTTAATCAATTCCATAACTGAATCAATCAAATCTATTGGACGTTTAACGGGTGAAGATAGCTGATCAGTCTACCCTCACCGGACAGCAACTAGCGGCCATCCAGAAATAGAATGTGTTCCGAAACTTGGGAAAAGACTAGCTAGGTCTTTCCCCCACGCTGGACTAATCGGTTAAACAGAATGCGCAACCCAATTAGCCACTTACGCAACCACATGCTGGGTCGGTACCGAATAACGGGCCTCTTACGCAACTCCAATAGATCAACTGAATTCCCTTTTTGTCTCTTTCCAAAATTCCTCGACATAGGTGGATCAAAACCTTCCACGACATAGGTGAATTAAAACAGTCTCTTTATCCAGTTTCCAAGATCACTATCACCTATCTCTTTTTAAAACTATTCTGTTATAGCACACTATTCAAAACTCTTTTTATTTAAATCACGTTTAGAGATAGGTGTTTTCAGAAGTTACTTTTCCCCAAAATAATTTGAAAACAGTGATTTATAACTACAGAGGATACGCAACTTAAAACGTTTTTGTTCCATTACGAGATTAAAACATTAGCTATTCACATATACTGAACCATAAAATAATGGTCAGGGGTACTTGCCTTGCAGAGCATTACCACTATTACTGATTGACTTTGGACTAACTTGGACACTCGGTTTTATCGCCTTACTATCAGACTATCCTGGATCCGACTTCAACGTTCAGGTCCTTCACTTGGAACCTCGCTACGCTTGTCGACGGATCACTAGTTTATCTTTAGTTCGACTTCAATTCTTGAGTCCTTCGACTAGAACCTACAGAGCCGAAATATCTTACGTTAGACGTCTAGGTATGCTTGACATATCCTCGACACCAATTCTACCCAACGATATTCAAACCCGACTCGTAATTATATACATTGTTACAATACAATAACACACCCAACAGTCAGGGGTCACGTTCTCAAAAAATCAGTTTGGTGTTCATTTTCAGGAAATACGTATACTTGTCATTTTAGGAAATTAGGGTTATTGGGTTTTAACAGAACATTCACCACAACATACAATCATGTTCCGCACAGAATATATATATATACTTATTTATACTCGTTCGACGTTCCGATAATTACAGGGTATGTCCCGAATTTCCAAATTTAATTTCCAAAAATTCGGGCAGCAACTCCTCTGTTTATCGGCCTACCCGTCGAGCAACTCGAAGTCAAATCACAACCAATCAATTCAGTCCAAACCAATCACACAATCTACATTTCACAATTTCTCAACCACTGATTTAAATCAACTAATTATTATTATTATTATTATTATTATTCATATTTTATTTTTATTTATTTTAAAATATTAGGACTCAGAGCATCGTCATCACCGTCCACCGTCGGCTCGCCAAAGCTCATCGCCGACGGCGGCAAAATTTATTGGTGCCCGAAAATATTCGGGTGTCCGAATAAATTTCACCGATTAAAATCATTGCTCGCATATATTATAATTTAACATCACGAATTAATCAATAATTCCCTGCAGAAAAAAGGGAAGCAAAATTAAAAATTGTAACAACCAAGTCCAACTGAACGCACAGGGCTCAACCAAAGGCCCAATAACAAGATCCAACAGCAAGGCCCAACAGGGAAGCCCAGCCACAGAACACAAGGACACGGCCAACCAAACAAACGGCCGAACAAACACACATAAACACGCACTGCACAACCCACAAACACAACACAGTACACACACACGCACACATCACACATACACACACATCGTACACACGCATAAATTACATACACATATATATACAGTAGTATACATATACATATATAATCCAACAAGACTGATCGAAACCACCAAGCCTCACCGGAATTAGGCGGCGGCGGAAACGAAGCAACCGGAAACGGGAACGGAGAGAGACAGAGGAGAATAGCCGGAGCAACGCGAGGAAAACAGGGGAGAAAGATGGGAACAGAGAGGGGAGGGAGAGATACAGAGAGAGAGAGGAGAGATTTGACTGAGAGAGACGAGAGAGATTAGAGATAGGAGAGGAAAGAAAAAAATTATTAAGGAATAAAATGTATACCACTGCTATGCATCTGCCACGTTACTTGAATTAACCAGAATTTAGACACGTGCCCAGGCCCGCTCGAAAACCAACTCTTTGTCCCGTAATTTATAATTTAACGGACTTAAGTGCACCCGAAAAAGAACTCGAATAATTACGAAAACAATCTTAAAATATTACAAATATCCCGAAGTTAATAAAAATATAAGTTTCGAAATTTTCAAAACACTTTTTGTGGTGCACTTTGTACCCGCTTTTTAATAAATAACGAAACGACGCGCTGGTGAAACGATTTCCGAAAATTTCCAAAATAATTTTAAAATTATCAGAATATTACGAACTTAATAAAATATACGTTTCCTGATTTTTGAAGATTTCCTGAATTAAATATGAATTTTACAAATAAGCACAATCAGAAAATCATTTAAAAATAAATAATTAATAAAATCTTGATTTCTCAATTCTATAAAGTCCTAAAAATAATTATTGAAATTATAAAATTATAAAACCAATTTTAGAAATAATCCAAGTATTTATGGAAATAAAACTGCAATAATACAATTTTTAACAATGATACTAAATTATACAATTCATTAATTAACCACACAATTCAATTACATACACTAGTAATCACATACACATAGTGACATAGTAATAACCCACTGACTGAACCCATACAAATATTTTATTTAATTATTTATTCCATAATGACACATTTAATTAATAATAAAAATATACGGGTCGTTATATTCTTTCCCCCTTAAAAAGATTATGTCCTCAGAATCTGACTTAACTAAATAAGTGAGGATTTTTGTCAAGCAATTCTGATCTATTCAAACCATACTCAGTATAGACATAAACTCATTCCTAGGGATTCGCTTTTTAATGAACTAAAATTCGAATCGATCGTTCCATGCAAAACAAATTCAGATGAGAGCCCCTTGACTCTCAATCAACGACTTAGTTCAAATCAGGTACATATCGCCTTATCATTGACACATATACCATATTATTTATACATATACTGTGATTGCGGTGATGATACTAACTTATAGACAACTTTACCTATATTCTTTATACCTCGAATGGTTCAATACAATTAGGATTTTACTTGCCCCTTCTATTCAAACTTAACCAATCTCTTCCAAGGTAAAACTTTTGCCTATACCACGATCCCCATTCTATATATTCATGTTCATTTCTTCTCTTCTATTCAAGACATCGGTCCCTAAATGGACCTTGCTTGGTTGGTAGCTACTCAAACAGCCAGGCTCCTGACCAATCATCATACTCTTAAGATTTGATATAAAATTGCTATTGTTCAACCCTTCGCGGCATTTCTTTAGGTTTTCAACTTGGCCTTCCTTAGCCCTTAGATGGCGAGGATGTTATCAATAAATATGATTATACCATGAAAGTACTCATGATACACCATATTCCTTAATTCCTTACAGACAACTAATACACTCGTTACTCCGCCTATTATCACCAAAACTTACATCACTCATAACCCATTCTATGCAGGGTTACTTATTCCTATTCGTCAACTTTTCTAACTTCTGATAATCATCACGTAACTTCATATATCCATTCTTCTTTCCTATAAATCACATCAGTGCACAACACGGAATGTACTGTGGTTCAGTATATATGAATAGCTAATGTTTTAATCTTGTAATGGAACAGAAACATTTTAAGTTGCGTATCCCCTGTAGTTATAAATCACTGTATTCAATTTGTTTTGGGGAAAAGTAACTTCTGAAAACACCTATCTCTAAACGTGATTAAAATAAAAGGAAGATTTTGAATAGTGTGCTGTGACAGAGTGGTTTTGAAAAGAGATAGGTGATAGTGATTTTGGGAACTGGATAAAGAGACTGTTTTAATCCACCTATGTCGTGGAAGGTTTTGATCCACCTATGTCGTGGAATTTTGGAAAGAGACAAAAAGGGAATTCAGTTGATCTATTGGAGTTGCGTAAGAGGCTTGTTATTCGGTAACGGCCCAGCATGTGGTTGCGTAAGTGGCTAATTGGGTTGGGCATTTTGTTTAACCGATTAGTCCAGCGTGGGGGAAAGACCTAGCTAGTCTTTTCCCAAGTTCCGGAACACATTCTATTTCTGGATGGCCGCTAGTCGCTGTCCGGTGAGGGTAGACTGATCAGCTATCTTCACCCGTTAAACGTCCAATAGATTTGATTGATTCAGTTTTGGAATTGATTAACAACCCAACTTGATGAGACAGATGATTTTGTGGTTCCAGTAATGGAACAAGTGATTTTGAGGTTCCCGGAGAGGAACAAGTTTTATAGGTCCTGTGATGGGACAAGTTTTATAGTTCCCGTAATGGAACAAATGATTTCAGGTCCCCGTAAAGGGATAATGGTTTTATGGTTCCTGTAATGGAACGGAAGTAACAATAATAGGAACAGAGCTGTAATCATGACATCAACATTTCATAATGAAAATCAGAGATAACTGGATATCACTAACTAACATGATGTATCAAAACAACTTAGTAGTGTGTTGTGCAAATACCAGAGTCCAATTTTAGCATGCTAATCACTTTTATAAAACCGCTGTATCAACTACTTATGCTCTTATGTAAATCACAAATCCCAATCAGATACATAGCGGATATGTGAAGACAGCTGATCAGGCTATCAACACCAGACGGCTCTAACTGCCATCTCATTTACCTGTTCCGGAACTCAGAGACTACCTAGGTCTCTGACCTGCTGGACTAATCAGTTTTATAGTGTGCGCAACCGAATTAGCCTCTTACGCCACCTCAATAGGCCTACTTTGGCCCCAATATATCCCATATCTGACCGTTTTATCCAATTTTCAAAACACTTGTACCTATCTCATTTTTCAAAATCATTTATTTAACCAGCACACATATAAAATCCATTTCGTAAATCATTCCATTCGAGATAGGTAACTTCGAAGTTACTTCTCCCCAAAACAATTTGAAAACAGTGATTTATAACTACGGGGATACGCAACTTAAAATATTTCTGTTCCATTATGAAGGTAAAACATTTAGCTATTTGTTATGGATTAAAACTAATATATATAATTGTTGTATCTAATAATAAGGAACGTGAGCTTCGAGGCTTGATTTGACTGCTCTTGTGTTTCGTGACTCAATCTGCCTTACAAGATGCCTACGTACCTTGCCGATTGCCAAGGATCAAGTCAAAAAACGTAGTTCTGATTTGTGGGGTGAGACCCCTTATATAGATGTTGGGAGTCCTTGAATTGGACTTGGTATAGGAGACTTGGTGGTCAAGTCTCTGATTTAGGATAGACTTAGGAGTCCTAAAGAGTAGGAAGCTGATTCTTTATCCCATGAGGTTCCTTGGAGGCCAATCTACAAGGATTTATATCCTCACTAGGACTTATCTTAATAGCTATTTTTCTCCCTTATTTATTAATTATAAAATTAATAAATAATTAGGGTTTTTGGGCCTTCTTTTTTCCATTAGGCTTGATCTGGTCCATCAGGCCTGATCGATATGTTAACCTTTCTGGTCTGAATGTCATACATCTTCTTATTGGGCCTAGCAGCCCATACCTTGTACAATTAATGTAATATTTAATTATACAATCAGGATTTATTTATCCCTATCATTTGCCCCCCAACTTTTGGGAAACATTGATTAGGTTTCGCAGAAGTTAAGTCTATTCATTCCCTTACAGGGTTTCGTTTTTTCATAAAGTGTGGAGCGACCTACACATTTACAATGATTTTTCCTTTAATTCAGGAATTATCTTAATTTCCAGGAATTTTTCCCTCATTTTCTGGATTTTTCCCTCATTTTCTGGATTTTTCCCTTAATTTCTGGGATTTATCCTTAATTTTCTGGATTTGTCCCTAATTTTCTGGATTTTTCCCTAATTTTCTGGGATTTATCCTTAATTTCCAGAAATTTTTCCCTCATTTTCTGGATTTTCCCCTCATTTTCTGGATTTTTCCCTCATTTTCTGGATTTTTCCCTTAATTTCTAGGATTTATCCTTAATTTTCTGGATTTTTCCCTAATTTTCTGGATTTTTCCCTGATTTTCTGGATTTTTCCCTCATTTTCTGGATTTTTCCCTTAATTTCTGGGATTTATCCTTAATTTTCTGGATTTTTTCCTAATTTTCTGGATTTTTCCCTAATTTTCTGGGATTTATCCTTAATTTCCAGGAATTTTTCCCTCATTTTCTGGATTTTCCCCTCATTTTCTGGATTTTTCCCTCATTTTCTGGATTTTATTTATCGAACTCTTGTAATATCTATCAGATCTATTTTATTTATTACCTTTTATGCTTGCATCCATGCATTTGGTTTTTATTTGTTAGGCCACAAACATACTTTGAAGAACTCATGACTTTCATAAAATTGTCTGGGATTCATCCCTTACACAAGTCTTAATAAACTTCGTAATAAAACTAAAACATATAAATCCTAAGCAAGCAAAGCTTCAAGGTGCTTTTCAACCTACTTGTCATAATGACAACTGAGAACCGTACTTCGACTATCTTACACGTAGTAAACCTTCAGGTTTTGTGCGTGCCAGGTTCTCGGGACTTCAAAACCATCCATAGTCTCCAGCTTGTAGGTTCCTCTACCCTGAACGCTCTTGACTTTGTACGGCCCTTCCCAATTTGGGGCAGGTTTCCCTTTCTGTCCTACCCCAGAAGCTTCTACCTTCCTCAAGACTAGGTCACCTTGTTTGAAGAACCTTTCTTTAACCCTTAAGTTGTAGTAGAATGAAGCCTTCTTCTGATACTCTACTATCTTTGCATGTGCTTCATCTCGCACTTCATCGATTAAGTCTAGAGCCAACCTTTGTCCTTCCTCATTTTCCTCAGCATTGAAAGCCTGAATCCTTGGAGAGGAATGTGATATCTCCACTGGAACTACTGCTTCTGCCCCATACGCCAACATGAAGGGAGTTGCTCCTATCGTGACTCTACAAGTAGTCCTATAGGCCCACAATATGGGAAGTATCTCATCCACCCAATTATTTCTTGACTTCTCGATCCTCTTCTTTAGTCCATCCAGGATTATTCGATTTGCTACTTCTGCTTGCCCATTGGCTTGTGGGTGAGCCACGGAGGTGAACCGTAACTCAATTTCATTTTCTTCACAATACTTCTTGAATTCCTCGTTGTTAAACTGCGTTCCATTGTCGGTGACTAGGACACGGGGAATTCCATATCGGCACATAATGTTTTCCCACAGGAATTGTGCAACTTGTTTAGTTGTGATTTTGGCCAAGGGTTTGGCTTCAATCCACTTAGTGATATAATCAATGGCTACAATCAGGAACTTCCTTTGTGTTATGGCCATAGGGAAAGGCCCCAGGATATCCATCCCCCACATAGCAAAGGGAATGGGCGAGTTGATAGATGTCAGCATCTCGGGAGGTTATCTAACAACAGGTGCATGCTTCTGACAGCGGTCACACTTCTTCACATATTCTTTGGCATCAGCCATCATTTCTGGCCAATAAAAGCCTAGACGAGTTATCTTATGAGCCAAGGCCCTGCTCCCCAAGTGTTGTCCACAAATACCTTCATGCACTTCTTCAAGAGCCAAGCGTGCCTCATCGGGCCTGAGACACCTCAAGTAAGGAACCACGAAAGATCTTTTGTAAAGAATCCCATCTATCAAAGAGTACCTTAGTGCTCGAACAGTTAACTTTCATGCTTCAGTTGCATTGCTTGGCAGCCAACCGTTTTGAATGTGAGCCTTGATGGGATCAATCCATGACGTCCTCAGGCCTATGGGAGCCACAAGCTTAACATCAATGCTTCGTGTCTTCAAAACACGGAAGTACACACTCCCTGAACTTTCTTCTATCTCAGATGAAGCAAACTTTGATAGCGCATCTGCCTTAGCATTTTCTTCCCTTGGAATGTGTTCAACATGGCATTCATTAAATTGGGTCATCACAGCCCTTACTAGGCGGACATACTTAGCCATCGTATCATCCCTTGCCTCAAATTTTCCCTTTACCTGGGATATGATCAGCTTCGAGTCTCCACGGACCTTTAAATTTTTGACTCTAAGTGTCCCAGCTAGACCAAGGCTAGCTATCAGGGCTTTATATTCTGCCTCATTATTTGTGGTTGGGAAGTCTAGCTTCATAGCATACTCAATTAAGAACCCATCAGGGCTTTGCAAAACCAATCCTGCTCCACTGGAGTTTGTTTTTGATGCTCCATCAAAATAGAGAACCCAATATTCTTTATCATCCTTCTCTTTGCCCCCATTATCGACTCCCTTGTCTTGAGGTATGGCATATTCCTGCCCCCCGACTTCTTGGTTGGGTATGGTACATTCCACTACGAAGTCAGCTAGTGCCTGGGCTTTTATTACCGTACGTGGCTTATACTTGAGATCAAACTCTCCCAGCTATATTGCCCACTTAATCAATCTCCCACTTGCCTTGGGACTGTGAATGATATTTCTCAGGGGCTGATTTGTTAGCACCTCAATCTGGTGAGCCTGAAAATAAGGACGCAGCTTTCTCGAAGCCATTACCAAGGCTAAACCGAATTTCTCAATAGTTGAATAATTCAACTCAGCACCATGCAAAATTTTGTTGACATAGTATACGGGTTTCTAGACTTTCAGCTCCTCCTTAACCAACACCGCGCTCAAGGCGCTCTCTGAAACAGCCAAGTACTAGAATAAAACTTCACTCAGAACTAGCTTGGCCAACAACGGGGCCTGGGCCATATACTTCTTTAACTCTTCAAATGCCTTCTGGTTTTCCTCACTCCATACAAAGTCTTTGATGTTCTTTAGTAACTTGAAGAATGACAAGCACTTGTCTCTCGACTTGGAGATGAATCATCCTAGCCAGCAACCCTTCCTGTGAGCTTCTGAACATCCTTGATAGTTTTTGGTGGTTCCATGTCCAGGATCGCCTTTATTTTATCGGGGTTAGCCTCAATTCCCCTCTTTGAGACCATCAATCCCAAGAATTTTCCAGATCCTACTCCGAAAGCACATTTTGTAGGATTTAACATCATCTTATGGTACCTCAGGACCTCAAAAGCTTCCCTCAAATGGGTTATATGATCAGTCTTTGCTAGACTCTTGACTAACATGTCATCAACATAGACTTCCATAGTCTTACCAATAAGATCCTTAAAAATTTTATTAACCAACCTTTGATAGGTGGCTCCTGCATTCTTGAGACCAAACGCCATAACAAGATAACAATAAACACCAAAGTCAGTGATGAATGATACCTTTGGAATGTCATCCTTATGCATTTTGATCTGGTTGTATCCGCTAAATCCATCCATGAAACTCAGCATCTCATGTCCAGCAGTGGCATCAATCAAAGTATCAATTTTTGGCAGTGGAAAACAGTCTTTAGGGCATGCATCATTCAGATCAGTAAAGTCTATACACATCCTCCACTTTCCATTAGCCTTCCTCACCATTACAGGATTTTCTAACCACTCCGGAAATTGGATCTCCTCAATGAAACCAGCCTCTAAGAGCTTTTCTACTTCCTGTTTTATAGCCTCTTGTCTTTCTGGGGCAAAATTTCTTTTCTTTTGTTTTACTGTCTTCTGGCTTGGATCCACGTTTAACCTGTGAGTAATCAACTCCGGGTCTATGCCTGGCATATCAGCTGCTGACCATGCAAACACATCACTATTTTCTTGCAAAAATTTCACTAACTTCCCTCTAAGGGGCTCCTCTAATGTGGCTCCAATGAAAGTCACCCTCTCAGGATTCTCGGGGTCTAAAGGAACCGAAACCAATTCTTCTGTTGGCTTTCCTCTCTTCTCGTCATTTTCTCGGACATCCATATCTTCAATAGGAAGAACCTGCCCCCCGACTCCATCTGCCCTCAAAGAGGCCACATAACAGCTTCTAGCCATTTTTTGATCTCCTCTCTCTTCTCCAATCCCGTTTCGGGTGGGAAACTTCATAACTGAAAGGTAGGAAGAGGGGACTACCTTAAAGGCATGTATCCCTGTTCTCCCCATGATAGCATTATAAGTTGAACCGGCCTTTACCACCACGAAATCCAACATCTGCGTTGCTTGTCTTGGTTCCGTACCTATGGTGGTTGGCAATTTGATAATCCCTTCCACAGGATATTCTACTCCAGCAAATCCATATATCGGCATGTCGGTTGGTGTCAACTGGGAATCGTTATACCCCATCCTTAGAAAGGCGTCGTGGAGCAATATATCCACAGAAGCACCATTATCCACAAGGACCCTCTTAACCGGGCTATTTCCTATTATTGGTGTTATGACCAGTGGGTCGTCATGAGGAAACTTTAAACCCTCTAGGTCAGAATCATCAAAAGCCAATGTTACTACTGTCCTGGCCCTCTTCGGGACTTCTCTAACAATATGCATAACCTCTCTAGTATATGCCTTTCTGGAATTTTTGGAAAATCCAGCAGCAGTTGGACCTCCAAAGATCGTGTTTATCACAGGCCCTCGAGGTTGCGGACCTCCAAAAATTGCATTTATAATCGGCCCTCTAGGTTGGGGATTTTGCCCCTGATCATCTTGGTCCCTCCTATGATCTTCAAAGTTCTTCCTTCCATTATTATTCCTGTCCCCTCCTTCTCCAGTATACTTGTTCAATCTTCCTTTTCGAATTAAAAACTCAATTTCATCCTTCAATTGCCTGCACTCATCGGTGTCATGGCCAACATCTTTGTGGAATCTGCAATATTTGCTCTTATCTAGCTTGGCTGGATCAGCCTTCAAGGGCTTAGGCCAACGAACATCTCGATCTTTCTCGATCTCCATCAAGATCTGGCTTCTAGGAGCATTCAGCTTAGCGTATTCGGTGAACTTTTGCCCAGGTCCTCCCTTCTTGGGGGTTGAATCAGGGTTTTGTTCAGTTCTAGGATACTTGTCCTTAGCGATATACTCCAGATCAGTTTTTCGCTTCTTGCCTCCAGTGGGCTCATTACTTACTACGGTCTTCATCATGCTTTCTTCAACCTTGATATACTTCCCTGCCCTCTCTTGGAGCTGCAACATGCTTTCAGGGGGACGTTTGGCCAAGGACATCTTAAAAAACTCATCCCTAGTTCCTTGTTGCAGTGCTATCATGGCTACCTTATCATTAAGGTCTGGGACTTTTAAAGCCTCCTTTGTAAAATGATTCAGGTAATCTCTCAAAGACTCCTTAGCTCCCTGCACAATACTCATAAGAGATGCTGAACTTTTTTCATGGACTCGCCCACTAATGAACTGCTTAATAAAAGCCTGGCTTAACTCTCTAAACGATCCAATAGAGTTTGGGGGCAAGCGGCTGTACCATCTTTGAGCCATACCTGACAGGGTTTGAGGGAAGGCCCGACACTTTATAGCTTCATTCACGGGTTGCAGCAACAGTGCATTAGAGAATGTTCTAACATGATTAGCGGGGTCTCCCGTGCCATCATAGGCTTTGATAGTGGGCATCTTGAATTTTCTTGAGATATGGGCATTCATTATCTCCTCTGTGAAAGGTGGAGTTGGATCATCAGGATCTCCAAGGGGAAGGAGATTGCTAGGATCAGTTCTTGGGACGACAGCCCTTCTTTGTACCGGACCATCCAGGTCTATGACTGGAGGAGGATTTCTCCCCCTAGGAGGTATCTTGGGTCTGGTGGCCTGGTGAGCTTCCAAGTCATGCCTCAGCCTTTGGATCTCAGCCTCATGAGCCCTGATCCTCTCCTGCACTTCTTGGGGATTCGCCCCTTGGGTGCTTTGAGGGCGTCGCCTTCTATCAGCCATCGGCTACTTGCCAGGACGCCTCCTTCTTGGGGCTACTTCATCATCTGAAGATTCGGAGTCTCTTTCATCAGTGTAAGGACCAGAAAATTCTCGATCCTCGGGGATAGGAGCCAAACCTCATATATAGGGGGGTGATTGCCCTCGTGCTTCGCTTCGCCCAGCATGTCCACTTCCTCCAACCTCGGGGTAAAGGGGCATCCCATAAGGGGGGTTAGTAGTAACAACAGTTGAATATTCATACTCGACGGGTCGAGAAGTCACAGGTACATGTACTTGTTGAACTTGAGGATTCGTACCTTGAATATTCGGGGGAGTCGTCCCTTGTAGCTGAGGTTGAGTTGCCCCTATCTGGGCTTCCCCTTGAGCAGATGCATAAGTTGAGTGGGGAGGAATCTCAACGGTTGACGAGATCACCTGGGTTGTCCCTGATGGTGTTCCTTCCTCCAGAGCTCTAATTGTTCTCCGTGTTCTCACCATGGTTGTCGTTGTGCTTTCCCACAGACGGCGCCAAATGTTATGGATTAAAACTAATATATATAATTACTGTATCTAATAATAAGGAACGTGAGCTTCGAGGCTCGATTTGACTGCTCTTGTGTTTTGTGACTCAATCTGCCTTACAAGATGCCTACGTACCTTGCTGATTGCCAAGGATCAAGTCAAAAAACGTAGTTCTGATTTGTGGAGTGAGACCCCTTATATAGATGTTGGGAGTCCTTGAATTGGACTTGGTATAGGAGACTTGGTGGTCAAGTCTCTGATTTAGAATAGACTTAGGAGTCCTAAAGAGTAAGAAGCTGATTCCTTATCCCATGAGGTTCCTTGGAGGCCAATCTACAAGGATTTATATCCTCACTAGGACTTATCTTAATAGCTGTTTTTCTCCCTTATTTATTAATTACGAAATTAATAAATAATTAGGGTCTTTGGGCCTTCTTTGTTCCATTAGGCTTGATCTGGTCCATCAGGCCTGATCGATATGTTAACCTTTCTGGTCTGAATGTCATACATCTTCTTATTGGGCCTAGCAGCCCATACCTTGTACAATTAATGTAATATTTAATTATACAATCAGGATTTATTTATCCCTATCACTATTCATATGCACTGAACCATAAAAGAATGGTCAGGGGTACTTGCCTTGCAATGCTTTACAAACTCGACTGGGATCTACAAATACAGAGTACCCTAATTAGTTATACTGGCATGTTTGATATCCTCAATCCAATAACCCAATCCGATAACCCGACTCGTATTATTATTATTATACACATAATCACGTAATCACATATCCCGAACATAAATAGGGGTAACACATAGAATATAATTATGTACATTTATAATATATTTTTAGAAAATTTTGGCAGCATCTTATTTGTTTATAAGACTACCCGTCGATTATGATCGATGTCAATAATCGCAACAATCCACAATATTACTCCACCATTTTATACAACGTACATCCCAACACCAATCGAAATTAATTATTTAAGTCCGAAAATATTTTACGTAATCATTTTATTTATTTATAAAATTTAGGACTCAGAACATCGTCATCACCGTCCACCGTCCGCTCGTAACGAGTCATCGCGGTACGGCGGCAAAATTTTCGGTGTTCCCGATAATTCGGATTCCAACCAAAAATTTCACCGATTATTATAAAAATTGTTTTTATTGCACGAATATTTTATCTCACAAAATTAGTAAACAAAATTCCTGCAAAACACAATTAATTCACATTAAAACCAACTGCACACCAATTAGGCCCAGAATTAGAGCCTAACTACTAAGCCTAACTGCCAGGCCCAATAATAGGCCCAACAGAAGGCCCAAATAATCAAGCCCGAATTGCAAGCCCAACAACACAGAAAGCCCAACACAATGAACACAGCCGCACCACCACTGCACAGCCATCACTTCCAATCGCACACACACACATCACAGACACACACACACATCACAAATACACACACACATCACAAAAACACACACACACACAAACACACACACACATCACATAATACACACACATAATCACCTACCACCGCCACCAAACCGGATAACCGGCGGTGACACAAAAGGGAAGAAACGGTGATGAAATAAAAGAAATAGGCGGCATAAAAATTACCGAGAGGAGGAAGCAAACGGGGGAGGAAGAGTGTGAGGAAACAGAGAGAGAGAGAGAGAGAGAGAGAGAGAGAGAGAGAGAGAGAGAGAGAGAGAGAGAGAGAGAGAGAGAGAGAGAGAGAGAGAGAGTCGAGATAGAGAGATTGAGAACACAGAGAGGAGGAGGAGTTGTAATGATAATAAAAAAATTAGTTATGCTGTTAATTTGTGCAAGGCAGCCATGTAGCAATTAACAAGGATACGTGTTAATTACGGTTTATAAGAAGTTAACACGTGTCCTTTAATACTGGGAAACAAATATATTAACCCCGAAATCTGAAATAAACGGACTAATGTGTACGATAGATGATTTCAGAAAATTTCGAAAGTGATATCAAAATGTCATAAATATTCCGAAGTTCAAAAACGTAATTTTTGAAATTTTTAAAAGGCTTTTTAAGGTGCCCTTTGTACCCGCTTTTTAACAAATAACGAAACGACGCGCGGTGAAATGTTTCCCGAAAATTCCCAGTATAATTTTAAAATTCTCATAATATTATAAACTTCATAAAATATGAGTTTCGTAAATTTTGAAGATTTCCATAATTAAATATGAATTTTACAATTAAACATACTCAGGAAATCATTTAAAAATAAATAATTAATAAAATATTGATTTCTCAATTTTATAAAGTACTAAAAATAATTATTGGAATTATAAAATTATAAAACCAATTTTAGAAATAATCCAAGTATTTATGGAATTAAAACTACAATAAAATCACTTTTACAATCAAGATAAAATCATATAACTCACAAATAAATCACACAATTCAATTCCACATATCAACAAATCATAATGAATAATTAAATAACAATCAGTATCTGCTGCCAAAACTAACACACCTTTATTTAATTATCCCAACCTCTATTACATTTTTAAATATTAAAATAAAAAGAAAATACACGAGTCATTATATCCTTTCCCCCTTAAAAAGATTTTGTCCCCAGAATCTGACTCAACTAAACAAATGAGGATATTATTAAGCATATCTGACTCTAATTCCCAAGTAGACTCTTCTACTCGAGGATTTCTTCACAAAACTTTTACTATAGGAATTGACTTATTCCTAAGGACTCGTTCCTTACGGTCTAGGATTTGAATTGGTTGTTCCACATAGGACAAATCTGGCTGAAGCTCAATCGGTTCATATTCTATGACTTGATTCGAATTAGGGATATAGGGCTTCAACATAGACACGTGGAACACATTATGAATGTGCTGCCACTGCGGGGGTAACGCTATCTCATAAGCAACCTTTCCTACTTTCTTCAAAACTTCAAAGGGTCCTATAAATCTAGGGCTAAGTTTACCCTTCTGACCAAATCGTACTAACCCTTTCCAAGGTGACACTTTTAGTAACACCAGAGCTCCTATCTCGAAGTCCATATCTTTTCTATATAAATCTGCATAATTTTTCTATCTGTCTTGGGCTGCTTCTAACCTTTTCCGAATCAACACTATGGCATCTCTAGTTTGCTGAACCAACTCAGGACCTAACACTTTCTTTTCTCCTACCTCATCTCAGTACAATGGTGATCTACACTTACGTCCATACAAAGCTTCGTAAGGCAGCATCCCAATACTGGCATGATAACTATTATTATACGAGAACTCAATCAAAGGTAGGTGTTCATCCCAATTACCTTTAAAATCTAAAACACAGACCCTCAACATATCCTATATGGTTTGAATCGTTCTTTCACTTTGGTCGTCCGTCTGAGGATGATAAGCGGTGCTCATATTCAACTTCGTTCCTAGGCTTTCTTGGAATTTAGTCCAGAACCTGGAATTAAATCTCGGGTCTCGATCCGACACTATAGAAACAGGCACTCCATATTTGGTAACTATCTCATCCAAGTATAACTTAACTAGCTTTTCCAACGAATACTTTTCATTGATCAAAAGGAAATGCGCCGACTTAGTCAACCTGTAGCGCCCTCCAAACCGGGGTCAGAAGTTTGGGGTCCACACACACCTTATTTATAACCTGCTTATAACAATAATAAAGATAATAATAATATGCAGTGACCCTACTTACCAACTACCACGGACCGTAACAGGTTAAAGTATGCACACAAGCCAAACACACTAATATATTACATACCGATCAAATCCCATCTATTCAAATTCGAGACTGAGTATTAAACATTATTACAAACTTTTACAAACTTAAAATATCCCAAAAGAAGCCTACTAGCTCAGCTTCCTCAACCTGAACCCCTAGCTCTCGCGCTGGACTGGGGATCCTCGCTACCAACTGGTTCCTTTTTAACTGAAAAGAATATAAACAACATCGCACAAATGAGCTAACTAGCTCAGCAAGTCACAATGACAAAACTGAGAATAATGATCATCAGGTAAATATGGTTATGATATCAAGTGAACATTGGATTATGATTTAGAATTGGATATTATATTTTCATTTTAAAAACCAAGGTTAGGCTGCTGATCAGTCACGCACTAACCCCGAGCAAAGCACACAGCATTGCTCTAACTACTGGATCCAAGGCACACATTAGCCTAACTTGACCATTATATGGTCTGACCACGAATCTGGTCCACATTTTTATAAAAACAATCCAATTCTAGCATAATAACAGAATAAGCAATATTAAACCATAAACAGAATCAATAACAACACTGGATGTTCAATAATGAAATGGTTTTAATCTTCATGAGGATCAATAGGGCATTTCCAAAGCTTAGCTGTTAGGTAATGAAAGAATTGGATAACAAAGGAATCAACGTTTCAGGGTTTCAAGGATTTGGTCTTTCAAAGCATAAGATACAATGGTTTGAGTATGTGGGTAATTCGATTCAGTGTTTGGTATTTAGTTTGTATGTGTTTGTGGAGTAGTACCGTATATTTGTGGTTCATATTTGGGTATACGACAATCAATGGTCTGGAGAGAATCAGGTTTACGGCTCAAGATCAAAACTGGAATACATGGTTAGGGTTTAGTGCTTCAAAGCACTTGCAATATCAACAAGACTACCAAGTACTATAATATCTCAAGAAAGTTCAGAACACTTGCCTGGTATTAGCTTACTACACTGCACTCGCTTCCAATCACAATCGTCTTACTCCTCAACTACCTGTTTCCCTTTCCTACGTCTTGCCTCTTCTTCTCACATATAATAAACATCTATCAATATTCAACTCATATGATTCTATTCAACACATACTTCTATCTACCCTTCGTTTCACCCAAATCCGGTTAACGGATTAAGGGTTACGCAATGAACAAGTAAACATCGAATATACAGACCGACAGTCAACCAACAAGTCACATATAACACATAATACATCACATAATCATTGATATATCATTTATAAAGAAGTTTTGGGATCATAAATAGGCTTTCTGGTATTTAAAGTGATTTTTAAAACATTTTTCGGAATTAACACGGGTCGTTGGATCAATTTTGAAGTAACAAACAGGGTTCGGTTGGCCAATTCTGGCTTCGAAATAATTTTATAATAATTATCGAGCCTTGGCCAATTCTGAACTTCATCATTTTCAAAAGTTGGGGTACTAAACTGCAATTTTCCAGCCCTTCGCCGGAAAACAGTCGGGTTCGCCGGAGAACTCAACTCCGGCATCCTTCCACCACCACAAATTCCAGATTTAATCTACAATTCACCGGGAATCTAACCATACCATCAAACTCAAATTTGAACATGTTATTGAACTCCAAATCAGACGTATAATATATCAAAATCATCAGGAAAACAAGCTCTACAACATGCAATCATCAAATCATACAAACAATCATCCGAACAAAAATTCATATTTTTACTAAAATTAATTCGAAAATAAATAAAATTATTGAAAAATAACCTTGATTTCTGCAGGTGTATGGATTACAAAATCTGGTAGAGCTCTTCAAGACCTTCAAATTGGTTACTCGAGTTTTTCAAACTGAATTCAATAACACCTCCAAAAGCTTGTTTGATTCTTAGAACATTTTATGAATTTAGGGTTTTTCTCTGAAAATTATATAATTATCTGTCTGCGAATGATTCTGATATGAAATAAAATACGGTAAAAGGCTATTTATAATTACGGAATATTAGTATCCCGTTGGATCATTCCGGATATGAAACCTGTACGTTTATTTATAAAAACTGATCCAAACGGTATCGGTTTTTGGGATAATTATCCAAATCAGTACAATTTGTACTGCGGTCTTGGTCTCAGCGCCTGGTTACACGTACTACGAGGTGATAATTGTGATAGTTTAATAAAAAGCTCCTGTTTATCAAAAATACGACTTTTATTGATTTACCGAAACGAATATTGTATCGAAAATGTTGCGCCGGGACCCGCGCAGGACAAACCCTACGCCGGATCGGAAAAGTCAAAACATGGAAAATGCTCGGAATATTGCAATTAGGTTAGGAAGGAGTTCTCGGAAGAGTTTCGGGTTTCAAAAACGTAACAACGGATGACGTCGGTTGGTTCCTGTTTTTATAAAATAGATTTTAAATACCCGGAAAAAGATTTTATAAATTTCATATGATTCTTATAAATTCATAAATCAACATAAAAATAATTAGGAAGATATGACAATTATCTATATTTTATTTTAGATATATAAAAATTAAAATACTCAATTAATATTATTTTTGAATATCCAAACACAGATGACACTTAACAAATAATTTACAGAATAAATACTGAACACACATATAATAATTATTTAATAAAAAAAATAATTACACGATATATCCCGGATATTACATCATTCCCCCCTTAAAAGGATTCTGTCCTCAGAATCTCCTAAGAAAATAAATGAGGGTACTTTTCTCTCATATCAGTTTCTAACTCCCAGGTTGACTTTTCAACCTTTGGGTTTCTCCATAATACTCTTACTAACTTTACCACTTTATTTCTTAATACCTTCTCTCTTTCCTCTAGAATCTCTATCGGACTCTCTACATATGACAAATCTGCCTGAAACTCTATTGGCTCATATTCTATTACATGCCTGGAGTCTGGATTGTACTTCTTAAGCATTGATACGTGAAAAATGTTGTGAATGTGCTCCATGTGCGGTGGTAACGCCAATTCGTAAGCTACTTTGCCAACGCGCTTTAGGATCTCAAAAGGTCTGACATATCTTGGACTTAGCTTTCCTTTCTTCCTAAATCTCGTTATTCCTTTCCATGGTGATACTTTCAGTAATACCAAGCTTCCTTCTTCAAATTCCATGTCTTTCCTTCACTGGTCTGCATATTTCCTTTGACGATCTTGTGCGGCTAGTAATCTCTTCTGAATAATTTCAACGACTTCCTTTGTCTGCTGTACCAATTCAGGTCCAAGTATTTTGCGTTCTCCTACTTCGTCCCAATATACCGAAAATCTACATTTGTGTCCATAAAGGGCTTCATAGGGTGGCATCCCAATGCTGGCGTGATAGCTGTTGTTATAAGCAAACTCTACCAGAGGTAAATGCTCGTCCCAACTTCCTTTGAAATTAATAGCACAAACACGTAACATGTCCTCGATTGTCTGGATCGTTCTTTCACTTTGGTCGTCCGTCTGGGGGTGATAGGCCGTACTCATATTCAATCTAGTTCCCAAACATTCTTGAAAACTTTTCCAAAATCTTGAATCAAATCTTGGATCTCGATCAGATACGATAGATACAGGAACTCCATGACGAACTACGATTTCCTTCAGGTACATATGGACCAACTTGTCGAGCAAAAATCTTTCATTTATAGGCAGAAAATGAGCTGACTTGGTAAGTCTATCCACTATGACCCATATGGCATCATGATTAGCCCTTGTCCTTGGTAGTCCAACTATAAAATCCATGGCAATATGTTCCCACTTCCACTCTGGAATCTCCAATGGCTATAGCAATCCGCTTGGTCTCTGATGCTCTGCTTTAACTCTCTGATAGGTATAACATTTGCTAACCCATTCCACAATTTCCCTCTTCATATCTGGCCACCAATAATTTTCCTTTAAATCCCTGTACATTTTGGTACTCCCCGGGTGGATGGAATATCTTGAACTATGCGCTTCCTGTAAAATTTCATTCTTCAGCTCCGTTACTGGTGGAATCCAAATTCTAGAAGAAAACCTCAGAATACCTTGATCATCTTTTTGTGTGCATAATTCTTCACCTACCAAACGACTTATATCCTGATCCATTACATCTTCCTGACATTTCTTTATTTTCTCCAACAACTCCGGCTGGAAAGTCATATTGTATACTTCTGCTTCATCAGGCTTATGAACTCTAATCTCCAATTCTAATTTCTGAAATTCCTTATATATCTCTTCAGGTACTGATAACTCATTTAACCTTTCCTTCCGACTCAATGCGTCTGCTACAACGTTCGCTTTACCGGGATGATAATTAATCGAGCAATCATAATCTTTGATCAATTCTAACCATCTCCTTTGTCTCATATTAAGTTCCTTCTGGGTGAAAATATACTTCAAACTTTTGTGATCCGTATAAATCTCACACTTCTCTCCATAAAGGTAATGTCTCCAAATCTTCAAAGCAAACACTATAGCTGCTAGCTCCAAATCATGAGTAGGATACTTCTGTTCGTGTGGTTTCAATTGTCTTGACGCATACGCAATCACCTTGTCGTGCTACATTAGAACACATCCTAATCCTTTGTGAGAAGCATCGCTATAAATTATGAAATTCCCTTGATCGTCTGGAAGTGACAAAACAGGTGCCGTGATTAATCTTCGCTTCAACTCCTGAAAACTTTCTTCGCACTTGTCGTTCCATATAAACTTTTCATTCTTTCGTGTAAGCTTTGTCAATGGTGTTGCAATCCTTGAAAAATTCTGGACGAATCGTCGATAATATCCTGCCAATCCCAAGAAACTTCTTACCTCGGTGGGTGTTCTCGGTCTCTCCCAATTCGTAATTGCTTCGATCTTTGCCGGGTCCACTTTGATTCCTTCGTTACTAACTATGTGTCCTAAGAACTGAACTTCCTGTAGCCAAAACTCACACTTCGAGAATTTAGCATATAACTTCTTTTTCCTTAAAATCTCCAAAGTTGTTCTCAAATGTTTCGCATGATCCTCTTCCATCTTTGAATAAATTAGAATATCGTCTATAAACACAATAACAAACTTGTCCAAATACTCCTTGAAAATTATGTTCATCAGGTCCATAAATGCTGCCGGGGCATTGGTCAATCCAAAAGACATTACTAAAAATTCATAATGTCCATACCTTGTTCGGAAAGCTGTCTTTGGTATATCTTCTGGCTTGATCTTCAGTTGATGATATCACGATCTTAAATCAATTTTGGAGAAATACTTGGCTCCTTTCAATTGGTCAAACAAGTCGTCAATTCTAGGTAATGGATACTTGTTCTTGATTGTAAGCTTGTTGAGCTCCCTGTAGTCGATACACAGTCTCATGCTTCCATCTTTCTTCTTGACAAATAATACCGGTGCTCCCCACGGGGGCACACTGGGTCTGATTACTCCTTTTTCTAACAGCTCTTGCAATTGATTTGCTAACTCTTTCATCTCAACGGGCGCCATTCTATACGGGGCCTTGGATACTGGTTCTGTTCCAGGTGCTAAGTCGGTCGCAAATTCAATTTCTCTATCTGGAGGAAGTCCTGGTAATTCATCGGGAAACACGTCTGGAAATTCATTCACTACTGTAATATCTTCGAGTTTTGCTGGCTCCTGACTTCTGTCGATCACATATGCTACGAAATGCTCGCATCCTTGCCGTAATAACTTCTTAGCTTGAATCATTGTTAAAAACTTCTTTACTTGCTTCTGGACCTTGAACGTTACTATCCTTTCGTCTGGCGTTTTCACCATTACCTTCTTATTTCGACAATCTATTTGGGCATCATGCTTAGATAACCAATCCATCCCTAATATAATGTCAAATTCTCCTAACTTAAATGGTATCAAATCTATACAAAACTTACTACTAGAAATCTCAATCTCACAATTCCCAAAAACTTGATTAACAGATATACGTTCTTGATTTATTAATTCCACAGTCATTATTTCATTTAAATACTCAACTGGACAATTTAACTTACTAACAAAATCTTGTGAAACAAACGATCGAGTTGCTTACGAATCTATTAACACTTTGGCACATAAAGAATTCATATTAAGCGTACCTGTCATGACATCCGTATCCTGGATAGCATCCTTCACAGACATGTCAAAAACTCTAGCCCTTGTAGTCTAATTCACTGTTGGGGTAGATCCCATAATCCTCAATGCGTTACTGACTGGGGCTGGTGTCTTGCAATCCCTGGCCATATATCCTGGCTTTCCACATTTGAAGCATGTAAATCCAATGGCTGGAACCTTTACTACTGGATTCCGGATAGGCTGATCCTTATTTACTGGCTCTCTTGCTGGCTGATTTCGGCACTCCCTCGAATAGTGCCCTTTCTGGTTACATTTGAAACATACCACATTTAACTTATTACAGGCTCCTCCATGCTTCTTTCCACATACTTGACAATCTGGAAAAGTTAGTCTCAACTGATTCGGCTGATTCGTATTAACTGGACGGTTGCCCTGACCTCCTTCGCCTACATTCTGTCTCTTGAGATTAAAATTTCTTCCCGGCTGAAATTTGCCCTTCTTAAAATTTGGAAACTTCCCTGGTTGTGACTGACCTTCATTCCCTTCAAATCTCATTTTCTTGCTTTCCTTCTCCTTCTGTGACGTCTCACTCTCTGTTTCCGCGATCATGGCCTTCTGTACAACTCCTGCATAGGTATCCAACTCAAAAATGGCTACCTTCCCTCTGATCCATGGCTTCGAACCTTGTTGGAATCTCTTAGCCTTCTTCTTGTCAGTATCCACGTACGACGGCACATACCTTGATAATTCCTCAAACTTACTCTCATAATCTGTCACCGATATATTCCCTTGCTTTAATTCTAAAAACTTCAGCTCCATCTGATCTTGAATAAACTGAGGAAAATACTTTTCTAGAAACAATTCCTTAAACCTCTCCCAAGTAATAACATCTGTACCTTCCAATGTCTTCACCATCTCCCACCAATAGGTGGCCTCATTCTTCAGATAATAACTTGCAAACTCAACTTTTGATTCCTCTTTCACCTTTACTAAGGCAAATGCCTTTTCTATTTCCTTTAACCAAATATTTGCTTCAATCGGCTCTAAGGAACCCTTGAATTCTGGTGGGTTTACTGCCTGAAAAGTTTTAAAAGTTACCTGGGGATTGATCTGCCTTTGTTGTTGTTAAGCCAGGTGAACTATTTTTTGGGCCAAGATTTGAAGAATCTGGGCTATCGCTGGGTCTATGGGTCCTGGGTTTGCATTCTGGTTTGGATCATCTTGGTTGTTATTGTTGTTGTTGTTGTTGGTTTCTTCATTCTGGGTGTTGGTGCGGGTATTTCTTCCGTGAGGCATTTTCTGTAAAGAATCAAACAACTTATTTAACTTTTGAATCAAATCTTTTGCATAAAAGAAAAGTTTTGTAAAACAGAAGTATCTCTTTTTGAAAACAGTTGTAACTAAGTAAATTGCATGCTTCTTTACAGAATATAAGCAGTTATGGAAAACAGGGTACATGGTATCACAGGGTATAGCTGGTGCAATAAATAAGGTAAAGTAAAATAGGTGCAATAAAGTAAATGACAGTAATGGAAAGGAATAGGTACTGATATATATAGATCAAAAGTTTTAGGTAGTACAAGCGTAAAGACGCTTTAGAAGTAAAACCAAAAGGGTACAATAACCTACTCACTAGTCAACATAGCTAGTCTATAAATACAACTCAAAAGCCTACTGATACACACTACACACTACTGTACATACTATATAACCATAACAACAATGCTCCGCATTTTCATCTCTGGATCTCTGACTCACGGAAAGTCCGTACCTCCAATCTCCTCAAGCTCCTCTAGAACCCACTTAGCCCACTCCACTAAGAAATCAGGGGTGATGTCCTCATGTGTAGCCTCAGCAATCCTCACTGCAGCTGTTCTACGAAACGCCTGTAGCCTCTCTCTGAGTCGCCTTTCACCACTCCCAACCTCTCTGGTACGCATAATATGTAGTAACTCCTGAAGCTGACCCTGAAGGAATCACTGCACCATAAGGCAAGCCTCAAACTGATGATATGGGACAGGATAGGAAGAGAACTGGAAAGGTACTCCTGTAACTGAATGACCAGTAAAGCCTGAATCAGCAGGTGGGGGTCCTCTGATAGGTGGCCTCATGCCTGGGGGTGGAATAACCTGCAGAGGTATGAGCTGCAACACAGGTGGAGGTAGAATAGCCAATGCTGGTGGAATAACAGGATGTGGATCCAATAATGGCGCTCCAACTAAAGGCTCTGAGTGATCAGCTGATCAGGACCTAACACTTTCTTTTCTCCCACCTCATCCCAGTACAACGGTGATCTACACTTATGTCCATACAAAGCTTCGTAAGGCGGCATCCCAATACTGGCATGGTAACTATTATTATATGAGAACTCAATCAAAGGTAGGTGTTCATCCCAATTACCTTTAAAATCTAAAACACAGACCCTCAACATATCCTCTATGGTCTGAATCGTTCTTTCACTTTGGCCGTCCGTCTGAGGATGATTAGCGGTGCTCATATTCAACTTCGTTCCTAGGCATTCTTGGAATTTAATCCATAACCTGGAATTAAATCTCGGGTCTCGATCCAACACTATAGAAATAGGCACTCCATGTTTGGTAACTATCTCATCCAAGTATAACTTAACTAGCTTTTCCAACGAACACTTTTCATTGATCAGAAGGAAATACGCCGACTTAGTCAACCTTTGGCGCCCTCCAAACCCGGGTCAGAAGTTTGGGGTCCACACACACACCTTATTTATAACCTGCTTATAACAATAATAATGATAATAATAATATGCAGTGACCCTACGTACCAACTACCACGGACCGCAACAGGTTAAAGTATGCACACAAGCCAAACACACTAATATATTACATACCAATCAAATCCCATCTATTAAAACTCGAGACTGAGTATTAAACATTATTACAAACTTTAACAAACTTAAATTATCCCAAAAGAAGCCTACTAGCTCAGCTTCCTCAACCTGAACCCCTAGCTCTCGCGCTGGACTGGGGATCCTCGCTACCAACTGGTTCCTTTTTAACTGGAAAGAATATAAACAACATCGCACAAATGAGCTAACTAGCTCAGCAAGTCACAATGACAAAACTGAGAATAATGATCATCAGGTAAATATGGTTATGATATCAAGTGAACATAGGATTATGATTTAGAATTGGATATTATATTTTCATTTTAAAAACCAAGGTTAGGCTGCTGATCAGTCACGCACTAACCCCGAGCAAAGCACACAGCATTGCTCTAACTAATGGATCCAAGACACACATTGGCCTAACTTGACCATTATATGGTCTGACCACGAATCTGGTCCATATTTTTATAAAAACAATCCAATTCTAGCATAATAACAAAATAAGCAATATTAAACCATAAACATAATCAATAATAACACTGGATGTTCAATAATCAAATGGTTTTAATCTTCATGAGGATCAATAGGGCATTTCCAAAGCTTAGATGTCAGGTAATGAAAGAATTGGATAACAAAGGAATCAACATTTCAGGGTTTCAAGGATTTGGTCTTTCAAAGCATAAGATACAATGGTTTAAGTATGTGGGTAATTCGATTCAGTGTTTGGTATTTAATTTGTATGTGTTTGTGGAGTAGTACCGTATATTTGTGGTTCATATTTGGGTATACGACAATCAATGGTCTGGAGAGAATCAGGTTTACGGTTCAAGATCAAAACTGGAATCATGGTTAGGGTTTAGTGCTTCAAAGCACTTGCAATATCAACAAGACTACCAAGTACTATAATATCTCAAGAAAGTTCAGAACACTTGCCTGGTATTAGCTTAATATCCTGCACTCGCTTCCAATCACAATCGTCTTACTCCTCAACTACCTGTTTCCCTTTCCTACGTCTTGCCTCTTCTGCTCACATATAATAAGCATCTATCAATATTCAACTCATATGATTCTATTCAACACATACTTCTATCTACCCTTTGTTTCACCCAAATCCGGTTAACGGATTGAAAGTTACGCAATGAACAAGTAAACATCGAATATACAGACCGACAGTCAACCAACAAGTCACATATAACACATAATACGTCACATAATCATTGATATATCATTTATAAAGAAGTTTTGGGATCATAAATAGGCTTTCTGGTATTTAAAGTGATTTTTAAAACATTTTTCGGAATTAACACGGGTCGTTGGATCAATTTTGAAGTAACAAATAGGGTTCGGTTGGCCAATTCTGGCTTCGAAATAATTTTATAATAATTATCGAGCCTTGGAAATAATTTAGAATAAAATTTTAAAGCTCGAAACTATTTTTCGGAATTTTTAAATCATTTTTAAATAATTAAATCTAATTAAATAATTAAATAAATCAATTAATAATTAATTAAATCAATTAATCAATTAATTTTCGAATTAATTGATCAATTAATCAATTAAAAATTAACTGAAATTAATTAACTAATTAATTCAGATTTATTTTTGAATTAAAAATAATTTTCAGAATTAAAATAATAATTTTTTTAGAATTTTCAGAAATTAAAACGAATTTTTATAATAAAAATAAATAGGAAATATGATTTATAAACATTTTTAAAACAGGAATCCAACTTTTGTAAACTCTGGAAAGTTCAGGGACTGAACTTCATTGTTTTCAAAAGTTGGGGTACTAAACTGCAATTTTCCAGCCCTTCGCCGGAAAACAGTCGGGTTCGCCGGAGAACTCAACTCCGGCATCCTTCCACCACCACAAATTCCAGATTTAATCTACAATTCACCAGGAATCTAACCATACCATCAAATCAACCTAACAATCCCTGAGTTGGCCGGAATTTGGCCGAAAAGTTCGCCGGTTTCGACGAGCTCGACATAAACTTTAAAACACAACTCCCTTCTCTACAGACCTCGTTGATTCATGAAACTTGTACGAATAGATTGCAAATTTCACAGAGAACACAACCCACTATACCACAACATCTATCTATTCCAAAATAAGAAACCCCCAAATTTCAATTAAGAACATTCATACGGGTTATAAACCCTAATTTTAAAATTCGAAAATCAAACTCAAATTTGAACATGTTATTGAACTCCAAATCAGACGTATAATATATCAAAATCATCAGGAAAACAAGCTCTACAACATGCAATCATCAAATTATACAAACAATCATCCGAACAAAAATTCATATTTTTACTAAAATTAATTCAAAAATAAATAAAATTATTTAAAAATAACCTTGATTTCTGCAGGTGTATGGATTACAGGATCTGGTAGAGCTCTTCAAGACCTTCAAATTGGTTACTCGAGCTTTCCAAACTGAATTCAATAACACCTCCAAAAGCTTGTTTGATTCTTAGAACAATTTATGAATTTAGGGTTTTTCTCTGAAAATTATATAATTATCTGTCTGCGAATGATTCTTATATGAAATAAAATACAGTAAAAGGCTATTTATAATTACAGAATATTAGTATCCCGTTGGATCATTCCGGATATGAAACGGTACGTTTATTTATAAAAACTGATCCAAACGGTATCGGTTTTCGGGATAATTATCCAAATTAGTACAATTTGTACTGCGGTCTTGGTCTCAGCGCCTGGTTACACGTACTACGAGGTGATAATTGTGATAGTTTAATAAAAAGCTCCCGTTTATCGAAAATACGACTTTTATTGATTTACCGAAATGAATATTGTATCGAAAATGTTGTGCCGGGACCCGCGCAGGACAAACCGTACGCCGGATCAAAAAGTCAAAACATGGAAAATGCTCGGAATATTGCAATTAGGTTAGGAAGGAGTTCTCGGAAGAGTTTCGGGTTTCAAAAACGTAACAACGGATGACGTCGGTTGGTTCCAGTTTTTATAAAATAGATTTTAAATACCCGGAAAAAGATTTTATAAATTTCATATGATTCTTATAAATTCATAAATTAACATAAAAATAATTAGGAAGATATGACAATTATCTATATTTTATTTTGGATATATAAAAATTAAAATACTCAATTAATATTATTTTTGAATATCCAAACACAGATTACACTTAACAATTAATTCACAGAATAAATACTGAACACACATATAATAATTATTTAATAACAAAATTAATTACACGATATATCCCGGATATTACACTACCTATCAATGATTACCCAAATAGCATCATGATTCGTTCTCATCTTTGGCAATCCCACTACAAAATCCATAGCAATCTCTTCCCATTTCCACTGGGGAATCTCCAAGGGTTGTAACAATCTACTGGGTCGTTGGTGCTCTGCTTTCACCGTTTGACACACATGACACTTACCTACCCAATTGGAAATATCCTTCTTCAATCCTAGCCACCAAAAGTTTCTCTTCAAGTCTTGATACATCTTAGTACTACCAGGGTGGATAGAAAATCTAGATTTATGCGCTTCATGCAATACCTCGTTCTTCAATTCCGTTACATTAGGAATCCAAACTCTGGATGAAAATCTGTACAAACATTGGCTATCTTTTTGAGTACACAATACTTCTCCCGTCAAAGTATCCGACTCATGTTCCATAACTCCTTCTTGATACCTTTTGATCTTTTCCATTAATGCCGGTTGGAAAGTAACTTCATATAGTTGCTCCTGACTTTCGCTAGGTACTCGGACCTCAATCTCCATTCTTTCCAAGTCTTGTGCTAATTCTTCCGCAATCTTAACCATATTCAGCCTTTCTTTTCTACTCAAGGCATCAGCCACCACATTGGCCTTACCGGGGTGATAATTAATCGAACAATCGTAATCCTTAATCAGCTCCAACCACCTTCTCTGTCTCATGTTCAAATCCTTCTGCATAAATATGTACTTCAGGCTCTTGTGGTCTGTATAAATATCACATTTCTCTCCATACAAGTAGTGACGCCATAACTTTAAAGCAAACACTATAGCCGCCAACTCAAGGTCATGAACTAGATATTTATGCTCGTGAGGCTTTAACTGTCTGGAGGCATAAGCAATCACTTTATCATGCTGCATTAGCACACAACTTAATCCTTTCAAAGAAGCATCACTATAGATTACAAAGTTTCCCGTCTCATCTGGAAATGCTAACAATGGAGCCGTCACTAGTCTCCGTTTCAATTCCTGGAAACTTTCTTCACACTTTTCCGTCCAAACGAACTTCTCATTCTTCCTGGTCAGCTTGGTTAATGGGGATGCAATCTTTGAGAAATCTTTCACAAACCATCGATAATATCATGTTAACCCAAGAAAACTTCTTATTTTCGTTGGTGTCTTCAGTTGCTCCCACTTTGATACGGTTTCGATCTTTACTGGGTCTACTTTGATACCTTCCTTACTTATTAAATGACCAAGAAATTGTACTTTCGTCAGCCAAAACTCGCACTTAAAAAATTTCGCATACAATTGCTTTTCTCTTAGCTTCTGAAGGGCAATCTGTAGATGCATTGCGTGATCTTCCGGATTCTTCGAGTATATGAGGATGTCATCAATAAATACAATAACAAATTTATCCAGATACTCCTTATATACCCTATTCATCAAATCTATGAAAGCCGCTGGCACATTCGTCAATCCAAACGACATCACTAGAAACTCATAATGGCCATACCTTGTTCTGAATGCATTCTTGGGAATATCTTCAGTTGGTGGTAACCAGATCATAAGTCAATCTTTGAGAAATAACATGCTCCCTTAAGCTGATCAAACAAATCGTCGATTCGTAGTAAAGGATACTTATTCTTTATCGTCAACTTGTTCAGCTCTCTATAATCCATACACAATCTCATGCTTCCATCCTTTTTCTTCACAAACAGCACTGGAGCACCCCACGAAGAAACACTGGGTCGAATGAATCCCTTGTCCAATAATTCCTGAAGTTGCTTAGCCAATTCTTTCATTTCCATCGGGGCCATCCTGTATGGAGCCTTAGAAACTGGTTCAGCTCTAGGTATCAAATCAATAGAGAACTCTATCTCTCGATCAGGTGGCAATCCTGGTAGCTCTTCTGGGAAAACATCAGGGAATTCTCTCACTATAGGAATCTCATCCAAAATAGGGTCTCTTTCTTCGTATCCACCACATGAGCCAAATACGCCTCACATCCTTGCCGCAACAATCTCTTTGCTTGCATTACTGAGAGGAACTTTTTATCTTGTCTCTGTCCTTGGTAACTGATTCTTTTATTATCGAGGGTGTACATAACAACTCTCTTTTTCTTACATTCTATATTCACCTTATGTAAAGACAACCAATCCATGCCTAAAATAACATCAAAGTCCCCCAACTCGAAAGGTATTAAGTCAACGGGGAACATATACCCTGAAATTTCTAGGGAACAACTAGGACAAAATTGTTTTACAGGTACTTTATCTTTATTAGCCACTTCTATGGTCAAAGGTTAGTCTAGATCTTCTAACATCAATTGCATTTTATTCACACAATTCATGGATATAAAAGATTTGGACGCTCCTTAATCAAACAAAACGTTAACAGGTACGGAATTAAGAGTAAGCGTACCTGCAACCACATCGGAGTCATGAACTAGAGACTTCTGGGTCAACTTGAAGGTCCTAGCTCTAGCAGTACTGGTTGCTAGTCCTTGGGACACACTCCTTCCAACATTACCTTGGGTCACTGACTTGCAATTTCTAGCTATATGTCCCACTTTACCGTAACTAAAGCAAGTAACTCCTTGAATCTCAGACTTACACTCCATGGAATAGTGACCTTTCTGTCCACACTTGAAATAATTGATATTCTCTCGGCACTGTCCACTGTGCTTCTTCCCACATGTCTTACAATCAACCACTGGCTTACTCATTCTCGTCGGGGTAGAGTTAACTGAAGTAGTACCGGGTTTAGCCTGGGAAAATTCTGCATTTTGAACCTCTTATTCTTATTCTTGCCAAACCAACGCTGGAACTTCCGACTTGCTATTCCTGATTCTGACTTAGCGGGTCCACTTTCAAATTTCCTCTTCTTCTCGCCCTGCTCCTTTGTCGCTAACTTCTTATCACTTTCTATCACTAGGGCAGCCTGAACTACCGAAGTATAGGTCTTGAGTTGTAAGGCTACAACTCCGCTCCTTATTTTTGGCTTCAACCCTTGTTGAAACCGCTTCGCTCGTTGCGCTTCCGAACTCACATATTCCGGTGCTATACGGGCCAACTCCGTAAACTTCGCTTCATATTCTGTAACACTCTTTTCTCCTTGTTTCAATTCCAAAAATTCCATCTCCATTTGACTCTGGAGACAGTCCGGGAAATATTTCTCCAAAAATAACTCTGTAAATCTGGCCCAGGGAACTGGACCTTCTCCTTCTAGGGCTCGCGTAGATTCCCACCAATAATTCGAATCATTCCTTAGAAAATAACTAGCATAGTCAGTTTTTAATTCCTCACTCACCTTAGTGAGCGCGAACGCCTTTTCCATCTCTTTTAACCATATCATGGCAGCAACAGGATCTACTTCTCCTTTAAACTCTGCAGCTTCACTGCTTGAAAAGACTTAAAACTAACACCTTGATTTGCCCCTCTCATCTCATGCTGCTGTTGGATTTGTAGTTGCTGCTGTTGGATTTGCTGTTGTTGTTGCTGTATGAGCTGATGTTGTTGTTGTTGTTATTGCAATTATTGTTACTACTGTTGCTGGAATTGTTGTTGTTGTTGGGCCAGCTGTATAGTCTGTCGACGCAACAAGTTCATCAAGTCACTCATGGAAGGATCCCCGGCAGATCCGTTATTGGGTTGAGAGTTTCTCTTTGGTGGCATCTCCTGAAACATAACAGTTATATATAAGAAAATGGATTGCTCTAGCAGTTTATATTTATGCATCAGGAGAGCGTTGCCACTAAGACAATATTCTCTTCCCCGGTTTAATTGGATTCGTCCTGAGTGAATGATTATGATCTAAAAATTCCAGCAACAGAAACAACAATAATAACAACAACAATAATAGCAACGCACAATATATAAAAACTGAACAATAAGATAAAGCAGCTGAAATACAATAACCAACAGAATCCAACTAGTACAACTGAAAATCCAATTGGAAAGAACCTATCCGAATACACACCAAAATTGGTTGTCATAGCAGCCTCGCCTACTACAAACTATCACAACATAATGTACATATACAAAGTAAACAAATACAGAACTCCTAGAAGGCAACTCTGAGCTATGTATCTCTCTGCTGCAATCCTGTCTAGCCACTACCACTGCCACCAATGGAACCTAGCTCAAACACTAGCCAGTTCACTAGGTCCTGATACTGCACAGCTCTGAACTCTGAACTAATGAAACGGTCAACAAATCTAGCCCTCTCTACAGCCATCTGGGTCAATGCTCGCACACGGGCTCGCACCTCAGGGGAAGGGGCAGAAATACCCTGGAATGGTACAATAGGTACCTGATCAAACTGAGCAGCAAACTCCGGACTCTGCTCTCTGATAAAGGAAGTGTTCACCGCTCGGTGAACATGGTAAGGGATCGGTGAAGAAGTACCACTAGGGGCCACAGGAGGTACTGGAGGTCTCATCATGGAAGAACTGGGACCACAGCCAGGAGGAAATCCATGAAAGCAGACACAGACCTACGTACCCAACGGGGATGAGGACCAGATCCAGGGATGTCTCTCGGCGCAAAGGAAGGAGCTGGTGGAGGTGGTATAGGAGTCTCCTCAGTAACAACAGCTGGGGGTCTCTCCGAATCTGAGCTATCTGAATCAGAGGGATTCTCCCGGGATGGAGAACTCGAAATTGAAATAGGCCACTGTCAACATAGTAAATATACAGGCAAGACACAACCAGGTCAAGGCAATTCTATCAAAATATTTAATAGATGCCAGGGTAACGCCGTCGAAACCCTCGACTGACTCTAAAGGTTTGTCCCTCTATATGAGTTGCTGACTCACACTTAAAGACTCACGTCATCACCTACTCGTCACAATCCCTAACCTGAATTAGGGAATTGAACCTGTAGCTCTGATACCAACTGTGACGCCTCAACCCCGGGGTCAGGAGTTGACGTCACCAAACACAATAACCAAAATATAAATAACAAGATTAATATTAAAATATACCAACTTGACCCCAAACCAAGATCCGATCCAGGTTCAAGTATAATTCAAATTCACCTTATTACAACCCATTTATTTAACATCTAACACACTCTAACCTTTTTCAGCAACTCATCAGACCACATGGCCTGATACAAATTACCTCAGAGGAGCCGGGTCCAGTAGGGGTGGGAACATGGGTCGGTCTGACTGGTCTTCTAGGCATCTGCGAGATATACATAACAGTTTGCAAGGGTGAGCATAATCGCTCAGCAGCACCAACATATGAATAACAGATTAAAGGCAGTAGTGTAACAATAATAGGAACAGAGCTGTAATCATGATATCAACATTTCATAATGAAAATCAGAGATAACTGGATATCACTAACTAGCATGCTGTATCAAAACAACTTAGTAGTGTGTTGTGCAAATACCAGAGTCCAATTTTAGCATGTTAATCACTTTTATAAAACCGTTGTATCAACTACTTATGCTCTTATGTAAATCACAAATCCCAATCAGATACGTAGGGGATATGTGAAGACAGCTGATCAGGCTATCAACACCAGACGGCTCTAACTGCCATCCTATTTACCTGTTCCAGAACTCAGAGACTACCTAGGTCTCTGACCTGCTGGACTAATCATTTTTATAGTGCGCGCAACCGAATTAGCCTCTTACGCCACCTCAATAGGCCTACTCTGGCCCCAATGTATCCCATATCTGACCGTTTTATCCAGTTTTCAAAACACTTGTACCTATCTCATTTTTCAAAATCATTTATTTAACCAGCACACATATAAAATCCATTTCGTAAATCATTCCATTCGAGATAGGTACCTTTCGAAGTTACTTCTCCCCAAAAAAATTTGAAAACAATGATTTATAACTACGGGGATACGCAACTTAAAACGTTTCTGTTCCATTACGAAGGTAAAACATTTAGCTATTCATATGCACTGAACCATAAAAGAATGGTCAGGGGTACTTGCCTTGCAACGCTTTACAAAACCCTTAAGTAGCTTTCACGCTGACTTTGATCCTAGGAAAACTCGATTGGGATCTACAAATACAGAGTACCCTAATTAGTTATACCGACATGCTTGATATCCTCAATCCAATAACCCAATCTGATAACCCGACTCGTATTATTATTATTATACACATAATCACGTAATCACATATCCCGAACATAAATAGGGGTAACATGTAGAATATAATTATGTACATTTACAATATATTTTTAGAAAATTTTGGCAGCATCTTATTTGTTTATAAGACTACCCGTCGATTACGATCGACGTCAATAATTCCAACAATCTACAATATTACTCCACCATTTTATACAATGTACATCCCAACACCAATCGAAATTAATTATTTAAGTCCGAAAATATTTTACGTAATCATTTTATTTATTTATAAAATTTAGGACTCAGAACATCGTCATCACCGTCCGCTCGTAACAAGTCATCGCGATACGGCGGCAAAATTTTCGGGGTACCCGATAATTCGGATTCCAACCAAAAATTTCACCGATTATTATAAAAATTGTTTTTATTGTACGAATATTTTATCTCACAAAAGCAGTCAACAAAATTCCTGCAAAACATAATTAATTCACATTAAAACCAACTGCACACCAATTAGGCCTACAATAAGAGCCTAACTACTAAGCCCAACTACCAGGCCCAATAATAGGCCCAAATAATCAAGCCCGAACTGCAAGCCCAGCAACACAGAAAGCCCAATACAATGAACACAGCCGCACCACCACTGCACAACCATCACTTCCCATCGCACACACGCACATCACAGACACACACACACATCACAAACACACACACACACAAACACACACACACATCACACAATACACACGCATAATCACCTACCGCCGGCACCAAATCGGAGAACCAGCGGAGACATAAGAATTACCGAGAGGAGGAAGCAAACGAGGGAGGAAGAGTGCGAGGAAATAGATAGAGAGATTGAGAACACAGAGAGGAGGAGGAGTTGTAATGATAATAAAAAAACAGTTACGCTGCTAATTTGTGCAAGGCAGCCACGTAGCAATTAACAAGGATACGTGTTAATTTTTGTTTATAAGAAGTTAACACGTGTCCTTTAATACTGGGAAACAAAAATATTAACCCCGAAATGTGAAATAAACGGACTAAGGTGTACGAAAGATGATTTCAGAAAATTTCGAAAGTAATATCAAAATGTCATAAATATTCCGAAGTTTACAAAAATGTAATTTTTGAAATTTTTGAAATTTTTAAAACGCTTTTTAAGGTGCTCTTTGTACCCGCTTTTTAACAAATAACGAAACGACGTGTGGTGAAACGATTCCCGAAAATTCCTAAAATAATTTTAAAATTCTCAGAATATTATAAACTTCATAAAATATGAGTTTCGTAATTTTTGAAGATTTCCATAATTAAATATGGATTTTATAATCAAACATACTCAGGAAATCATTTAAAATTAAATAATTAATATAATATTGATTTCTTAATTTTATAAAGTCCTAAAAATAATTATTAAAATTATAAAATTATAAAACCAATTTTAGAAATAATCCAAGTATTTATGGAATTAAAACTACAATAAAATCACTTTTACAAGCAAGATAAAATCAGATAACTCACAAATAAATCACACAATTCAATTCCACATATCAACAAATCATAAATGAATATTTAAATAACAATCAGTATCTGCTGCCAAAACTAACACACCTTTATTTAATTATCCCAACCTCTATTACATTTTTAAATATTAAAATAAAATAAAAATACACGAGTCGTTATATCAACCAACTGTGACGGCCTCAACCCCGGGGTCAGGAGTTGACATCATCAATAACAATAATAATAATCATAATATAATCCAAATCATTAATTATACATAACCACGACCTTTTTACCAAGACCTTTTCCAGGTTTAAGTATGATTTAGGTTACAACTATTACAAAACCGACTTACAACGAACCATCCTGACGCCACTAACTTAATACAGCAACTCAATAGACCATCTTTGGTCCAATACAACTACCTCAGAGGAGCCTGACACAGAAGAAACTGGAACCCTGCCCAAACTATCGCGGAAGAATCTCCTAGGCATCTGCAATACATATATAAAACATTCTGCAAGGGTGAGCAATTGCTTGCTCAGCAGCACCACTATATGAATAACAAGTAAAACAGTTTAAAGTAAAGCAGTTATAGGAACAGAATTCATAACTTGCCAGGAACATGTGAAACAGGTATAAACTGGATATCAAAACTAGCATGCTCTGTAAAACAAAATCAACTGTCATGTGCTGTGCATAAATACCAGAGTTCAATTTTAGCATGCTATTTTCATTTTCAAATCTTTCGTTCCATTACAGGAACCATAAAACCATTGTCCCATTACGGGGACCTAAAATCATTTATTCCGTTACGGGAACTATAAAACTTGTCCCATCACAGGACCTATAAAACTTGTTTCTCTCCGGGAACCTCAAAATCACTTGTTTCATTACTGGAACCACAAAATCATCTGTCTCATCAAGTTGGGTTGTTAATCAATTCCAAAACTGAATCAATCAAATCTATTGGACTTTTAACGGGTGAAGATAGCTGATCAGTCTACCCTCACCGAACAGCGACTAGCGGCCATCCAGAAATAGAATGTGTTTCGGAACTTGGGAAAAGACTAGCTAGGTCTTTCCCCCACGCTGGACTAGTCGATTAAACAGAATGCGCAACCCAATTAGCCACTTACGCAACCACATGATGGGTCGTTACCGAATAACGGGCCTCTTACGCAACTCCAATAGATCAACTGAATTCCCTTTTTGTCTCTTTCCAAAATTCCTCGACATAGGTGGATCAAAACCTTCCACGACATAGGTGGATTAAAATAGTCTCTTTATCCAGTTTCCAAGATCACTATCACCTATCTCTTTTTAAAACTATTCTGTTATAGCACACTATTCAAAACTCTTTTTATTTAAATCACGTTTAGAGATAGGTGTTTTCAGAAGTTACTTTTCCCCAAAATAATTTGAAAACAGTGATTTATAACTACAGGGGATACACAACTTAAAATGTTTTTGTTCCATTACGAGATTAAAATATTAGCTATTCACATATACTGAACCATAAAATAATGGTCAGGGGTACTTGCCTTGCAGAGCATTACCACTATTACTGATTGACTTTGGACTAACTTGGACACTCGGTTTTATCGCCTTACTATCAGACTATCCTGGATCCGACTTCAACGTTCAGGTCCTTCACTTGGAACCTCGCTACGCTTGTCGACTGATCACTAGTTTATCTTTAGTTCGACTTCAATTCTTGAGTCCTTCGACTAGAACCTACAGAGCCGAAATATCTTACGTTAGACGTCTAGGTATGCTTGACATATCCTCGACACCAATTCTACCCAACGATATTCAAACTCGACTCGTAATTATATACATTGTTACAATACAATAACACACCCAACAGTCAGGGGTCACGTTCTCAAGAAATCAGTTTGGTGTTCATTTTCAGGAAATACGTATACTTGTCATTTTAGGAAATTAGGGTTATTGGGTTTTAACAGAACATTCACCACAACATACAATCATGTTCCGCACAGAATATATGTATGTACTTATTTATACTCATTCGACGTTCCGATAATTACAGGGTATATCCCGAATTTCCAAATTTAATTTCCAAAAATTCGGGCAGCAACTCCTCTGTTTATCGACCTACCCGTCGAGCAACTCGAAGTCAAATCACAACCAATCAATTCAGTCCAAACCAATCACACAATCTACATTTCACAATTTCTCAACCACTGATTTAAATCAACTAATTATTATTATTATTATTATTATTATTATTCGTATTTTATTTTTATTTATTTTAAAATATTAGGACTCAGAGCATCGTCATCACCGTCCACCGTCGGCTCACCAAAGCTCATCGCCGACGGCGGTAAAATTTATTGGTGCCCGAAAATATTCGGGTGTCCGAATAAATTTCACCGATTAAAATCATTGCTCACATATATTATAATTTAACATCACGAATTAATCAATAATTCCCTGCAGAAAAAAGGGAAGCAAAATTAAAAATTGTAACAACCAAGTCCAACTGAACGCACAGGGCTCAACCAAAGGCCCAATAACAAGATCCAACAGCAAGGCCCAACAGGGAAGCCCAGCCACAGAACACAAGGACACGGCCAACCAAATAAACGGCCGAACAAACACACGCAAACACGCACTGCACAACCCACAAACACAACACAGTACACACACACGCACACATCACACATACACACACATCGTACACACACAAAAATTACACACACATATATATACAGCAGTATATATATACACATATAATCCAACAAGACTGATCGAAACCACCAAGCCTCACCGGAATTAGGCGGCGGCGGCGGTAATGAAGCAACCGGAAACGGGAACGAAGAGAGACAGGGGAGAATAGCCGGAGCAACGCGAGGAAAACAGGGGAGAAAGATGGGAACAGAGAGGGGAGGGAGAGATATAGAGAGAGAGAGGAGAGATTTGACTGAGAGAGACGAGAGAGATTAGAGATAGGAGAGGAAAGAAAAAAATTATTAAGGAATAAAATGTATACCACTGCTATGCATCTGCCACATTACCTGAATTAACCAGAATTTAGACACGTGCCCTGGCCCGCTCGAAAACCAACTCTTTGTCCCGTAATTTACAATTTAACGGACTTAAGTGCACCCGAAAACGAACTCAGAAAATTACGAAAACAATCTTAAAATATTACAAATATCCCGAAGTTAATAAAAATATAAGTTTCGAAATTTTAAAAACACTTTTTGAGGTGCACTTTGGACCCATTTTTTAATAAATAACGAAACGACGCGCTGGTGAAACGATTTCCGAAAATTTCCAAAATAATTTTAAAATTCTCAGAATATTACGAACTTAATAAAATATACGTTTCCTGATTTTTGAAGATTTCCTGAATTAAATATGAATTTTACAAATAAGCACAATCAGAAAATCATTTAAAAATAAATAATTAATAAAATCTTGATTTCTCAATTCTATAAAGTCCTAAAAATAATTACTGAAATTATAAAATTATAAAACCAATTTTAGAAATAATCCAAGTATTTATGGAAATAAAACTGCAATAATACAATTTTTAACAATGATACAAAATCATACAATTTATTAATTAACCACGCAATTCAATTACATACACTAGTAATCACATACACATAGTGATATAGTAATAACCCACTGACTGAACCCACATAAATATTTTATTTAATTATTTATTCCATAATTACACATTTAATTAATAATAAAAATATACGGGTCATTATAGACTTTCTTAAGATCTTTCCTCATTTTATGACAGTTTGTCATAACCTTCATATTGCAAGAAATGTAATCAAACTTATCATAAAAAAGAATAGGGATCTTCAGCCCATGCCTCATTATACTTCCATGCTTCAAATTTTGGCTCACTAACAGCCTTTTTATAAAGGTGGGTTAAGTTATTTGTTGAGTCACACTTTTGACATTGTTTCCTTAGAGCATCTGCAACATAGGAATAATTATTGCTCTTGTTTACACCTATTTTTCCCTTTTTATTTTTTTCCCAGTGTTTTCAGTCTTGATCTCCTTTGTTGGTGTCTTGGCAGCTTGATTCACTATAGGCTTTTTCTTACATTCAATAATGGACTGATTTCTGCATTTTTCCTCTCTTTGTTTTCATCTGTAATTTCTTGCTTAATTTTCAACTCCACTTCACTGAAATTACTTCACAAGCTTTAAAACAAGGGTGCATTAACTCTTTTCAGCATTACAGGAACATCTTGGTTCTCAACTTCTTTTTCTTTGTCAGCTTCAATTTTCTTGTGAGAGTTCAAGGCCTCATAGTCCAAACCAATAGCTATGTTAGCACGGGGTTTGTTTTTCTCATGATGCTGACCAATCAATTGAGATGCATTCTTGAATGATTTGAGCTTCAAATCATCTCAATTATTTCTCTCAACACTGCATCTACTTCTCCAGCACACTTAAGATTGTTTTTGAGGTACTCATTTTCTTGTTTGACTGTTTCAAGACCAACAAGTTGCAGTTCTAGCTCCTATTTTTCAATCTCAAGCTTCTCATTGATTTTTGACAGCCTATTCACTTCCTCAGTAGTTGTCATCATGTTTGTGTGGATATGAAATATCTCTACACTCATTTTCTCAATAGTTTCTTTATATTAAGTGGCATTTAATTCAATTGTGGATAAAATAGGTACCTCTTATTTGGATGCAGATGATTCTCCTTGCTCTAGAGCCATAAGAGCATAATTTCCATATTCTTCACAAACATCCTCATCATCTATTTCATCCCAGATTTTGCCTTCTGCAATATAAGCCTTTCCCTGTTACTTTCTCAAGAGTGCTTCATACTTTGCTTTTAATTCCAAATAAGCTTTATCTTTCTTTGGATTTCTACACTCAGTGGCAAAGTGACCCAGTTCATTACAGTTATAGCACCTTATCTTTGATCTGTCAACAAACCCTGACTTGTAGCCACTTTTGCCAGCTAAATTGAACTGAGTTTTTCCTTTCTAATTGCTATTATTGTTGGAAGTCTGAACCTTGCTCTTGAAGTACTTTGGCTTCTTAACCCTTATGTTAGAGAATTTCCTTGCAAGGTAAGCCATTAACTGGTCCATCTCATCCAGTTCATCAAGGGTGTAGAATTAATCCTCCTCTAGCTCTAATATGACTTGCTTTTGTGGTTCCTTATTTTTCTGCTCAACACCTTGAACAATTGGTGTCTGAGCTTTTAGTTCATCTTCAGATGTTTTGCTGTCATTGGCTACCAAGGCACTTAATCCTTCAACAACATGCCATTGACCAGCTCTCCATGACTTCCTCCATGACATTTCCATCTCATAGGTCTTCAAGATACCATACAAGACTTTTAGTGTCATTCTGCATAAATCTTTTTCTTCTCTAATAGTAGATATCTTTTGTTCCAAATAATCAAGAAGGGTGAGCAAGAATTTAAGGTTGACCTCTTCAGCTTCATAATCTTTTTCATGAAGCTACAAATCATTTATCAACGTATTGTTTTCAAAAACTTTAGTTATACTTTCCTTAGGTTTAGCCATAAAACCCTCATAATGTGACACCAAGATCCTTCTTTGATTAGATCTAACCTCTTCTGTTCCCTTACACAGTATTTCTATTTTCTCCCAAATCTGTTTAGAAGACTTATAATTAATAATGTTATTGTACATCACATTATCAAGAGACTCAATCAATATGAGTTGTAAGCTGCTATCTAGTGAAACCTTTTCTTTTTCAGGCTCTGTGTAGGTTGAGGGATCTTTAGGTGCAAAATGTGCAGGTATGACCATGTTTTCATCTGTAGATTTCGGAACCCTTTCCATAGGAATGAAGGGTCCATTTTTGAGAATCTGAATGTAAACAGGGTTGGTCATTCTTATGAACAACATAATTTTCTTCTTCCAAAGTGTGTAGTTGATCTTGTCAAAGACAGGTATCTTGATACTGCTTAATTTCTAAGCACTCATTCTTTAAAGAACTTTATTTGTTTACTTTCAGATTTTGCTCTGATACCACTTGTTATATATTGAGTGCAATAAAATATAACATAGAGGGGGGTGAATGTGTTTCTTGGATTTTAATCCTCTTTTGAAAGTGTTTGGCTTAAGTTGAACAAAGCAAATATAAACTTGTAGAGATAAATTGTTAGACAGTAAACACACAAGATAATTTATCAAAAACTCATTTGATTATATTGATCAAATTTGTTTTGCTACAAATCTATGTTTTTAGAAATAAGAACTCAGCTACAAATATTGAGAGAGAATACAAGATTTTCTAGATCTATTTCTTTCGCATCTAAACTAAGGACCCGTGCATGCTTTATTGACCAATAGCACAGGATTGCAAAACTTACACTAAAATGTACTAACACGGTTTCTAAGGCTATCTTGTCTATTTCATTTTCTGATGTTAGAAAATTGTGCAAACTCTTGTAGGTTTGTGACCATCTTTGTCCAATTAATCTTGGCCCTTGATCTTATATTCTTCAAGCTGATTTTGTAGTCTTTCCAATTCAGTGAATGAATTATTTGTTGACCGATAATCTTGAATCTTGAACTTGTTTGTATTCTGAATTATGCGATAGGTTATTGAGGTCTTCTTTTGTTCTATAAAGAAGTGACATATTGATAAGTAAAATGACTTATTGATATCTTGAGTTCTCGATATATATAAGTGACTTGTTGAGTCTTTAGTTCTCTACATGTAGAATAGCTAGTCGACATCTTTACTTCTCAATACAGGTTTTTGACTTGTCGACATCTCGAGTTCTCTATATGAGGATTTTTGACTTGTCGATATCTCTAGATCTCTACATTAATAAATAATTTGTCGATATCTCCAGTTCTCTACATAGAGATTTTGACTTGTCGATATTTGAGATCTCTACATGTAGATTGACTTATCGATATCTCTTGAGACTTTTCGATAAGTCATTTTGGACTTCTCGACAGACTTCTCGATATCCCTTGATCTGTGACTTGTCGATATCTGACTTAGAACATTTTTCCTAGAATAGTTTTATTCAAATCCAAGTTGATACACTTCTCTCTGAGGCATGATCAGGTTTAGATCTTCTTCCAGAGTTTATTCCTTAGCTTGAAGGATGTTCATAGAAAAATCTCCCAATCTAATCTTTTAAACATTTTTACGGACTTAAGGAATATAATTACAGAATACAAATATAGATTATCATACAACTTATTCTTAGGGTTGTCAATATGACTTAGTCTTGTTATGTACAGGCATGTCTTGCGTAACAAATGCATAAATTCCACCCAAGTGTACCTTGAGTAGTCATCCACTATCACCAAAGCATATTTCTTTCTGAATATAGACATGACATTTACAGGTCCAAACAAATCCATGTGGATAAACTGTAATGGAGCATTAATGGAATTTACAGCCTTGCTTTTATGACTGGACCTCTTTATTTTCCCTTTTTGACAAGCCTCGCAGACTTTATTTTGAGCAAATTCCAAAGATGGCATATCTCTCACCAATTCTCTTTTCACCAATGTGTTGATTGCTTTGTAGTTCACGTGAGAGAGTTTCTTGTACTAGAGTTTGCTTTGATCAACAGATGCCTTGGTGTAGAAGCAACATAATTTGTCCTTGTTTTCTGAATTTAAATCTGCAACAAACAGGCTTCCCTTCCTTACTCCTTTTAGAGCAACTTCACCAGTTTTCTTGCTAGTGATTGGCCGATCTTCTTTGTCAAATATAACTTTAAAACCTTTATCTACAAACTGGCTGACACTGAGAAGATTCACTTCAAGACCTGTAACCAGTGCTACATCTTTAATAATAACATTTCCAGAAATCAACTTGTCATATCCCATTGTGAATCATTTGTTGTTGTCTCTAAAGGTCACCAAAGGGTCAGCCATCTCCTCAAAATGTGATATCAGGACTTTATCACATGTCATATGTCTGAAACATCCACTTTTAATGATCCATATGACTTTATTCTTCTTTCCCTACACACAATGAGATTCAAGTGTGTTTAGCTACCCAAACAGTGTTGGGCATTTTTTTTCTTTTTCATAGAATTTGCAGAAAATAGAACTTGAACATTCAAAAGGATTAGTATTCTTAGTTTGAACATCATTTTTATCTTTTATCACGGTTCTAAATTTAACTTATTTAAGATCTTTTCTCAACTTATGACAACTTGTCATAACTTTCATGTTACATGGAATGCAGTCAAACTTGTCATAAAAAGAATAAGGGTCATCTGTTTGTGCCTCATTGTATTTGCAGGCTCTATACTTTGGCTCACTAACAGCCTTATTACAAAGATGAGTTAGGTGATTGTTGAGCCATATTTTGAAGGGTTTCGAGCATATAAATGCAACAAAAACGATTGAAAATTAAATTAAAACCAGAATAAAATCGAAATCCTACGCAGGATCCATGCAAAAATAGACATTTAATTCGTAGTAAGAATCTTTATCTTAAAGAAGCTTAAAGAGTTCATTAATGGAAGATTAATGGAGTTCCAAACCTTGTTGAATCACCACGTATGCTGCTCTCGTGATCTACGCTCTACGATATCCATACGAACGCTTTTCTTGAAGGATTGATGTGTACTAGCCATAATTTTAATATCTCATATTAAAATTATAAACAATGAACCGCATCTAGTAATACATCAATACTACCCAAGTAATAATAATTAAATCGGTGATTCAATTAAACCTTTCGTGATAATGTAAAATGTAATATAATCCTTTTAACCACATATTATAGATTAAACCAGAGGCATGTAATGTGTCATCCTCATCAATGTTTAATCCAGGTTTCCTTGATCAGTGAGTAGATTATCATATTAAATCAACATTTTAGTGCGGCCACGCATTTCATAGTCTAGCTCACACAAGAGGTCAATAATATCACTCCTAAAATTAGGAGGGTTAAATCATTTCTAGATCATTCATATTTCTCAGACGATATCATAATATACTCGAACTACACTTTTGTCATTACCCGGTCAAAGGTAACTTTTAATGTAATCAAAGTACATTAATTCTCGTTTAAAAATATAATGACTTTAAGTCTAAGGACCATTACATCATTATCACAGTGAGAATTACTTATGACACAACAGACATGTAGAATCTCACATTGGGTCTGTCCAGCACCATGTACATTTACATCTGCCTGTGTTTTTGACTTTAGTATCACTATACCTATGATCAATGAGATGTGATCATCAGTCAACAAACACACCAGTCTTAATGCATGATTATTATCCCTTAATAATAATACTTGACTAGGGACCTTTAGTAATATTGATACTATTCTTGTAATCTTATTTCTTAGTCACATACTTAGAGATATAGAATTCATATCATATTCTAAGGACATTTATTAATCTAACATATATATCGCAGTAAATTAAGACATAATAAATTATAAAAGGAATAATCGATAGAACATAAACATTAATAATCCAAATGTTTTAAACTAAAAACATTATAGTGTTGTCTCTATAGCACAAACACTAACAATCTCACACTTGCACTAGAGCCAATCACCCATGTATCTAATATTCATGGAACTAGTATGACCAGCATGCTTCTACTGCGACAAAGCCTTACTCAGTGGGTCTGCAATATTATTATTACTATGCACTTTACATATATATCTCCTTGATCATTAATCTCATTAATAAGGTGATATCGCCTAAGCACATGCCCAAACAATCTCTTTGGTTGTATCGAAAGCATCAAAATATTTGGCTTCCATTATAAAATCATCAAAATCCTTGCTGTGAACTATTCAAGCTAACATCACTTATATTTAGACAAAACATAAACCAGACATAGAAAATTAATCATCCTTGTCTGTCCAAAAATTAGGATCAGAAACTAGTATCAGTGTAACCCTTTAAAACCAGTTCCCTATCTTCTCCATACACCAAAAATAAATCTTTAGTCCTCTTTAAGTACTTAAGAATATTCTTAAAAACTATCTGGTGACCCTCACCTAGATTAGACTGATATTTGCTCGACATGCTCAAAGCATACGAAATATCAAAACAAGTACATATCATTGCACACATTATAAATTAAATTGCTGAAGCATATGGAACTTTATCAAATGACCATTATCATCTAATGATTTAGGGGGCAATTATCCTTTGAGATCATTATCCCATGAGACATCGAAACATATCATTTCTTTGCCTCCTGCATCCTAAAATGATGCAATACTTTATCAATGTATGTACTCTCACTAGGTCGATTAATCTCCTCAATCTATCTCTATAGATCTTGATCCCTAATATATAGGTAGCATCGCCTAAGTCTTTCATCGAGAAACTATTTCTCATCCAAGTCTTAACAGCCTATTGAGAAAGTATGTCATTCCATATCTGTTATATGTCATCTACATATAATACTAGGAATGTCACATGGCTCACACTAACCTTCTTGCAAACACATGGTTCATCTTCATTTTGAATAAAGCCAAACTCTTTGACTGTTCAACAAAATGAATATTCCATCTCCTTGAGGGTTCCTTCAATCTATAAATAGATAGAAGCAATTTACAGACCATCTTAGCAAACTTTGGATCGATAAAACCCTCAGGTTGTATCATATATACATCCTCTTCAAGGCTTCCATATAAGAAAACAGTTTTGACATCCATTTGTCAATCTCATAGTCAAAGTGTAATATCTGGGATATAACGTGTAATTATTTTTGCTGATAAATAAATATTCTGTGTATTCTGTATTTATTCTGTAAATTAATTGTTAAGTGGTATATATGTTTGGATGTTTAAATATGATATAATCTGAGTACTTTAATTTTTATATGTCCAAAATAAAGTGTAGATAATTGTCATATTTTTCTATTAATTTTTATATTATTTTATGATTTTACAAAAGATTTATGGATTTAATAAATTATTTTTTCGAGTATTTATAAACTATTTTGTATAATCGGAAACCAACCTACTTCACCCGTTTTTACATATTTACAATTCGAAACTCTTCTGAGAACTCCTTCCTAACCTAATTGCAATATTCCGAGCATTTTCCATGTTTTGACTTTTTCAATCCGGCGTACGGTTTTCCCCATGCGGGTCCCGGCGCAATATTTTCGATACAAAATTCGTTTCGCTAAATCGATAAAACCCGTATTTTCAAGAAACATGACCTTTTTATTTAACTATTATATTATCATCTCGTAATACGTGTAACCAAAGCGCTGAGACCAACACCGCAGTACAAAATGTATAGATTTGGATAATTATCCTAAAACCGGTACCGTTTTGGATCAGTTTTCTCAAATAAACGTAATATTTTATAGTCATATAACTGGTTTTATTGCAGAATCAAAGGTTTATTTCTATATTTTTATTTAATTTCAAATTATTTTGATTTAAAATATGAATTTTTGTTCGAGAGATTGTTTGTATGATTTGATGATTTCATGTTGTAGAGCTTTTCTTCCTGATGATTTTGATATATTATATGACTGATTTGGAGTTCAATAACATGCTCAAATCTGTGTTTTAATATCGAATTTAAGAATTAGGGTTTATAACTCGTTTGAATGTTCTTAATTGAATTTGGGGGTTTCTGTTCTAGGGATTATTAGGTTGTTTTGTTGGTATGAATTTGTAAAGCTTGAAAAGAGGAACCGATTGGTGGTGGTCTCGTCAACAGATAATACCGGAATCGAGCTGGCCGGAGCAAGAAAGAACCGTCCGGCAAGTTTTCTTCGAGCTTTTCTGGCCAATTCAGGGGTTATCGGTGTGTTTTGATTCATGTATAGATTCCTGGTGTTGTGTAGTTTAATTCTGGAGCTCCTGGTGGTGTGACGATTCTGGGAACGCCATCTCCGGCGAACCCCGGTCATTTTCTGGCGAGGAGTTTGCAAAATTGCAAACATGCCCCTATAATTTGAAAAACGATGCACTTTAGTCCCTGTAGTTTCCAGAAGTTGCAAAAATAGGATTTATGTTTTAAAAATATTTAAAAATCATATTTTCTATTTATTTTAATTACAGAATTTCGATTTTAATTATTAAAAAATTCTAAAAATTATTATTTTAATTCCAAAAATTATTTTTAATTCAAAAATAAATCTGAATTAATTATTTAATTAATTTTAGTTGATAATTAATTAGTTAATTGGTCAATTAATTCAAAATTTGATTGATTAATTGATTTAATTAATTATTAATTAATTTTAATTCATTATTTAATTAAATTTAATTATTTATTTTGATTTAAAAATTTTGAAAAATAGTTTCGAGCGTTAAAATATTATTTTAAATTGTTTCCAAGGCTCAATAATTATTAGAAAATGATTTTAAAGCCAGAATCGGGCAATTGAACCCTGTGTAATGTTTTAAAATGATTCAACGGCCCGTTTTAATTTTGAAAAATATTTAAAAATTCGTATTAAATATCCCAAAAATCATTTTAACATCAAATCATCTTTGAAAAAGTATTTTCATCAAATATCTTACATGTTATATGTTATATGTGAACTGATTGATGAGTTATATACGTATATGTGTATTGTTTGACTACTTTAATAGTAACTTTCAATCCGTAAATTGGGATTTGGATGAAACGAAGGGTAGATAGAAGCTTATAACGAATAGAATCAAGCAAGATGAGTATTAATAGATACTTGTGATATTTGAACAGAAGAGGCCAGGCGTAGGAAAGGAAAGCAAGTAATCGGAGAATAGCAGATAGTGATTGAAAGCCAGTGGAGTGTTAGCAAGTTAAGACAAGGCAAGTATTCCGAAACTTCTCAAGATATATTGCGAATAATTGATAATTTTGTTTTATATTGCAAGTGCTCCGAAGCACTAAACCCTAAACCTTGATTCTAGTTATTGATCTTTGAGCCGTAAGACTTATTCTTTCTGAACCATTGATTGTCGGATACCCAGATACAAACTACGAATATACGATACTACTCCACAAATACATACAAACTAAATATAAATCACTGAACTGAAATTGTTTAACACTCAAGCCTTTATACCTTATACCTTGGAAGACTAATTCATATAACCACGAGACTTTGATTCTTTTGTTGTCCAATTCTTATAGCGGTTGATTGCCAACCCTTGTATTTACCATATTTTTCCCTTGTGAAAATTGTGAACCATCTTACGCTTGAAACTCAATGTTGTTTATGATTATGTTTATTGCTTTACATTGTTTATTATGTTATTATGATAGAATTGGATTGTTTTATAAAATATGGACCAGATACGTGGTCAGACCAGATTGGTGGTCAAGTTAGGCCAATGTGTGCCTTGGATCCAGTAATTAGAGTAGAACTGTGTGCCTTGCTCGGGGTTAGTGCGTGACTGATCAGCAGCCTAACCTTGGTTTTTAAAATTAAAATTAAATGTCCAATTTTAAATCATTGCTTAGCCATAAACTTGATACCTTAAATCATTTCACTTGATCATTGTTTAATCTCAGTATTGTCAAAATGACTTGCTGAGCTAGTTAGCTCATTTGTGCGATTCTGTTTATGTTCTTTTCTAGTTAAGAAGGAACCTGTTGGTAGCGAGGATTCCCAATCAAGTGTGCGAGCTAGGATTCCAGGTTAAAAGGAATAAGCTAGTTGAAGACTTTTGTGATAGTTTAAGTTTGAGAAGTTGTAAGAGTGTTTAATATTCAGTTATAAGTTTGAATAGTTGGGATTTGGATATTTGTAATATAAGTGTGTGTGTGTGTGTGGCTTGTATGCATACTTTAACCTGTTGCAATCCATGGATATTGGTAAGTTGGGTCATTACATATTATTATTATCTTTATTATTGTTATAGGCAGGTTTATATATATGGTGTGTGTGTGTGTTGTGGACCCCAAACTTCTGACCCGGGTTTGGAGGGTGCCACACAAAGTAAGCAGCTATTGCTAGCAAAATCCTGATAGACTTGACCATAGCAACTGGTGAAAAAGTCTCATCATAAGCTATACCATGAATTTGTTTGAAACCTTTTGCCACTAGTCGCACCTTTTACCATCCATGTCAGTTTTCTTCTTGAAAATCGACTTGCACCCTATAGGTTTTACCCCTTCGAGTGGATCAACTAAAGTCAATACTTTATTTTGATACATGGTTTCCTTCTTGGATTTATGGCCTTCAGCCATCTCTCGGAGTATGGAATGTTCATAAAATCTTGGTAGGTGAGAGGCTCATCATTATGTGTAACCATCACATCACCATCTTGAGTCAAGAGAAATCCATAATTTTTCTCGGGCTCATGGTGAATCCTACTAGATCTACGAACAACCTGTGTTTCCTAAATAAAATTGCTTTCAATATTTTGATGTACATCCTGATTTTTTCCAACTCCGGTTCAATGTTATCATGTGTTTCTCGATCTTCATCGAGATATATTATCCTCCCACTGGTTTTCTTAGAAAGTAGTTCTCCCTCAAAAAATACAGCGGTCCGAGCAACAAACACTTTGTTCTCGGAAGGATTATAAAAATTATACCCTTTAGTCTCACTTGGTTATCCCACAAAATAGCATCCATCTAATTTTGGTCCAAACTTGTCAGAGGCTAAACTTTTCAGAAACGCTTCACGTCCCCAAATTTTCATAAATGACATGCTATGACATTTTTCAGTCTATATCTCATATGGGGCTTTTTAAACCACTTTTTTTGAAACTCGGTTAAGTGTATATGCAATCGTTTCTAGAGCATAACCCCGGAAATTAATTGAAAGATCCATTTAACTCATCATCGATCACACCATATCCAATAAGGTACGATTTCTCCTCTCAGAGTCTCTATTCCATTGAGGAGTTCCAGAAGGAGTAGGTTGTGATACAATATCACACTCCTTCAAGAAACTCTTGAATTTGAGGCTTAAGTATTCTGCTCCACAATCTGATCGTAAAATTTTTATACTTTCCCTTGTTTGCTTTTCTACTTCGGCCTTATATTCTTTGAACATTTCAAAAGAATCGGATTTGTTCTTCATAAGAACCACATATCCATATCTACTGAAAACATCAGTAAATGTTATAAAGTAGTATAAGCCACCCCTTGCCATCATACACATTCAACCACATACATCATTATATATAAGTCATAATCGTTCGGTGGCTCTTTCACCTGATCAGGTAAAAGAAGCTTTAGTCATTTTTTCAATAAGACAAAGTTCGCATCTTCTATATGATCAAAATCAAACTTATCCATGTATTCATCTGTATATAACTTAGAAATGCGTTTCTCATTAATATGGCTTAAACGACAATGCTAGAGGTAATGTTTGATTTGAGCCATCTTAAAAAAATATAAATTGTTAACTAATTGTGCAACATTATAAGCCTTATCATTAAAATAGAATAAACAACTTTTGTTTATTTAATTAAAATGAAAACCTTTCTTATCATAGAAAGAAATTGATATAATGTATTCGGTAAAGGAAGGCACGTTATAATAATTTATCAAGTTCTCAATCTCGCCTTATGGGCAAAATTAGGTATCGAGTTCCTCCAACTAGAACAACAACTTTTGCTCTAATTCTAACCCGATACCTGAAGCTTGACCATTTCTGGTATTCTTCCTTAGATCTTCAAAACAAGCTCGACAGTTTAACTTCCAATCATCCAGTTATTACCATAGAAATGACAACTGTCTTTTTTAGCAACACCACTAATAGGCTTCAAAAGCCCCCTTGGGATTAGACTCTGATTTGGCACTGAATAAAATCAAATCTTAACCTTGCCTGTCCACTTTCTTTTCCCATTTGCATTCCATGTGTACACCATCAATATGGACATAATTCATGCCTTTATCATGTTATTTTCAACAGTTTTAAACATGCCTCACAACTTAATGGGTGTTCTCATTCATTTTTTCATAACAAACTGATAATAGAATTTTTTCACATATTGCTTGATCAAATCAAGTCGAGTCTCTAGACCAATATTAAAACCAAAATATCAAGGTACGAATACCTATCATCTTTAGAACATTTGGCCCAACCGGATCTCATATCCCATTTACGCAAATTTATAGTGCCTTATTATTGTCAAATCTTTCTTGACGAGCCTATCCTTCAAACATCCTTTGAAGGTGATCAATCACATCATAAGCATCAATATGCTCTTGTTGCTTTTAAATCTCGGAACTCATAATTGCAAGCATGAGACATGTAACATCAGTTGCATAATCAATTTACTTCATGTAAGCATTTTGGTCAGCATATGTTTTATTCTCAGCAAGAAGTAATAAGGGAGGGGTTTGAGTTATGTTAGATCCTGAATTATCGTAGAGGGGGGTTGAATACGATAATCACTAAATTAAAAATACTTTCTAATCTTTAGCGGATATAGATTTAGTGCTCGGTTAGTGGTTTCATGTTCTTGAGAGGAATAGTGTTTGGAACAATAAAATGAGGAACACAAGATATTCGGGGAATTATATATTCGTATATAAATCCTCGAGGGGTGTTGCTACACTCTGGTAAATAAATTAACCGGCTACAATCTAAGAACAACAAAGTTCCTAGCTACTACAAAGATTTACAAATCAAATCCTATACAATGATCTGGCTTTTATTTGTACTAGGATTTAATTATCGGGTAACGATTATAATGCCCCTATGAATATACAAGAATTAAATCGGCCATTATAACGTTACTCCGGTGAGAAGTTAAACGGATATAGAAAAAGTTTGAACTTCTCTGTAAATCTTTGCTGCCATTTTCACTACTATCTTGGGAGAGAAGATGAACAGAAATTAATCCAAAATGAATAGTTGAATACTTCTGCTGCAAAGTGTAGACTTAATATCCAATAATGTTTGGTTGAGGAGAGAAGAGAACTCTGTGGCGATCAACCTTTCTGGGGCGACCAAGGAAGCACAGGAGAGAGTAGATATGCTATGTGGCGACAAGTACAATTACTAGTACAACTTGATTTTTAATAATCTAACTCCCCTTTGGCGACCACAGGGGCTACTAGTATATATAAATATACTTAACCAAAACAAACTAACTACAACTTGTGTGGCGACCAATTAAACACAATTGTCACCCCTGGTTCCTTTTATCTTATTATTTCCTTTTTCTTTTTCTTTTTCTTTTTCTTTTTCTTTCTTTTTCTTTTTTTGTTTTCTTTTCTTTCTTTTTCTTTTCCTTATTCTTTTTGTTTTTGTTTTTCTTTTCTTTCTTTTTTTTTTGTTTTCTTTTTAAGTTTAAATTGTAACTTAATTAATTTATAAAATAAACTTAAATATAACTTATATAAATAAACTAATTTAGATTTATTAAATAAACTTATTTAAAGTTTATAAAATAAATCATTTTAAGTTTATTAAATAAATTATATTAAAGTCCATTAAATAAATTTATTTAATTTAACAATTAAACTTTGAGCTTCGCTAGTCCCCTGAGTTGTTTAGCTGTATACCCCACACATCTCTTCTCGTACTTTAACAGATAAACGTTCAATCCAAGTATGTTCCTCAACATAACAATTCTTCTATAAATAATACCCAGATTCCTTTCACGAGCTGTTGACGCCTAGTGCAACTGGTCTGGTTCACAGACGACTAACCCCGATTCAGGTCTTCATATTATAGCCTTGATTAAATTATTAAGCTTTCCTCAACTTTATTTCTTCAGACACTGACTTTCAATAAATAACTGTACTTTCACTGGAATCCATTCTGGTACTTTAGACAATGTCTTCATTAACCTCTGTCTATACCCTGTCTTCAATTCTTCAGATTCCTATGCTTCGAACACTGTCTATCTTCAATCAATGCCAATACATTGAAATCTTCTGGTAGCACTTGTATACTGAATCTTTAACATTTCTGAAACCCTGAAAGTCTTTAACCTTTATTCTTCACTGAGGCATGATCATATTAATGAACTTCTTTCAGTGACCTGTAGACAAACTTCAGGCTTTCTTCTAAACTTCTGATTCTTTGTATTTACCTTGTCTTCATTCTTCCTGATTTCTTGTGTAGATGTAGTATTATTAACATGACATGTTCTAGTATTGTTATCGTGTTGAGTTATCACGTAACTGTTCATACGGCTACGCAGTCTCACCAACAATCTCCCCCTATTTGATTGTTAAACCTAACAACCAAATTAAATAGAGAGGATAACTCAATTAACAACTAGAAAAAGTAATGTACCATGACTTGTAAATAATGTTATTGCTTTTCTGGATCAAATACTGCATTTCCAGATTTCTTGAGTAACTGAAATGAAAGATGCTTGTTCCTCTAGCACTGAACTGATCTTCAAGTAGTTTCATCTTCATTTCCTTGGTTCTTCAAATCTCTTCCAGATAACACTTCTCAGTCTTGAAGTAATCATCAACAACTTCTTTTGTACAACCACATTTCCTGTTGAGAAGCGCATATATCTCTTGCTTCTCCCCTAAGAGAATCAACTATTTAAAGGAGATCACCTTCGTCTACCACCTCTCCCGTACAATAGGATCCGCATATAAGAACTAATGGTATTCCCCTTTTAGAAAATAGCTTCTCCCCTTATGAAGAATAGTGATGAACCAAACAACTTCTTCTGATTACTAGGAAATCACCATGTGTTTACCACCTCTCCCATACAATAGTATCCGTAGTTAAAAACAACAATGGTGTGATGTAGTGTACATGTGTTTTACCTTTTTCCTCCTCCCTGCTATTTCTCCCCCTTAGTTGAGGAATCCTCCAAACTATTATATAAGCTTTTATCTCCCCCTTAGAGAAGGAATATATGATGTCGTCTGAAGGAGTTCTTATATTTCACTTGGCTGGAAAAGAAATAACAAGTCATAGTCTGATCAACCATGTCCCTTGAAATTCTGCAAAATGGTTTCACTGTTGATCATCATGTTAACCAATATTCCCAACTCCTTATACCTCCCAACTGTGAGATCACCAATTGTTAGCTGCCAACTTGTTAGGTCTCGAAGTATTCTAATCCAATCTGTAAATGTTAGGTTCCTAAGAGTTAAGTTCCAATCATAAACAGAATCGAGACTCGAAGTATCAAGAACCATGTTAAGGGATAGGGAATGGGATATTGTGTTTCTCTTTCATCCTCACTGTGAGTGTGTGATTCTGTTTTGTGTACCTCACAAGTGTTTCACTCTTCTCTCCACTCGTGCTTACACTCAATCTCACAAGTGTATCACTCCTCTCATAGCTCCAAAATCCAATTGTACTTGCAAGGAAAATCACCTTAGTCATCCTTAAGGAGGTCACAGGTGGTGCAATGGGTGTTCGCAAATCCCCATCCTTCTTAGACTCGTCAGATGAATCTGAGTCATAATCTACAAGTTGCTAGTTTCCTTTTTAGGGTCCTAGATTTGAACTCTGTGAAGGTAAACAATGATCCAAAGAATTTAGCATAAATAATTATCCAAACAATGTCAGATCCACTATATGTAGATGCATCCAGGGGATTTAAGCCCGGGGAGGTAGACACTGACCACTGACATATGGTTATTGGATTAGGAACATAATCCAAACTTGTAGCACTGCAGCTCCCTTTTTCATCTGCATTTCTTGAACAGTATAAGTTCTGTACTTAGGAACATAATCACCATTATATTTATCATCTTTTGTCATAACTCTTCTTCTGATCATTTCAAGTATCATAGAAGACCAGTTTCTGGTGACTTTGTTCTCAACTCTAAGAAGATAGTGAATGTATTTCAATTCTGTCACAGTCTTCATTAAGAGTTGCTGCAATGTAAAGCTTTTTACTTTACCATCTCTGAAAAAGTACAGAATCTCTTCTCTGACATCATTATCATTTATCTTTCTATAAACAATGTCAGATCCACTATTTGTAGATGCATCCGGGGGATTTAAGCCCGGGGAGGTAGACACTGACCACTGACATATGGTTATTGGATTAGTATCCTCTCCTAACACCTATAAAGGTAATTGGTCCATTAAAAAACCTTGAACAATCGAATCTGACCGTAAAATGGTCGAAACTCTTGTTTCCGTCAACTCTTCCTTTGTGTGTGAAACCTTTCCTTGTGCATCAAGAATTGTTTATGTTTAAGGTGGTGACACTATATCGGATACCTTGGCTGACAGGCGAATTTCAATAGACGCACCATGTGGAGAGGATGAATCTAGTAACTGTTTTGTGCCTTTTCAGCCATTACATCTTTTTGAGAAGATGTATGGGAGCTAGCAGTTGTCCCAGTTTTGATATATTTCAACTTTGTAGGAGACATAGCTGCTGGGTTGACTTCAGAACCTTCCCTATGTGGTGCACTAAGGCACTTTCTCCCTCACGCTCATCTATACTTCATTTTAGGGGTAAGAGAGTGTTAGTTGGTTCTGTTTATGTGTTTGTCTTTACAGTCTGGGATAGAAGTTGTGGGTTTTCAACCTCATGACTATCAAATGAAAGAAGGCTATTGGAGGCTGAACCTGTATCACAGAACATATGGCAATATAGAGATAAAATGCACTTAAGATCTATAATGAATGGAAATTATGCATTTAATCTTTTGAGAGAAATGATGTACAATAGTGATTTCAAAAGATTTTAATGAAATAAGAAATCACCAATGTAGAAAGAAGTTTGATTTTCTCCTAAAACTGTTCGAGTGCACAAGTCTGTTTTTATGCCTAAAAAGATAAATGATTTGATAAGACACAGACTGATGACGTAGCAGAAAGATTTTATCTTTCAATATGAATGAGTTTTTGTAAAAGCATTGATCACTTAGGGTAAAGTCTAAGCAATTCTCATTCACGTCAAAAGCTCCATAATCAATCTTTATAAGATTATAATCAACAAAATTGTTTATTGATAAATAATCTTAATAAGAATGACTATGCTGCTAATTTTAAATTATAGTGAATCTGTCAGATATATCAACTGATATAAATCCACTAGAACTTAAAATCTCTAAATTATCTGCAATAAAATATTAACAATATATCATTGACTGATCATTGTCAAGTATTTTAGATACCAATAATTATATTGCATCCTATTTTAAATATTAAAATAAGATATCAATGAATTAAATATCAATTATCTATCAAAAAGACATCAGCATTCAATTTCATATATCGTATAGTTGTTAACTCCTAACAACTGTAATATCTCAAACAATACTGGTTCGATAAATAATGCAACATTAACCAACATTGTCTTGTTTGCAATCTTAGAAAAATATTCTAAGTTCCTTATACTTTGATCCATTGAGTATTGCATCTATTATCAAAGTGTTTAGAAATTTGCAAATAAGTATAAAAATTATTCTAACTTGACAACATATGGTTACTTCTAATAAAGCGATCAAACATTGTAACCATAGTTGTATTTTAAGAAAGATTTTTACACTTTTTATATTAGTATAAGTGACTGAGGATAAGCATTGATTACTTAGAGGAGTTCAAGGTAATGCCACAAATACTAATACTTCACAATTAGTTCATACTTGAACTCTTAACTAAATATCATTAACTGATATAAGTCAAAAATTAGCATACAACTAATCATGTTACAATCATATTCAGATTTCAGTGAATTCTTGAGATATAAGCATTACTAAATTCACTTAAAACCATAATCTCATAATTAACTTATAACACATAAGTTACAATCAATATCCTAAAAATCATTTGTTGACAGATTTAGTTATAATCAATCATGATGCTTATTTATTTTAAGTTAGTTTGAATTATGGAGCAAATAATATCATTGAGTTGCTTCAAATTCCATAATCCAAACAATCTAAAATAAATATTAAATAGATAAATACTAAATATCTATGAGTTAGACACTAGCACTTAAATATTTATAATTATCCTTGAATAATTATCAATAGAATATATGACTTATATATATGGTAATCACTCTCTGGATAATTAGTAATTTTAGAATTACTTTCTAAGCATATAAAATATTGAGAGTTTTATACACATGACTTAGAAAATACTTCAACTTTCAATATAAGTGATTTTAGAAATAGCATTGATTACTTAGAACAAAAATTCTAAATAATATTACTAATACTTAAAGTACCGTAATTATTTGCACATGATACAAATAACTACGCTGCATATTATTTTAATATAATTTAAATTATGAGACTGATATAGAATGGAATCGTCTACAGTCATAATTTAAATCGATTAAAATAGTATCCAAACTTAATGATATAATACTTAACTACCACAAATGTATATGACATTGTAATCATGATAATCAAGATAGTAACACTACATACGAGGTACTGGATTACTGATAAATTCACAATTTCTTTAAATATTGAAGATTTAATATTTGTGAACTTATATTAAGAAAATCTTACAGATAGGATTTTCAACTAATATGCAATAAATGATATCCCACACTTACAAGCCAGTCTTGAAAGATTAATTTTAACAAGTGATTTAATAAGTGTTTCTGCAAGTGACTCTTTGACTAAAAGACATGCTCTCGAAATTAAAGATACCTGGTGTGAAGGTGCCTTGTCATAGAGTGTTCCACTGAGTTGTTGGATTTGAAGTTGTTTCTCATCATAAAAGGAAATCAATCTTCTTCCATGAAGTTGAAGGCTTCTCGAGATGCTTCTCATGTCTTTCTTACAACCTGTATAATCTATATCTATATAGCCAAACATGTTAAGCATAATATCTTTAGGGTACTTTACTCCAAGAGTTGGTAGTCCCTTAAGATATCTAATAATCGTGTTAATAGCTATAAGGTTGGATTCTCTAGGATCTACTTAGAACCTTGCACTTTGGCATTTTGAGAACATTACATGTTGTCAATTAGCATTTGAGTAAAAGAGTGTGCTTGTCATACCTCTACAGCTTGTCATTTGACCTGAGTTACACTGATCAAGCTTTAGTGGTTTCTGTTGGTAGGTAGTCTTGGCACGTTCAGAATCTTCCAAATTTTGCATCTTCAAAAAGATCCTTAACTTACTTGTATTTCCATCATTCTTTTGGTTTACTTGTGCTCCTAAAAGAATTGGTCTTGTGGCTTGCTTGAGCTCCTAAAAGAATTATCCTAATGGCTTGCTTGAAGTAATTCCAAAAAGAATTGTAACCTCTCCAACATGCTCCTCCATACCTACTCTGCAATTACTTAGCAAATAATCTTGAACAAGTCTTTGTTAGTAGACCAACATATAACATTATCATTATATCACTGCACATATAAAACAACATGTTTGTGCCTAGTGATAAGAGTGTTGTTAATATGACGACTCTACTAGTTCATATTAAACTGTAACTTCAGTTAGAGTGACATACCATGTCCTTGACGATTGTTTGAGTAGTATACTAGTTCATACAAACCTGAAGTGAGATTGTGAAGAAGAGATATACATAGTCCAATAGATCTGCAACTGCAAAGTCCATGAACTGTGGTGCATTGACTTCCTCTTTTGTCTCACCAACCAGGAATGTACTTGTACACATCTACTAGAGTCCAATTCCAAGTGTAATGTGCATCAGGTGCCTGATATGTCGTAATATCCTCAAGTCTCATCATCGGTGCTATCTGTTAGATATTGCTTCATGATAATAACCTAGCATCAAGTTTGGCCTTGTCCCTCATAATAATGCCATTGCCATCCAGTTTGACTTCTGGTTATCCTTGCACCAATTACAATATTGTCATTTGGTTTGGATACCAGCTTCCCTATAATCTGCTTGCTGACTGATTGAGTTCATCTTGTTTTGCAATCACCCAATCAATCCGGATCTATCAGAGCTTCTGTAACTATCTTGGTTTCTTCTTACGATAGAAAACTAGAGAAATAATCATTCACACTCAGTAGCCCTGCTAATCATTACTCCACCATCTTGATCACTTAAGAACTAGACTCTGGGAATAGACTTGACATCAAACCCTTTATCTCAGCAGATATGTTCTTGTTGTGTCCTCTGAATTTTCAATGTGGCGTTGTGTCTGACTAGTTGATCCTTCTATTACTCCCCCTAAGCTGTTGCTGGGATTTCCTGAGATCCTTACCCTTGCTGACTGGCTTCATTGAAATAATGAGTTGTGTTATACACTGCCATTCCACTGCTTGGATATAAATCATCAATACCATAAATTTCTCCTTTAACAGCTTGGAGCATGGAGTTGTTGATCTGTGCACTTAGATTGTCTATCACTTTCTGTTGATCAACCACTAATACCCTGTAGATTGTATACTCCACTGAGTAGCCATGAAAAATATCCTAACAAGTCTTAGCTGCAAATGCCAAGATCTTCAAACAACTGAAAACATTTCATTGTTTGCTTCTGTAGAATATTCTCTCCAAACACTTTCAGGTTATCCAGTGTTTGCTTCTGTTGGCCATTAACTCATTAGTGGTCTTCATGTATACATCTTGATCAAGGCTTGATCTTACTTGTTGCAAACTATATTGATTGCTCCAGCCCTTTTGTATTTAGAAAGTCTTGATTAGCTTGATATTTCCCTTGTAGCTTTAATCAAGTTCTGGTTCTTCCTTTGTATCACTCCATTATGACACGGAGTTCCCAGTGTTGAATTTATCTCAAAATCTTCTTGATGTTACAGATATTAATAAGAACTGCTTCTTGTTGAGTCCCATTATCTGATCACAAGATCATTTCTTTTACAGTTGCTTCCGACTTGATCTTCTGACATGATCAATCACCATTTGTGATGTCTTATCTTGAGAACGCACGAACAACAACTTTGTGTTAAGAGTAGTCATCAATCATCACTATGGTATATCTTTACTTTGATGTGATGTTGTGTTTGACTTCTCTTCCTGACATGCCTCACATTTAACATCTTCCGGATTCTAGATGAGGCAGTCCTCTCACTAAACCCTTTTTACAAAAGAGTTCCTTTTGTTGATGTTCAAGGGTGAGAGCTTCTAATGCCATAGCTAGACTTTTGTCAGATGAAGCTTTATAGTAGAAACCATTGACTTCACTTTTTCAGAGTTTCAAGTCTAGCCACGAGCATATCCTTTCCTTACTCTAGGAAGAGCAAGCTTCTCAACCTTCCTGCTTCAGATGAGACACTAATCATTCATTGAATTGACATTTTGTCCTTTGATGCAGAATTGTCTGATAAGAGAATTTATGCCTTGATTCTCCAGCAAGGAAGTTGCTTCAACTGTTATCAGTGGCACCAATGATTAGCTGTTATCAGTGATACCAATTATTCAATTCATGATGACATCCTTTTTTCTGTATAGCTTGTTCCTTGAAGAAAACCTTTGCTGTCATCTCCAAAGATTATTGACGGAATTGCTTTTGTCAATCACATTTAATTGTGAGGCTCTTTCATTGACCATATTCCTTGAGTATGAATTACCAAGACTACATATAAATCAATTAACCTGTTATGTCCTTCATTCACAAATGGATTAACAGTTTTTGGTACCCAACTTATCAGTTTGGGTCCAGTTGGATTAGAGATTTTACTATAACCAGAGATAACAACAGCTACTACCTACCTTATCATGCTAATTCTTATCTTTGACTGACCATTTTCTCCATTTAAATACCCTTGACAAATTTGTCTCTAGGCTAGGGAAAAATGGTTCCAACCTTACATTAGGATGACTAGCAGTCTTTGCCCTATTGTAATCCTAAACATGCTTTACTATTATTAAGCAAGCATTGTATCAAGAATACATGGCATTCATTCAGAAACATTACACATAAGAATTAAGCAATATAGGTATAATATGGAACAAACAGAATTAACAAATAAGTCATTAATTCTATCTAACCCAATCCTGTTGATGTATCTCACCTAGCTATCTCAATCCAATTGTAAACTAATACTTCTTAACAAACAATTCAGATTAAATCGATAAATCACATTGTAATAGGATACAGGAGATAAGCATAAATAAAGGTCTTAAATGCTGGAAAATATATATCTCACTAAAGCAATAAATCATGTTCAACAAATATTTAAACACATATATAAGATCATCTAAAGTAACATGCACAAGTTAAACATCAATCCTAGTTACCATAAAATAATCTAGTGAACTAGTTCAGCATTGTCTACGAGTGATGCTATCATGCTTGTGCGAGTGTTAAACATTTAAACATTATGATCTTATCATGCATTGAATATTGAGAGCAAAATATTGCAGTGGTTCAAGAAATTGAAACCTGAGATATGTGAGTTGGACCATCTTCAGAGATTGCTATGAAAGTAAGATATTCATTATTCTCGTCATCTGATCCATCCTAAATCTTTCCCGTGCACCATAAGTTTTGACTGGTTGCTTCCCTAAGAAAACATTCCACCTTTGTCACAGCTCTTCAATTGAATCTCTACTCATCCTTGTTTGTCAAGCTTCTTTTTCTGTTGTAGCAAAACCCCTGATAGTTACTTGACACATATTGTTTGTCAAACCTGTAGCTATCAAATCTTGTTTATGTCTCAACCTCAGTCTTGTTATCACCCCTTGAACTGAATCTGTAAGAATCTCTACTTCAGAATAGATAGGCTTGATCCTTGGATATAACTTATGTACTCTTTGTGAATCTTATGTGATCAAACTTCCCTGACATGTGAAACTACCCTGACGTCCAGTCCCTCAAGTACTTGTACCTGAGCTTCCTCTGATTCAACTATCAATAACTCTTACATTATGTCCAGAGGTTCCAACTTTACTGCATGTAACTGAGATGTTTGTTTGTCCCCACTATTCTCTCTGACCTCCACAATTCCTGTCTGAATGATCTCATAAAGGCCCGGAGAAATCCTGAGTCTACCAATACTTTGAGTACCCTTAATTTAATATTCAAGAGAAATTTAAATTTTTAATATTTTTAATTTTCTTAGAAAATAAATTAATTAAAAATAAATAATTACGAGAAAATTAATTTTCAAGAATTTTGAATTTTCTTAAAAATTAAATTAAACGTAAATTATTATTATTATTTAAGAAAAAATTAAATTTAAAAATTTTAAATTTAATGGAAAAATAAATAAATCAGAATTAATTACGTAAGGGGTTACAGAATTATTTAAGTGCTAACTTGGACTGTATACAGGCTTATTGGCGGCCAAGGTAATAAAAAGAAAATCGGCTCAGTCTTCTACAGGAGAGCAGAGGTCACAACTTAAAGTCTTTGCCTGAGAATTATTACTCCCTAGGGCGATCAGAGTCACAAGAGCTTTGAATTAATGTCTATGGCGACTAAAAGAAGACTGCGGCGGCTTGCATGTGCAGCGGCTTACATGTGTGGCGCGTGTAAAAGAAATCCGCGTGTGAAGACTCCTTTTACTTCCGCGCATCAAATACATTGCTTTGCTTCTGAATTAACGCGGGCCCACTGCTTGAACAAAACAATTGCACTTGATTGTACACCCGAGTCTGTTTACCTGGCAGCCAAAAATTGGAAGTAAACAAACTGAACAGAAAACTGGCAGCTAATAAATACTGAAAATGTACCCTAAAATTAACCTAAATTAAAAATTCTTATTTATTATAATTTAAATTATAAATTAATTTAAATCAAATTTATAAAATAAATTTATTTAAATTAAGTTTAAACATAAACTTATTTAAGTTTAAATAATAAACTCATTTAAAATAATTTTATAAAATAAATTTACTAAATCAAATTTATAAAATAAAATAATGTAAATTCAAATTAATAAAATAAATTTATTTAAGGATCCTGATTTGTGTATCAATCAGTCAGCTCTGATACCAATTGTTAGGTCCCGAATTATCGTAGAAGGGGGGTTGAATACGATAATCACTAAATTAAAAATTCTTTCAAATCTTTAGCGGATATAGATTTAGTGCTCGGTTAGTGGTTTCGTGTTCTTGAGAGGAATAGTGTTTGGAACAATAAAATGAGGAACACAAGATATTCGGGGAAATATATATTCGTATATAAATCCTCGAGGGGTGTTGCTACACTCCGGTAAATAAATTAACCGGCTACAATCTAAGAACAAAAAAGTTCCTAGCTACTACAAAGATTTACAAATCAAATCCTATAAAATGATCTAGCTTTTGTTTATATTAGGATTTAATTACCGGGTAACGATTATAATGCCCCTATGAATATACAAAAATTAAATCGGCCATTATAACGTTACTCCGGTGACAAGTTAAACAGATATAGAAAAAGCTTGAGCTTCTCTGTAAATCTTTGCTGTCATTTTCACTACTCTCTTGGGAGAGAAGATGAACAGAAATTAATCCAAAATTAATGGCTGAATACTTTTGCTGCAAAGTGTAGACTTAATATCCAATAATATGTGGCTGAGGAGAGAAGAGAACTCTGTAGCGATCAACCTTTTTGGGGCGACCAAGGAAGCACAGGAGAGAGTAGATATGCTCTGTGACGACAGGTACAATTACTAGTACAACTTGATTTCTAATAATCTAACTCTCCTGTGACGACCACAGGGGCTACTAGTATATATAAATATACAAAACCAAAATAAACTAACTACAACTTGTGTGGCGACCAATTAAACACAATTGTCACCCCTAGTTCCTTTTATCTTATTATTTCCTTTTTCTTTTTCCTTTTTCTTTCTTTTTATTTTTTTTTTGTTTTCTTTTCTTTCTTTTTCTTTTCCTTTTTCTTTTTCTTTTTGTTTTTCTTTTCTTTCTTTTTTTTGTTTTCTTTTTCTTTTTAAGTTTAAATTGTAACTTAATTAATTTATAAAATAAACTTAAATATAACTTATATAAATAAACTAATTTAGATTTATAAAATAAACTTATTTAAAGTTTATAAAATAAATCATTTTAAGTTTATCAAATAAATTATACTAAAGTCCATTAAATAAATTTATTTAATTTAATAATTAAACTTTGAGCTTCGCCAGTCCCCTGGGCTGTTTAGCTGTATACCACGCACACCTCTTCTCGTACTTTAACAGATAAACGTTCAATCCAAGTGCGTTCCTCAACTTAACAATTCTTCTATAAATAATATCCAGATTCCTTTCACGAGCTGTTGACGCCTAGTGCAACTGGTCTGGTTCACAGACGATAAACCCCGATTCAGGTCTTCGTATTATAGCCTTGATTAAATTGTTAAACTTGCCTCAACTTTATTGCTTCAGACACTGACTGTCAATAAACAACTTTACTTTCACTGGAATCCTTTCTAGTACTTTAGACAACGTCTTCATTAACCTCTGTCTATAACCTGTCTTCAATTCTTCAGATTCCTATGCTTCGAACACTGTCTATCTTAAATCAATGCCAATACACTAAAATCTTCCGGTAGCACTTGTATACTGAATCTTTAACATTTCTGAAACCCTGAAAGTCTTTAACCTTTGTTCTTCACTGAGGCATGATCATATTAATGAACTTCTTTCAGTGACCTATAGACAGACTTCAGGCTTTCTTTTAATCTTATGATTCTTTGTATTTGCCTTGTCTTCATTCTTCCTGATTTCTTGTGTAGACGTAGTATTATTAAACTATTATGTTCTAGTGTTGTTATCGTGTTGAGTTATCACGTAACTGTTCATACAGCTACGTAGTCTCACCAACAAGTTACATCCTTGAACCTAAGGACAATCCTCAAGTTCTCATGTCAGTCGAAGAAATTATTTCATGTCAGCTTATCATCTCAAGGACTATTACATTATTAGGAGCAATTGATGATATCAAACAGAAACTATCAGAAGTTCATATCAGAGCTTATATCGACAGATAATGATGACATCGACGGATGTTGATAATCGACGGATAATAATATCGACGGATGATGATGTCAACGGATGATGAAATCAGTATTTGTCACATCAATTGATCTTTGATAAGGAAAAGAAACAGGAACTCAAGGAGGTGAAGGACTTTATCTCAGAAGTAATTGTATAGGTTTCCTTTTTGTTGATAGAATAGGATTCCTTATACATTGTGTAGCTGTACTCTATATAAAGCACATATTAGGTTCATGTTATATGGACTGCGATATTGTTATATTTTTCGCATAACCTAGCAGCTCTCAAGGATATTGTTCATCCTTTCGAGAGAGTACGTTTGTAATAAGTTTTTATCAGTTAATATAAAAACTGTTAATTCTGTTGAAACTTTGTCGAATTGATTGTATTAACTGTATTCACCCCCCCTCTACAGTTGATTAAGGGCCTAAAAATTGGTATCAGGGCTTGCTGTTAACGTACAAACAGTTTAAGATTTGAAAATCAATCAACCATGTCAAACAAAGAAGAAGAAACATAAAATCCGAAACCACAACCCCCAGCCACATCACAGATAAGCAGCAACATAAGTATGTATGAAGCAATCAAGGTGCCTATCCTGAAGATACATGAATATCCAATCTGGAAAGTCATGATGGCCATGTGCTTGGAAGCAACGGATCCTGAATACCTAAGTAGGATCTATGATGGTCCTCACAGTCCAATGAAGGTTGATGTTTCACTTGCAGGAGAACCAGAGAAGATGATAGACAAAAACATGAAGGACTACTCTCCTGAAAATATCTTGTATATCATGAAGGATGCTAAGGTCAGACATATCCTACATAGCATTCTTGATAGTGTTATGTCCAATAAAGTCATTGGCTGTAAGACAGCAAAAGAGATATGGGATGTTTTAGAAGTAAAGTATCAAGGTATAACTGTTATCAAGAAGAACAGGAGGACAATACTTACTCAAGAATTTGAGCACTTTGAATCAAGGGACAATGAGTCCTTAACTGAGATCTATGACAGACTTCAGAAGTTGCTGAATGACTTATCCCTTGTCAACAAAGAATATGATTTGGAGGACTCAAACCTGAAGTTCCCACTTGCTCTCCCTGAAAAGTGGGACTTCAAAGTCACATCAATAAGGGATAACTATCAACTTGATAAAACACCTCTAGATGAGATCTATGGAGTTCTAAAAACTCATGAACTAGAGATGGAGCAAAGAAGCAAGAGAAAAGGATCTAAATTTAGACCAGTTGCACTCAAGGTTGAAGAGAAGCCAAAGGAGAAAGCTAGGAGGAAAAGCTACTCCAAAGGGAAAGCCATGATTGTAAAGTCAGATACTGAATCATCAAATTCTGATGATGACTCAAATACTGATACTGAATCAGATACTAACAGTGATCATAACAACAATGAAGATATGAAACAAATGGTTTCCCTACTGGTTAAAAGCTTTAAGAAGATGGTCTACAAGAACTTCGGGAAAGGAAGAAGATTTTCCAGAAAAGGTTCCAGTTCCTCAAACTTTGATAAGAGGAAAAATAGGAGAAATACCAATGGAAGGAATCAAAATATGGAAAACTTGACAAGTCAAAAGACAACTGTGATGGAATTGGACACTTTGCAGCTGACTGCAGAAAACCCAGAGCTGAGAAGAAATAAGCCTTGATCTCAAGGAAGAGAAACCGGGATGATTCATCATATTCAGATGATGGAGTCAATTATGCTCTCATGGCAAAAGCTGATGCTGAGGATGACAATGCTGAATTAAAGGTACCTCGGACTACTCTTGCTTTTGATACCGATGATATCTATGAATTAAGATTATTTCTTAAGTCTCTGCATGTTAGTTTTAGGGATCAAACCTTAGAGAGTAATAGAATCAAGAGTGAAAACTCTGTGTTAAAGAAAAGGAATGATCACCTAGAAATTGAGTTGCTTTCCATGCTAGAAATTCAAAAAGAAAGAGATATTGTTGTTTATGTTAAGAAAAAATTGCTAAAAAACATGCTTATCTAGATAAGGAGCTATCAAAAGAAAGAGAAGTCATTAAACTTTGGACTAACTCAAGAAAATCAACTCAGAAAATTCTAGAGAATGGTTTTGGGGGATCAGGATTAGGATATTCAGCTAGATCTAATTCTGATAAGAAAAGTGGAAAAGAAACTGAGATAACAGAACCAATAAAAACTGATAGCAAGGTCAAACTGAACAAGGTTCAAACAAAGACCATTAAGTTTAATCCTAGTGCTAATACTGTTAAGTCAATTCATGAGGAAGGTACTACCTCAGCACCTAGATCAAACTTAATTACTGGAAAGAGTTAACAAGTTCACATAAATTCAGTAAATATTGGTTCAATAACTCAGAAATAGCTTAAGAAAAAGCTGAAGAATCTACACATGAAAAGCAAGAGGAAAAGGTCTAGGAAAAATAGGAATGGAAAGGTAGGTGTTAATAAGAATGGAAATTATGTAACCCCTCCTAATGCACCTAGAAAGGCCTATTCAAACTGTGGTAGCACTAATCATCTTTCTAACTCTTCCAAGAAGAATAAAAAGATTAATAATGTTTTTTCCAAATCAGAGTCTAGGAATAAAACAGTTAGATATAAACCACAGAGTCCTTGTTTTCATTGTGGAAGTATTTGGCATTCTATTTATACATGTAAATAGTATCACAGTTTGTTAGGTCCCAATATGTTTGTAGAAGGGGGGGTTGAATACAAACTATACCGTTTAATCGAATAAAATGCGGAATAAAAAGGTGAAACAAAATTCAAGTTAAATAAAACTTTTATTAAACTTGAAAGGTGTTACAACAACGGTATCTGTTACAAGGGATTAATCTCAAATCAATTATTACAAATCTAGAATAAATTTGACATGAACTTTTTCTATTTTTGCAATAAAAAGATCAAATGCTAAATGCGATTTGAGATTAAGTTCTAGGGATTTTGATCCGCTAGATTGTTACACAAGAACAAGATAAATAATTCTAGTGGTTTGGATTTAACTTTACAATCTAGAATTTTGATCTTGAATAAAGCAGATGAAAAATGAAATGTTTTGCTTTTGTTTCTGCTGTGTTCTTGACTTGGTTTTTTTTGGATGATTGTCAGAATGAATGTCTTCTACTTCTTTTATCAAAACAGGCGAATGGAAATGAACTGCAATGACAATCCCTTGGCTCAGCAAGACAATCGGTAGAACTATCTTTAGAGCTAGCAAGACAATCAGAATGAACTAGCAAGACTTTCGGTATGACTATCAATTGTCATACTGATTGTCATAGTAGTTCAAATCATATTGTCTTACTGAATTAATAATAGATTTTAATCTAATAAAAATTCTGAAAACCCTTAATATTAATTCTGAATTAATTAATCAATTAATTCAATTAATCAATAAATTAATCTTTGCAGATATAATTTATTTTCTTAATTAAATTATATGACTTAATTAATTAATAGAGAATTAATACTAATCTTGAGCAGCAACCATTCTTCTGAATATCTTCTGAAAATCACTGAAAATTATGAATTAATTCCACCACTTCAATGTTGACACTCGATGTACTGCCTGGTTCATGAGTGACTAACTTCCGTGACGTTTCTTCATGCCTTGACCTTGATACTCTTGATTTTTTTCAGACTAAATCCTTGTAATTAATTGATACCCTGACGAGATCTCTGTCACTTGATTAAATCCACAATCTTGATTTATATCACTGAGGCTTGATCAATTTCTTGAGCTTCTTCCAGTGAATTAAGTAATCAAGTCTGTAGATGAACAATGCTTCTTAATCCTTTGACATATGTTACTCTGTGAGATCTCTCTTACGATAGATCCACTATTTACTTATTACATTCTTAATTGAGTTGAGTTAAATCCTTGAATAAACAAATAGGCTATGACATATGCCTTTCAATCTCCCCCTATTTGCTTGTTAGACAATAACAACAAATACCTAGAGGATAACTCAACTAACAAATAAGAAAAAGATATAAACAGTAATGCAAAGTAAATAGCAGAAAAGTTCTGGATTATATTTAACATTTTCCAGATTCCAAAAGAAATTTACAAGTGAATACAACATAGATGTTCCTCTAGCCTGAACATATAACTACATTAGTCTATCTTGATTCATAAAGCTCTAATCATATTACATTGAGTTTTGAGCTAATTGAATTCAGTTGTCTTCTCTTCTGACTTCACCTTCTTCTAAATCTTGAAGCAACTCCTTGTCAAAGACACGATCCTTTTCTGAAGTGAAGCTGTCTGGCCTGACTGGTTGAACTCCAATTGTCTTTAGCTTATTCTTGAGTTGATTGTACCTTTTAATATTCTTTTCACAATAAGCTTGAATCAGATCAGCTGCTTGAGTTTTCAACATGGATGAATATCCAGCAGTTCTTAAGTGATGGTCCATCCAGACCAGATGCTTAGCTGAGTAGTCTTTAAGAGATTGTGAATCGAGCTGGCAGATTTGAAGACATTTAGACTTAAAGAATCTTACCTGATGAGGATTGTTGACCACTTGAGGACTAGCCCTGCTGGCAAACTCTTTGAGCTTTTCTCGAAGAACTTCATTCAATTCTGATCTTCTTTTGACTTTGTTGAGAAGAACCCAAATCTCTGACAAAGAACGATTCTCAAACAGATGAAGTGACACCTTGAAAGATCCTTCGCTCTGACAATATACAAATATGTTCATCTCATTTAGGGATCTGTCAAAGGCAGCTGTGATCCTTGAGACTTCAGTCTTTATAGCATTCATGTACATGTCATTGTTTGGATTAGAGATCTCCAGCTTGTCCAGAAGATGTAGAAACTGTCTATCATTGTTTGTGCTCAGCTGACGCATATCAAGTACTCTCCTAGCTTCATCCCATTTTTCACCAATCTTCAGTCTGACATCTGTTCTCCTTTCTTGAGCCTTAATGTCATGAAGACGTTGCTTTTGAAGAGTTTCTGTTCTTTGTATGTCTTTCCTCATGTCAATGATCTGGGAGACCTTTTTGAGTTCAGCTTCTTTTCTTTTCATCTCTGACTGCTGCTGCTGAAACTCTTTCTCAAACAGAGGATCCACTGGAGCTTCCTCTTCCCATTCTCCAAAATCACATTCCTCATCAGCTTCAAAGAAACCAACTTTATCTTCCAAGACTGGTTCAGTGGGAACGTCACAAATATCAAAGTCATCCTGTTCTCCATTATAGTAGATATCATCAGGCTTCCCTGTGCCTCCAGCAGATGACTCTTTTTCTTTTCCCTTATCACTTCTTCCTTTCTTCTCCCCCTTAGTTGAGGAATCCTCTACAGACTTTCCTTTAGATCCTCCATGACCTTCATCACCTCCCGAGCCTGAGCCTCCATTAGAAGGCCCTTCAAAGAAAGTCCTTTGTTCTTCATTAGGGCAGTGAGAATTTTTGATCATGTAGTACAGGTGCTTCATCCCTTCATTCAGATGTTCCATATCCGTCTCTATCTTCAGAAATCTGGAGGAATCCAGTGAATGATTCATTTCAACCAAGTCTTCAAGAGAAGTCATTCTTGTATATAGTGAGCAGAAGTTTGAAATGTCGTCAGCTGATAACGTTGGTGATTCCTGGATTGAGTTAAGCTTTGGTACAACAGATGTCTTCAAATCTGATATTTCAGTCTTGATAAGAGCCAACTGATTATTGACAGAGGTGGAAGAAGAAGACCGTTCAACCACTTGTGCTTTGAATGATTTAGCTTCAGCCTGACTTTTTGCAAGTTATTCCTTGAGATCAGCAATTTGAGCTAACAGATTTTCAGTGTTTGTGTCTGTGTGTGCGCTCACTGAATATCTCTCCTGTTTAATTCACTCATCTCACGTGCATGTGTATCTCTCAATATATTTGCTCGTGAGGAGTCTTCCTGAGACTGATCTTCTGTACCTACATTTAAAATCACCCTAGCCTCTTCAAGAGAGGTCAGTGGTGGTGCAATGGGAATTCGCGAGTCCCGATCCTCAGTCAAACCTATCATTTCATGTGAAATAGATGTCTGAATTGCTTCAGGGATAGATTGACCGAGTTGCCCTCCACTTTCTCCAGATAAATCTGTGAGTGGAGAATCCTGTGAGGGAGCCAGAGGTGTTGGATCTGGGAGGGGAGAAAATGACTCTATTAAAGGTGGCTGAGAGTCAGATTTTCCCTCAGAAGCATGTGACTGCTCTTCTGCCGTAACTATGGCAGGCACTGTAACCGACTCTATGTGCACTCCTCGCTCTGTGTCCTGAGTAACATCTGTGGGTATGTATGGTTCCATTGTGAGTAATGAAATTGTGCTTGACTCAGTACAAGATGCCATGGCCCTATGGCGAATTTCAATAGATTCATCCTGTTGAGAGGATATTTCTAGTAACTGTTCAGTGGCCATTTCAAAGTCCATGTCCTGCTGGGAGGACAAGGATGGGCTTTCAGATGCCTCAGTAAATGTTCTTCTTTTCTTCGGAGGAGGCAGAGCTGAGGGTTCATTCACATCCACCAATACACTACTTCCTATTAACCTTCTGGGTAACATTTTAGACAGTGAGGGAGAGGTTGAGATAGATTGTGAAACTGTGTTTGTCTCTATGACCTGGGATTGAAGCTGTGGTTCTACAACTTCATGGTCAGCCCTATCAACCACTGGGGGTCTTTCAACAGAAGTAGGAATGGAGTGAGAGTGAGGAATTACTACCTGTAATTGAAGAGCATCTGATGTTGGAGGAGCCTGGGTGGCTTGAACCACTGGAGGTTGAGCTTGCTGTTCATGACCAGGAAGATTGAAAATAGGTAAGGGAATATAAGTGGCCATGAAAGCAGATACAAGTACTGGAACTTGCATGAATTTGAAAGTTGTGTCTTGGCGGGTGTAAATCTTTTTGCTTACAGGAGGGGGTTCGGTTACTGCTGAGTTAGCAAACAGAGCCTTATGCTCAGGTGTGAGAAGATGATCTGCTATAAGCATGAGAAAACGAGCATAGTAACACGAGACCCTACGATTTGTAGAATGATCACGTAAAGCAGTAGTGAGACGTCTCAAGAGAATGGGTAAAAGTAGTTTGCCAAAATTGATCCTTTGATTGAAAACAACCGCAAGACCAATATACTGCAGAGTGGAAGTGATGTTGTGAAAGTTGGATTTAGTGCAGTTGGCAAACATTTTAGAAAGTGTATCGAAGAAAATGTCCCATTCAGACACCAAATTGGATTTTGAAAGTTTGGTTAAATTGATCACCCCCTGATAGTGAATAGCATGGAAAAAGTTTGAAATATCATTTTCAGAGGGCAAATTACAGGAAATTGTCCATAGGAAAATTTAAAGCTCGATTGACGACTGTTTCATCAACCACATACTGTGTGTTTGCCACGGTGAATGAAAAAGATTTAAAATCATCGGCCACAGTAGAGGTTGTGCAAATCAGTCTTAGAAGATCAACATTTAAAATCACATTTGATTTAATATCAGAGCTAACAATCGAATGGTCATCTAAAAATCTAATCCATGGCTTAAATTTTTCTACATCACATTTATCTGGATTAAAATAACCAACAAGATTATGCGAAATAATTTGGAAATTGAGAGCCATTTAAAAATAATAATAAGACACACACTTTCAGAATTTTAAGAATAATATTAAGAAAATTCGAATTAATTAAATTAATTTAATAATTCGAATTAAATCAATTATAATCGAAAAATTTAGATAGAAATGTATCTCGTTAAAATTCTTAACTCACAAACGCAGATTTGAAAAACCAAAAGACACAGAACAGAAATTAAAATAAAATTACCCAAAATCAAATAAACACAAACTGATTTTTAAAAAAAAAAATCGACAGCACTTCTATATGTATATACGTGTATGTATATAACAGAAGTGAAGTTTTTGTATGCTGAGTAAAAACTCGAGCAGTGAAGACAATGGAGATGGGTTAGATTTTGATCGACTAGAGAGAGAGAGAGAGAGAGAAAAATAGAAGACTGTTGAGAGAGAGAGAATTTTAAGACTGTTGAAATTTTGAAGAAAAAGAAACTGAATGGAATGAGAAAGCAGAATAGGAAAAAGCATTAATTAGTATAACTGGTATGACAATCCGGGATTGTCATACCGATTGTCATACTAGGCAAAATCAAATTAGAAAATAGAAGAAATAAAGTAATAAAAATAATAAATACTAAATATATATAACTGGTATGACAATCTGATAGTCATACCGATTGTCATACCAGTATAAAATAAAAGGAAAATATTTATATATAAAGTTTATAACTGGCAAGACAATTGATAGTCATACCGATTGTCTTGCCAGTATAAAACTAAACTGATTAACAAAATAAAACACAATTAGACTGAAATGACTTTCAGCAAGACAATTTCAATTGTCTTGCCGATTGTCATAACAGCATTAAAATCAAAATAAACACACATAAATAAATATATATATATATATATGTACTGAAATGATTTTCAGCAAGACAATTTCAATTGTCTTGCCGATTGTCATTTCAGTAGAGAGACAATTAAATATTTACAGAAAATATTAACAAATATGGAAAACTGAAATAAAGTCTTATATTAATAGTAAAAATTCAGAAAATATTTACAAAAACAAAGACAATATTTCAGAATTAATTATTTTCATTCCAAAAATAGATTTCTGTTGAATTTTAGAAAGTAAAATTCATAGAAAAATATTTTTAGTGAAAATAAAATATTCTGAGATATTTAAAATTAACAAGTAGAGTAAATAAAACAGATGAGATAATAAACATTACATAGAAATAAGCAAGAAATATTGGAAAATGATAAAATAAATTTGCAAATGAATTTTTCATTTATGAAAAATTCATTTGTAAATTCACTCAAGAACAGATTTCAGATATACACAAGTTTAATCACTAAAGCTATTCAACATACCCAATTTACCAACTAATTTGGTAAATGTGGATTCATCAAGAGGTTTAGTGAAAATATCTGCTATTTGTTCTTCTGTTGGAACAAAAAATAGTTCAACAGTACCATTCATGACGTGCTCTCTAATAAAATGATACCTGATGTCGATGTGCTTTGTCCTCGAGTGCTGCACAGGGTTGTTGGTGATGGCTATTGCACTTGTATTGTCACATAAAATAGGAATTTTGTTCAATACAGAGCCATAGTCTCGTAGCTGGTTCCTAATCCACAAGATCTGAGCATAGCAGCTTCCAGCAGCAATATATTCAGCCTCGGCCGTTGAGTTGGAAACTGTTTGCTGTTTCTTGTTGTACCATGAGACTAGCCTGCTACCTAGGAATTGACAACTTCCTGAGGTGCTTTTCCTATCAACAACACTTCCTGCATAATCTGAATCTGTATATCCAACAAGGTTAAAACCAGATTCTTTAGGGTACCAAATACCTAGATTTGGTGTTCCCTTAAGATATCTTAAGATTCGTTTAACAGCAACGAGATGAATATCTCTAGGATCCGCTTGGAACCTTGCACATAAGCATGTAGCATACATAATATCTGGTCTACTTGCAGTAAGATAGAGTAATGAGCCAATCATACCTCTGTAGCTTGTGACATCTACCTTAATGGAGTTTTCACATGGTCCAAACTTGACAGCTGTAGTTGACGGAGTCATTGCTGATGCAGAATCCTCTAGATTGTACTTTTTGAGGAGTTCCTTGAGATACTTGGATTAACAAATAAAAGTTCCATCTAACCTTTGATTTACTTTTAATCCAAGAAAGAACTTCAGCTCTCCCATCATGCTCATTTCAAATTTGTTGTGCATTAACTTAGCGAATCTCTTACAGAGATTATCATTAGTAGACCCAAATATTATATCATCCACACAGACTTGGACTAATATTGTATCATTCTTATGCTTTTTAGAAAAGAGAGTTTTGTCTATGACACCTCTAATAAAGCTATTTTCAATAAGAAATTCAGAGAGAGTGTCATACCATTTTCTCGGAGACTGTTTGAGTCCATAGATAGCCTTGAAAAGAAAGTAGACAAAATCCAAATGATCTGGATCTTCAAAACCAAGAGGTTGCTCTACATATACCTCTTCATCCAGCTTTCCATTCAGAAAGGCACTCTTGACATCCATTTGATAAACTTTAAAGTTATTGAATGCTGCAAATGCCAAAAATATCCTGATGGCCTCTAGTCTAGCCATTGGAGCATAGGTTTCATCATAATCAATGCCTTCAGCTTGTGAATACCCTTTAGCTACCAGTCTTGCTTTGTTTCTTATAACCACACCATCTTCATCTAGTTTATTTCTGAATACCCACCGAGTACCAACAGCTCTCTTGTGTGTAGGTCTAGGTACCAGTTTCCAGACTTGTTGACTTTCAAACTGATTGAGTTCATCTTGCATAGCAATCGCCCAATATAGATAAGTCAGTGCTTCCTCAATCTTCTTAGGTTCCATCTCAGAAAGAAATCCTGAGAACAGACACTCATTTTGAGTAGCACGTCTAGTTCTGACTCCAACATCTGGATCACCAATAATCAACTCAAAAGGATGAGCTTTATTCCAGACAGTCTGTCTTGGAAGATTTGATCTTGATGATTCGCCTTGAAATTCATTGGGATGTTATGTCCTACTAGATGATCCTTCAGCATCTCCCCTTGAGTTGTTGCCATGTTGACTTGAAGATTCTCCATCAGTAGCAGTGGTATCTCCATTGTTGCCAAAGTTTCCATCACTATTACCTTGAGTATCATCATGATTAACAGGTTCTTCACCAGCAACAACCTCAGGTTCTTGACCATATTCTGATTCTGAATCTGACATATCATCAAACTTCAGTTTCTCAGAAGGATCTTCAGTTTGGATACTAGGGAGTTTAGTGTCATCAAATGTAACATTGACACTTTCAGTTACTTTGTGTTGATCAATGATATACACTCTGTATGATCTTCTTCCATATCCAACAAAAATACCCTCATATGCCTTTGCCTCAAATTTACCACGACGATCATCTCCATCCTTGAGCACGAAGCATCTGGCACCAAATACATGAAAGTATTTGATAGAAGGTTTCTGTTCATTCAAAATCTCATAAGGAGTTTTCATGAAGTCTTTGTTGATTAGAGTTCGATTCTGAGTATAACATGCAGTATTGACAGCTTCAGCCCAAAAGTACATTGGAAGACCTGATTCACTTAACATCGTTCTTGCAGCTTCAATCAATGTGCGATTCTTCCTTTCTACCACTCCATTTTGTTGAGGGGTTCTAGGAGATGAAAATTGTCTGGTAATCCCTTTGTCTATACAGAATCCATTGAGAAGTGAATTCTTGAATTCTGTTCCATTATCTGACCTTATTGCTCTAACAGGGACATTAGAATCTAACTCAATCATCTTGATATGATCAATCACAACTTGTGGTGTTTCATCCTTAGAGTGAAGAAATAAAACCCATGTATACTTGGAATAATCATCAACTATCACAAGACAGTAACACTTCTTTGACATCGAAAGGACATTAACTGGTCCAAATAAATCCATATGCAATAATTGCAGAACACCAGTTATGGAAGATGTGTCAGTGCCTCTGTAACTTGCTTTCTTTGACTTTCCTTTCTGGCAAGCCTCACATAGTCCTTCTGGGGAGAATTCCAGCTGAGTCAGACCTCTGACCAATTCTCTTTTGATAAGAGAATTCATTGCTTTGAAATTGAGATGAGAAAGTCTCTTGTGCCATAGCCAACTCTCATCTGACGATGTCTTTGCATAGAAACAATTGACTTCAGGATTGCTTTCAGAGTTCATGTCAGCTACGAACAGATTTCCTTTCCGGATTCCCATCAAGGAGGGTTTTTCACTTTTCTTGTGCAGAATCTGACACTTCAGCTTGTCGAATAAAACATTGTAGCCATTGTCACAGAACTGACTAATGTTAAGCAGATTATGTTCAAGTCCTTGCACAACATACACATTTTCAATGATAACATTTCCAGCTAGCAAACAACCATATCCCTCCGTTAAACCTTTGCTGTTATCTCCAAAGGTAACCACTGGGCCAGCTTTCTCAACCTCATTTGATAGTAGGGCTCTATCTCCGGTCATATGTCTTGACGATCCGCTGTCAAGAATCCACACTACCGGTTGTACCTATTTAATGCCCCGCAATACAAATGGATTAGACCTTCTTCGGAACCCAAGCTTGGCTGGGTCCGGCATATTTGTAAAATTGGCCTTTATCAGGCAAAACAACATTCTTAATTTTAATATTCTCAACTTTCTCAATGACTAGACATTTGACCTTGTGAACAGCCTTGACAAATTTCTGTTTAGGCTTAGGCACAAATGTCTCCTTTCTAGCTTTAGGAGGACTAGCAGTCTTAGACCTATCATGCTTTCTATTATTCACATGCTGACGAGGAGTAGTCTTATCATTAGAAACATGCTTACCATTAAAATAAGCATACATCAGATTAAAATCACAAGACATACAATCAGGAACACCACATGCTTTATGAGAGGGATTAACAATAGGCAACTTATGCATGGTAGATATGGTATTTATGTTATCCAACTCATGTGTGTCTGAGTTAGTCTCAGTTGCTTTCACAACCTTGACTGGAACTTTTGACACACTTGACTTGGAGACAGCTTTCTCATTAGCATTATCTTCAGCACAGATTTCTTCTTGAATAATAAATGAGGTCTCATCAAATGGTTCAGCAATTGATTCTTTATAGAGGGGTTCATCAACACCCTTAAGCACATGTGGTACTTCCCTGCCTTTAGCACAGACATGAGGAGGGGAGTTTATGCCTAATTTTCCAATAGCAGCATTGTAATCATAACCTATTCCAGATGTTTGATTAACAGCTTGCTTATTGTAAAACTCTTTGGACTTCAAACAAGAATTAAAGTAAGCTTTAACCTTAGCCTCAAGACTGGTGATCTTGTCTTTGAGAATAGTTTCAAGTTGTCTATAACAGTCAACTCTATTCTCCAGAAAAGATACTTGTTCTTTTAATTTATCTTGATTAATGTGCACAAGTCTTAATTCATTGACCTCTTTCTCAAGGTCTTTGATTTGTTGATTTAATAATTCATTATCACGACGAGCACAATCTAAGGAACCTCCTAGATGATAAACTAATTCAGCATCAGTAAATTTTACCTCTTTTCTTGACGATGAGGTATTTGCAACACTAGCCATGAGAGCAAGATTCCCAACTTCTTCATCTTCACTGTCAGTATCATCCCAGCTTCTTCCCTTTGCCAGGTAAGCCCTTTCAGATTTACTCTTCTGATTAGAATCATAAGAGTTCTTCCTAAATTGTTTTGGCTTCCTGCATTCTGTGGCAAAGTGTCCCAACTCATTACAGTTGAAGCATCGAATGGTGCTTCGATCAACCATCCCTATTTTGTACCCACCACTGCTGGTGTTAGAGGATGAAGATCCACCTTTCTGGAATCTGTTGTAGTTGGACTTGTACTTGAACTTGGGATTCCTTTTGAATCTGACATTTGAGAATCTCTTGACAATCAGGGCCATTGACTCATCCTCCAATTGCTCCAGTTCTTCCAAGGAATAAAAATCATCTCCTGATTCATTTATAGTAGGAGGATCAAATTTTGCTACTATCACATTTTCTTCAACCTTGGAAGACTGTACCATTCTTTCTGACTGTTGAGATTGTTGATGTTGTTGATCTTCAGCTACTAGAGCAGTAGATGTGCTGACCACTCTTCTTTTCCCGTAAACTTCCTTCTGCTGAATCTGCTCCAACTCATAAGTCTTTAACACACCATAGAGTCTTTCCAAAGAAATCTCACTCAGATCTCTTGCTTCTCTTATGGCAGTGATTCTATGTTCGAGATGAGTTGGCAGTGTTAAAAGGAACTTTTTGTTGACCTCCCTGATGGAATAGTATTTACCATTAATGTTCAGGTTGTTGATCAATGCATTGTACCTCTCAAACACTTCAGTGATTCCTTCTCCTGGATTGGATTTAAAGTATTCATACTCAGAGGTTAGGATTTCTAACTTGTTCTCCCTGACTTCCTCTGTGCCTTCATTAATAACCTCAATAGTTTCCCAGATATGTTTGGAATCTTTACAATTCATCACATGTCTATTCATCAAGGGATCAAGGGAATCTACTAAAATTAATTGAAGGCTAGCATCCAGGGAGGCTTCTTCTTTTTCAGCAGGAGAAAAATCCTCAGGATTCTTTATATAAGTTCTAGCTTTGGTGATCACCACATCATTTTCTATTACCTTTGGTTCAATAACCATTGGAATTTTTGGACCCTTCTTTAACACTTCCAGATATTTGGGATTAGCAACTTGTAAAAACAATAGCATCTTCTTCTTCCACATGATATAATTTTCTTTATCAAATAGTGGAATTTTAACGGTTCCAACTTTTTGTGAAGTCATTATGAATTTTTGAATAAATAAAAATTCAAGGAGTGAAAGAAACACAAAAGTCTAGGATCTTGATTTGTTCGTTAATCAGAAGGCTCTGATACCAATTGTTAGGTCCCAATATGTTTGTAGAAGGGGGGGTTGAATACAAACTATACCGTTTAATCGAATAAAATGCGGAATAAAAAGGTGAAACAAAATTCAAGTTAAATAAAACTTTTATTAAACTAGAAAGGTGTTACAACAACGGTATCTGTTACAAGGGATTAATCTCAAATCAATTATTACAAATCTAGAATAAATTCGACATGAACTTTTTCTATTTTTGCAATAAAAAGATCAAATGCTAAATGCGATTTGAGATTAAGTTCTAGGGATTTTGATCCGCTAGATTGTTACACAAGAACAAGATAAATAATTCTAGTGGTTTGGATTTAACTTTACAATCTAGAATTTTGATCTTGAATAAAGCAGATGAAAAATGAAATGTTTTGCTTTTGTTTCTGCTGTGTTCTTGACTTGGTTTTTTTGGATGATTGTCAGAATGAATGTCTTCTGCTTCTTTTATCAAAACAGCCGAATGGAAATGAACTGCAATGACAATCCCTTGGCTCAGCAAGACAATCGGTAGAACTATCTTTAGAGCTAGCAAGACAATCAGAATGAACTAGCAAGACTTTCGGTATGACTATCAATTGTCATACCGATTGTCATAGTAGTTCAAATCATATTGTCTTACTGAATTAATAATAGATTTTAATCTAATAAAAATTCTGAAAACCCTTAATATTAATTCTGAATTAGTTAATCAATTAATTCAATTAATCAATAAATTAATCTTTGCAGATATAATTTATTTTCTTAATTAAATTATATGACTTAATTAATTAATAGAGAATTAATATTAATCTTGAGCAGCAACCATTCTTCTGAATATCTTCTGAAAATCACTGAAAATTATGAATCAATTCCACCACTTCAATGTTGACACTCGATGTACTGTCTGGTTCATGAGTGACTAACTTCCGTGACGTTTCTTCATGCCTTGACCTTGATACTCTTGATTTTCTTCAGACTAAATCCTTGTAATTAATTGATACCCTGACGAGATCTCTGTCACTTGATTAAATCCACAATCTTGATTTATATCACTGAGGCTTGATCAATTTCTTGAGCTTCTTCCAGTGAATTAAGTAATCAAGTCTGTAGATGAACAATGCTTCTTAATCCTTTGACATATGTTACTCTGTGAGATCTCTCTGACGATAGATCCACTATTTACTTATTACATTCTTAATTGAGTTGAGTTAAATCCTCGAATAAACAAATAGGCTATGACATATGCCTTTCACAGTTTATATTATAATTATTATAAACTGAAACCCTCTTTAATTAAATCAAAATCTATTCCTGGATGTATAAATACTGATAGTAAGGATGTTAACATAAACTCTGATGAAAAGTCTTCTGCTGCATATGTTAACAAACTTAAAAAGGCCAAAGGATTCAAGCAAGTTTGGGTCCTTTAAAACACAAACTGATTCAAATTACTAATTGCAGGGTGACAGGAGGAATGCTCTAGTCTTGGACAGTGGATGCTCGGGTCATATGACTGGTTATAAATCTCTGCTATCAGAATTTAAGGAGAAGGTTGGCCCAAGCGTTTCTTATGGAGATGGAAACTTAGGAAAAATCTTGGGATATGGCAAAATCAAAGTTAGAAATGTCATCATTGAAAATGTAGCTCTAGTTGCAGGACTCAAGCATAATCTGATTTGTGTGAGTCAAATTTGTGATAGAGGTTACCATGTCAACTTCTATGAGGAGCATCGTGAAATTGTTAACAAGTCTGATGGCAAGATTGCATTGACTGGTGTAAGATATGGTAGTTTATATGAAGTCACGGTCTCCACAAGTATTGATAATTCAAAAGTTTGTCTACTGAGTAGAGCATCTGTGGAAGACAGCTGGAACTGGCATAAAAGACTTTCTCACCTCACTTTCAACAATATCAATGAACTTGTGAGGAAAGATCTTATTAGAGGATTGCCCAATACAATTTTTACTATGATGGCTTATGTGACTCATGTCAAAAAGCCAAACAAAGGAAAACTTCTTTCAAGAGTAAAACCGAATCCTCCATTCTTGAACCATATCATCTAATTCATGTTGATATCTTTGGTCTAGTGAATGTTATGTCAATTTCCAAGAAGAGGTATGCACACGTAATTGTTGATGAATATACAAGATACACATGGGTGTATTTTCTTCACACCAAGGATGAATCTCCATCCATTCTTCTTGATCATATGAGGGAGCTGAGAAAAAGATCAACATACAAAATGAAGATCATCAGAAGTGATAATAGAACTGAATTCAAGAATAGCTCTATGGAAGAGTTCTGAAAACTCAGGGGGATAAAACAAGAGTTTTCTACTCCTGGAACACCACATCAAAATGGAGTTGTTGAAAGAAAGAATAGAACTCTGATAGAAGCTGCAAAAACCATGCTAGAGGAAGCAAGATTGCCTACCTACTTCTGGGTTGAGGCTATGCAAACTGCTTGTTTTGCACAAAACGCAACATTGATCAACAATCATGGAAAAACACCATTTGAGATGGTGAAGGTAAAGAAGCCAAATTTGAAGTTCTTTCATATTTTTGGTTGTAAGTGTTTTGTTCTTAAAACTCATCCGGAGCAGTTGACCAAGTTTGATCTGAAAGCTGATGAAGGAATATTTATGGGTTATCCGTTGACCACAAAAGCCTTCAGAGGTTATAATCTGAGAATAAGAACAGTCATGGAATCTATACATGTATCTCTTGATGATAATAAGATAACAGGTCTAGAAGATGCAGATGACCATGACAAATTGAGATTTGAAAATGAAGTACCTTATGCTGAACTTTTAAATCCTGAATCTGATACGATAAGTCCTGATATCACTCAAAGCTCTGAGGTTCCACAGAACAATGGAAATTCTTCTGACACTGAAGCATATGTTGAGGGGGAGCAACATAACTCAAATCCAGAGACTTCAATAAGTGATTCATCACAAGAGACATCAGTAAAAAAAACATCAGACTCATCTTCCTTAAATTCTGATGAGTCAAATACTGATGACAATGGGAACACTGATTCAGGGGGAGCATCAGGAAACAATAGTGGTACTAATCAAATAAATAACAAATAGTTCATGGATAAAGGGGGAGGTTCATCTTCAAGGAGTCAACTTCCATCTGCAAGAAAATGGTATAAGTCACACACACCTGACTTAATCATTGGAAACTCTGACAATGGTGTAAGAACATGAAAAGCCACTAAGAATAAATGTCTCTACCATTCTTTTCTATCTCAAACTGAACCTAAGAAGGTTGAAGAAGCTCTGCAAGATGCTGACTGGGTCACAACAATGCAAGAAGAGCTCAATAAATTTGAAAGAAACAAAGTATGGACTCTTGTGCCAAGACCAAATAACAGATTTGTGGTTGGCACAAAGTGGGTGTTCAGAAACAAAACTGACAGTGAGGGCATTGTTACAAGGAATAAAGCAAGACTCATTACAAAGGGTTACTCACAACAAGAAGACATTGATTATGATGAGACGTTTATTCCAGTTGCAAGGTTAGAGGTAATAAGAATCTTTCTTGCATATGCTGCTCACAAGAAGTTTAAGGTGTTCCAAATAGATGTGAATAGTGCATTCTTAAATGGAGAACTCAAAGAGGAAGATTATGTTGAACAACCTTCAGGGTTCATTGATCCAAGGTATCCAGATCATTTCTACTTACTGGACAAAGCACTTTATGGACTGAAGCAAGCTCCAAGGGCCTGGTATGAAACACTTGCTCTATTTCTGCTAGAGAGTGGTTTCATAAGAGGTACAATTGACAATACTCTCTTTTATAAATACCATGGTAAGGATTTGTTATTAGTACAGATATATGTTGATGATATTGTTTTTGGATCTACTAATGACAAACTTTGTGAGAGATTTTCAAAGCTAATGCAGTCCAGGTATCAAATGAGTATGATGGGAGAATTGAGCTATTTTATGGGGTTACAAGTTAAACAGACTAATGAAGGAATCTTCATAAATCAATCCAAATACATCAGGAATCTACTCAAAAGATTTGGAATGCAAGACTGCTCAACTGCATCAACTCCCATGGCCACTGCAACCAAGTTAGATTTAAATACTGGTTCTTCAGTAGATATAACTAACTACAGAGGTATGATTGGCTCACTCCTATATTTGACTGCTAGTAGACCTGATATCATGTATGCTACATGTCTCTGTGCAAAGTTCCAAGCTGACCCTAGAGAACCTCATATATTAGCTGTGAAGAGAATTTTTAAGTATCTCAAAGGCACCATGAATCTGGGATTATGGTATCCAAGAGATTCAGACTTTAAGCTAATTGGATATTCAGATGTTGATTTTGCAGGATGTAAAATAGACAGGAAAACACTTCTGGAAGCTGCCAATTCCTTGGTGGCAGATTGGTTTCTTGGTACAACAAGAAATAAAAGTCAATTTCCACATCAACTACAGAAGCAGAATACATTGCTGCCGGAAGCTGTTGTGCTCAGATTCTATGGATGAAGAATCAATTACTGGATTATGGGTTAGACTATTCTTCTATTCCGATATATTGTGATAATCAGAGTGGTATTGCAATGATAGGAAATCCAGTGCAGCATTCAATGACTAAGCATATCAGTATCAGGTACCATTTTAAAAGGGAACATGTGGAAGCTTCTGAAGCTACTGGATCACGTACTGCACCAATTTTTAATTCTATTCTACATGTTGAAGCTGGTGATGGAGTTCAACAATTAATGCAAGATCCGGTTGCTGTTGAAGAATCTAATGATGGTGAAGAAGCTACTGTTTCTAATGCTATTATAGATCTTAAGGATTATCTTTTCTTCCCTGAAGATATGCCTATGCATGTGCGACAACAGAAACTGAACGAGTTAGATGCTAAGAAAAAGCAGGATTATTACTACTAATCAAATCAATCAAATTAAAAAATCTTTGATTGCTTCAAAGTTGACTACTCATCAGGAAATTCAGAAACAAATTTCACCAATAGTTGCCAGACAAACTGCAATTGAAGCCAGTCAAGCTAGATTGGAAGCTAAACAAGATCAAATGTATGCTCAACTTACAGAAGTACAGAATTCAAAGGAGCTGATTCTTTCTCTACTTCTTGGTGATTATGCCAAAAAGGGGGAGACAATTGTTAAATCTAAATGCAAACAGCTATCACTGACAAGAACTGATGATGAAAATCCTGATGGAGGTAATAAGGGGGGACAAAATGAAAGTAAAACGAGAAAAGGTGAAGAGCTAGTTGGAGTTAGTGGTTCATCATCAAAAGCAATCACTAGATTTGAATCTAGACAAGAAGAAAAAAGTAAGAGGAATGAAAGAAGATTTGAATATTTGACTGTGACTATAAAAATGCAAAAATCTTCACAAGTTAAAACTGTTGCTGATGAAGACCAAGGTATTGTGAGATAGAACTTGGTGCTGAAGCAAGTCAATTTCTTCAAACTCTGAAAGTTAAAGGAAGAAAGACAACTATGTTCTACAAGGATCCAAAGATTCAATTATTTGACTCTGAGGTGAGTAGAAGAATATTTGGAAAAGAAAATCCTAGAGTTGATCTTGAACAACTAAGGCAAATGGAGGAAGACTTCAAGAATTCCATGAAGACAACAAATGCTGATATTGTTGTTATTTCTCAAGTACTTTATGAAGATGATCCTTCTAACAGATCAACCAGAGGTGTAGTTATAAGGGAAATCATTCAGGCAGAAGATCTCAGATCACAAGTTACAGTAACTACTGACATAAAGCTTAAAGGAAAAGAGAAGATATGAGAGAAGTCGAAGTTTTCAAAGTCTGAAGCCAAAGCTGTTGGAAAAAAGAAGAAGGAAGATTATTGAAGCATTTTGAGCTAAAGAACTGGAATTAACCTCTGTTATTCCCAGTGAACTAACAATGAGATTTACAGAAGGGGGGTTGAATGTAAATCTCAAAACTTTTTCAAGTTTTGAGCAGTTTCTAGTCTATGTGTTTTGATGAGCAAGTGTGTGTGAATTGCTTTAAGCTAATGCAGACAGATATATATTCAAACACAAATGTAAAGAACACAACAGATTTAAAAACTTTTCTGGTGGATTTGTTGTTCCACCAGAGATGTGTTATTTCAGAAAATCTGTGATTCGAAGAATTAAATCACAACTGCTTCCTAGTACAAACTAGATGATTTTCTCTCTAGATTTTTCTAAACAGCTCTGGAAAATTCACATCTAATTACTAGCTGCTACTTGGTTTATATATCACCAAGTTTACAAGTGAAGACAAAACTGTAAAATACAATTAAAAGATTCTTCACATGTTTCTTCTTTATTTCTCTATCCAATGCAATTTAGGTTTAGCTATGAATCTTTGAATACTTCCTTGTTTGCACCAGAATGGAAATGCTGCATTTTCTTGATTTCTCCTAGAGGCTGCCACATTCCAGTTTGTCTCTGTCAACTCATGTGCCTCTGTCAGCTTATGAATTGTCACTATCAACTGCTATTGAACTAAGCATCCGTTGAAGCTTTCATCCGTTGATGCTTTATCCGTTGAAACTTTATCCGTTGAAGCTTTATCCGTTGATGCATTTAGCAGTTGAAGCTTTATCCGTTGAAGCACTCATCCGTTGATGGATGTTATCCGTTAAAGCTTTAGAGACATCCGTTGAAGCTTTGTTTCTTATCCGTTGAGGGTCTTTAATATCAGTTGATACATTTTCACTTATCAAGATTACAAGGCATGAAATATTTACAATTAGCCCTCCTATTTGCATATCCACTAGTAGTCAACATGACTGATAATTTCCCACAACATCTAAGAAGTACAACTTAAATACAGAGACTGAAATGTGCTACAATACTAAACTTATTTCTATGTAAAGCTACTCCTTCAACGGATAACCAAAATGGTCTTATCCGTTGAGGCTACAAACACTAGATTTCTACTTAAGTGTTTTGTTTAACTTATCATCAAACTAATACACATATTCCTAACAATCTCCCCCTATTTATGTCTACTAGAACTGTAGGCATAAATTTGGGTTTAACTTGATGATAACAAAACACTTAATAAACATATGAACTGTAATAAAGCAGAAATTCAAAAGTGCTGCAAAAATGTGTATACTGAGATGGAATTAAAGAATTACATTATTTCCAAGGGTGCTCCTTTAGCCTGAGCAGATTAATTTCTTTTCCTTTGATCCTTTGTTTTCTTTCCTAGCCTCCTGTCATTCTCCTCTAGTTGGAGTTGAAGTTGTTTGTAGAACTCAGCTTCATCTTCTTCATTGATGTCCAACTTAGATTGCATATCCTTGAGAGTTTCATTACTGGCAATCTTGAGCTGATCTTCAAGTCTGAAAAATCTTCTGACTCCTTTATTGTCTCTGAACTCCATCAACCAATAAGGTGATTTATGAACTATAATTCCTCTTTCTTGGATGAGTAATGTTCTAGGTAAGGCATTGGGCTCCCACCAAGTCTTCCTTATGCTGGCAATCTTGTTGAGAATCTCAGTTTTGGCAGTCCTGGTAAAACCAGAATCCCTTTTTATGGCTGAGTAGACTCTAACCAAGGTAGAGTAGCCTTCATTCAGAATCCTGTAGAGAGGCCAAGTCCTTTCCCCACTTCCTTTATATTTGAACACTAATCTTTCTAGAAGCTGTCTATAGGCATCTATTCCCCTTACTTCCTCCGGCTCATCCAGATAGAGTTCAATGTCTGAAAATTCCTTTATGTCACAAATGTGAACATAATCATTCTTTGAGGCTTGTGGCTTAGGATTCTGAGTGAATTTGATTGAGGTTAGAGGAGGTATTGATTTGATTTTCTTTTTCTGTTTCTTTGATGGTGGAGAAGTGGTTATGAAGGTGGGCAATTTGATGGTGTCCCAATCAATTGGTTCCTCCTTAGGAGTGATTGTTTCACCATGGATGTTTATGAAGGGGTCAGGCACAATGGGTTCAGGAATAGAAGGTAGTGGTTTGGATTTTGATTGGGTTTCTTCAGTTTCATCTACCATCTTTCTTTTTGCATTGGCCTTCTTTCTGTTCCCTTTCTGCCATTCCTTTCTTTCCTTACTTCTTTCTTCCACATCATCACTAATCATGTCCCCCATACCTGCATCTTCACTCTTGTCTTCAATTTCTTTCTTTTCTTCAGCTTGACTTGACTTTAGCTGTTTTTCAAGCTTTGCTTGTGCTCTTTTATCAGCCTTTAGCTTTTTAGCTTCTTCCTTCAACCTTCTGGCTTCTTCCCTCTTTGCTATTGAGAATTTGGGATGTCCTTGTATCACACAGATACTCTTTCCCTCTCTAAAGATAATAGCCATGTTCATCCTTTCAACCACATCCTTGGTCTCCTTGTGCTTCATGATATTACTACCCAAAACCTTGTCTTCATCAGGCTTTGGAAGAGGAAAGTCCACTTCCTTCAGCTGAGCAAGGCTTAGAGGGTTCTTTGTAGAGTCCTTATCGGATTTGTTATTGGGCTTGAGAACCATAGGTTTCAGATTCTTGGAAGAAGTCTCTCCAACCTTATTCCTCCTTACTGGCTTGAGCTCCATAATGATTGGCTCCACCTTTGTGCTATGCTTCACAGATTGTGATTTAGAAGTTGTAGAACCAAAGATTTGTTGCATCCTTTCATCAATTTTCTTCCTTTGCTCCTTGACTTTCATCTCAGCTGCTGCTATCTGGATTAGATCAATTCCATCAAGTTTTACTTTAATTTGAAGAGTTGGAGAAGTGGTGATGGAAGGAACTAGCACTTTAGATATTTGAACTGTTGTTGATGGCTCTCCTTCCCCTTCCCTTTTATTCTCCCCCTTTTTGTTATCATCAAGGATAGGGGTCAAGCCTTGTGCTTTTGCCAGCTGCATTAATAGATTTGTCTGAGATTGTTGATTCTGAAGAATGGTGACCATAGAGTCTTCAATGATTTGAATTCTGTTTTCCAACCTGGCCAGCCTCTTGTCAGCATCAGATTCTCTCCTCAATCTTACCAACAAATCTTGCATAGTACCATAAGGCATAACTGAATCCAACTTCTCAGCATTGTAGGATTTCAGATCAGCAATATCCTGCTTGAGTACATCCACACTTAAATTCTGTCTGATATTCTGCAACTGCAAGAGATGCAGAGAGTCTAGATGAGCTTGAAGAATAGCCTTTGTACCAGCATCTGTAGTCTCCTGAAGGGCCTTTAGAATAGTCATTACTTGCTTGACCAAAGCTACACCAAACTATCCTTGTGTAGATTCCTTTGCCCATGCCCATTCAGGTAGATTTGGAACAGAACTTGGGCCTGCATCTCCCCCTAAGTTCATGCTCCCATCCAAAGAATTAGAGTCATCATCATTAGAATTTGCTCCAAATTCTTCAGATGGCTCACCAGCTTGAGAAGGCATCCTATTGACAGCAGCTTTGTCTCTTAGAAAAGATTCTGAAGTGTGTACAATGTTCAAAGTCTGCTCTGCCTCCACATTGCCCTGAGCAGCCAACAGTTGATAGGCTGAAACAGGATGAGTAAAAGTGTCAGCATCCAAGGAAATGTTATCAATTTCAGCTTTGTAATGTTGCTGAAATTGTCTTCCCTTTTCAGCATCATCCACAATCATTGACTCACTAGCAATGGCTGGATCCACCCTTATAGCTTCTGTACCTGCCTTTCTCTCATTTTCTCTATATTCTTGCATCAGAGGCTCCCCCTGGCTCACACACACCCTCACACCCTCACCCTCACCTACTAAGGTGGCACTCCCCTCACTTACTTTTTCCATGCTGGAAGAAATAGCATGCATATTTTGACTCTCAACCTCTCCTTTTGCCTGGGAGCAACCCAGCCTCTCACTCAAAGTATCACTCCCTTCCCTCAATCCTAGAAGTGATTGTACAGTAACCATGTCTTCTACACTTGGAATAGAATCAGTTATATGTGTCGAGACCATCAACGGATAGGGAGTATCCGTTGAAGTGGAAACTGATGATATCAACGGATAACTGCTGTTAAGCTTATCCGTCGAAGAGCAACCACTTGTCAACGGATGAAAAATATCCGCTGAAGAAGGAAAAGATGTAGATATGGAAAGTGACATAATTGTTGAATCTGTGTGAATTGATTTTAAGTGAGGTGACACAGATTCTTCAACTACATCTGAAAGAATTGGCTGATGATCCAACAAATCATCTAAAAGATGATGATCACCAGGATTTGAGTGGGGCTCCTCCTTGAGTTTTAAAGAGGGAGAATCAGGAATTGATGTGAATATCATATCCACATCCAGAGATGGTGATGGAGAATTTTGTGATTGTTGTGTGTCTATTATGAGAGAATGGGGCTGTGACTCCACATTTGTTGGAGCCACATCAAGCTGAATTTGAGAAGGCAAAGATACAGGTGGATGTATCTGTGCAGTGTGTGCCCCCTGTGTGGAAACTAGGGTTTTAGCCTTCTTTCTTCTTGAAAAAGCTTTGACGGGTGAATGTGCAGCTTCAGTGTCCCTCCCTCTTTTGTTATATGTCCCTGGTTGGGGACTATTTTCAATAGCTGCATCCTTTTGGGAGGATGCAACTAGGGATGTGTTTGCCTCCTTTTGAACCACCACAGCCTTTTGAGAGACTGTGGCTTGGCTGGGTAGGGTACCACTCACCTCTCCCACCTTATCCTGGGGGGTTTCTTGATGTTCACCCCTCCCCTCACCACTCACACCCTGTTCACTCCCTTCAGGGTTTTTGGTAGTTGTTACAACTGTTGTCTTTTGAGAAACAACAGAGGTGGTTTTTTTTGACTTGTGTTTTGGAATTTTAGTTTTGGTGGCTTTGGTAGGAATCTGTTGGGACAAAGACACAGATTCCATGGCCACACTAGAAGGCAAAGAAACAATGGGGTTGGAAAAAGTAGGAGTTGCAGAAGTATTTACCTCACTTACCTGAGGTGCATTCATTATTGGTAAATATACCAATGGCACCTGGCTGTTGAGGTTGATTCTCAAAAGGTCTGCAAGGACCCTTTTCTCTTGTGCCCAGCATTTTAGTTTATTGCTCTCATTAGTTATGACCAAACCTTCAGCAATATGGTTAGCCAATAACATAAAGAATCTAGCATAGTAGATGTTATGAGGTCTATTGGCTTTGTTACCTAACCTGGAACCTAATTATAGCATGACATAGTTGCTAAAATTAAAGTACCTATCAGAAACTAGCATGTAGAGCATATTAACAAGAGATGAAGTTATGGCATCAAAATTGCTAATCTTCCCAGAGAAAACCTTGATAAAGGCATCTCCAAGAAAACTCCATTCTTTCCTAAGGCCCTTTCTTCTAATGCTTCCTAAACTAGCAGAATTAAAAGAATAGCCTATGGAATCTAACATAGCAGATACATCTTTATCAGTGTGTGGTGTCATGGCATTATTCTCAGGCAACTTAAAGCAAGACTGTATATCATCACAGTTAATGCAATAATCCTTACCTTTGAGAGAGAAAGCAATGGTCATATCTATGGAGTTGAACTCTGCAGTTGTCCAAATCTCCTCCACTACCTCACAGTAGATGGTTGGGGCTTCCAGCATTGCATAGCATAGTTTGCAGTTTTTGATGAAGTCCATCATCTTGTGATAATTAGAGTGGGCTTCATTCTTTTCAACCAAGGCTACGAAATTGTTCTTTTCGTAAACAAATCCAGACTGAGACATAATTTTGACTATTGGTGCCATTGTTGTGAGAAGTGGTTGCAGAGAAAAACTTGAGAGTTTTGGGAGAGAAAGAGAGTAAAATTTGCAAGAAAGTGTAAAGTGAAAATAAGAATTCAATGGGCTTTTATACTTTCTTGAATTAAAACGTAAATGAAATGATTAAATGATACTATTAAATAAATTACAGCCGTTTGAGAATAAAGAAAATAGTAGAAATTCTGAAAAACTGCCTTTAATACAAATACATATACCTGTGTATGTATGTATCAATGGGTAAGTAAAAGAATCAACGGCTGTGACTCACTTAAAGTAACTGATGTGACACTTCAACGGATGAGGTAAATAGTTATCCGTTGAAGATTAACACAGTTTTTATCCGTTGAAGGATAAAATTACCAGAAATGTATTTGTCTTTCAACGGATAATAAACATCCGTTGATAGAACAATTTTGGCTTTCAACGGATAGGGAATATCCATTGATAGAATAAACTTTTCTTAAAGCCAACTTTGTTCTTACAGCAAATTCATTTCAGGCTTTAAAGCAGATTATAATGAGGACATAAATTTATGAATAATTAAGCATACCTAGCTCACTTACTAATCTTATGAATGTTGATTCATCAAGTGGCTTGGTAAATATGTCTGCAATCTGCTTTTCACTTGGAACAAAATGAAGTTCCACTGTACCTTTCATCACGTGTTCCCTTATGAAGTGGTACTTGATGTCAATGTGCTTGGTTCTTGAGTGCTGCACTGGATTTTCAGTAATGGCAGTGGCACTTGTGTTGTCACAGAATATAGGAATTTTGTCAATAGTTAGTCCATAGTCAAATAGTTGATTCCTCATCCACAGTATCTGTGCACAGTAACTACCAGCAGCAATGTACTCAGCTTCAGCTGTTGATGTAGAAACAGAATTTTGCTTCTTGTTGAACCATGACACAAGCTTATTCCCTAAAAATTGACAGGTGCCAGTTGTGCTTTTCCTGTCTATTTTGCAACCTGCATAATTTGCATCTGAGTAGCCAATTACATCAAAACCAGACTCTCTAGGGTACCAAATTCCTAGATTTGGAGTCCCTTTGAGATATCTGAAAATTCTTTTAATGGCCACTAAGTGAGATTCTTTAGGGTCAGCTTGAAATCTAGCACAGAGACATGTAGAAAACATTATATCAGGTCTACTAGCAGTTAAATATAAAAGTGAGCCAACCATGCCTCTGTAACTTGAAATGTCCACAGACTTTTCAGCCTTGTTTAATTCAAGCTTGGTGGCAGTGGCCATGGGAGTTTTTGCAGATGAACAGTCCATTAAGTCAAACTTCTTTAAAAGATCATAAATATATTTAGTTTGACTAATGAAAATTCCACCACTAACTTGTTTAACTTGTAAGCCAAGAAAATAAGTTAGCTCTCCCATCATGCTCATTTCATATTTACTTTGCATTAACTTAGCAAACTTTTTACAAAGCTTATCATCTGTAGATCCAAATATAATATCATCTACATAAATTTGAACAAGTATTGTAGAGCCATTAACATTTCTAAAGAAAAGAGTTTTGTCAACAGTACCTCTTGTGAAGTGATTATCTAGAAGAAATTTTGACAAAGTCTCATACCAGGCTCTAGGTGCTTGCTTTAGTCCATAGAGTGCTTTCAACAGATAATACACATAGTCTGGAAAATTTGGATCTTCAAATCCTGGAGGTTGGCTTACATAAACTTCTTCCTCCAATTCCCCATTCAGAAATGCACTCTTGACATCCATTTGATAGACCTTAAAAATTGGCATGGGCTGCATAGGCTAGAAAGATTCTGATGGCTTCAAGTCTGGCAACTGGAGCAAATGTCTCATCAAAATCTATTCCCTCTTGTTGAGAATAGCCTTTAGCAACCAATCTGGCTTTATTCCTTATGACAATGCCATTTTCATCCATCTTGTTTCTGAATACCCATTTTGTGTCAATAGAACTCTTGTTCTTTGGTTTGGGTACCAGCTTCCATACTTTGTTCCTCTCAAATTGGTTTAGCTCCTCTTGCATTGCTAAAATCCAATATGGATCCAATAGAGCTTCTTCCACTCTCTTAGGTTCCTCCTGTGACAGAAAGCTACTGTACAGACATTCATCTTGAGTAGCCCTTCTAGATTGCACTTTAGATGTAGCATCACTAATGATCAGTTCAAAAGGGTGATCCTTGGTCCATTTCCTTTGAGGTGGTAGATTGGCTCTAGATGAGGTTGTCTCAGTATTGTCATGATGTGAGATAGAATGTTGATTGGTTGAGACTCCCCCTGAGTTGCTGATCCTTTGAAAGGAGTTGGGAGTTCTATCAACCGATGAAGTGAATTGATTATCCGTTGACAGACTATGATCAACGGATGCTCCATTATGAACTTCAACGGATGATGCACTTTGTCTTTCAACGGATGCTGCATTGCTTCTATCAACGGAAGCTGAATTAAGACTTTCAACGGATGCAGCATTCTGTGCATTATCCAAAGGCAGATTTTATATTCTTCTCGAGATGCCTTCTTCATCATTCTCATCTTCACTATCATCATAATATATCTCAATGTTGTCAAATTTGAGTCCTTCATAATGTCCCTCATCTGTTAGTCCATCAATCTTTTTATCATCAAACACAACATGCACAGGTTCCATGACAATGTTGGTTCTTAGATTGTAGACCCTATATGATTTTCCAGCAGAATAACCAACAAATATTCCTTCATCAGCCTTTGCATCAAACTTTCCTTTGTGATCAGGTTGATTCCTTAGAATGTAGCATTTGCAACCAAAGACATGCAGAAAGTTTAAAGTTGGTTTTCTTCTCTTGAACAATTGATAGGGAGTCATGCCTTTTGCCTGATTAATTAGAGAAATATTCTGAGTGTAACATGCACAGTTAACAGCCTCAGCCCAAAAGTATGTTGGGAGTTTTGACTCTTCAAGCATTGTTCTTGCAGCTTCAATTAGTGATCTGTTCTTCCTTTCCACCACACCATTTTGTTGTGGAGTCCTTGGAGCTGAGAACTCATGCATGATCCCATTTTCTTCACAGAACAACTTCATGGTTGAATTCTTGAACTCAGTTCCATTGTCACTCCTAATATTCCTTACTTTGAAATCAGGATGATTGTTGACTTGCTTGATATGATTGATAATGATTTCACTAGCTTCATCCTTTGATCCAAGAAAATAAACCCATGAAAACTTTGAGAAATCATCTACAATCACTAGGCAATATCTTTTCCTTGAAATTGACAATACATTGACTGGTCCAAAAAGATCCATGTGTAGCAGTTGTAATGGTTCATCAATTACAGATTCAAGCTTCTTACTGAATGATACTTTCTTTTGCTTTCCTTTCTGACAAGCATCACACAGCCCATCCCTTGTGAATTCTACTAGAGGCAATCCTCTAACTAAGTCCTTTTTGACTAGATCATTCATTGTTTTGAAATTCAAATGGGACAGCTTCTTGTGCCATAGCCAACTTTCAACTCGACTTGCTTTGCTGAAAAGACAAGTAATTGATTCTGCATCTGTAGAGTTGAAGTCAGCTAAATACACATTCCCTTTTTTAACTCCAGTTAGAACCACTTTGTTGTCCTTCTTACTTGTGACAACACAGGCTTCAGAATTGAAGGAAACAGTATTCCCTCTGTCACATAGTTGACTGATGCTCAATAAATTATGTTTGAGACCATCAACTAATGCAACTTCATCAATGATGACATTTTCTTTTGAAATCAAGCCATATCCCATAGTGAACCCTTTGCTATCATCTCCAAAGGTTATGCTAGGGCCAGCTCTCTCCTTAAACTCTGTGAGCAGGGTGAAATCTCCTGACATGTGTCTTGAACAGCCACTATCCAAGTACCATAGATTCCTTCTTTTTCCCTGTACACAACAAAATCAATCAAGTTGATTTTGGTACCCAAGTTTCCTCGGGTCCAGCCTTGTTAGTCTTTTTCCTAGACTTCATTCCTCCTGCATCTTTTGACTTAGGTAACTTTGGGTCAACCTTGATCTCAGATGTAGTTGGTTGAAGAGTAGGGTTAGTCACAGAATCATTTAGCACATATGATTGAATTTGATAAGGCATGGATTGTGCAAACATATTATTCCACATAGGCATGTTGTATGGCATCTGAGGCATACTGAATGCAGTAAAATAAGGATTATTAACATATGGCATGTTTGCAAAATGTGCATGAGGATTCTGATGAGACATAACAGGCATAGCATGCAGAGGTGACATAGACATGTTAGGCATGGAGGGAGTTAAAGGCATGGGAGCATTCTTAACAGATTTGCAGTTATCAGATAGATGATTAACGCTTTTACAATGCACACAGCTTTTTCTAGGAGCATACTTATCAGGCGTGTAATTGTTGTGTTTATTAATCCCTACCTTCCCATTTTTATTAGATTTTCTTTTAGTTTCCTTTTTATCCTCAACCAATTTAAGCCTATTTTTCAGCTAATCTAAAGTCATGTGTCCTATGTTCACCTTACTGGCATCTTTGGATGTGCTAGCTCCTTCTTTGACAAAGTTCTTGAAAGTTGAACCATCCTTCTTATTGAAATTTTTCTTTATAGAATCACTTTCCTGTTTTAATTGATGAGCCTTCAACGGATGCTCTTTTTCTTCCTTCAACGGATAACTTTCATCATCCGTTGATTCCACATCCGTTGATAATCCATCAATTAATTCTAACTCCTTTTTGTTTTTCTTCCAGGCATTCTCACAGAATGATTCAATTCCCTGAACCTTGGCAATCTGAACACTAACATCCCTAGATATTTTCCAGGCCTTGATTACCTCTTGCTCACTTTCTAACTGTTTAGAAAGAATTTCTACTTTCTTAACAGCTTCTTCTAGTTCACTCTCAACTGTAATAACCCCAATATTTGGAAATTTTTGAAACCCTTATGAATAGTGTTTTTGCTGAATGAGAAAACTTTTCATGCCACACTATGTAGGGGTTCTGATATGGATATTCTGAGATTTTATTAGTACTCTATATAGTATATAAGTGTATGTAAAGATCGTCAGAATCCAATTCTGAACACTTTGATTTTTCCCGGAAATCCACTAGATACGGAGAGAATTGAGTATAAGGTAACAGGATGAAAAGGATTTAAATTAAAGGATTATAATAGAGGATCATAAAAAGGAATATAATGTATTGAGAAAGGTTAAGGGAACCTAAGTAATAAGATCCCGGGTATGATCCTTCAAACGATAAACGAAAACGAAAGTTAAGCGAACCGTATAACAGATCAGCGGTCATTAGGCAAACAATTAGGAAGTTGATCAAAAGGATAAGAGAGGATGGTGTCATCCAACCAATAAAAAGAGGACAAAGGAGGGGTGATGACATCACAAAGTGATGCAAGCATGACATAAGAGGGAAGGAAATGTGGTGGAATATTAACCACACAAAATCAAGGGTAAATGGGTAATTGACCTAAAACAAAACAAAAACCTAGCAACCAAGCAAAACAAATCACAAAACACCAAACCCTCCATTTCTTCATGAAGCTCTCGGCTTCTTTCTTAAGAAATGGGAAGTCCAAGCTCCTCCACTTGCTATTTTACAAGGTAATTATCCTAGCTTCTCCTAGTTAAGTTACATACTTCCTATAAGTTTAAGCTTCTAATTCCAAGCCAATCTTTTTCTAGAAATCAAGGAAGAAGATGGTGAATAGTACTTTCTTGAAATTAATTTTTGTGTTCTTGATTTCTTTGAAAGAACAAGCTTGTAGGAGGTTAGATTAAGGCTTCCATGGGCATTCCAAGGATCTTTCATGGATTAAAAGCTTCAAGGAAGGTATAACTCTTCATGGTCTTAGCTTTAAGTTTTGTTGTTTAGATTTCCTAATGTTTAGATGAAGGGTTAGGGTAATGGGTGTGTAATCATGTTAAAGCTTGTTATGAGTATTTTAGTTGGTGAGAGGCATGATTATTGTGTGTTTAGAGATTGGTTGATTTTGTGATATTTTTGGAGTTGGAAATCTTGGTTAATTAGTCAATGAACTTAAGTAAAACTCTTAGTTCATAATTGAGAAATAAGTATGAATTGGTAACATTGATTTGATGGGGCTGTTGGAGTGTGTTTTGGATGGATGTTGGTGGTATGATTGATTTGGGGTTGAATTGTGGTTGGTTTTGAATGATTTAAATTTGGGAAATCACGTAAACATAGCCGTCGTAACGTCCGATTTTCTTTAGACTGTTTTTGTGCATAACATTAGGACCCGAGAACCCCCTGCTAGATTATTACCATTGCCATGTCTAGATAGCTCGTGTTACGAGCTTCGTTTTGATATGTGGTTCGTTCGATTCTGATGCACGGTTTAGGAGAAACGACCGTTTTAAGTAACGGCGTTTCGCGAACGAAACATTTCCCCTCGCCTTACTTTGAAACATAGGTTAAAGACCAAAAAGGGTTAATTAATGTATGAAACAATTATGATAAGAGTGTTAGGCAGTTGGTAAGACACTCGCGAAGGAATCGCTTTAAAACTCGTAATGGTTAATTTATTAAAAATGGTGGAGCCGAGGGTATTCGAGTGACTTAAGAAAATCAGTAAGCGCAAAACAAGCGTTAGAGTCTAAGTTAGTTAAAGTATAGATTTACAAGTGACTTTGGTTTAATTCCAACTTACTTGTTGCTTATAGGTTACCAGACTCGTCCCGAGCCATTCGTAACCCCCAGTCGCTCAGGCAAGTTTTCTACCCGTTATACTGTTGTGGTGATGTATATGTGTATATGCATTATCTTGTGATAGTGCATGATTGTTATTAGCAAATTTTGCGATATATTGGAGCATGCTGATATGGTATATATGCATGTCTGTTTTGTAATCTGGTTATCTATCTGTTGATTTCAATGCTTATAGTTGCATAATACCTATGCTAGAAATAAGCAAGTAGTTGCGTATACCCTTAGTATAGGGGATAAAAGGTGAACATATTTCTAAACCGGGAGTCGATGTTCCCGAGTATATTATATATATATACATATATTTATATATATATGTGGTTATAGTTTTTAAAACTATTGATCGAATAAGGTTTATTTGATACCTTTATTTTACTTAATTGAATATTAATTCGAGTATTCATTCGAGGGCTTATGACTCAGTTTATATTATTATTGAATATTACTTGGATATTCATTTGAGGATGTATGACTCCTTTATTTTATGAATATTATTTATAGTATTCATTCGAGGTATTATGACTCCGCTTATTACTTAATAATATTCTTTATTGTATTAAAGAATAAGGTGTCGATAATCAAACTTATTTTTGATTATTCAAATAAAGATATTACTTTCGTATAAGTATATCTTTGATTATTTTCTATTCATTCGAGTATAAGTTTTCCAACTTCTACCTCCATTATTCTTTATGGGAATATTATTTAAATAATAATATTCAGATATTTCTTTCATATTGGGACTGATTTATTTCATAAATCAGCATTACTCCAAACATTCGTAAAAATGTTTTCGAGTCTTCAAAATGAATTTAAAAAGGGTAGAGCGGATCCCAAAACTTGTTTTCAAATTCAAGATCTTCCATTTTAAGGGGACTTGAATACTCGCTCAAAAATCTAAGGGATCCGGCTCTATGGTGTATTTTATATTCGCAACGAGGTTGCAGTTTTGGTAAATAAATTGATTACTTACCCAACGTTCGGGAAGTAAGTCCATCTATCGAGTCGGCATAAGCAACATGGGCTCAGTGGGCGTCCATGATAGTGTAAGTGGCTCAGTGGGAGTCCATCAAATGCATAAGTGGCTGAGTGGCAGTCCAGCATAAGGTCCGATTACGACCAGGGTGATGACCAGTGGGGAATTCGTCCATCTACTAGTAGAAAAGGTTACTTATTGGTATCTTTGCCTGATCAGCAAGATATCAGGTTTATGCCAAAATTCTTTCCTTTCCAAATTTATTGGATATTGCAATTCTGTTCATACTTTACATGACAGAGGTTTTCAGGAAATGTATATATATATATATATATATATATATATATATGTGTATATATATGTCGGGACTTAATGAAGTATCTCGTAACTTCATTATTTATAATGATATTCAAAGATTGAATCTATTCAAATCTTGTCTTGTAGTCTCATCTATGTGATGAACTTTCGAAACTGATTATAACTTGAACGGTGGTAGTTCAAGTAGTATTTGGGAAAGATATAAGTATATTGGGGTATCTTGTAACTTCATCTTTTAAACTTATATCTAATTAATAATTGTCTTATGAATGACAAAGATTTTCAGAAAAACGTTGAGACAAGGTTAGATATATGAGATAACCTTGCAACGATATTTTTATACAGTTATACACTGGGACTTTGTGTATATTATGCATGGAAGAGGACTCCTAATATTTTGAAAAGTATATATGTATATATACTAAATATTTTGCGACTTCATCGCATTAAGATATCAACTTGGTTCATTTCTTTTGACCAAGACTTTCATGAGTACTATGAGAAGGCTCATATATTATTAATCATTATACATATTATTTTAGTGGGCTTGCTGCTCACCCTTGCTTTCTTCTTTCATCACACAACAACAGATAGAAAAGATGAACAGGACCAAGCTCCCGATTCGCAAGCGATTAGGAAACATTCCGCAGTTTCCTATAGGCGTTGATATCGCTGTAGCTGAGGTAGGAACTACCAATAGGCTAGGCTTTCAACTTTTGATGTACCAGACTTATGTATCTTTATCAATTGTAATAATGGCAAAGAAATGTAAATCTATTCAGAAACCTTTTTAAGGTGTATTGACATATAATTGTGGAATAAAACGACTTGTGATTATTTTGGATATTCATCTCTGAGACTATAACTTGTGGTGTGTGTGTTGATTGTGGGGTCACAGTACAGAGTAGTTGATTGTGTATTAAGATTGGGTGTTATTAAGGGAAATGGAACTCGTGACAACCCAGATCCCCGACCCCGGATTTGGGGGTGTTACAGAAGTGATATCAGAGCCAAGCGTTATAAACCTCAGAGATGATGTGACGTTAAGATAATAAGTTCACTAAGATAATAAGAACTCTTGCCAAGTTCATAGTCGGGCTACCTAACGTAGTACTGACAGTTAAAACCCTATGGGAACCCTTATAAATATCGTGATAGAAGCGTAGTTTGTTATCGTATATGGTAGCGGGACTCTGAACCCTGAGGTTGAGGAGCAACAACGCGATGATGTTTTATTACTTATTGGAGATCAGATTATGGATCCGATAGAGTGTCCTAACGCGGGATCGGATGATGTTCATATTGAGGATGTAGCGGTTGAGGATGTTGTCCTAGAAGGGATAGTTGCTGAGGAGGATCCCATGGAGGATCCCGACAAGAATGAATAAAGGACCACTGATGAATTGATGACCATGGTTAGGTCGACTACCAGAGGTAGGATTGGTCGGTCACTACCAGAGGTTCGTTCAAGTTTGTAAAGATAGTATCCCCTTTAACGCGGCTTACTCATAAGACTGAGAAGTTCGAATGGACAGAGAAATGCGAGAACAGCTTTCAAGAACTGAAGCAAAGGTTGGTGACGGCCCCTATGCTGGCGTTGCCGGATGGAAAAGGAGATTTTGTGAAGTGTAGTGATGCTTCGCACAAGGGCTTAGGGTGCGTGCTTATGCAGCACGGTAAGGTAATCGCGTACATGTCAAGACAATTAAGGTAATATGAAATTCGATAACCCCGCCCATGAGCTTAGGCTCGTGGCAATAGTTTTACCCTAAAGATTGGAGGCACTACTTGTATGGAGAGAAGTGCGAGAATTACCTAAGCCATAAGTGCTCTAGTACATTTTCACGTAGAAAGAGCTCAACATATGCCAGAGGAGGCAGTTAGAGCTAATCAAGAATAATGATTGGGAGATTCTTTATCATTCGGGGAAAGCCAATGTGGTGGCTGATGCCCTTAGTAAAAAGGAGAGACTCAAGATGATAATGTCTTTGGGAGAGTTTATAAGAGATTTTGGAAATAGAAGTGAAGGTAACCGGAGCCGGTACCGAAAAGCCGTTTGAGATTGCAATACAGTCCGAATTATCGGAAAAGAACATATTGTGCCAGAAAAAGTGATGAATGAAGGCAGAGAGCCAACAATTAGATAAAAGATTAATTCCGAGAAAGATGATAAAGGAATAATGAGGTATTCCTACAGAATTTGGATTCCAAATGTTCAAGAGCCTAAAGATGAAATCTTAGATGAAAGCTAGTTGAGGAATAAGATTTAGAGCAAACCCTGAACGTGATAGTCAGGGAGGTCGCCATCAAGATAGAAGGAACCCATGACATAATGGAGTGGAAAATGAGGATTTTAAATTAAAAGATGACCCCAATTATGGGGAGTAGGATGAAACATTTCATACTAAGGAAACAGAAAGTCGAGTAAGGAAAGGAGACCCGAGACGGTACTCCTATACGGCAATTTATGGACCTGTCTAGACAGAACTTAGACTATTATCCCCAACCACCACCTTGAGGAAACAATGCGATAAGAAATTCTTTCAGGACCTTTAAGTCTCTAAGCTCTCAGAGTTCCAAGGAACAGGTTGACCTAGTCGAGGCAAGAGCCTGGCTAAAGGAAATAGAGGAATCATTTGAGATTCTGAATGATTGATGAACCACGAAAGACTGTTTTTGTCACTTACCCTCCTAAGAGAGAGGCCACCCGCTGGTGAAAGACCAAGAAAGGCACGGAGCCAGAGGTTAGAATAAACTGATTTAAGTTCAGTCAATTGTTTTCGGGAAAGTAATTCCCAAAGATAAGGAGATAGTGTAAAAGCTTTAGAGCCAGAACAAAGGCAGACGAGTATGATGAATTATGAATCTAAGATGTAAAAGTTGTCAAGATTCGTTCTGAGGACACAAATCCAGAATGACGGGATGTTTGAAATCAATGCTTATGTTGTGTTGGTTCATGAAATAATGATAAGAGAAAGGAAAATAAAAAGAAATTGAAGTGGAAAGGAATATAACGGCAATAGAGTTTGAGGAATGATAAGGGAGTTGGGTGAGGAAACCCTAAAGACTCGTAGAAATAGAAATAGAAGAGTATGTAATCGTCAGGATGAGGGTGATTCACCATGAGTTAAAATTGATGGTTGAGGGCATAAGAGATACATATATTTTATCCCCTGTAAGTTGGGAAGATTCGAGGAAACCTTGAGATAATTCGAAGGATAAATAATGAGACGCGGATAGACTGAGGAGACAAGAAAGTAAGAAATTAAGAAAATTGGATGAAGGAAGTGACCTTCAAGAAGGTGAAGTGTAAGACCGGTGGCATGATACCCAGAAAGGGAGACGCCAGATATGAAAGATATCCCAACATTGAGGTGACTGTTGAGATAAACAACAAAAGTAAATAAAGAATTATTAAGAAGAAGTTCACGTTGAACGTCACCAATATCTTCCAGAACATCCTTGTTATCGTTACCAAATTAGGCAAGACAAGCGGATAACCGTTGTTATCTTTTGGAGGCCATATTGATTGACCCCATTTTGAATACAGATGTTATTGTGAAATTAGACATGTACTATCGAGGTGGGAATGATTGAATAAGACACCCTTATCAGGGATATATGACTTGATTTATCCATGGAAGGATGCAGGTACCTTTTAAAGGTGGAATTAAGGATAGAACATCGGTAACTTAAAATGAATCCTCGGGGAATGCATAAAGGTTGGAATTTCACCCTTAATAGGGATAATGTGAGTTTTGACAGTATGAATTGGAAAGGATTAAGGTAATAACAACCTTTAAGAATCAGTGGAGAAATTTTTCAGAAGTATATAGACAATGATTCTGGTATTAATAAATGGTATCTTGATATGCCCTGTATCTAGGGAATACAGGAGGAACGATTGAAGGATAACCTTAGAGGTTTTACAAGGAGAAAGGTAATATTCAAAATTCTCAAGAATAGAAATGTTGATAAAGGAAATATGACGTAATTATAATGTTGCCAAGTGGGGCACGTGTTGAACCACGAGAAAGTATGGATCGAACCAGTAATGGTCGAAATTGTTCAGGGCAATTAGGACTTAAGATAAAAGATGTTCTAAGTATGATTGAGAGTCAGTCTTGACAGTGATTAGCCTCTAAAGACTGAGGCAATAACTTATGGAAAAATGGTGATATTTTTTTTTATTTACTCATCAGATATTAAAGAAAAGCATTTTCACATAAGCTGTGATTGAAATAAGGTAGAAAATTTATTTGGAGGTGGTTAAAATGACATTGAATGTAAGGAAATTTTACTATCAGGAAAGGCCAAAGAGGTGGCCGACACTTTAAAGGTAAGTGGATAATTATAGGCGCGTGTGCCAACAAAATACAGTGATGATGGTTAAAACTTTGAAGGTTGTATTATGGTTTGGAAGATTGACATTCCTTCTGATGACTGTGCAATACCCAACCGTAATAGTAGTTGGTAAAGGTATAATTCGTGTAATCGCCATGAACGGGCTATCTATCTTAAAAGGTCCTATCTTGAGATAAGCCAGGACCATGTTTTAAAAAGGACTAGACGAACCTTTGAGTAAGTATTCTATTTAAGGCATATGATTTAGAATGGTATTAACCTGCTATCGTTGCTTTGATTGAAACTCTTCTGCAATTTTATCTGCTTCATGTCGTGTATGTATGTCAGGATCAGGAGTGTTCTTCATGAATCTGGAATGGTGATTATGTTACCTCCTTAGAATGATTTGATACGACATGTATGGACTCCGTATGGTTAGATATTAAGATTTTATGGAAAAGTGAATGACGACAGTAGGTTAGTGGTGGATCATAGTAAGGCAGCAATGATTCTGCGAGTAGTGAGCTGATTACAACCATGAGAGTTGTATTGGAATGGGTGTTGAGATTGAGTACCACTACTCGGGTCGTGGTAGTGTATAAGTTATCATTGATAGACTAATTAAGTAGAGTATCTACCTATTGTATTTTTATTCTACTTATCAATAGAGAGTCGTATTACTATACGAGGAAGGTTGCAGTGCAAGCATAGAATTTTAGTAACGGTGATATCTGGAATGAAAACCCAGATTCGATTTTCGATGTCGAGGGAGTTTCAAAGGTGATTGTGTATAAGCTCGAGGAAGAGCATGGGTCCATAGAATGATGGACGGAATAGAAAAAAATATTTAAGCATGCAAAATGCGATGTGATAATACTTGATATTGATATAAATACATATGTTTTGTTCTCCTATGACAAACCTCTATAGTTCAGAGGTAGGTTCCAAGCCAGATATTTTGTGGCAGTATATATTTTTTTCATATATATACAATTCTCTTCAATTCGTTCTTTTCTCTTCTTTTCATTTCATGTAAGCTGAGAAGAACAACCCTTCCAGAAGGGGAGGTATTGCCGAATGACTATCTATCTGTGTGATAGAAGCCTAGTAGGATACCATCTATTGTTTAATTGCTTGTCAAGTACTAAAGGCTGGCCACCTTCTGTACTAACTATGCGATATAACAAGTGTCCATGATCATAGTGATCTCTCAACAAATTCGTTTACTTCTATATGATTGATCAAACTTTGGGAAATAGAAACAGCTGAAAAGGGAGTAATAAAGTTGTGGTAGTATTCGGAATGGAAACACATTCGTGATACTAAGGTTGACGTGGTTATTAAAAGGTTATAGAACGCTAACGAGCAAAAGTATAACTAGTATAATATTAGGAACGGAAGGTAGTAGCGATTACGAACTGGAAAAGAACGGGTATTGAGAAGCAAAAGCTCTAATGCTAAAAGCTATAATGAGAGTCTGTGCAATAGACTTGAAAGAAATTGGAATGATCACTTAACACGGATTGAGTTTTCTTACGACAATAGATCATATGTCAGTATTGAGATATCGCCTTATGAGATCCTTGAGGAGAGACAATGTCGATCTCCCTTATGTTAGGATGAAGTTGTAGAGCGCAAGATGCTCGGCCCAGCAGTGGTCCAAAGGACCAAGGATATGATAGATCTAATCAGAGGACGGCTGGTAGTAGCCCAAGATGGACATGATAAGTATGTTGATTTGACACGAAAGGACAAAGAGTATGAAATAGGGGACCTAGTAATGTTATAGGTATCCCTTGGAAAGGATTGATGAGGTTCGGAAAGAAAGGAAAGCTAAGTCTATAATTTGTTGGACCCTTGGATATATTAAGACGTTTGGGAAGTTAGTATATGAGCTAGCCCTACCCCCGAACATGTAGCAAGTCATAACATGTTTTACATATCAATGTTAAGGAAGTGTAATTCGGATGCCAGATGAATTGGGGCATATGAGCGCATAGACATGCAACCCGACGTAACCTATATGGAGCAACCAAGAAGGGTTATAGAGTGAAAAGGAACAAGTGCTTAGGAGAAGGATTATCAAACTAGGCAGAGTTTGGTGGTAGGACCAAAATGTGGAAAAATTTACTTGAGAGTTAGAAAGTGCAATGCTAAGAGGGTATCCCTATTCATTTTCTATCTGATTCCGGGACGGAATCCTTTTAAGGAGGGGAGACTGTAATAACCCCAATTTTTGGAAATTTTTGAAACCCTTATGAATAGTGTTTTTGCTGAATGAGAAAACTTTTCATGCCACACTATGTAGGGGTTCTGATATGGATATTCTGAGATTTTATTAGTATTCTATATGGTATATAAGTGTATGTAAAGATCGTCAGAATCCAATTCTGAACACTTTGATTTTTCCCGGAAATCCACTAGATACGGAGAGAATTGAGTATAAGGTAACAGGATGAAAAGGATTTAAATTAAAGGATTATAATAGAGGATCATAAAAAGGAATATAATGTATTGAGAAAGGTTAAGGGAACCTAAGTAATAAGATCCCGGGTATGATCCTTCAAACGATAAACGAAAACGAAAGTTAAGCGAACCGTATAACAGATCAGCGGTCATTAGGCAAACAATTAGGAAGTTGATCAAAAGGATAAGAGAGGATGGTGTCATCCAACCAATAGAAAGAGGACAAAGGAGGGGTGATGACATCACAAAGTGATGCAAGCATGACATAAGAGGGAAGGAAATGTGGTGGAATATTAACCACACAAAACTAAGGGTAAATGGGTAATTGACCTAAAACAAAACAAAAACCTAGCAACCAAGCAAAACAAATCACAAAACACCAAACCCTCCATTTCTTCATGAAGCTCTCGGCTTCTTTCTTAAGAAATGGGAAGTCCAAGCTCCTCCACTTGCTATTTTACAAGGTAATTATCCTAGCTTCTCCTAGTTAAGTTACATACTTCCTATAAGTTTAAGCTTCTAATTCCAAGCCAATCTTTTTCTAGAAATCAAGGAAGAAGATGGTGAATAGTACTTTCTTGAAATTAATTTTTGTGTTCTTGATTTCTTTGAAAGAACAAGCTTGTAGGAGGTTAGATTAAGGCTTCCATGGGCATTCCAAGGATCTTTCATGGATTAAAAGCTTCAAGGAAGGTATAACTCTTCATGATCTTAGCTTTAAGTTTTGTTGTTTAGATTTCCTAATGTTTAGATGAAGGGTTAGGGTAATGGGTGTGTAATCATGTTAAAGCTTGTTATGAGTATTTTAGTTGGTGAGAGGCATGATTATTGTGTGTTTAGAGATTGGTTGATTTTGTGATATTTTTGGAGTTGGAAATCTTGGTTAATTATTCAATGAACTTAAGTAAAACTCTTAGTTCATAATTGAGAAATAAGTATGAATTGGTAACATTGATTTGATGGGGCTGTTGGAGTGTGTTTTGTATGGATGTTGGTGGTATGATTGATTTGGGGTTGAATTGTGGTTGGTTTTGAATGGTTTAAATTTGGGAAATCACGTAAACATAGCTGTCGTAACGTCCGATTTTCTTTAGACTGTTTTTGTGCATAACATTAGGACCCGAGAACCCCCTGCTAGATTATGACCATTTCCATGTCTAGATAGCTCGTGTTACGAGCTTCGTTTTGATATGTGGTTCGTTCGATTCTGATGCACGGTTTAGGAGAAACGACCGTTTTAAGTAACGGCGTTTCGTGAACGAAACATTTCCCCTCGCCTTACTTTGAAACATAGGTTAAAGACCAAAAAGGGTTAATTAATGTATGAAACAATTATGGTAAGAGTGTTAGGAAGTTGGTAAGACACTCGCGAAGGAATCGCTTTAAAACTCGTAATGGTTAATTTATTAAAAATGGTGGAGCCGAGAGTACTCGAGTGACTTAAGAAAATCAGTAAGCGCAAAACAAGCGTTAGAGTCTAAGTTAGTTAAAGTATAGATTTAAAAGTGACTTTGGTTTAATTCCAACTTACTTGTTGCTTATAGGTTACCAGACTCGTCCCGAGCCATTCGTAACCCCCAGTCGCTCAGGCATGTTTTCTACCCGTTATACTGTTGTGGTGATGTATATGTGTATATGCATTATCTTGTGATAGTGCATGATTGTTATTAGCAAATTTTGTGATATATTGGAGCATGCTGATATGGTATATATGCATGTCTGTTTCGTAATCTGGTTATCTATCTGTTGATTTCAATGCTTATAGTTGCATAATACCTATGCTAGAAATAAGCAAGTAGTTGCGTATACCCTTAGTATAGGGGATAAAAGGTGAACATATTTCTAAACCGGGAGTCGATGTTCCCGAGTATATTATATATATATACATATATTTATATATATATATATATATATGGTTATAGTTTTTAAAACTATTGATCGAATAAGGTTTATTCGATACCTTTATTTTACTTAATTGAATATTAATTCGAGTATTCATTCGAGGGCTTATGACTCAGTTTATATTATTATTGAATATTACTTGGATATTCATTTGAGGATGTATGACTCCTTTATTTTATGAATATTATTTATAGTATTCATTCGAGGTATTATGACTCCGCTTATTACTTAATAATATTCTTTATTGTATTAAAGAATAAGGTGTCGATAATCAAACTTATTTTTGATTATTCAAATAAAGATATTACTTTCGTATAAGTATATCTTTGATTATTTTCTATTCATTCGAGTATAAGTTTTCCAACTTCTACCTCCATTATTCTTTATGGGAATATTATTTAAATAATAATATTCAGATATTTCTTTCATATTGGGACTGATTTATTTCATAAATCAGCATTACTCCAAACATTCGTAAAAATGTTTTCGAGTCTTCAAAATGAATTTAAAAAGGGTAGAGCGGATCCCAAAACTTGTTTTCAAATTCAAGATCTTCCATTTTAAGGGGACTTGAATACTCGCTCAAAAATCTAAGGGATCCGGCTCTATGATGTATTTTATATTCGCAACGAGGTTGCAGTTTTGGTAAATGAATTGATTACTTACCCAACGTTCGGGAAGTAAGTCCATCTATCGAGTCGGCATAAGCAACATGGGCTCAGTGGGCGTCCATGATAGTGTAAGTGGCTCAGTGGGAGTCCATCAAATGCATAAGTGGCTGAGTGGCAGTCCAGCATAAGGTCCGATTACGACCAGGGTGATGACCAGTGGGGAATTCGTCCATCTACTAGTAGAAAAGGTTACTTATTGGTATCTTTGCCTGATCAGCAAGATATCAGGTTTATGCCAAAATTCTTTCCTTTCCAAATTTATTAGATATTGCAATTTTGTTCATACTTTACATGACAGAGGTTTTCAGGAAATGTATATATATATAGGTGTATATATATGTCGGGACTTAATGAAGTATCTCGTAACTTCATTATTTATAATGATATTCAAAGATTGAATCTATTCAAATCTTGTCTTGTAGTCTCATCTATGTGATGAACTTTCGAAACTGATTATAACTTGAACGGTGGTAGTTCAAGTAGTATTTGGGAAAGATATAAGTATATTGGGGTATCTTGTAACTTCATCTTTTAAACTTATATCTAATTAATAATTGTCTTATGAATGACAAAGATTTTCAGAAAAACGTTGAGACAAGGTTAGATATATGAGATAACCTTGCAACGATATTTTTATACAGTTATACACTGGGACTTTGTGTATATTATGCATGGAAGAGGACTCCTAATATTTTGAAAAGTATATATGTATATATACTAAATATTTTGCGACTTCATCGCATTAAGATATCAACTTGGTTCATTTCTTTTGACCAAGACTTTCATGAGTACTATGAGAAGGCTCATATATTATTAATCATTATACATATTATTTTAGTGGGCTTGCTGCTCACCCTTGCTTTCTTCTTTCATCACACAACAACAGATAGAAAAGATGAACAGGACCAAGCTCCCGATTCGCAAGCGATTAGGAAACGTTCCGCAGTTTCCTATAGGCGTTGATATCGTTGTAGCTGAGGTAGGAACTACCAATAGGCTAGGCTTTCAACTTTTGATGTACCAGACTTATGTATCTTTATCAATTGTAATAATGGCAAAGAAATGTAAATCTATTCAGAAACCTTTTTAAGGTGTATTGACATATAATTGTGGAATAAAACGACTTATGATTATTTTTGATATTCATCTCTGAGACTATAACTTGTGGTGTGTGTGTTGATTGTGGGGTCACAGTACAGAGTAGTTGATTGTGTATTAAGATTGGGTGTTATTAAGGGAAATGGAACTCGTGACAACCCAGATCCCCGACCCCGGATTTGGGGGTGTTACATCAACAATCAAGCATTTAAGTTTAATCTTTTCAAGCTCAATTACCTGATCCTCTAACACAGCATTCCTATCACTTAAAAACACATTATTCTCTTTGATCCTTGTGTTTTCTTTAGCTAGTGATTTAAGGGAAACACGCAAATGATATAATTCATTGGACATATCATTTATGGCTTCATTGCATTCATTTTTAGAAAGCTGAGAGAGGTCAGTAGTAATTACCTGGTTGCTTGATGAACTAGTTTCATTTTCATCAGAATTAGCCATCAGGTCTAGGTTGACATATTCCATATCATCATCTTCATTGGCTCCATCTACTGCCCAATCATCTTGAGTGAGAAAAGCTCTTTCCTTTTATTTGAGCAAATCAAAATACTTCTTTTTGTAATCAACTTGCTCAAATTTCTTCTTATCAGAGGTTGGCTTTCTGCACTCATTTGCAAAGTGTCCACTAATGCCACAGTTATAACATTTGAACTTAGATTTGTCCACCATGTTTTTGTTTGACTTAGTGAATTTTGTATTTTTCCTGAATTTCATCTTTGCAAACCTCCTGGACAGAAAAGCCAGATGTTCATCAATATCATCAGAGTCATCTTGACTGGAATTGTCTTCATCCTCAGCTACTTGCTCTTTTCCCTTGCTTGATTCTGATTTGCTTGTGCCAATTTTGAGACTTGGCATTGTCTTCTCCTCATTCCTGGCTTCAATCTTCTCATTGTCAGCTACAAGTGCAACTGATCCTCCTTTTCTCTTTCCCTTTTCCAACAGCTCATCTTGCTCCATCTCAAGTTCATAAGTCTTCAAAATTCTATATAATCTTTCAAGTGTGAAGTTCTTATAATCTTGAGAATTTCTTAAAGAAATAGTCATAGGCTTCCATTCCTTTGGTAGAGACCTCAGAAATTTTAAGTTGGAATCCTTGACTTGGTACACTCTACCATACAGCTTCAATCCATTTAATTGTTTCTGAAATCTGTTGAAGGTATCATTTAATGATTCTCCTTCTTCAAAGTGAAAATATTCATACTGTTGAATAAGAAGCTGCATCTTGTTCTCTCTAACCTGCTCAGTACCTTAACAGATGATTTGCACAGTATCCCAAACTTCCTTTGCAGTTTGGCTATTGATGACATTATCAAACATATCTTGATCTAAGCCATTAAACAAAATGTTCATGGATTTCTTGTCCTTGCGAATTTCTTCCATGTCTTCAATAGTCTATTCTGTTTTTGGCTTGGGAATGGACTGTCCAACAGCAACTGTTGGAGTAGCAGCTGTGGCCACTTTGTGAGGAATGCGAGGACCATTTTCAATGCAGTTGATGTAGCTTTCATCCTGAGACAGTAGATGTAAATACATCTTCACTTTCCAGTGATGATAGTTATTTTTTTCCAGGACTGGAATCTTTATACCAATACCCTTCCTACTCATGTTGGTAGCAGGAAGATTCTTCTGTGCACTCATGATGTTAGCAGAATAGATCTTTAAACTCTTTGTATGTTAAGAGCTTGCTCTGATACCAATTCTTATTCCCAGTGAACTAACAATGAGATTTACAAAAGGGGGGTTGAATGTAAATCTCAAAACTTTTTCAAGTTTTGAGCAGTTTCTAGTCTATGTGTTTTGATGAGCAAGTGTGTGTGAATTGTTTTAAGCTAATGCAGACAGATGTATATTCAAACACAAATGTAAAGAACACAACAGATTTAAAAACTTTTCTGGTGGATTTGTTGTTCCACCAGAGATGTGTTATTTCAGAAAATCTGTGATTCAAAGAATTAAATCACAGCTGCTTCCTAGAACAAACTAGATGATTTTCTCTCCGGATTTTTCTAAATAGCTCTGGAAAATTCACATCTAATTACTAGCTGCTACTTGGTTTATATATCACCAAGTTTACAAGTGAAGACAAAACTGTAAAATACAATTAAAAGATTCTTCACATGTTTCTTCTTCATTTCTCTATCCAATGTAATTTAGGTTTAGCTATGAATCTTTGAATACTTCCTTGTTTGCACCAGAATGGAAATGCTACATTTTCTTGATTCCTCCTAGAGGCTGCCACATTCCAGTTTGTCTCTGTCAACCCATGTGCCTCTGTCAGCTTATGAATTGTCACTATCAACTGCTATTGAACTAAGCATCCGTTGAAGCTTTCATCCGTTGATGCTTTATCCGTTGAAGCTTTATCCGTTGAAGCTTTATCTGTTGATGCATTTAGCAGTTGAAGCTTTATTCGTTGAAGCACTCATCCGTTGATGGATGTTATCCGTTGAAACTTTAGAGACATCCGTTGAAGCTTTGTTTCTTATCCGTTGAGGGTCTTTAATATCAGTTGATATATTTTCACTTATACAAGATTACAAGGCATGAAATATTTACAATTAGCCCTCCTATTTGCATATCCACTAGTAGTCAACATGACTGATAATTTCCCACAACATCTAAGAAGTACAACTTAAATACAGAGACTGAAATGTGCTACAATACTAAACTTATTTCTAAGTAAAGCTACTCCTTCAACGGATAACCAAAATGGTCTTATCCGTTGAGGCTACAAACACTAGATTTCTACTTAAGTGTTGTGTTTAACTTATCATCAAACTAATACACATATTCCTAATAACCTCTGACATTGCTCAAGTTAAAAAAGCAGTTCAGGATGAAGAGTAAAGTCTGATATTCACTAAACCAAGATTGAATATGCATACTTGATTCCTACATTTAGATAGTTTTGACATCATCAATTGGAACTAGTCTATATTTCCATAATGAAAAAGTTGGGGGAGATTGTTAGGACCAATTGAAGATATCAAACAGAAACTATCAGAAGTTTATATCAGTACTTATATCGATGGATGTTTATAATCGATGGATAATGATATCGACGGATGATGATGTCAACAGATGATGAAATCAGTATTTGTCACATCAGTTGATCTTTAATAAGGAAAAGGAAACAGGAATTCAAGGCGGTGAAGGACTTTATCTCAGAAGCAATTGTATAAATTTCCTGGTTGTTGATAGAATAAGATTCCTTATACATTGTGTAGTTGTGCTCTATATAAAGAACAGATTAGGTTCATGCTATATGTATTGCGACATTCTTATATCTTTCGCATAAACTAGCAACTCTCAAGAATATTTGTTCATCCTTTCGAGATAGTACATTTGTAATAAGATTTTATCAGTTAATATAAAAACTGTTGATTTTATTGAAGTTTTGTCAAATTGATTGTATTAACTATATTCACCCCCCACCCTCTACAGTTGATTAAGGGCTTAACATACATAAAGAAGTTATTTGTGTTATTTATCATTTGATATCTATAATATTAAAGTGCATAAAATGAATTAGTCTACGGATGATCATTAAATTATGTTCAAGTGATTAAGATGTAGATGATTCTTTATGCTCCAAAGCCATGAGAGAATAGTTTCCATATTCTTCACCATCTGTATCATCCCAACTTTTACCTTCAGTAATATAAGCTTTTCCCTATTGCTTTCTCAGAATTGCTTCATACTTAGCTTCCAGTTCCAAATAAGCCTTATCCTTCTTCACCTTCTTTGGTTTCCTGCATTCTGTGGTAAAGTGACCAAGTTCACCACAGTTGTAGCACCTAATATTTGATCTATCCATAGATCCTGACTTGTAGCCACTTTTGCCAGTTGCATTTAACTGAGTCTTTCCTTTCCAATTATTGTTGTAGGATGTTTGCCTTTTTCCTTGAAGTATCTAGGCTTCTTGACTCTTATGTTTGAAAATTTTCTTGCTAAATAAGCCATGGATTGATCCATTTCACCAATCAAGAGTATAGAACTCATCCTCTTCCAGCTCTAAAATGACTTGTTTTTTAGGTTCCTTATTTTCCTGCTCAATAGCTTGAATAACTTGAGTCTGAGGTTCTATTTCATCTTTAGTCACTTTATTGTCATTTGCTACCAAGGCACTTGACACATCCACAACATGTCCTTGACTAGATTTTAGTGACATTCTCTGCATCATTTTCAGCTCATAGGTTTTGAGAATACCATACAAATCCTCCAAAATTATTCTTCCTAAATCTCTTCCTTCTCTTATTGCAGAGATCTTTTGTTCCAAGTGGTCAGGAAGAGTGAGCAAAAATTTCAAGTTAACTTCCTCAGCTTCATAATACTTATCATGAAGCTGTAAGTCATTTATCAGCTTGTTGAATCTCTCTAAAACTTCAGTTATGCCTTCTTTTGGTTTAGCCATGAAACCTTCATACTGTGACATCACTATTCTTCTCTGATTAGATCTCACCTCTTCTGTTGCTTCACACGAGATCTCTATCTTCTCCCAGATTTATTTAGCCGACTCATAATTAATAATGTTGTTGTACATTATATTATCAAGAGACTCAATTAATATGAGTTGTAAGCCACTGTCAAGAGCAACCTTTTTCTTTCTATGGTTTAGTGTAGGTAGATGGATCTTTATGTGCAAAGTGTGCAGGAATGACCATGTCTCCTTCTGTTGATTCAGGAACCCTTTCCATAGGAATAAAGGGTCTATGCCTGAGAATTTCAATGTACATTGGATTGGCCATCCTAATGAATAACATCATCTTCTTTTTCCATAGGGTGTAGTTTATCTTGTCAAAGACAGGAATCTTGATACTTCTAATTTTCTATGCACTCATACTTCCAAGATCTTTATGTGTTTATTTTCATATTTTGCTCTAATACCACTTGTTAGGTATGGAATATAACATAGAGGGGGGTGAATGTATTTTCTTTAATTTAATTATCTTTGTGGCTGATGGAACAAACCATTTTGTATAAATTTACAGAGATAATGTACTAATGTAAAACACATAAACAAATATCAAAAACTCACTTGATTTATTAAAATCAAATTTGTTTTACTACAAATCTGTGTTCTTAAAGATAAGAACTCAACTACAATTCTTGAGAGAGAATTCAATATATATTCTAGATCTGTTTGTTTTTTCTAAACAAAGGACCTGTGACATGCTTTATAGATCAACATGCACGGGATTACAAAACTTGCACTAAAATGGACTAACACAGTTTCTAAAGCTACTTTGTTTATTTTCCATTTCAAGTGTTAGCAAATCTGTGTAGAATCTAATAGGTCTGTGACCCTCCTTTTTCCAGTGGATCTTGGACCTTGATCTTGAATTCTTCAAGCTGTATTTGTAGTCTTTCCAATTCAGTAAGAGAATTATTTATAGACTGATAATCTTGAACCTTCAATTTGTCTACATTCTGAATTATGAGATAGTTTATCGAGATATCTTTTGTTCTGTAGAGATATCACATATTGATAAGTATACGGACATATCGATATCTTGAGTTCTCTACATGTGTTAATGACTTGTCGAGGTCTCCAGTTCTCTACATAGACTTTTGACTTGTCGATATCTCTATTTCTCTACATGAAGATTTGGCTTGTCAATATCTCTAGATCTCTACATGAAGAAATGATTTGTCAATATCTCCAGTTCTTTACATGTTCTTTTTGACTTGTCGATATCTGAGATCTCTACATGCATATTGACTTATCGATATCTCTTGGGACTTTGCTACAAGTTATTTTGGACTTCTCGACAGACTTCTCGATATTCCTTGATCTGTGACTTGTCGATATCTGACTTAGGACATTTTTCCTAGAAGAGTATTATTCAAATCCAAGCTGCTACACTTCTCTCTAATGCATGATCGAATTTGATCTTCTTCCAGAGTTTATTCCTTAGCTTGATGGCTGTTCATAGAAAAATCCTCCAGTCTAATCTACTTAACATTATTACAGACTCAAGTAATACAATTACAGAATACAAAATTAGATTAACATACAACTTATTTTTAGGGTTCAAGATAATTTAGTCTTTTTATGTACAGGCATGTCTTGCACAACATAAAACATATATCCTTTTTTTCACAAAAATAAATAAATAAATAATTATCCACCCGACAAAAACAATAAAATAAACATCCAACATAAAATTGAAAATCGTAACTGAAAGTTCAACTACAAGTTACGCAAATGTCAAAATATTACAGTATTCCATAATGTCAAGTTAGTAGTTTAAAAATTTATATGTGTGCATACATGAAAATTAAAACAAGTAGTTTACTAGTTTTAGTTTATAGGTGTAATTTATAGTTTATCAGTCAAAACTTTAAACTTATAGTGTCATTTTGAGATGAGCGAGGTGAAATGTGCTAAGATTAGCTAACATGTAATGGATTTGGATTGGGCTAAACATATAATGGGTTTATATGTAACATGTTGGGTTTGGAAAGGGTCGAAATTTGGTAAACCCTGACCAACCCAATCTATTCTGGTTAAAAAAATGGACATCTTAATACTTAAATTTCAAACGGCTCAGATTGGTCGGATCAATAAAGGAGTGAATTAGGTCGGATTTGCTGGTTGATAAGGTTTTTGTTCACCCTTACTTGAAATCTAGCAGTTTTTAATATCAGAAATTCCTGAGCGACCTTTTTTTAAAAAAGAATGTTTAAAAGATATAAAGGTGAAGAAAATATTGTAATTATTGATTTTTAGTGAATAATTAGATTTAATTTATAAAATTATCTAGTCCCGCTAAATTTACTGAATACTCTGAAATATGACAATTAAACTTGTTACTAGGCATATAAAGTACTATAACTTAAAATTTAGACAAAAATTAACTCAAACACAAATTAAGTTAAAATTTTACCAAATCAACAATTGCAAAAGGAAATAACACTTTACTATAAAAAGTGCTCAAACTTGATATATCATATTCACTTTTTACTATTTATACTCCAATTGTAACTTTTTTACAGTAGTTTTTTATAACAGCCTGCGCTTCTGGACTATTAATTCTAAATCGAAACTAAAATAAAATACAATTTACTAATTCAAAATCTATTATGGTGACTATTACAAACACGCAGCTAACAGAAGTTCAAAAGTCAATCTACTCCAAACCTAATTAGATATAAATTTAGTTTTTTTGACCCTCTAAATGATGTTTTCTCGGAAAACATGAATCATGAAAGTTGTAGAGAACAAAAAGACCTTTCCGAAAAGTCCAGAATTATCAAATTCTGACTTATGATGAGTATTCTATGAATTTTACAAAATTACTGATTTTTGTATAAAAGAGCCCTACGAATTTTGTTATTAAAAACGAGGAATATGAATATGTTGTATTTATAACGATACAAAACCCCATATCCATATTAAAATCTAATCCAAATTTTAGGTACATTAGTCTAATTTAATTTAAAATCCTAACCTTTATCAAATTTTATTACTTTTTATTCTATTATTCTTTTACTAATATTATCTAAAATTTACGGGATATTACAGAAAGATTAAAATTGGATAAGGATTAGGATTTAAAACTGAATTAGACCAACGGACCTAAAATTTGGATAATATTCCAACTATTACAACCCGCACTTCCGGACTATTAATTCTAAATTGAAACTAATATAAAATACAATTTACTAATTCAAAATCTATTACAATGGTGACTATTACAAACGCGCAGCTAACGGAAGTCTAAAAGTCAATCTACTCCAAACCTAAGTCCTCGAACTTTAATGATATCCAACTCGAATCTTAGATGAAACATAAAATATTAAAAGGATGAGCAATGAAACCCAGCAAGCAACTACCGTCCAATGACTCATTTTTAAGTTTTTTTCAAAACACAGTTTAGACATGCGATTAACATAGATCACATAGGTGTTGGGGTTAAACCCAATAGGTAATATGGGCTTGGTGATAGACAATTATTATCATAATGGTAATGGATAATAATTGTATGGGTAGACAAATAAATATCATAATCAGATTGGATAATAGATGTATGGGTTGACAATTATTATTATAATCGGATTAGGTATGTCTTGTTGTCTAAGTTTGTGATGGCTATATATACATATTCATGTTATTGTTTTGATGTATGTTTAAGAGATGTAGTCGCCTTAGGTGTCGGTTGGGAGATGCTTGAGTATTGTTTGACTTAAGTATTGCGTGAGTGAATACCATTTGGTGACATTAATTGTATTATTGATAACTGTTTGGATTAGTAATACAAGTTGGGATGTAGGTTTTTCCGCGTCATATATTATGTGTGTGTTTTACATTTTTTGTTTGGTTCTATATTTGTGTGTTTCCTCCTAACAAGTGGTATCAAGAGTCAAGGTTGAAGGTTCTTGGTGAATTGGGAGGGAGGAAAGATCGAGGTTCAATTGGTATGGTGGAGTACGATCATGGATTTGAAGCATACTAACGTGGGAAGATGCAAAGTTACATGCGGTATGGTGGTTGTCTTGCACCGTGGATTAATTTGTTCGGACTCGAGATGAAAGATGGAAGGGGTCATTGCAATAGTTTTAATGGTTTGATAGTTGATCAACCAGGTGAATATTTTTGGATGATGTTGTTATTCTTTTTTAAGAGGCCGAAGGATTGTAAAAGCAAGGATTGGGTGACTCAATGGTGAAAGAAGGCACTCATGGTTGATGCACATGATTTTGTGGATGGATATGCCGCTATGATAAAGAACGGTTATCTGGAGGTCATTATACGCGTTTTAGTGATTCTCAAAAGTTGGAAGAATGAGATGAATGAATTTTTGTTTGAGGGGAGGCATCGTCTCGTTGGGAATTGATATTTTAATGGTTACCATTCAACCTGATCTGGAGTATTGGGTTGAAGAGGGGGATTGTTGGGGTTAAACCCAATAGGTAATATGGGTTTGGTGATAGACAATTATTATCATAATGGGAATGGATAATAATTGTATGGGTAGACAAATAATTGTTATAATCAGATTGGATAATAATTGTATGGTTGATAATTATTATTGTAATCGGATTAGGTATGTGTTGTTGGCTAAGTTTGTGATGGCTATATATATAGCCATGTTATTGTTTGGATGTATGTTTAAGAGATGTAGTCATCTTAGGTATTAGTTAGGAGATGCTTGAGTATTGTTTGACTTAAGTATCGCATGAGTGAATGCCGTTTGGTGAGATTGATTGTATTATTGATAATTATTTGGATTAATAATACAAGTTAGGACGTGGGTTTTTCCACGTCATATATTGTGTATGTGTTTTGCATTCTTTGTTTTGTTCTACATTTGTGTGTTTCCTCCTAACAATAGGATTGCACAAATATATGATAACAAAGATCACATAATATTTTCTATGACAAGGATCAAAATAAATCACACAACATAATCTACAATCCACATCATCGAAATGTTTGATCAATCAATAACTCTTAATAACAAATTCTTATCTTTAGTCTCACAACTTTAAATCACACATCATGATACACTTTGCCAGTGACCGACATCTCATACTTTATGCCACACTTCCCAAGTGACCGGGTTCTTATTCTTATTTGATGGGGGGGCTAGTTTACGTCCCTCATCAAGTGAAACCCATGTTTGACAGGATATCGATGTGTTCCGGAATGTGCGAAAACTAGTTCTAAGTTTTATGTATCACACTACCCAGCCATCGGGTTCTAATTCTTATACATAACTAAGACTGGGAATTTCCGAAAATTCGTTATCTTATTAATCACATATCAATAACACACTTATAATAAACAAACAAATATCAAAGTACATCTTATCACACAATACAGGAAATGCTACACAATAATACAAAGTATCGACTTGTTATACACTAAATAATTAAGAACACGTAGTCAAACAAACGTTATACAATAATACAGAGCAACATATAGTAACTTACAGAACATGTAAGCAAATAAGTAATATGTATAAGTAGTTACTTACCGCAGTTACACAAACAAATAATTCACATTAGAACACATATCTGATCATTAGTGTGGTGCCCTCCAAACCCGGGTCAGAAGTTTGGGGTCCACAACACATACACAATATATAAACCTGTATATGAAATATTATTTGCATTGACCCTGCTTTATATAACCATGGATCGCAATAGGTTAAAGTATGAAAACAAGCCACAACCTTAACTTTTGTTACAAGGTACCAAATCCCGAGTAATTTAATTTACAACTGATAATGAAATTATTCTTACAATCTTACTATCTCACTACCGTAGTAAGCTCCTGCTAACTCGATCCAACTCAATCTGGAATCCTAGCTCGTACATTGAACTGGGAAACCTCACTATCAATCGTATCCTTCTTAACTGTAGAATGAAAGGAATATGTCCTAAAGTCCAATCAGGTATTAGGATTTAGGAATAACTCTTTATATAATCTGTTTTGATTTCATTGATATTAATAAAGACTTGTTTTGTTTTTATTACGGGCTTTATCTATTTAAGTGTTTAAATAAGATATACCATAGTTAGAGTAAAGCTTTTTATGGATTATGATGAGATCATAATAGTGAGACCTAAAAAGATGATAACTCTAAACTTAAATAGTTCCTGGTCATAGGATTACTAACTGGTAATTAATAATCCGCAAAGATCGGTACATACTATGCTTGATTCATTATGAAGGATGTCTGTTCTCATAGACATTTGTGTGGTGACACTATAGCTAGTATGTAGGTGCTTATTATAGAATAAGTTCATTGAACATGACTCGCCTAGCTGAACAACTGACGGAGTTCACTCACGTGTCAGCAGTTGTTCGCTTAGTGATAGTTGTACAAGTATCCTTAGACTTGAGGTCATCATAGTCATCTTGTGTACACTGAACTATGCTTTGGTTTAGTCCTTAGTCTCCAGGGACAATTATTAGGGCTCTTCTGGGTATAGGAATTTGTACACGAAGATAGTGTATGATCAATAAAGGATCTACCCCTTCCAGTGAAGGAAGCGAATGTTCAAGGCTGATCCACTTATGCTAGTTCAGGAATCTCTGGCCAGAGTAAATGAAATTAGAAAGGAGTTTCTAATTTGCATAGAACTACGCATAGTAAATGGTAAGCAAAGTGATTGAATTAGATAGGCTTGACACGAGATCCATGCCTTGTATTTAATCGGGACATTGTAGGGTAGAAGGAGTTTATTGTACGGTAACTATTCACTGACAGGTTCTTGGTATTCTAAGCAGTGAATTCATATTATCCGGATAGTCGCGATATGTTGAGAAGCATCACTCACGATGTAGAATAAATGTGATTAATTAATTAATCATATTTAATAAATTAGAGAATTTATATAAATAATGATAAAATAGTTTTATTATTATTTATTTCTACTACCGGCTTAATATTGAACCTACAGGGTCACACCATAAAAAGAGAATGATTTTATGGTGGAGGAATTAATTAATAATGGCTAATAATTATTTATTTGTGAAATAAATAATTAATTGGCAAATTTAATAATTGATTAAATGAGATTTAATTGATTATAAATTAATTAAGAAAAGTTCTTAATATTATTAATTAAGGATTTAATTTTTGGAAATTAAATCAAGAGAGAGAATTATTTCTAAAGTGTTTAGAAAAAGGATTAATAATTAAAAGGTGTTTTAATTATTAATGAGAATAATAAATGGGATGATAATAATAATATTTATGGGAAAATTTCAGCTGAAAATTTTGCCTATAAATACACTATTATAGACCCTATTTTATTCTAACCCCAGAAACCCAAAAGTTTTAGAAAACCAAATTCTCTCCACCTCCTCCTCCTCCTAAAAGTCATTTTCTTGGTGGATACCGGTGGAGTGCTTCATACTTGAGGAGCAACTGCTAAGGATCTCTGATCGTTATCTCCGAATTATTTTTAAAGGTTAGATTCGATCCCTCGAATTTTTATTCACGATTTATATGCTTTTATTTGGATTTTGTGTGTGTAAAAGTGTTTTTCCACGCCCCGCTGCGTTTAAAAATCCAACATAGAATACATAAAAAGATTTGCAAGGGAGAGCTAACTAGCTCAGCAAGTCACAATAACAATAACTGAGGTTAATCAATGATCGATGAGATGATTCAGAGGAATTAAGATTCTTGTTAAATAATTATTAGAATTGGATATTCATTTTAAGTTTTAAAACCAAGGTTAGGCTGCTGATCAGTCACGCACTAACCCCGAGCAAAGCACACAGCACTGCTCTACTTACTGGATCCAAGGCACACATTGGCCTAACTTGACCATTGAGATGGTCTGACCACGAATCTGGTCCCTATATAAAAAAAACTATCCAATTCTAAAGCAGTTCAATATGATAAACAATATAAATCAATAAAACAAGATCGTAATCAACAGTGATGAAACATTTATATAAAGGCATGATGCATTTTATGAGTATCACAAGGGGTATCGAAGTATGTATAATAAATGGCCTTCAGCCTGTAGGAGAATCGGGTATTAGATGAACAATGGTTTACAAGGTTTAGTTCTTTGATGTCATAAGGTATGGTTGAGTATAAAAGTTTCTTTATGCTTAAACAATTCTGTTCCAGTGTTTGGTGTTTGGTGGTTGCATATTTTGGAGAGTAGCGTCCTATTTGTGGCACCCTCCAAACCCGGGTCAGAAGTTTGGAGTCCACAACACATACACAACATAAAAACCTGTATATGAAATACTATTTGCAATGACCCTGCTTTACATAACCACGGATCGCAACAGGTTAAAGTATGAAAACAAGCCACAACCTTAACTTTTATTACAACGTACCAAATCCCAACTAATTTAAATTACAACTGATAATGAAATTATTTTTACAATCTTACTATCTCACTACCGTATGAAGCTCCTGCTAGCTCGATCCAACTCAAACTGGAACCCTAGCCCGCACTTTGGACTGAGGAACTTCACTATCATCCATATCCTTTTTAACTGTAAAATATATAAAAAGAATCGCAAGGGTGCGCTAACTAGCTCGGCAAGTCATAACAGTGATAACTGAGATTAAACAATGTTCAAATGAAGTGATTCAGAAGAATCAAGTTTATTGCTAAACAATTGTTAGAATTGGATATTCATTTTATGTTTTAAAACCAAGGTTAGGCTGCTGATCAGTCACGCACTAACCCTGAGCAAAGCACACAACTTTGCTCTACGAACTGGATCCAAGGCGCACATTGGCCTAATTCGACCACGAATTTGGTCTGACCATGAATCTGGTCCACATAAGAAAACTATCCAATTCTAAAACAGTTCAGTATGATAAACAATATACTTCAATAAAATAAGATCATAATCAATGATGATTAAACACTTGAATAAAAATGTAAGGAAATTCATGAATATCACAAAGGTATATCAGGGTATGTATGAGAAACAGTTTTCAGCCTGTAAAAGGATCAGGTATTAGAAAAATAATGATATTTCAAGGTATAGTTCTTTGATTTTATAAAGAATGGTTGGGGTATAAAAGTTTCTGTATTTTCAAACAATTCTCTTCCAGTGTTTGGTGGTTGGTAGTTATACATTTGGGGAGTAGTATCATATTTGTGTGGTTGGGTATTTGAAAATCAACAAAGGATGGTTTACAAAAAGAAAAAAAAATAAAGCTTATCGCCCAAAGATCAAATGATGTGATTCGGGTTCAAGGTTGTATGACTCAAGGTACTTTCAATATAAAACATAACTATTTTGAATACTTAACAATATGTCACGAGAGAATTTAAAAATATTTGCATTATATTTCGAAAAAGGTTTAGAAGTACTTGCCTTGCAGGGCTTTACAACTATTACTGATCGATTATGAGCCGGCTCTGCCGCTCAGGCTTTATTGTCTATCTACTAAATCACCCTGGATTCGACCTCAACACTTAAGTCCTTTGATTGGAACCTTACTGAGCTTTTTGACTGCCCACCAAACTATCTTTCGTCCCATGCCAATTCTCGGGCCTTCCGACTAGAACATATAGAGTCGAAATACCCTAATTTAGACTTCTGATTATGCTTGACATATCCTCACTAACAATCTACCCATATGATATCAAATCCCGACTCGTAATTATACATATATTATTGTAATACACGCATCAGTTAGGGTTCACGTTCTCGAAAACCGGTTCGGTGTTCGTTTCCAGAAAATATGTATATTTGTCCTTTTACGAAATTAGGGTTATCGATTTTAGCAAAGTATTTCATCATAACACATAATCAGGTTCCGTATAGAGTACTCATATATAACCGATCGACGTTCCGATAGTCACTGGGTACGGCCTCGCGTTTCAGTAATTTAATTTTCCGGAAATCGGGTAACACCTCCTTTGATTATCGGCTAACCCGTCGAACATCCCGACGTCAAATCAATTCACAACAACTACAACGACAATCCAATCACAATCCAAATGCACGAATCCCAATCACCGATTCATACCAATAATACCCATCAAAATCCATAAATTCCCAAATTTCAATTCAATTACAATTATTAATTATTACTCATATTTTATATTTTTAATTTGTAGGACTCAGAATATTCATCATAGTCCACCGTCCGCTCATCGAAATTCATCGCGGACGGCGGTAAAATCCGGAGGTACCCGAGTTGGGTTTCCAATCACGGATTCCACCGAGTAGTTGTAACTTTCGGAATATAACCCGAATAATTATGAAAATTTATTCGAAATATTTACCAAATAATTTGAGTAAATTTCTTAAATATTTACTTCAAATCTTTTGCAAATTAATCAAATAATTCACCAACATAATCATTCGAATTTATCAGAAAATCAGAAGTTAATCAAGCAATCATTCATCACAATTATATATATACACTCGCGTATATCTATATATATATATACGAGCCGGAAGAAAACAATCGGACAATAACCGGAAATAAAGTAACCGGCAGGAACAAGGTGCAACGGAGGTACAAGGCAGCAACCAGACGGATAAAAAAATAAGGCGGCCAGACTTACCCTGAACGACGCACACCCGCAGAAGGGGAAAAAGAAAGAGGAAACAGAGAAAAGTACAGGGGATGGGGCAAAATGGGAACAGGGATAGTTTTTATTATTTATTTATTTATTTATTTAATCCTCAGCAATCAGCAAATGACACAAGGCAGTATGCATTCTGAAAATCCAACACGTGTGTTTTTATTGCTTATAGGCCCGATTTTTTAATCTGAAATTTTATTTTTGCGAACCGAGTCGTACTTAAAACAGATTCAGGAAATCACGGAAACAGTCTTAAAATTTTCTAAAATTCCAAAAACTAATAAAATAAAATTTTCATAATTTTTAAAGCATTTTTAAAACGCAACTGGTACCCGCATTTATCAATTAACGAACCGAGCTGCACTTAAAAACATTCAAAAAATTACGAAAATAGTCTTAAAATATTACAAATATCCCAAGTTTACAAAAACATAAATTTCGTAATTTTAAAATAATTTCTGAAACACAGTTTATACCCGCTTTTTAATGATTAACGAAATAACACACGATTGAAATTATTCCCAAAAATTTCTGAAATAATTTTAAAATGCTCAGAATATTCCAAAATTAAATAATTATGAGTTTCATAATTTTTGAAGAATTCTAGAATTAAATACAGATTTTACAATTAAATGTAATCAGAAAATCATACAGGGTTAAATAATTGATAAAATATTGATTTCTAAATTTTGTAAAATCCCAAAAATAATTATTGAAATTATAAAATCATAAATCTAATTTTAGAGATAATCCAAATATTTACGGATTTAAAACTGTAATAAAATCACCTTTAAAAATAAAACAGAACAATATAACTCAATTTTTAACTACACACAGTCCTTTACACCAATAAATCACAGACAAATAGTATATATCAACACACTGCTGCCAAAACCAAGACACATATTTTATATAATTAATACTTCGAAAATTACATATTTAAATAATTCAAAAATACACGAGTCGTTATTTCCTTCCCCCCTTAAAAAGATTCTGTCCTCGGAATCTGGTCTAACTAAAAGTGAGGATATTTGTCAAGCATATCTGACTCTAGTTTCCAAGTAGACTCTTCTACTCAAGGATTTCAAACGTATTCACTATAGATATACACTCATTTCCAAGGACTCGCCTTTAACGATCAAGAATTTGGATTGATCACTATATGTAGAACAAACTTGGACGAGAGCCCATTGGCTCCTAATCAATCACTTAATTCGAATCAGATACGTATCGCTTTAATATTAACGGGAAAAACACCTTATATGTACATAATGTTGTGACGGTAACATCAACTCATGAACAACTTTATCTATATTTATCAATACCTCGAATGGTTCACTAAATTTAGGACTCAACTTGTCCCCTCTATTCAGACCTATCCAACCTCTTTCAAGGTGAAACTTTTACTAACACTACTAGTCCTATTTATATATTCATACTCTCCCTCGATACAAATCTGCCTTCTTTCTTTGTCTACTTTGAGCTGCTTCAATCAATATCACTACGCCCTTTGGTGTACTGAATCATCTTAGAATTTGACAACTTCCTTTCTCCCATTTTATCTCAATAAAGTGGGGACCTACACTTGCGTCCACATAAAGCTTGGTAAAGTGGCATTCTAAAGCTGACATTGATGATAAATGATCATCCCAGTTTTCCTTAAAACTCAACCTCTCAACATATCTTATTTTTTCCGGAATCGCTTCCTCACTTTGACCCTTCGTTTAAGGATAATAGGCGGTACTCAATTTCAACTTAGTTTCCAAACATTTAAACATCTCTTATTCGTTTCTATTAGTTAAGGCTGAAAAGTAATCTCATATATTCACTTATTATCACCTTTAGGTATTTGAACTTCATATTCCACTCTTTCCAATTCGTTTATTAACTCCTCAGTGGTCTTACTTACTTCCAATCCTTTCTTTCTGCACCAGGCATCTGTTACCATACGGTTTTGTTTAGGTAGTTGTTAATGGATTAATCAGAATCTTTTGTTAATCCTTGGTCAAAATTTCATACTTGAAAACTCAGCATATAATTGCTTTCCTTCTAATCTTTGGAGGAAAATCTTTGGGCATTCCACACAAACTTTCTTATTCTTTGAATAGCTGAGGATGTTATCAATAAATATAATTTGCTTATCCAAGTACTCCTTTTACACCATGTTCCTTAATTCTTTATAGACAACTGATACGCTTGTTATTTTACATAATATCACCAGAGCTTGCAATGCTCTTAACTCATTTTAATCGTAATCTCTGATATGTTCTCAGGTCGGATCTTAAGTTAATCCTTGAGACATAACACACTTCTTGAATTAGGTCTCGTAAGTAATCAATTCTTTATAGGGGTCACTTATTCTTATTCGTTGTTTTGTTAAACTCTCGATAATCAATACACAATCTCACAGTTTCACCCCTTTTCTCTAACAACATCATGGGTACACCTTATGATTTGCTTCTTATAAAACCTCTCTTTGGTCTGTCTTGTCCACTAAGCCTCCGATATTTTGCCTTAATTCTTTGACATGTCCAACACTTCCTAGTCCATTTTGAAATTTCCTTCTTATACCTGGTTATCACTATTTTTCTTTAAATTTCCGTATATCTTGGTATTTCTTCAATAAATTAAATACTTTATGTTATGAATTTCCTGTAGGATCTCATTTCTTAATTCTTTTTACCTGTAGCATCCAAGTGCTGGGAGAAAACCTGGGAATATCGTGATCGTTCTTCTAGGTGCATAATCTTCCTCTTACTAACTGTTAACATCGTGATCCATTATCTTCCCTTGACATCTCCTTATCTTTTCTTAACAACTCTGACTGAAAGGTTGTGGCGCCCTCCAAACCCGGGTCAGAAGTTTGGGGTCTCCACACACACTATTTATAACCTGCTTATAACATTGATAAGGATAATAATAATATGCAGTGACCCTACTTACCAACTACCACGGACCGCAACAGGTTAAAGTATGCACACAAGCCAAACACACACTTATATTACAAATCGTTCAAATCCCAACTATTCCAACTCAGCACTGAGTATTAAACATTATTACAAACTTTTACAAACTTAAAATTATTTCAAAAGAAGCTTACTAGCTCAACTTGATCAACCTGAACCCCTAGCTCTCGCGCTGGACTGGGGATCCTCGCTACCAACTGGTTCCTTTTTAACTGGAAAAGAACATATACAACATCGCACAAATGAGCTTACTAGCTCAACAAGTCACAATGACAAAACTTAGAATAATGATCATCAGGTGAAAATGGTTATGGTATCAAGTGAACAATAGATTATGATTTAGAATTGGATATTATATTTTCATTTTAAAAACCCAGGTTAGGCTGCTGATCAGTCACGCACTAACCCCGAGCAAAGCACACAGCACCGCTCTAACTACTGGATCCAAGGCACACATTGGCCTAACTTGACCATTATATGGTCTGACCACGAATCTGGTCCATAATTTTATAAAAACAATCCAATTCTAACATAATAACAGAATAGGCCGTAATAAACAATAAACAAAATCATTAAAAACATTGGACAATCAATAATGAATGGTTTCAATCTTTATAAGGATCAAGATGGTATTTTCAAAGTTTGGCTGTTAGGTAATGAAAGAATTGGATAACAAAGGAATCAGTGTTTCAGGGTTTCAAGGATTTGGCCTTTCAAATCATAAGATACAATTGTTTGAGTGTGTAAGCAATCTGGTTCAGTGTTTGATATTTAGTTTTTATATATTTGTGGAGTAGTATCGTATATTTGAGGTTCGTATTTGGGTATACAACAATCAATGGTCTAGAAGAAATCAGGTTTACGGCTCAAGATCAATAACTGGAATCATGGTTTAGGGTTCAGTGCTTCAAAGCACTTGCAATATCAAACAGGACTATCAATCACTACAATATCTCGAGAAAGTTCAGAACACTTGCCTGGTACTAGCTTATTATACTGCACTCGCTTTCAGTCACGATTGTCTTATTCCTCGACTACCTGTTTCCCTTTCCTACGCCTTGCCTCTTCTGCTCACATATCATAAGCATCTATCAATATTCAACTCATACGATTCTATTCGACACATACTTCTATTTACCCTTAGTTTCACCCAAATCTGATTAACGGATTGAAAGTTAAGCAATAAACAAGTAAACATCGAAAATATAGACCGACAGTTAACCAACAAGTCACATACAGCACATAACACGTCACATAATCAATGATATAACATTTATAAAGAAGTCTCGGGTCATAAACAGGCTTTCGGTTATTTAAAATGATTTTTAAAACATTTTTCGGAATTAAAACGGGTCGTTGGATCAATTTCGAAGTAATAAACAGGGTTCGATTGGCCCAATCTGGCTTCAAAACAATTTTATAATAATTATCGAGCCTTGAAAACAATTTTAAATAATATTTTAAAGCTCGAATCTATTTTTCGGAATTTTTAAATCATTTTTAAACAATTAAATCTAATTAAATAATTAATTAAAATCAATTAATAATTAATTAAATCAATTAATCAATTAATTTTTGAAATAATTGATCAATTAATCGATTAAAAATTAACTGAAATTAATTAACTAATTAATTCAGATTTATTTTTGAATTAAAAATAATTTTTGGAATTAAAATAATAATTTTTGGAATTTTCAGAAATTAAAATCGAATTTTTATAATAAAATAAATAGGAAATATGATTTTTGAATCATTTTAAAACAGGAATCCTATTTTTGCAAATTCTGAAAACTTCAGGGACCTAACTTCATCGTCCCCAATAATTGAGGTACTAAACTGAAATTTTATAAAGGGTCGCCGGAAAACATTCGGGGGTGGCTGGAGAACACGTTCCCAGCCTCCTCATCTCACCACAAGCTCCAGATCACATCTACAGATAACCAGGAATCTACTCATGCAATCAAATCATTCAAATAACCCCAGACTTGACCGGAAATTGGCCAAGAACATTGCTGGTTTCCGGCGAACATCGCAATTCTTCAAAACACAACTCCCTTCGATTTACTAATCCTCTGTTAACGAGCTATATACCAATCGATTGCAAATTTCATAAGGAACATAATCCACTATAAATCAACATCTAATAACCCCTAAATCAAAAAGCCCTAAATTTCAATTGAAAACATTCATACGGGTTATAAACCTTAATTTTAAAATTTCGAGAATTAAACCCACTTTTGAGCATGTTATTGAACTCCAAATCAGACGTATGACATCTGAAAATCATCAGGAAAACAAGCTCTACAACATGCAATCACCAAATCATACAAACAATCATCCGAACAAAAATTCATATTTTTAATAAAAATAATTCGAAAATAATTAAAAATATATAAAATCAACCTTTGATTCTGCAGTAAAACAGGTTCTGGAATCTGATAGTACTCCTTGAGACCTTCGATTTGGTTACTCCAACTTTCCAAACGGATTTCACTAACACCTTAAATTTGTGGTTTGATTTTCAGAAGGGTTTATGAATATATGAATTTTCTCTGGAAATTTATATAATTACTGACTGTAAATGATTTTTGATACGAAATAAAATACGGTAAAGGCTATTTATAATTACGGAAAATTAGTATCCCGTTGGATCATTCCGGATATAAAACGGTACGTTTATTTATAAAAGCTGATCCAAACGGTATTGGTTTTCGGGATAATTATCCAAATCAGTACAATTTGTACTGCGGTCTTGGTTTCAGCGCCTGGTTACACGTACTACGAGGTGATAATTATGATAGTTTAGTAAAATGCTCCCGTTTATCGAACATACGGGTTTTATTGATTTACCGAAACGAATATTGTATCGAAAATGTTGCGCCGGGACCCGCGCAGGATAAACCGTACGCCGGATCGAAAAAGTTGAAACATGGAAAATGCTCGGAATATTATAATTAGATTAGGAAGGAGTTCTCAAAAGAGTTTCGGGTTCTAAAAACGTAACAACGGATGACGTCGGTTGGTTCCCATTTTTATAAAATAGATTTTAAATACCCGGAAAAAGATTTGATAAAATTCATATGATTCACATAAATTCATAAATCAACATAAAAATAATTAGGAAGATATTATAATTATCTGTATTTTATTTTGGACATATAAAAATTAAAATACTCAATTAATAATATATTTAAACATCCAAACACATTTAACACTTAACAAATAATTCACAGAATAGATACTAAACACATATAATAATTATTTATTAGCAAAAATAATTACACGATATATCCCGGATATTACATCCTTCCCCCGTTAGAAGGATTCTGTCCTCAGAATCTCCTAAGAAAATAAATGAGGGTATTTTTCTCTCATATCACTTTCTAATTCCCAGTTTGACTCTTCAAGCTTTGAGTTTCTCCACAACACTCTTACTAGCTTTACCACTTTATTTCTCAATACTTTCTCCCTTTCCTCTAGAATCTCTATCGGACTTTCTACATATGACAAATCTGCTTGAAGCTCTATTGGCTCATATTGTCTCATATTCTATTACATACCTAGAATCTGGATTATACTTCTTAAGCATTGATACGTGAAAAACATTGTGAATGTGCTCCATGTGCGGAGGTAACGCTAACTCGTAAGCTATTTTGCCAATGCGCTTTAGAATCTCAAAAGGTCCGACATATCTTGGGCTCAGCTTTCCTTTCCTCCCAAACCTCGTTAGTCCCTTCCACGGTGATACTTTCAGTAATACCAAGCTTCCTTCTTCGAATTCCATGTCTTTCCTTGACTGGTCGGCATATTTCCTTTGACGGTCCTGTGCAGCTATCAATCTCTTCTGGATAATTTCAACCACTTCCTTTGTCTGCTGTACTAGTTCAGGTCCAAGTATTTTGCGTTCTCCTACTTCGTCCCAATACACTGGAGATCTGCATTTGCGTCCATAAAGGGCTTCGTAGAGTGGCATCCCAATACTGGTGTGATAACTATTGTTGTAAGCAAATTCTACCAGAGGTAAATGCTCGTCCCAACTTCTTTTGAAATCAATAGCACAAACACGCAACATATCTTCAATCGTCTGGATCGTTCTTTTACTTTGGCCATCCGTCTGTGGGTGGTAAGTTGTACTCATATTCAGTCTTGTTCCCAAACATTCTTGAAAACTTTTCCAAAATCTTCAATTAAATCTTGGATCTCGATCAGATACGATAGACACCGGGACTCCGTGACGAACTACAATTTCCTTCAGGTATATATGGACCAACTTGTCCAGTGAAAATCTTTCATTTATAGGCAGAAAATGAGCTGACTTGGTAAGTCTATCCACTATAACCCAAATGGCATCATCATTAGCCCTTGTCCTTGGTAATCCCACTATGAAATCCATGGCAATATGTTCCCACTTCCACTCTGGAATCTTCAATGGCTGTAGCAATCCATTTGGTCTCTGATGTTCTGTTTTAACTCTGTGACATGTATAACATCTGCTAACCCATTCCGCAATTTCCCTCTTCATATCTGGCCACCAATAATTCTCCTTTAAATCTCTGTACATTTTGGTACTCCCTGGATGGATTGAATACCTTGAATTATGTGCTTCCTGTAAAATTTTATTCTTCAGCTCCGTCACCGGTGGAATCCAAATTCTAGAAGAAAACCTAAGAATACCTTGATCATCCTTTTGCATGCACAATTCTTCACCTACCAAACGATTTATATCTTGATCCATTACATCTTCCTGACTCTTCTTTATTTTCTCTAACAACTCCGGCTGGAAAGTCATACTGTACACTTTTGCTTCATCAGGCTTGCAAACTCTAATCTCCAATTCCAGTTTCTGAAATTCCTTATATATCTCTTCAGGTACTGATAACACATTTAACTTTTCCTACCGACTTAACACGTCTGCTACAACATTCACTTTACCGGGATGACAATTAATCGAGCAGTCGTAATCCTTGATCAATTCTAACCATCTCCTTTGCCTCATATTAAGCTCCTTCTGTGTGAATATATACTTCAAACTTTTGTGATCCGTGTAAATCTCACACTTTTCTCCATATAGATAATGTCTCCAAATTTTCAAAGCAAAAACTATGGCTGCTGGCTCCAAATCATGAGTAGGATATTTCTGTTCGTGTGGTTTTAATTGCCTTGACGCATACGCAATCACCTAATCATGCTGCATCAGAACACATCCGAGTCCTTTATGAGAAGCATCGCTATAAATTACGAAATTCCCTTGATCGTCTGGAAGTGACAAAACAGGTGTCGTAATTAATCTGCACTTTAATTCCTGAAAACTTTCTTCGCATTTATCGTTCCATATAAACTTTTCATTCTTCCGTGTAAGCTTTGTCAATGGTGTTGCAATCCTTGAGAAATTTTGAACGAATCGACGATAATATCCCGCTAATCCCAAGAAACTTCTTACCTCGGTGGGTGTTCTCGGTCTTTCCCAATTTGTAATGGCCTCAATCTTTGCTGAGTCCACCTTGATCCCTTCATTACTTGTTAGATATATTTGATAATGTCATGGCTAATATGTTTTATGTTTAGCTTTCAGATCTTACGTGAACAGGATAAATCAGTACTTAACTGTTGATCAGTACTTATACTGGAAGTCAGGACTTAAGGATATCAGTACTTATATTATCAGGAGATAATCATCAGAAGATAGATATCAGAACTTAAGTGCTGAAGGACAATCAGATAAGGACAGTAGCTGATTAAAGGAAAGAAGATCGAGATAAACATAAGAAGAGATATGCATGAAGAAGGAATTTCATGAAGAATGGAATACTTGGAAGAAAAGATATCTAATTGATATATTTTAGGAAGCAGAATTATATTCCATATCAATTAGCGATTATCTTGTAACTGTGTAGTATATAAACACAGGCATAGGGTTTACATTATAAGTGTTATCATTATCGAAGTTATTATTCTATATAACCCTAGCAGCTCTCGTGATATTTGTTCATCACTGAGAGGTAACAGTTCCATACTGTAACAGAGTTTATTGTTTCAATAAAGTTTGTTTTCTGTTACTTAAGTTCTTAAAGTTCGATTTGAGTGTACTATACACTGTATTCACCCCCTCTACAGTGTGTGTGTGACCTAACAATTGGTATCAGAGCCTATCTGTTAACTTACATACAGTTAAAGATCCAAACACAATCATGTCGGACACAGAAACTCCAACTAAGCCTACCACAACTGAGGAACCACCAAAGACACTAATTCAGAGTCGGTATGAGACCATCAGAGTCCCCATACTGAGACCATCTGAATATCCCATATGGAAGGTAAGGATGACCATGTTCCTGGAAGCAACAGATTCAGAATACCTGGATAGAATCAAGGAAGGTCCTCACAAACCAACCAAACTCGCTGTTGCAGTTACAGGTGAAGCAGCAATGACCGTACCAAAGGAGAAGAGTGATTATACTGCTGAAGACATAGCATCAATTGCTAAGGATGCTAAGGTACGACACTTACTGCATAGTGCCATTGATAATGTAATGTCAAACAGGGTAATCAACTGCAAGACTGCTAAGGAGATATGGGATGCTCTGGAAACAAGATGTCAGGGAACTGACACAATTAAGAAGAACAGGAAGACAATACTCACTCAAGAGTATGAACACTTTGACTCAAAGACTAATGAGTCATTGAATGATTTATATGATAGATTTGTCAAACTTTTGAATGATTTGTCATTCGTTGATAAAGAGTATGATCTTGAAGATTCAAACCTTAAGTTCCTGTTAGCTCTTCCTGAATGTCGGGATTTGAAAGCAACGACAATAAGAGACAACTACAATCTTGATGAAACAACTCTTGACGAAATCTATGGAATGCTCAAGACTCATGAGCTGGAGATGGAACAAAGAAGCAAGAGGAAAGGAGGAAAGTCAAGGACATTCGCTCTTAAGGCTGAAGAAGAATTCCCCAAGGCAGCTTCCTCAAAGAAAGACAAGGGTAAAGCTCTTTTCATAAAGTCTGATACTGAGTCATCAAGTTCTGAGAGTGATGATGACTCAGATTCTGAAAGCTTGCCTGAGACCGATACTGATGAGGAGATGATGAAGCTGTGTGCTCTTATGGTGAAAGGAATCACCAAGATTGCATACAGGAAGTTCAGGAAGGGAAAGAAGTTTTCCAGAAAAAGCATAAGTTCTGATAAGAAGAATTTCAGAAGATCTGAAGGCAGAGGAGGAAAGTCTGACAGAGGAGATTACATCAATGTTAAATGCTATAATTGTGGTGAGAAAGGCCACATATCTCCTGACTGCAAGAAGGTAAAGGGTGACAGAGGCAAGGCTCTTGTCACAAAGCAGAAAAGCTGGACAGACACTTCAGACTCTGAAAGTGAGGAGAACTATGCATTGATGGCAAATGCTGATAAAGAAAGTGCTGAGAGCAGTTCTGAAGCTGCTGAAACAAAGGTACCTCAGACTACTTATGTTTTCATACTGATGATATTAATGAGTTGAGAAGATATCTTAAAACCATGTTTGTTAGTTATAGAGATCAAACCTTAACATGTGAAAGATTAACTTCTGAAAATCTTGTTTTTAAGAAAAGAAATGATTTCTTAGAAAAAGAGTTAGTTATATTCCATCAAACTCAGAAGGATAGAGATGATGCTTTTTATGTTAGGGATGAAGTGCTAAAAATGAATGAATCTCTAAAAACTGAGTTAGAAAAGGAAAGAGAGATAATCAGGACTTGGACTAACTCTGGCAGAACAACTCAAAATTTGCTAAGTAGTGAAAATTGGAAAGAGGGCTTAGGTTATGGAGAGAATAAGAATGATAAAGGAACTGAAGAAATTAAGCCTGTTATTAAGCAAAAGCCAAAGTTAAAACCTGTTAAGTTTGTAACTGTAAAGTCTGATAATGAGAAATCAGAAGTTAAAGAGGAATTAACTTCTGACAAACTAAAACAGGAAAAGACAGCTGAAGTAAACATAGGCTTAATGACAAAGAAGCAGCTTAAGCATAAGCTGAAAGATGTCAAGAATGCAAACAAGGTAAAATCACCTAGGAAAAATAGGAATGGAAAGGAAGGTGTGAATAAAAGCAATGATTATAAACCTGTTCCTGATGCTCCTAGGAAAACATGTCATAACTGTGGAAGTTTTAACCATCTGGCTTCTTTTGCAGGAAAAATAAGAATATTAACTCATTACCTTCAAAATCAGGAGTTAAGAGTCAGTCAGTTAGATACAAACCACAAAATCCTTGTTTTCATTGTGGTAGTTTATGGCATTCCATTTATACTTGTAAGGAATATCATAGTTTGTACTATGATTATTATCAAATAAAAACTTCTTTGAAGAAAGTTTCCATTGTTCCTTCTAGTGTAAATTCTGATTCAAAGTCTGATAATGTAAATTCTGATAAAAAAAATGTTAACATAAACTCTGATGCTAAATCCGCTGCAAATGTTAACAAACTTAATAAGGCCAAAGGATCCAAGCAAGTCTGGGTCCTTAAAACTAATAATTAGTGGTCTTTGTGATTGCAGGGCAACAGGAAAAATATTCTAGTTCTGGAAAGTGGATGTTCTAGTCATATGACTGGAAATAAGGCCCTGCTATCAGACTTTATGGAGAAAGCTGGCCCAAGTGTTTCTTATGGAGATGGCAACATTGGAAAAACATTGGGATATGGCAATATCAATCTTGGGAATGTCATCATTAAAGAAGTAGCTCTGGTCTCAGGACTTAAACACAACCTACTGAGTATAAGTCAAATCTGTGACAGAGGTTATCATGTTGATTTCTTTGAAGAACACTGTGAAGTTGTGAGTAAATCTAAAGGTAAAGTTGTTCTGAAAGGATACAGACGTGGTAACATTTATGAAGCTAAGCTTTCAACAAGTACTGATGGCTCTGCAATCTGTCTGTTAAGTAGAGCATCAATTGAAGAAAGCTGGAATTGGCATAAGAAACTCTCTCATTTAAATTTCAACAATATAAATGAACTGGTCAAGAAAGATCTTGTGAGAGTATTGCCAAACACAGTATTTGCTCCTGATGGTCTTTGTGATTCATGTCAGAAAGCCAAACAAAGAAAATCTTCATTCAAGAGCAAGACTGAATCATCAATTCTTGAGCCTTATCATCTTATACATGTTGATCTATTTGGTCCAGTAAAAGTCATGTCTATTGCAAAGAAGAAGTATGCGTTGGTCACAGTGGATGAGTTCACCAGATACACATGGGTGTATTTCTTGCACACAAAAAGTGAAACTGCATCTATCTTGATTGATCATGTCAAACAGCTGGATAAAATGGTCACAGATTCTGTGAAAATTTTAAGGAGTGATAATGGCACTGAGTTCAAGAATTTGATAATGGAAGAGTTCTGCAAAAGCCATGGAATAAAGCAGGAATTTTCTGCTCCTGGAACTCCACAGCAAAATGGAGTTGTTGAAAGGAAGAATAGAACTCTCGTTGAAGCTGCACGTACAGTGCTTGAAGAAGCAAAGCTTCCAACCTATTTCTGGGCTGAAGCTGTGCAGACTGCTTATTTTACTCAAAATGCAACACTCATTAACAAGCATGGAAAAACACCATATGAGATGGTGAAGAAAAAGAAGCCAAATCTGAAATATTTTCATGTATTTGGATGCAAGTGTTTTGTTCTCAAGACTCATCTTGAACAGCTATCAAAGTTTGATCTAAAAGCTGATGAAGGAATCTTTGTTGGATATCCACTTTCCACAAAAGCCTTCAGAGTCTATAATTTGAGAACAAAAGTGGTCATGGAATCTATCAATGTCTCTTTTGATGACAAGAAGATCACAGGTCTTAAAGATTTCGTTGACCATGATCAGCTGAGATTTGAAAATGAAGACTCATATTCTGATACTAAAAATCCTGACAGTCTAAGTCCTGATACTGCAAACTCTGATGGATTAAACTATGATGTTATTGAAACTGTGGTGACTTCGTTAAATGAAGATGCCCCTATGCAAGGGGAGCATACTCAAAATCCTACCACATCTCAAGAAACATTCGAACATGCATCTGGCTCTTCAAGTTCTGATTTGTCAAGTTCTGATAAGCCAAGTTCTGATAGTACTGAAAATCTAAATACTGAAGAATCCAACTCAGAAAGCATAGTTTCAGGGGGAGCATTAGAAAATGGAGATAGCATGGATCATGGGGGAGCATCCAGTTCTAGAGAAAACCTTCCATCTGCAAGGAAGTGGACAAAATCATATACACCTGATTTGATAATTGGAAATCCTGATGCAGGTGTCAGAACTAGAACAGGTACTTCAAATGAGTGTCTTTACAATTCTTTTCTCTCTCAGACTGAGCCAAAGAAAGTGGAAGAAGCTCTTCGAGATGTTGATTGGGTGCAAGCAATGCAGGAAGAGTTGAATGAATTTGAAAGAAACAAAGTCTGGACCCTAGTACCAAGACCAAACAATAGATCTGTTGTTGGTACAAAGTGGGTATTCAGAAACAAAACTGACAGTGATGGCATAATTACAAGGAATAAGGCAAGGCTGGTTGCAAAAGGATATTCTCAACATGAGGGAATTGATTATGATGAAACATTTGCACCAGTTGCTAGGTTAGAAGCCATAAGGATATTTTTGGCTTATGCTGCTCACAAACAGTTTACTGTCTTTCAAATGGATGTGAAAAGTGCTTTTCTCAATGGAGAATTGGAGGAAGAGGTATATGTTGAACAACCTCCAGGTTTTGTAGATACCAAACATCCAGATTATGTCTACAGACTTGACAAAGCACTTTATGGACTTAAGCAAGCTCCTAGAGCATGGTATGAGACTTTAGCTCAGTTTCTTCTGGAAAGTGGATTCAATAGAGGGACAATAGACAAAACACTGTTCTACCTCAACCATGGAAAGGACTTACTTCTGGTCCAGATTTATGTTGATGATATCATTTTTGGATCTACAAATGACAAACTTTGCAAGAAGTTTGCCAAACTTATGCAGTCAAGATATCAGATGAGTATGATGGGGGAACTTAGCTACTTTCTGGGCCTTCGAGTCAAGCAGAATGAAGAAGGCACTTTTATTTGTCAAACCAAGTACACCAGAAACTTGCTAAAGAAATTTAGAATGCAAGATTGTTCAAGTGCATCCACTCCAATGGCCACTGCAACAAAACTGGATAAGGATACCGGTAAATCAGTAGATATTACTGACTACAGAGGTATGATTGGCTCTCTACTCTATCTAACTGCTAGTAGACCTGATATCATGTATGCTACCTGTCTTTGTGCAAGATTTCAAGCAGATCCAAGAGAACCTCACTTAACAGCTGTAAAAAGAATCTTTAAGTATCTTAAAGGAACAGCTGCTCTGGGATTATGGTATCCTAGAGAATCAGATTTTAAACTAATAGGTTACTCAGATGCAGATTTTGCAGGTTGCAAAATTGACAGGAAAAGCACAAGTGGAAGCTGCCAATTTCTTGGAGGCAGATTGGTTTCTTGGTACAGCAAGAAACAAAAGTCAATTTCCACATCAACTGCAGAAGCAGAGTATATTGCTGCAGGAAGCTGTTGTGCACAGATTCTTTGGATGAAGAATAAGTTACTGGATTATGGGTTAACATATTTCAAAATCCCTATTTACTGTGATAATCAAAGTGCTATTGCTATGACAGGTAATCCAGTTCAACACTCAATGATAAAGCACATCAGCATCAGGTACCACTTCATCAGGGAACATGTGGATGAAGGTACAGTGGAATTGCATTTTATTCCCACGGATCAACAGTTGGCAGATATCTTCACAAAACCATTATGTGAAGCTACTTTTACAAGATTGGTAAATAAACTTGGAATGGTTTCAGGTTCCTTCTCTAAATCTGCTTAGACTTGTTTTTGTGTTATCAGACTTTATGCTCAGTATTTACAGAATTCATCTCATTGTGTATTATGTGCTTAATTGATAAATGTCTTCAAGTACTGACTGTTGTCTGTTATATGTTTCTAAACTCTGATAAGTGATATGTCTGTTCTAGTACCTATTATATCCTATGAGGATAACTGTGCTAGATACTGACCTAGTAGTCTTCAATAAACAAATGATTCCATGGAAGAAGTAATTATTTCAGTGGAAATCTTATGACACTAGCAAATTCTGATAACTGAGCTTAGTTAAGTTCACTTTGTATATCTTATTACTAAGTCACAAATTAGAATAATGCTACTCATCTGTTAAGTTCTGATACTAGTAAAATTGCTGAATGTACTAAGTGCTAATAGACTTCTCTTATCAAAAGCAAAAGCAAAAAGATCCAAGATTAAAATCAGGTACTCCTTTGAGATCTAGAGTAAAAATGTGGAAGGGACGACCCAAGTGCATTGCTGGTATTAAGTAAATATGCATCAGAAAAGCAAAATATTTTCTTGGTGACTTTTCACACTCTATGATTACTGGAGAAATACTCTGAAAATAGCATAAATTCTGATAAACAGTCGTGACTCACTTACACTGAGAAGCCACTGTAAAATAGAATTTTAAAAGATGCATAAAATTAGCACAAAATAGTTGAGGTGGACTCAAGCATAAACTCATTCTTCAGTCGGTTTCAGGACAATGACAGATCTTTAGCAAAATTTTAGTTATGCCTTATTTCTAAGATGTACTGCAGTGAATCAGACTTTACTCTTTGTCTGTTTTTAGCTTAATGCACACACTAATCACTCCATCTGAATGATGAAAATTTCTGTGGTGGTCTATGTTATTTTAGATAAAACAGTCAATGTGTCATTATTGCACAAATTCTGAGGACAAGTTCTAAGTTACACGTTCTGATGATTAAGTACTGACGTCCATAACTCAGAACTTGTATGAATATTTACTAAGATAGGCATTCCTTTTTCGAGTTAAGAAATTATGTTCTGATGACTGTTAAGTTCTGGTATAGGTCTAAGTTCTGATTTCTCAGTGTAATCCTTTACTTGGCTTATCTTTGAATAAAATTTGATACCAGTCTCAGTTTGTACTCGAATATGTTGAAGTGGAAGATTAATAGTCACTGTGATTAGGATTAATGGTATTTGTACTTGAACAGACCACTGTTTCTTGTGTTTTGTGCGGTCTAGACCATGCTTCCTCTTTCCAATGACTGTTATTCTTTTTCAAAGTCTAGGGAGACGAGGTAGAATTAATTCTACCTGTCAGCATTAAATATCTTTGCGTCTCTTGGCATTCTCTTGCCTATATAAGCAACCACTTCACATCAGTCTTTCCATCATATTCTTCTCACACACTTATCCTCCTTCTTCTATCAAAAACACAATGGTTTGATACAACATGTTTTTGAACAACCAAACCTTCACAATGGAGCTAAGTTGTGCCGATTGGCAGCAGGAGTGGCATGTAACAGCCATTCCTGAGGAGATCTGGGATTCTGTCCCACAGGAGGTGCTAACTCACCTCCTATTCTTCTATATGGACTACCATCGCCATCTGGAGCGATTGGAGGAGGAAAGGCGGGAAGCTATCCGTCAGCAAGAGCGAATCATACGACTCGCCATCTTGTTCGTCGAAGATAGGAAGAGGAAGATGACTTAATCTCGTCTTCTTCCTGTTCTTCTTCATCCTCAGCTTTGTCAGGCTTCTTAGCTAGGACTAAAGCTGTTGACGTTAGGATTAGAAGCTTAGGGAAAATCTTGTATAAGTATTGATATACTTTCCATTTCATAAATGTATTGACTTGATATATTAATGAAAACTGTTTTCACTTCAAGATTGTGTCTCTGAGTTATTTTATCTTGTGTTGATAAATCCTGATTGATATTCTGATGACCATTTAAATTGTGCCTTTAGTTAAGTTCTGATTCTCTGTCAGCACTTATTCATCGAAATTATCTCGGTCATTTTTAACATGATTTATTTTTCAGAATATTAATGTTGCAGTGACAAATAATTCAATCAGTGATAACGGGTTAAAATTTGAATTGTTTCCCTTGATAAATGGAACAGTTTTTCCTTGAAACTCGGCAAATGGGTAAGTAATGATTACTGTTTTCTCGAGCCCAGTAACTATCCGTTATTACTACATGTCTAACAGGTGTCCAACGGTAATATTTTTCTTGTATAAGTACAGCAGAGAGAAGATTTCTTTAATCTTTTTAATTTCTTCATCTTTTATCTCTCTTCTTACTTTTACTCTCCTTCACTTTACTATTTCCGTTGTTTTCATATAGATATTATATCAAACACCTATCAGGCATACTTAATTCTCAATTTTTTTTCACATGGCACCAAAGGATTTAATCATTAATGGAGCAAAGTTTGTTCCAAACAACTATGCTGCAATTCTTGATCATGCTGAAGCTCCATCTGAATTGCACTTTGTGCAAGATCTTCTTGCACATAGTGAGGTTGGGTACGCCTTAACTCAGCCTGAATTATTTTCAAGTCAACAAGTTCTGAGGTTCTGGAGGACTGGCGTTTTTGATGATGGTGGTAACCGTGGAACTCCCAGTATTATCTTCCAAGTGGGTGATTCATCTTTTGTAGTCACTCCTGGTACAGTACGCAGGGCTTTACATCTTCCCGAGGATTGTACTTTCTCAGTTCTAGAGGACTCAGCCCTTCGGGAGTTAATGGTTGAATTGGGATATGAAAAGAGTCTGACGAAACTTGGACAGTTGAAACGGACTAATATCAGAAGAGAATGGAGTTTCTTCTTTGATTGCATCACCAAAGCTTTTGGGAACAAATGTTCAAATTTTGATGCTATCCCAATTCTGAGTCAGCACATAGGGTATGCTATTATCCATCAAACTCATTTTGATTTTGCAACTGGAATAATTGGTTTTATTGGGGATAGGATGACAGAGGATAGAGATGTTGTTTATTTTACTAGATTCTGTCAACTTATTTACACTTACTGTACTGATGAACCCCAGTTAGTCAGCACTCAAACCCCACCTTTTAAGGTTGCAAAAAGGTACTTTAACGACCTGATAAATGCTGACACAAAGAAATCAATGGTGAGACAATTACAGATCCCTCAGTCTGTGAAACAGATTCTGGTAAATGCTGATCCTGCTACTTACAAATCTGTTTACTCAAATGTTCAACCAACTCACCATAACCAAAATCCATCAACCTCAGTACCTACCTCTCATTCTACTCAACCTACCCTCAGAACTTATCTCAAATCCTATCTCTCCACTTCACAGACTGCTCAACATTCTTCTTCAGCACCTACTGTGAAGCCTACATCCTCTAAGCCAAAGAGAACAAAGACTGTTCCTCAAACACCTCAAAAGAGGAGAAGATTTACCTTGAGAGATGAATCAGATTCTGAGGAACAGATTCCTTCTTCAAAACCTGTGGTGGTTGAAGCTGAGAAAGCAACTTCTCAGAAGGATTCTGACATTGGGGGTTCTAGGCTTCTCAAGAGGCTTAGACGTATGATAGTTCCTGAAACTCCCAAGGAATCCAAATCAACAAGGAAGTACAAGAAACAGAGGGCATAAAGGCCAGTTTCAGATGATGAGGAGGAAGCAGCTAAGGAAGGGGATCAGGAATCTCTGATCTCACAAGGCAAGGAATTTGCTCCAGTCTCTTCTTCTCCATCAACTCCATCTCAGGAAGCTGTATCTGACAAGGCTAATTCACCTTCTGTGTCTCTTGTTGATCCAGGCACAAGTGCTGAAATTGATATTCAGAACCTGGTTGTGCCTGAAATACTTTTCTTAGAAGCTCCAACAGCAAATAATACCTCTACAACACCTGTTATTGATGCTGTTCAAACTCCAGAGTTATCAACAACACCTTCTCTGCATCAAGATGCTGATGATCAGATTTTAGGTGAGCATCAGGATATGGCTGTTGATCAGAACTTAGTATCAGATCAGCAATTAGAGGATGCTGAAGCCTCCATTGCTACTCATACTGTTGTCTTATCAGAAGATACTGATTCTTTAAGTTCTGATGCTGCAAATGTTGGAGATACTGGTGAGGCTGCTACAATTGTAGATGCTAATGAAGCAGGTCCTTCAGGACATACTCCTCCACTGACTCTTCCTAAGTCTGAACTGGTAAAGGAGTTTGTTATCAGGGATGCACCAGTACCTTGGAGTGAAACTCCTGCAGGTCAGGAGTGGACTAAGGAATGGAACTCAGTTTCATGTGTTCCAAATGCTTTACATCTTGCTGAGCACTTGACTAAAGCTGATGAAATGTTAAATTATGATGATTTTAAAACTCAGCTTAGAGTCACTGCATTGAGTACTAAACATCTACAAGGTCTTCATTCCAACACTCATGCAGAGCTACACAAGATTCAGGAGAACTTTATCAAACAGGAACAAGTTTGGAAAATTGATAAAAAAAGTTCTTCCAACCTACCATTGACAGGGTTGCTTATATTGAGAAAACTCAAGAGAAGCAACAAGCTCAGATTGATCAAATTCTGACAAATCAAGCTTCTCAGCAATCGCAACTTTCTGAAATCCAGACCTCTGTGGAACTACTTATCTCTCTTTTATTACCTGCTGATGCCAAAAAGGGGGAGAAGGTAATTAAGTCCAAATGCAAAACCAACAAGACACTGCAAGGAAAGGATGATGGAAAAGATGACCAAGGAACCTCTGGAATGGGTAGTGGTCATAGTCAAGGTAGAAGGTTTACATCAAGACAAGCTAGTCATAGAACAAGTTCTGATACTGGGAAAAGAATAAGTTCTGCTGCTGGTAAAAGGATAAGTTCTGATGAACTTCTAGATCTTGATGAGGAAATGTCAAGACAGTTATTTCTTCAAGAAAATCCAGGGATGGACTTGGAAAGTTTAAAGGAAGAAGAAGCCAGACTTAAATCAGAGAAAGTCACATCTAAATCTGAAGCTTCTGGTAAAAAGTTACTTCCAAAACCTAAAGGCATTGTGATCAAATAAAGGATACATACTGAAGCAACTTTGGCTAGATCACAACCACAGATAGATCCAAGATCCAAGGGTAAAGAAAAGGTTGGTGAACCTATCAAGCCTTATGTACCTCCTGAGGAAGAAGAAATTACTGATGGAAAAGATGATCTTGCTCTGACTACAAGAAAAGTTCTTAAAACAACCTCTGACATGGCTCAAGTTGTTCAGAGTCAAGAAATTGTAAGTTCTGATATTCAGAAGAAGCAAGTAATGTAACACCCCCAGATCCAGGGTCGGGGATCTGGGTCGTCACGAGTTCCATTTCCCTTAATAACACCCAATCTTAATAATTACTCAACTACTCTGTACTGTGACCCCACAATAAACACACACACCACACATTATAGTCTCAGAGATGAACATCCAAAAATAACCACAAGTCATTTTATTCCACAATTATCTGCCAATACACCTTAAAAGGTTTTCTGAATAAATTTACATTTCTTTGCCATTATTACAATTCATAAATATAAATAAATCTGGTACATCAAAAGTTGAAAGCCTAGCCTATTGGTAGTTCCTACCTCAGCTACGGCGGCATCAATGCTTCTAGAAAACTGCGGAACGTCTCCTAATCGCTTGTGAATCGGGAGCTTGGTTCTGTTCATCTTTTCTATCTGTTGTTGTGTGATGAAAGAAGAAAGCAAGGGTGAGCAGCAAGCCCACCAAAATAATATGTATAATGATTAATAGTATATGAGCCTTCTCATAGTACTCATGAAAGTCTTGGTCAAAAGAAATGAACCAAGTTGATATCTTAATGCGATGAAGTCGCAAAATATTCAGTATATATACATATATACTTTTCAAAATCTTGGAAGTCCTCTTCCATACATAATATACACAGAGTTCCAGTTTATAACTGTATAAAAATATTGTTGCAAGGTGATCTCATATATCTAACCTTGTCTCAACGTTTTTTTCTGAAAATCTTTGTCATGCATAAGATAATCATTTACTAGATATAAGTTTAAAAGATGAAGTTACAAGATACTCCAATATACTTATATCTTTTCCAAATACTACTTGAACTACCACCGTTCAAGTTATAATTAGTTTCAAAAGTTCATCACGTAGATGAGACTACAAGACCAGATTTGAATAGATTAAATCTTTAAAATATCATCAAAATAAAATGAAGTTACGAGATACTTCATTTGATGCAAACATCATTTTGAAAACTTGACCCTGCCAACACTCAACAATCGCCCAGCCGTAGCCTTTCTATCGAAGTGCTCTGGGTAGTGTTGCAGAAATATCCAATTGGATGATGAACTCATTACGGGAGTTTACCGCGCCAGGAAGACCACTTACGATGATCAGTCGTAGTAGTACAACCCCACCATTTTCTACATGTAGAGGAGAACCTGTCGGATTTACTTGTCAACCGAACACTGAACTCCTAAGGAATGGACCGCCTTAGCGGAACTTCCAGGCCATTTGGGCCAATATAATAAGGCTGGGCCGGCGCCACTCGACCACTTACGCCACTCCTAGTTCAGATGAAATCCATGACTCTGAAACGTAAAGCTCGTTCCCCCTTTCCCCAAGTAGAAACTTGTTGATACGGCTCCACCAAGAAGTCGTATCTAGTTGGAAAGGAGAACTCACCGATATTTCCCAGGCGATGCCTGTTAATGGATTAACTTGTTCCAAGAATTTTACTTCCCGAGTGTTGGGTAAGTAATCGATTCATTTAACAAAACAGCAACCTTGTTGCGAATATAAAATACACCACAGAGCCGGATCCCTCAGGTTTTGAGCGAGTATTTAAATCCCCTTCGAAAGGAGGATCTTAAATATAAAAATGAGTTTTGGGATCCGCTCTAACTTTTAAAAATCATTTTGAAGACTCGCAAAACATTTTTAAGAATGTTTGGAGTGATGCTGATTTAACAAAATAAATCAGTCCCAATATATTAGAAAATATCTGAATATTATTATTTAAATAATATTCCCATAAAGAATAATCTTTATAAAAATAATCGAAGTAGAAGTATTAAAACTTATACTTGAAATGGATATCAAATAACCAAAGATATACTTATATGAAAGTACTATCTTTATTTGAATAATCGAAAATAAGTTTGACTATTGACACCTTATTCTTTAATAAAATAAGGAATATATTTCAGTAATAAGCGGAGTCATAATACCTCGAATGAATATTATAAATAATATTCATTAAATAAAATAAAGGAGTCATACATCCTCAAATGAATATTCAAATAATATTCAATAATAAAATAAAGGAGTCATAAGTCCTCGAATGAATATTCAAAATAATATTCATTAAATAAAATAAAGTTATCGAATAAACCTTATTCGATTAATAGTTTTGAAAACTATAACCATATATTTATATAAATATATATGTATATATATACATATATACAAAATCTACTCGGGATCCTCGACTCCCGGTTTAGAAAATATTTCTACCTTTTGGGTCCCTATACTAAGGGTATATGCAAGTTACCGCTATCCTCTAGCATAGGTATTATCAACTGAATCAACAATTATATATGGAAAGAATATGAAACAGGCATGCATATATATACCATAGCAGCATGCTTCAATATATTGCAACATTTGCTAATATAAACATCATGCATCTATCGCAAGATAATGCGTATACATATATACATCACAACAACAGTATAACGGGTAGAAAACTTGCCTGAGCGACTGGGGGTTACGAATGGCTCGGGACGAGTCTGGTAACCTATAAACAACAAGTAAGTTGGAATTAAACCAAAGTCACTTGTAAATCTATACTTTAACTAACTTAGACTCTAACGCTTGTTTTGCGCTTACTGATTCTCTTAAGTCACTCGAGTACCCTCGGCTTCACCATTTTTAATAATTTAACCTTTACGAGTTTTAAGGCGATTCCTTCGCGAGTGTCTTACCAACTGCCTAACACACTTACCATAAATGTTTCATACATTAATTAACCCTTTTTGGTCCTTAACCTATGTTTCAAAGTAAGGCGAGGGGAAAAGTTTCGTTCGCGAAACGCCGTTACTTGAAACGGTCGTTTCTCCTAAACCGTGCATCGGAATCGAACGAACTACATATCAAAACGAAGCTCGTAACATGAGCTATCTAAACATGGTAGTGGTCATAATCTAGCAGGGGGTTCTCGGGTCCTAATGTTATGCACAAAAACAGTCCAAAGAAAATTGGACGTTACGACGGCTATATTTACGCGATTACCAATGTTTAAACTACTCCAATTAACCACCAACCAACTCATAACCATCAATACAACAAAACTTCACCTAAACCATACCACATCAGTCCATAATCTCTAAGTTTTTCAACTCAAACAACCACAATCAAGACCTATGAACTATAATCAAGCTTCAATTACCAAAACACTTCCAAATCAAACCAAACTACTAATAATCACAATCCATGCTTCTCATTTCACAACACCAACCATTAAACTTACTAACAAATAAAGTAAAGGCTAGGGTTTGAAGTTTATACCTTCCTTGGGAGGTGTTAAGTTGCTAGGAAGCCTTAGGGAGCCTCCTACAGGCTTGATCTTTCCAAAGAAATCAAGAACACAAAGTTAGGCTTTGAAGTTTCTAAAAGTCCGATTTAAAGAACTGTAAAAATGAGGGTCTTACCATGATTATTTGGACGAGACTTGTGAACAAGAGTTGTAGGCCATCTCAATACCTTTCCAATGAGCTATAGAACACAATATTTGAGTGAGAAATGAAGGAGATACATCAGTTTTAGTGTTCTGGTTCTGTTTTGGCCGAGAGCATGAAGAACAATGCCTTGGTTTCTTTTTGATTTTGATGAAAAATGATTTGCTTGGCTTGGTTGGTTTGATTTTTGTGTTTGTTTTAGTAAATTACCTAGTTGCCCTTGATTTTGTGTGGTTAAAAAGTCACCACATCTCCTTCCTTTTTTGTCATGCTTGTGTCATCCTCATGATGTCATCCTCCCCTCCTTGTCCTCTTTCTATTGGCTGGATGACATCATCCCCACTAATCCCCTTGATTAACTTCCTAATCGTTTGCCTAATGACCGCTGATCTGTTATACGGTTCGCTTAACTTTCGTTTTCGTTTATCGTTTGAGGGATCATACCCGGGATCTTATTACTTAGGTTCCCTTAACCTTTCTCAATATATTATATTCCTTTTATGATCCTCTCCTATAATCCTTTAATTTAAATCCTTTTTATCCTGTTACCTTTTTCTCAAATCTTTCCGTATCTAGTGTATTTCCGGGAAAAATCAAAGTGTTCGGATTTGGATTCTGACGATCTTTACATACACTTATATCCCATATAAAGTACTAATAAAATCTCAGAATATCCATATCAGAACCCCTACATAGTGTGGCATGAAAAGTTTTCTCATTCAGCAAAAACACTATTCATAAGGGTTTCAAAAATTTCCCAAAAATTGGGGTTATTACAGTCTCCCCTCCTTAAAAGGATTCCGTCCCGGAATCAGATAGAATGTGAATAGGGATACTCTCTTAGCATTGCACTTTCTAACTCTCGAGTAAATTTTCCCACATTGTGGTTCTACCATCAAACTCTTACTAGTTTGATAACCCTTCTCCTAAGTACTCGTTCCTTTTTACTCTATACCCTTCCTGGTTGCTCCATATAGGTTACGTCTGGTTGCATGTCTATGCGCTCATATGCCCCTATTTGTCTGGCATCCGAATTACACTTCCTTAACATTGATACGTGGAACACGTTATGAACTTGCTACAGGTTCGGGGGTAGGGCTAGCTCATATGCTAACTTCCCAAACGTCTTAATATATCCAAGGGTCCAACAAATTGTAGACTTAGCTTTCCTTTCTTTCCGAACCTCATCAATCCTTTTCAAGGGTTTCCAAGGGGATACCTATAACATTACTAGGCCCCCTATTTCATACTCTTTGTCCTTTTTTGAGTCAAATCAGCATACCTCTTATGTCCATCTAGGGTTACTACCAGCCGTCCTCTGATTAGATCTATTATATCCCTGGTCCTTTGGACTACTGCGGGTCCGAGCATCTTGCGCTCTACAACTTCATCCTAACATAAGGGAGATCGACATTATCTTCCCTCAAGGATCTCATAAGGTGACACCTCGATAATGACATATGATCTATTGTCGTAAGAAAACTCAATCCGTGTTAAGTGATCATTCCAATTTCTTTCAAGTCTATTGCACAGACTCTCATTATAGCTTCTAATATTATAGCTTTTGCTTCTTAATACCCTTTCTTTTCCAGTTCGTAATCGCTACTACCTTCCGTTCCTAATATTATACCGGTTATACTTTTGCTCGTTAGCGTTCTATAACCTTTTAATAACCACGTCAACCTTAGTATCACGAATGTGTTCCCATTCCGCATACTACCACCACTTTATTACTCCTTTTTCAGCTGCTTCTATCTTTGGAAGCTTGATCAATCATATAGAAGTAAAGGAATTTGTTGAGAGATCACTATGATCATGAACACTTGTTATATTACATAGTTAGTACAGAAGGTGGCCAGCCTTTAGTACTTGACAAGCAATTAAACAATAGATGGTATCCTACTAGGCTTCTATCACACAGATAGATAGTCATTCGGCAATACCTCCCCTTCTGGAAGGGTTGTTCTTCTCAGATTACATGAAATGAAAAGAAGAGAAAAGAATGAACTGAAGAGAATTGTATATATAAAAAAAATATATACTGCCACAAAATATCTGGCTTGGAACTTACCTCTGAATTATAGAGGTTTGTCATAGGAGAACAAAACATAAACGTATTTATATCAGCATCAAGTATTATAGCATCGTATTTCCCATGCCTAAATATTTCTATTCCGTCCATCATTCCATGGACCCACACTCTTCCTCGAGCTTATACATAATCACCTTTGAAACTCCCTCGACATCGAAAATCGAATCTGGGATCTCATTCTATACATCATCGTTACTATAATTCTATGCTTGCACCGCAACCTTCCTCGTATAATAATACGACTCTCTATTGATAAGAAAGAATAATTATTCACTAGGTAGATACTCTACTTAATTAGTCTATCAATGATAACTTATACACTACCATGACCCGATTAGTGGTACTCAATCTCAACACCCATTCAATACAACTCTCACGGTTGTAATCAGCTCATTACTCGCAGAATCATTGCTGCCTTACTATGGTCCACCACTGACCTACTGTAGTCATTCACTTTCCATGAAGTCTTAATAGCTAACCATACGGAGTCCATACATCTCGTATCTAATTCTCCTAAGGAGTTAACATAACCACCAATCATAATTCATGAAGAACACTCCTGATCCTGACATACATACATGACATGAAGCAGATAAAAGTGCAGAAGAGTTTCAATCAAAGCAACGATAGCAGGTTAATCCTATTCTTAATCATACGCCCTAAATAGAAGAATTAACTCAAGGGTTCATCTAGTCCTTTTTGAACATGGTCCTGGCTTATCTCAAGATAGGACCTTCTAAGATAGATAGCCCGTTCATGGCGATTACACGAATTAAACCTTTACCAACTACTATTACGGTTGGGTATTGCACAGTCATCAGAAGGAATGTCAATCTTCCAAACCATAATTCAACCTTCACATTTTTAACCATCATCACTGTATTCTTTTGGCACACGCGCCTATAATTATTCTCTTACCCTTAAAGTGTCGGCCACCTCTTTGGCCTTTCCTGATAGTAAAATTTCCTTACAGTCAATGTCATTTTAACCACCTCCAAATAAATTTTCTACCTTATTTCCGATCACAGCTTATGTGAAAATGCTTTCCTTAAAATCTGATGAGTAAAAAAAAAATCACCATTTTTCCATAAGTTATTGCCTCAGTCTTTAGAGGTTAATCACTGTCATGACTGACTCTCAATCATAATTAGAACATCTTTTATCTTAAGTCCTAATTGCCCTGAATAATTTCGACCATTACTGGTTCGATCCATACTTTCTCGTGGTTTAACACGTGCCCCACTTGGCAACATTATAATTATGTCATATTTCCTTTATCAACATTTCTATTCTTGAAAATTTTGAATATTACCTTTCTCCTTGTAAAACCTCTAAGGTTATCCTTCAATCGTTCCTCCTGTATTCCCTAGATACAGGGCATATTAAAATACCATTTACTATTACTAGAACCATTGTCTATATACTTCTGAAAAATTTCTCCACTGATTCTTAAAGGTTGTTGTTACCTTAACCCTTTCCCAATCATACTGTCAAAACTCATACTGTCCCTATTAAGGGTGACATGCCAACCTTTATGCAGTCCCCTAGGATTCATTTTAAGTTACCAATGTTCTATCCTTAATTCCACCTTTAAAAGGTACCTGCATCCTTCCACGAATAAATCAAGTCATATTTCCTTGATAGATTATCATATTCATCATTCCCACCTTGATAGTCTATACCTAACTTCATAATAGCATCCTTATTCAAATTGAGGTCAATCCATATGGCCTCCAAAAGATAACAACGGTTATCCGCTTGTCTTGCCTAATTTGGTAACGATAACAAGGATGTTCTGGAAGATATTGGTCGTGTTCAATATGAACTTCTTCTTAATAATTCCTTATTTACTTTCATTGTTTATCTCAACAGTCACCTCAATGTTGGGATATCTCTCATACCTGGCGCCTCCCTTTCTGGGTATCGAGCCACTGGTCTTACATTTCACATTATTGAAGGTCACTTCCTTCATCCAACTTTCCTACTTTCTTGTCTCCTTAGTCTATCCGCGTCTTATTATTTATCCTTCGAACTATCTAAAGATTTCCTCGAATCCTCCCAACTTACAGGGGATAAATATATGTATCTCTTACACCTTCAACCATCTATTTTAACTCATGGTGAATCACCCTCATCCTGACGATTACATACTTTTCTATTTCTATTGCTACGAGTCTTTAGGGTTTCCTCATACCCAACTCCCTTATCATACCTCAACTCTATTGCCCTTGTATTCCTTTCCACTTCAGTTTCTTTTTATTTTCCTTTCTCTTACCATTTTTTCATGAACCAACACCACATAAGCATTGATTTCAAACATCCCGTCATTCTGGATTCGTGTCCTCAGAACGAATCTTGATAACTTTTACAACTTAGATTCATAATTCATCATACTCGTCCGCCTTTATTCTGGCTCTAAAGCTTTTACACTATCTTCATAACTTTGGGAAGTACTTTCCTGAAAACAATTGACTGAACTTTAATCAGTTTATTATAATCTCTTGCTCCGTGCCTTCCTTGGCCTTTCACCAGCAGGTGGTCTCTCTCTTAGGAGGGTGAGTGATAAAAACAGTCTTTTGTGATTCGTCAATCATTTAGAATCTCAAATGATTCCTATATTTCCTTTAGCCAGGCTCTTGCCTCGACTAGGTCAACCTGTTCCTTGGAACTCTGAGAGCTTAACGATTTAAAGGTCATGAAAGAATTTCCTGCCGCATTGTCCCCTCAGGGTGGTGGTTGGGGATAATAGTCTAAGTTATGTCTAGATAGGTCCATAAATTGCCATATAGGAGTACCGTCTCGGGTCTCCTTTCCTTACTCGACTTTTTGTTTCCTTAGTATAAAATGTTTCAACCTTCTCCCATAATCGGGGTTATCTTATACATTAAAAACCATGTTTTCCACTCTATTATGTTATGGGTTCTTTCTTTCTTGATGGCAACCTCCCTGACTATCACACTCTGGGTTTGCCCTAAATCCTATTCCTCAACTATGGCTCTCATCTAAGTTCTCATCCTTAAGCTCTTGAACTTTCGGAACCCAAATTCTATAGGAATACCTCATTATTCCCTTATCATCTTTCTCAGTATTAATCTCATATTTATTTGTTGGCTCTCTGCCTTCATTCATCACCTTTTTCTGGCACAATATGCTCTTTTCCAATAATTCGGTCTCTATTGCAATCTCAAACAGCTTTTCGGTACCGGCTCCGGTTACCTTCACTACTATTTCCATTTTCTCAAAATCTCTTATCAACTCTCCCAAAGACATTATCATCTTGAGTCTCTCCTTTTTACTAATTGCATCAGCCACCACATTGGCTTTCCCCGAATGATAAAGAATCTCCCACTCATAACTCTTGATTAGCTCTAACCGCCTCCTCTGGCGTATGTTGAGCTCTTTCTACGTAAAAAGGTACTAGAGCTCCTATGGTTTGTGTAAATCTTGCACTTCTCTCCATACAAGTAGTGCCTCCAATCTTTAGGGAAAAACTATTGCCACGAGCCCAAGCTCATGGGTGGGGATATCGAATTTTATATTCCCTTAATTATCTTGACGCGTACATGATTACCTTGTTGTGCTGTATAAGAAGCACCCTAATTCCTTATGCGAAGCGTCACTACATTTCACAAAATCTCATTTTCCATCCGGCAACGCCAACATAGGGAACGTCACCAACCTTTGCTTCGGTTCTTAAAAGTTGTTCTCGCATTTCTCTGTCCATTCGAACTTCTCAGTCTTACGAGTAAGCCGCGTTAAAGGGGCTACTATCTTTACAAACTTGAATGAACCTCTGGTAGTGACCGGCCAATCCTACCTCTGGTAGTCGACCAAACCATGGTCATCAATTCATCAGTGGTCCTTTATCCAATCCTGTCAGGATCCTCCATGGGATCCTCCTCAGCAACTATCCCTTCTAGGACAACATCCTCAACCGCTACATCCTCGATATCAACATCATCCGGTCCTGCGTTAGGACGCTCTATTGGATCCACAATCTGATCTCCAATTAGTAATAAAACATCATCGCGTTGATGTTCCTCAACTTCAGGGTTCGGAGTCCCGCTACCATATACGATAACGAACTACGCTTCTATCGCTACATTTATAAGGGTTCCCATAAGGGTTTTAACTGTCAGTACTACGTTAGGTAGTCCGACTATGAACTTGGCAAGAGTTCTTATTATCTTAGTGAACTTATTATCTTAACGTCCCATCATCTCTGAGGTTTATAACGCTTAGCTCTGATACCATTTCTGTAACACCCCCAGATCCAGGGTCGGGGATCTGGGTCGTCACGAGTTCCATTTCCCTTAATAACACCCAATCTTAATAATTACTCAACTACTCTGTACTGTGACCCCACAATAAACACACACACCACACATTATAGTCTCAGAGATGAACATCCAAAAATAACCACAAGTCATTTTATTCCACAATTATCTGCCAATACACCTTAAAAGGTTTTCTGAATAAATTTACATTTCTTTGCCATTATTACAATTCATAAATATAAATAAATCTGGTACATCAAAAGTTGAAAGCCTAGCCTATTGGTAGTTCCTACCTCAGCTACGGCGGCATCAATGCTTCTAGAAAACTGCGGAACGTCTCCTAATCGCTTGTGAATCGGGAGCTTGGTTCTGTTCATCTTTTCTATCTGTTGTTGTGTGATGAAAGAAGAAAGCAAGGGTGAGCAGCAAGCCCACCAAAATAATATGTATAATGATTAATAGTATATGAGCCTTCTCATAGTACTCATGAAAGTCTTGGTCAAAAGAAATGAACCAAGTTGATATCTTAATGCGATGAAGTCGCAAAATATTCAGTATATATACATATATACTTTTCAAAATCTTGGAAGTCCTCTTCCATACATAATATACACAGAGTTCCAGTTTATAACTGTATAAAAATATTGTTGCAAGGTGATCTCATATATCTAACCTTGTCTCAACGTTTTTTTCTGAAAATCTTTGTCATGCATAAGATAATCATTTACTAGATATAAGTTTAAAAGATGAAGTTACAAGATACTCCAATATACTTATATCTTTTCCAAATACTACTTGAACTACCACCGTTCAAGTTATAATTAGTTTCAAAAGTTCATCACGTAGATGAGACTACAAGACCAGATTTGAATAGATTAAATCTTTAAAATATCATCAAAATAAAATGAAGTTACGAGATACTTCATTTGATGCAAACATCATTTTGAAAACTTGACCCTGCCAACACTCAACAATCGCCCAGCCGTAGCCTTTCTATCGAAGTGCTCTGGGTAGTGTTGCAGAAATATCCAATTGGATGATGAACTCATTACGGGAGTTTACCGCGCCAGGAAGACCACTTACGATGATCAGTCGTAGTAGTACAACCCCACCATTTTCTACATGTAGAGGAGAACCTGTCGGATTTACTTGTCAACCGAACACTGAACTCCTAAGGAATGGACCGCCTTAGCGGAACTTCCAGGCCATTTGGGCCAATATAATAAGGCTGGGCCGGCGCCACTCGACCACTTACGCCACTCCTAGTTCAGATGAAATCCATGACTCTGAAACGTAAAGCTCGTTCCCCCTTTCCCCAAGTAGAAACTTGTTGATACGGCTCCACCAAGAAGTCGTATCTAGTTGGAAAGGAGAACTCACCGATATTTCCCAGGCGATGCCTGTTAATGGATTAACTTGTTCCAAGAATTTTACTTCCCGAGTGTTGGGTAAGTAATCGATTCATTTAACAAAACAGCAACCTTGTTGCGAATATAAAATACACCACAGAGCCGGATCCCTCAGGTTTTGAGCGAGTATTTAAATCCCCTTCGAAAGGAGGATCTTAAATATAAAAATGAGTTTTGGGATCCGCTCTAACTTTTAAAAATCATTTTGAAGACTCGCAAAACATTTTTAAGAATGTTTGGAGTGATGCTGATTTAACAAAATAAATCAGTCCCAATATATTAGAAAATATCTGAATATTATTATTTAAATAATATTCCCATAAAGAATAATCTTTATAAAAATAATCGAAGTAGAAGTATTAAAACTTATACTTGAAATGGATATCAAATAACCAAAGATATACTTATATGAAAGTACTATCTTTATTTGAATAATCGAAAATAAGTTTGACTATTGACACCTTATTCTTTAATAAAATAAGGAATATATTTCAGTAATAAGCGGAGTCATAATACCTCGAATGAATATTATAAATAATATTCATTAAATAAAATAAAGGAGTCATACATCCTCAAATGAATATTCAAATAATATTCAATAATAAAATAAAAGAGTCATAAGTCCTCGAATGAATATTCAAAATAATATTCATTAAATAAAATAAAGTTATCGAATAAACCTTATTCGATTAATAGTTTTGAAAACTATAACCATATATTTATATAAATATATATGTATATATATACATATATACAAAATCTACTCGGGATCCTCGACTCCTGGTTTAGAAAATATTTCTACCTTTTGGGTCCCTATACTAAGGGTATATGCAAGTTACCGCTATCCTCTAGCATAGGTATTATCAACTGAATCAACAATTATATATGGAAAGAATATGAAACAGGCATGCATATATATACCATAGCAGCATGCTTCAATATATTGCAACATTTGCTAATATAAACATCATGCATCTATCGCAAGATAATGCGTATACATATATACATCACAACAACAGTATAACGGGTAGAAAACTTGCCTGAGCGACTGGGGGTTACGAATGGCTCGGGACGAGTCTGGTAACCTATAAACAACAAGTAAGTTGGAATTAAACCAAAGTCACTTGTAAATCTATACTTTAACTAACTTAGACTCTAACGCTTGTTTTGCGCTTACTGATTCTCTTAAGTCACTCGAGTACCCTCGGCTTCACCATTTTTAATAATTTAACCTTTACGAGTTTTAAGGCGATTCCTTCGCGAGTGTCTTACCAACTGCCTAACACACTTACCATAAATGTTTCATACATTAATTAACCCTTTTTGGTCCTTAACCTATGTTTCAAAGTAAGGCGAGGGGAAAAGTTTCGTTCGCGAAACGCCGTTACTTGAAACGGTCGTTTCTCCTAAACCGTGCATCGGAATCGAACGAACTACATATCAAAACGAAGCTCGTAACATGAGCTATCTAAACATGGCAGTGGTCATAATCTAGCAGGGGGTTCTCGGGTCCTAATGTTATGCACAAAAACAGTCCAAAGAAAATTGGACGTTACGACGGCTATATTTACGCGATTACCAATGTTTAAACTACTCCAATTAACCACCAACCAACTCATAACCATCAATACAACAAAACTTCACCTAAACCATACCACATCAGTCCATAATCTCTAAGTTTTTCAACTCAAACAACCACAATCAAGACCTATGAACTATAATCAAGCTTCAATTACCAAAACACTTCCAAATCAAACCAAACTACTAATAATCACAATCCATGCTTCTCATTTCACAACACCAACCATTAAACTTACTAACAAATAAAGTAAAGGCTAGGGTTTGAAGTTTATACCTTCCTTGGGAGGTGTTAAGTTGCTAGGAAGCCTTAGGGAGCCTCCTACAGGCTTGATCTTTCCAAAGAAATCAAGAACACAAAGTTAGGCTTTGAAGTTTCTAAAAGTCCGATTTAAAGAACTGTAAAAATGAGGGTCTTACCATGATTATTTGGACGAGACTTGTGAACAAGAGTTGTAGGCCATCTCAATACCTTTCCAATGAGCTATAGAACACAATATTTGAGTGAGAAATGAAGGAGATACAGCAGTTTTAGTGTTCTGGTTCTGTTTTGGCCGAGAGCATGAAGAACAATGCCTTGGTTTCTTTTTGATTTTGATGAAAAATGATTTGCTTGGCTTGGTTGGTTTGATTTTTGTGTTTGTTTTAGTAAATTACCTAGTTGCCCTTGATTTTGTGTGGTTAAAAAGTCACCACATCTCCTTCCTTTTTTGTCATGCTTGTGTCATCCTCATGATGTCATCCTCCCCTCCTTGTCCTCTTTCTATTGGCTGGATGACATCATCCCCACTAATCCCCTTGATTAACTTCCTAATCGTTTGCCTAATGACCGCTGATCTGTTATACGGTTCGCTTAACTTTCGTTTTCGTTTATCGTTTGAGAGATCATACCCGGGATCTTATTACTTAGGTTCCCTTAACCTTTCTCAATATATTATATTCCTTTTATGATCCTCTCCTATAATCCTTTAATTTAAATCCTTTTTATCCTGTTACCTTTTTCTCAAATCTTTCCGTATCTAGTGTATTTCCGGGAAAAATCAAAGTGTTCGGATTTGGATTCTGACGATCTTTACATACACTTATATCCCATATAAAGTACTAATAAAATCTCAGAATATCCATATCAGAACCCCTACATAGTGTGGCATGAAAAGTTTTCTCATTCAGCAAAAACACTATTCATAAGGGTTTCAAAAATTTCCCAAAAATTGGGGTTATTACAAGTAACCTCTGACAGTGCTCAAGTTAACTTGATATCAGAAAATAGATCTAAAACACTCTTACCAGGATTCACTAAAGCAAAACAGACTCAATCTTTGAAGACTACTGCAAGTGGTTTTGAAGCAAGAGTAGTTACTGGAAAGGAAGCTAGAGATAAAACTGGATTGGGAAGTGCTGATGAAAGAAGAGTACACAACACTACCAATGATCCAACTTCCTTGAGTGAACCAGGTATTGGAGCAACTCCTGAGAGATTGAATCAACTGAAATCTGTACAGATGGTTTACCATACCTACTTGAAAGAATACATCATGTTGTATTTCATGACAGATGGTAGGGTTTATCATATAAGACAAAATGCCATTCCTTTGAAGTATTTTAAAGAATTGGAGCATGTACTTTTCTTACTTCAAGTGGATGACAGAATAACAGAGACTGCTGCAAACTACTTAAAAGAACAGATTCAGAGACAGAAAAGGATTTATTCTGTTAAGTCTGACAGCATATATGTTCTAAAGTACAGAGATCACAATGGTGATATTGTTGATATGAAGCCTAATACTGCACAGATCAGAACGTATCTTGGTATTAAGGGACTTGAATTCAATCTTGAATCTGACAAAGCTTATGTCATAAGACTAGATCAGGAGTTAAGAAAAGCAAAGATTAATGATCTCAGAACTGCAATCTTTCAAATTGGTGAAGATACTGTAGAGCTTAAAGGTGTTAAAAGGAGAATGATTGATGAACTAAGATATGCTGAGAAATATTTGTTGAAGAACTATCTCAGAACAACTCCTGACATCAGAGAGATCAGAAAATGAAGAAGCCAAGTCGAAGATCTACAACTGCTTAAATTATGATATTTATACAGATTGAAGTTGTTATCAGAAGTTGAAATTGGTAAAAACTTTAAGGACTGTAAGTTGTAGTTATCTAGTCTATTTCTCATGCATTTGTACTTAATGTTTTTGACATCATCAAATATCTGTTAAACTTGTATATTTTGTTAATTTACAAGTTGGGGGAGATTGTTAGATATATTTGATAATGTCATGGCTAATATGTTTTATGTTTAGCTTTCAGATCTTACGTGAACAGGATAAATCAGTACTTAACTGTTGATCAGTACTTATACTGGAAGTCAGGACTTAAGGATATCAGTACTTATATTATCAGGAGATAATCATCAGAAGATAGATATCAGAACTTAAGTGCTGAAGGATAATCAGATAGGGACAGTAGCTGATTAAAGGAAAGAAGATCGAGATAAACATAAGAAGAGATATGCATGAAGAAGGAATTCCGTGAAAAATGGAATACTTGGAAGAAAAGATATCTGATTGATATATTTTAGGAAGCAGAATTATATTCCATATCAATTAGCGATTATCTTGTAACTGTGTAGTATATAAACACAGGCATAGGGTTTACACTATAAGTCTTATCATTATCGAAGTTATTATTCTATATAACCCTAGCAGCTCTCGTGATATTTGTTCATCACTGAGAGGTAACAGTTCCATACTGTAACAGAGTTTATTGTTTCAATAAAGTTTGTTTTCTGTTACTTAAGTTCTTAAAGTTCGATTTGAGTGTACTATACACTGTATTCACCCCCTCTACAGTGTGTATGTGACCTAACATTACTTACTATGTGTCCTAAGAACTGAACCTCCTGTAACCAAAACTCACACTTTGAGAATTTAGCATATAACTTCTTTTTCCTTAAAATCTCCAAAGCTGTTCTCAAATGTTCCGCGTGATCTTCTTCCGTCTTTGAATAAATCAAAATATCGGCTATAAACACAATAACGAACTTGTCCAGGTATTCCTTGAAAATTCTATTCATCAAGTCCATAAACGTTGCCGGAGCATTGGTCAATCTAAAAGACATCACTAAAAATTCATAATGTCCATACCTTGTCCTGAAAGTTGTCTTCGGTATATCTTCTGGTTTGATCTTTTGTTGATGATATCCCGATCTTAAGTTAATCTTGGAGAAAAACTTGGCTCCCTTCAGTTGATCAAACAGATCGTCAATTCTGGGTAACGGATACTTGTTCGTGATTGTAAGCTTGTTGAGCTCCCTATAGTCGATGCACAGTCTCATGCTTCCATCTTTCTTCTTGACAAATAATACCGGTGCACCCCACGGGGATACACTGGGTCTGATTACTCCTTTTTCTAACAACTCCTGTAATTGCTTCGCTAGCTCTTTCATCTCAATGGGCGCCATTCTGTACGGGGCCTTGGATGCTGGTTCTGTTCCAGGTGCTAGGTCGATTGCAAACTCAATTTCTCTATCTGGAGGAAGTCCTGGTAACTCATCGGGAAACACATCTGAAAATTCATTCACAACTGGAATATCTTCAAGTTTTGCTGGCTCCTGACTTCTGTCAATCACATATGCCACGAAATGCTCGCATCCTTGCCGTAGTAATTTCTTGGCTTGAATCATCGTTAAGAACTTCTTTACTTGTTTCTGGCCCTTGAACGTTACTATTCTTTCGTCTGGCGTTTTCACCATTACCTTCTTATTTCGATAATCTATCTGGGCATCGTGCTTAGATAACCAATCCATTCCTATGATAACGTCAAATTCTCTTAACTTAAATGGTATCAAATCTACACAAAACTTACTACCAGAAATCTCAATCTCACAATTTCCACAAACTTGATTAACAGATACTCGTTCTTGATTTGCTAATTCCACAGTCATTATTTCATTTAAATACTCAACTGGACAATTTAACTTACTAACAAAATCTTGTGAAACAAATGATCGAGTTGCTCCCGAATCTATTAACACTTTGGCACATAAAGAATTCATATTAAGCGTACCTGCCATGACATCAGTATCCTGGATAGCATCCTTCACGGACATGTCAAAAACTCTAGCCCTTGGAGTCTCATTCACTGCTGGGGTAGATCCCATAATCCTCAATGCATTATTGACTGGGGTTGATGTCTTGCAATCCCTGACTATATGTCCTGGCTTCCCACATTTAAAGCACGTAAATCCAATGGCTAGAACCTTCACTGCTGGATTCCGGATAGACTGATCCTTATTTGCTGGCTCTCTTGCTGGCTGATTTCGGCACTCCCTTGAATAGTGCACTTTCTGATTACACTTGAAACAAACTACATTCAATTTATTACAAACTCCTCCATGTTTCTTCCCACATACCTGACAATCTGGAAAAGTTAACCTCAACTGATTCGGTTAATTTGCATTAACTGGACGGTTGCCCTGGCCTCCGTCGCCTGCATTCTGTTTCTTCAAATTAAATTCCTCCCTGGCTGAAACTTGCCCTTCTTAAAATTTGGAAACTTCCCTGGTTGTGACTGACCTTCATTTCCTTCAAATTTCCTTTTCTTGCTTTCTTTCTCCTTCTGTAACATCTCACTCTATGTCTCTACGATCATAGCCTTCTGTACAACTCCTGCATAGGTATCCAATTCAAAAATGGCTACTTTCCCTCTAATCCATGGCTTTAAACCTTGCTGGAATCTTTTAGCCTTTTCCTGTCAGTATCCACATATGACGGTACATACCTTGACAATTCCTCAAACTTACTCTCATAATCTGTCACCGACATGTTCCCTTGCTTTAATTTTAAAAACTTCAACTCCATCTGATCCTGGACAAACTGAGGAAAATACTTTTCTAAATACAATTCCTTAAACCTCTCCCAGGTAATAACATCTGTACCTTTCAATGTCTTCACCATCTCCCACCAATAGGTAGCCTCATTCTTCAAATAGTAACTTGCAAACTCAACCTTCTGTTCGTCCTTTACTTTCACTAAGGCAAATGCCTTCTCTATCTCCTTTAACCAAACATTTGCTTCAATCGGTTCTAAGGAACCCTTGAATTCTGGTGGGTTTACTGCCTGAAAAGTTTTAAAAGTTACCTGGGGATTGGTCTGTCTTTGTTGTTGTTGTGCCAGGTGAACTGTTTGTTGGGCTAAGATTTGGAGAATCTGGGCTATTGTTGGGTCTATGGGTCCTGGGTTTGCATTCTGGTTTGTATCATCTTGATTGTTATTGTTGTTGTTGTTGGTTTCTTCATTCTGGGTGTTGGTGCGGGTATTTCTTCTGGGAGGCATTTTTCTAGTAAAGAATCAAACAACTTATTTAGCTTTTAAATCAAATCCTTTGCATAAAAGAAAAGTTTTGTAAAACAGAAATATCTCTTTTTGAAAATGGTTGTAACAGTTAAACTAAGTAAATTGCATGCTTTTTTACAGAATATAAACAGTTATGGAAAATAGGGTACATGGTATCAACAGGGGTATAACTAATGCAATAAATAAGGTAAAGTAAAACAGCTGCAGTAAAGTAAATGACAGTGTTGGAAAGGAAAAGGTACTGATATATATAGATCAAAAGTTTTGGGTAATACAAGCGTAAAGACGCTTCAGAAGTAAAAACAAAAGGGTACAACAACCTACTCACTAGTCAGCATAGCTAGTCTATAAATACAACCCAAAAGTCTACTGATAGTACATAATACATTAACAACACTGCTCAGCATCTCTATCTCTGGATCTCTGACTCATGGCAAGTCTGGACCTCCAATCTCCTTAAGCTCCTCTAGAACCCACTTAGCCCACTCCACTACGAAATCAGGGGTGATGTCCTCATGTGTAGCCTCAGCAATCCTCACAGTAGCTGCTCTACGAAACACCTGGAGCCTCTCTCTAAGTCGTCTCTCACCACTCCCAACCTCTCTGGTACGCATAATATGTAGTAACTCCTGAATCTGACCCTGTAGGAATCGCTACTCCATAAGGAAAACCTCAAACTGATGATATGGGACAGGATAAGAAGAGAACTGGAAAGGTACTCCTGTAGATGAATGACCAGTAAAGCCTGAATCAGCAGGTGGGGGTCCTCTGATAGGTGGCCTCATGCCTGGGGGTGGAATAGCCTGCAGTGGTACGGGCTACAACACGGGTGGAGGTAAAATAGCCAATACTGGTGGAACAACAAGACGTGGATCTAAAGATGGTACTCCAACTGAAGACTCTGAATGATCAGCTGATACGGGGATGAAAGAGTCGGCCATCGCTGCTATCTAAAATCATATCGCAATATAAGAATCTCGAACCACGACGCGAATTATACTAATACATGTTATACCGTAGCACTCAACCTCTCGACGTTCTATCTTCCTATTCCTTACTTCTATTCCTAACCCTCTACCCATTCCCGTCAACCTAGGCTTGTGTCAGTGACTTATAACCTGTAGCTTTGATACCAAACCTGTGGCGCCCTCCAAACCCGGGTCAGAAGTTTGGGGTCCACACACACACACTATTTATAACCTGCTTATAACATTGATAAGGATAATAATAATATGCAGTGACCCTACTTACCAACTACCACGGACCGCAACAGGTTAAAGTATGCACACAAGCCAAACACACACTTATATTACAAACCGTTCAAATCCCATCTATTCCAACTCAGCATTGAGTATTAAACATTATTACAAACTTAAAATTATTTCAAAAGAAGCCTACTAGCTCAACTTGATCAACCTAAACCCCTAGCTCTCGCGTTGGACTGGGGATCCTCGCTACCAACCGGTTCATTTTTAACTGGAAAAGAACATATACAACATCGCACAAATGAGCTAACTAGCTCAGCAAGTCACAATGACAAAATTGAGAATAATGATCATCAGGTAAAATTGGTTATGGTATCAAGTGAACAATAGATTATGATTTAGAATTGGATATTATATTTTCATTTTAAAAACCCAGGTTAGGCTATTGATCAGTCACGCACTAACCCCGAGCAAAGCACACAGCACTGCTCTAACTACTGGATCCAAGGCACACATTGGCCTAACTTGACCATTATGTGGTCTGACCGCGAATCTGGTCCACAATTTTATAAAAACAATCCAATTCTAACATAATAACAGAATAAGCCGTAATAAACAATAAACAAAATCATTAACAACATTGGACAATCAATAATGAAATGGTTTCAATCTTTATAAGGATCAATATGGCATTTTCAAAGCTTGGTTGTTAGGTAATGAAAGAATTGGATAACAAAGGAATCAGTGTTTCAGGGTTTCAAGGATTTGGCCTTTCAAATCATAAGATACAATTGTTTGAGTGTGTAAGCAATCTGGTTCAGTGTTTGATATTTAGTTTTTATATATTTGTGGAGTAGTCTCGTATATTTGAGGTTCGTATTTGGGTATACAACAATCAATGGTCTAGAAGAAATCAGGTTTACGGCTCAAGATCAATAACTGGAATCATGGTTTAGGGTTCAGTGCTTCAAAGCACTTGCAATATCAAACAGGACTATCAATCACTACAATATCTCGAGAAAGTTCAGAACACTTGCCTGGCACTAGCTTATTCTACTGCACTCGCTTTCAGTCACAACTGTCTTATTCCTCGACCACCTGTTTCCCTTTCCCACGCCTTGCCTCTTCTGCTCACATATCATAAGCATCTATCAATATTCAACTCATACGATTCTATTCGACACATACTTCTATTTACCCTTCGTTTCACCCAAATCTGATTAACGGATTGAAAGTTATGCAATAAACAAGTAAACATCGAATATATAGACCGACAGTTAACCAACAAGTCACATACAGCACATAACACGTCACATAATCAATGATATAACGTTTATGAAGAAGTCTCGGGTCATAAACACGCTTTCGGATATTTTAAATGATTTTTAAAACATTTTGCGGAATTAAAACGGGTCGTTGGATCAATTTCGAAGTAATAAACAGGTTCGATTGGCCCAATCTGGCTTCAAAACAATTTTATAATAATTATCGAGCCTTAAAAACAATTTTAAATAATATTTTAAAGCTCGATTCTATTTTTCAGAATTTTAAATCATTTTTAAATAATTAAATCTAATTAAATAATTAATTAAAATAAATTAATAATTAATTAAATCAATTAATCAATTAATTTTTGAATTAATTGATCAATTAATCGATTAAAAATTAACTGAAATTAATTAACTAATTAATTCATATTTATTTTTGAATTAAAAATAATTTTTGGAATTAAAATAATTTTTGGAATTAAAATAATAATTTTTGGAATTTTCAAAAATTGAAATCGAATTTTTATATTAAAATAAATAGGAAATATGATTTTTGAATAATTTTAAAACAGGAATCCTATTTTTTCAAATTTTGGAAACTTCAGGGACCTAACTTCATCGTCCCCAATAATTGAGGTACTAAACTGAAATTTTACAGAGGGTCGCCGGAAAACAATCGGGGGTAGCCGGAGAACACGTTCCCGGCCTCCTCACCTCACCACAAGCTCCAGATCACATCTACAGACAACCAGGAATCTACTCATGCAATCAAATCATTCAAATAACCCCAGACTTGGCCGGAAATTGGCCAAGAACATTACCGGTTTCCGGCGAACATCGCAATTCTTCAAAACACAACTCCCTTCGATTCACTAATCCTCTGTTAACGAGCTATATACCAATCGATTGCAAATTTCATAAGGAACATAATCCACTATAAATCAATAGCTAATAACCCTTAAATCAAAAAGCCCCAAATTTCAATTGAAAACATTCATACGGGTTATAAACCCTAATTTTAAAATTCGAGAATTAAACCCACTTTTGAGCATGTTATTGAACTCCAAATCAGACGTATGACATATGAAAATCATTAGGAAAACAAGCTCTACAACATGCAATCACCAAATCATACAAACAATCATCCGAACAGAATTTTGTATTTTTAATAAAAATAATTCGAAAATAATTAAAAATATATAAAATCAACCTTTGATTCTGCAGTAAAACAGGTTCAGGAATCTGTAGTACTCCTTGAGACCTTCGATTTGGTTACTTCAACTTTCCAAACGGATTTTACTAACACCTTGAATTTGTGGTTTGATTTTCAGAAGGGTTTATGAATATATGAATTCTCTCTGGAAATTTATATAATTACTGACTGCAAATGATTTTTGATACGAAATAAAATACGGTAAAGGCTATTTATAATTACGGAAAATTAGTATCCCGTTGGATCATTATGGATATAAAACGGTACGTTTATTTATAAAAGCTGATCCAAACGGTATCGGTTTTCGGGATAATTATCCAAATCAGTACAATTTGTACTGCGGTCTTGGTCTCAGCGCCTGGTTACACGTATTACGAGGTGATAATTGTGATAGTTTAATAAAAAGCTCCCATTTATCGAAAATACGGGTTTTATTGATTTATCGAAACGAATATTATATCGAAAATGTTACGCCGGGACCCGCGCAGGACAAACCGTATGCCGGATCGAAAAAGTCGAAACATGGAAAATGCTCGGAATATTATAATTAGGTTTGGAAGGAGTTCTCGGAAGAGTTTCGGGTTCTAAAAACGTAACAACGGATGACGTCGGTTGGTTCCCGTTTTTATAAAATAGATTTTAAATACCCGAAAAAAGATTTGATAAAATTCATATGATTCCTATAAATTCATAAATCAACATAAAAATAATTAGGAAGATATGACAATTATCTATATTTTATTTTGGATATATAAACATAAAATACTCAATTAATAATATTTTTAAGCATCCAAACACATTTAACACTTAATAAATAATTCACAGAATAGATACTGAACACATATAATAATTATTTATTAGCAAAAATAATTACACGATATATCCCGGATATTACAAAGGTCATACTACCCATCCTTATTTCCTTGGGATTATATATCTGACTTCCAATTCCAACTTCTGAAATTCCATAGGTAATTCTTCTGGTGCAGTCTTTATGTTCGTTCTCTCCTTTTTGCTTATCGCTTGCCACCACATTTGCTTTTTCTCGTGAATACATACTTCAAACTCCTATGGTCCATATAGATCTTACACCTTTCTCCATACATATCATGTTTCCTAATCTTTCAAAGCGAATATTATTATTGTTAGTCCCAATTATGAGTAGGATACTTCTGCTCATAAGGCTTCGGTTGTCTGGGTGCATATACAATAACTTTATTGTGCTACATCAACACACATCCTACTCCCTTATGAGAAGCATCACTATAAACTACCAAATCTCCATGATACTTTCGAAGTGATAAAGCAGGTGTTGTAACCATTCTTTCATTTAACTCCGCAAAACTTTCTTCACCCTTCTCCATTTCATATAAACTTATTGCTTTCCTGGTTAGCTTCGTCAAAGGTATTGCAACTTTCAAGAAATCTTGCACAAATTTTCAATAATAACCGGTCCATGGTAAAACTTCTTACTTTTGTTAGTGCTTTTGGTCTTTCTTCATTTATAGTAACTTTAATCCCTGTTGGATCTCCTTTTGCCTCCTCCTCATTGACTATTTATGCTAAGAATTATGCTTCCTGCTAATAAAGCTTTCATCTTTGTAACACCCCCAAATCCGGGGTCGGGGATCCGGGTTGTTACGAGTTCCATTTCCCTTAATAACACCCAATCTTAATAAATAATCAACTACTCTGTACTGTGACCCCACAATAAACACCCACACCACAAGTTATAGCCTCAGAGATGAATATCCAAAAATAATCACAAGTCGTTTTATTCCACAATTATATGCCAATACACCTTAAACAGGTTTCTGAATAAATTTACATTTCTTTGCCATTATTACAATTCATAATATACATAAGTCTGGTACATCATTAGTTGAAAACTTAGCCTATTGGTAATTTCTACCTCAGCTACAGCGGCCTCAACGCTTCCCGAAAGCTGCGAAACGTTTCCTATCCGCTTGTGAATTGGGAGCTTGGTCCTGTTCATCTTATCTATCTGATGTTGTGTGATGAAAGAAGAAAGCAAGGGTGAGCAACAAGCCCACCGAAATAATATGTATAATAATTTACAATATATGAGCATTCTCATAGTACTCAAGAAAGTCTTGGTTAAGAAGAAATGAACCAAGTTGATATCTTAATGCGATGAAGTCGCAAAATATTCAGTATATATATACATATATACTTTTCAAAATATTGGAAGTCCTCTTCCATGCATAATACACACAGAGTTCCAGTGTATAACTGTATAAAAATATTGTTGCAAGGTGATCTCATATATCTAACCTTGTCTCAACGTTTTTCTGAAAATCTTTGACATGCATAAGATAATCATTTACTAGATATAAGTTTAAAAGATGAAGTTACAAGATACTCCAATATACTTATATCTTTTCCAAATACTACTTGAACTACCACCGTTCAAGTTATAATTAGTTTCAAAAGTTCATCCCATAGATGAGACTACAAGATAATACTTGAATAGATTCAATCTTTGAAATATTATTGAATGAAATGAAGTTACGAGATACTTCATTAAGTCCCGATATATATACACCTATATATATCTCTCATACATTTCCTGAAAACCTCTGTTATGTAAAGTATGAACAGAGTTGCAATATCCAATGAATTTGGAAAGAAAAGAAATTTTTGGCATAAACCTGATATCTTGCTGATCAGGCAAAGATACCAATAAGTAACCTTTTCTACTAGTAGATGGATGAATCCCCCACCGGTCATCACCCTGGCCACATAAGGACCTTGTGCTGGACCGCCACCCGGCCTCTTACGCGTTGATGGACTGCCGCCCAGCCACTTACACTTTGATAGACCGTACCCCGGCCTGTCGCTTATGCCGACTCAATTAGATGGGCTTACTTCCCGAATGTTGGGTAAGTAATCAATTCATTTGTTTTCTCAAAACAGCAACCACGTTGCGAATGTAAAATACACCACAGAGCTGGATCCCCCAGGTTTTGAGCGAGTATTTAAATCCCCTTTGAAAGGAAGATCTTAAATATAAAAATGAGTTTTGGGGTCCACTCTAACTTTAAAAATCATTTTGAAGACTCGAAAACATTTTTAAGAATGTTTGGAGTACTGCTGATTTATTAAAATAAATCAGTCCCGATATATTCGAAAATATCTGAATATTATTATTTAAATAATATTCTCATAAAGATAATTCTTATAAAAATAATCGAAGTAGAAGTTTTAAAACTTATACTTGAAATGGATATTAAATAACTAAAGATATACTTATATGAAAGTACTATCTTTATTTGAATAATCGAAAATAAGTTTGATTATCGAAACATTATTCTTTAATAAAATAAAGAATATTATTAAATAATAAGCGGAGTCATAATACCTCGAATGAATATTATAAATAATATTCATTAAATAAAATAAACGGAGTCATACATCCTCAAATGAATATCCAATTAATAATCATTAAATAGAATAAACAGAGTCATAAGTCCTCGAATGAATATTCAAATAATATTCATTAATTAATATAAAGTTATCGAATAAACCTTATTCGATCAATAGTTTTGAAAACTATATCCATATATATATAAATATATATATATATATATATATATTATACTCGGGAACATCGACTCCCGGTTTAAAAATATGTTCACCTTTTGATCCCCTATACTAAAGGTAAACTCAAATACCGCTTATCTCTAGCATAGGTATTATGCAACTATAAGCATTGAACCAACAGATATATAAATCAAGAATATGAAACAGGCATGCATATATACCATATCACATGCTACAATATATCGCAAGAATTTGCTAATAACAAATATGCATTTATCGCAAGATCATGCATATACACATATACATCACAACAACAGTTATACGGGTAGAAAACTTGCCTGAGTGCTCCCGGATAGACTTAAGCTTAGAATGGGTCCGATAACCTATGAACAACAACATAAGTCGGAATTAAACCCCGGTCGCTTAAGAAACTAGACTTTAACCATTTAGAGTCCTAACGTTCGCTTTCGAACTTAACGATTTACTTAAGTCGCTCGAGTACCCTCGGCTCCCCCATATTTAATAAATTAACCATTACGAGTTTTAAGGCGATTCTTTCACAAGTGTCTTACCAACTGCCTATTACACCTTACATAAATGTTTCATACTTCAATTAGTCCTTTAAGGTCTTTAACCTATGTTTCAAAGTAAGGCGAGGGGTAATGTTTCGTTCGCGAAATGTCGTTACTTAAAACGGCCGTTTCTCCTAAACCGTTCATCGGAATCAAACGAACCACATATCAAAACGAAGCTCGTAACATGAACTATCTAAAAATGGCAATGTTCAAAACCTAGAAGGGAGTTCTCGGGTCCAAATGTTATAAACAAAAGCAGTCTAAAGTAAATCGGACATTACGATGGCTATGTTTACGCGATTTCCCAAATTTAAACCAACTCAAAACAACCACAATTCAACCCCAATTCACAACCCAATCCAAACTCCATCCAAAATACATTACAACAGCCCTAAAACAACTCATTATAATCCATTTACTTACTCCTAAAACTTGAATTTAACTATACTACATTCTTTAACCAAATCTTAAGATTTCAACAAATCGATCACCGCCATTCCAACCCAAACTCTTAAACAAACAAGTTTCAAGCTAATCTTTACTCTAACAACCAAAATCAACCTAATATACAAATTAAAGCTAGGGTTTGGAGATGATATACCTTCCTTGAAGTGGTGTGAGTAGCTAAGAAGCCTTAGGAAGCCTTGAGGAGTCTTAGGAAAGCTTGGATCTTAAAGGAAAAGCAAGAAAAACAAGTTAAAAACCTTGAAATCACTATTCATTGTCTTCTTCATTGATTTATTGGAGAAGATAGAGAATGAATGGGATGCTTAAACTCATAATATAGCCATATCTATGCATAAGGAACACTAGGGAATTATCTTACCAATTTAGGAGGCTTGGATCTTGGATTTTGAAAATCCTTTCCTTTGAAATTGTAAAAAGCCGAGAGCAAGCTTTTGTTGAAGAGAAATAGATTTCTTTTGTTTTGATGAAATGATTTGTTTGGCTTGGTGGATGTAATTTTGTTTTTGTTTTGGTTAATTACCTTTTTAGCCTTAACTTTGTGTGGTTCTACTTCAACCACATCTCCTTCCTTCCCATGTCATGCTTATGTCATGCTATGATGTCATCTTCCCCTCCTTGTCCTCTTCTCATTGGTTGGGTGACATCATCCTCTCTAATCCCTTTGATTAACTTCCTAATTGTTTGCCTAATGACCGCTGATCTGTTATACGGTTCGCTTAACTTTCGTTTTCGTTTATCGTTTGAGGGATCATACCCGGGATCTTATTACTTAGGTTCCCTTAACCTTTCTCAATATATTATATTCCTTTTATGATCCTCTCTTAGAATCCTTTAATTTAAATCATTTTTATCCTGTTACCTTATACTTAATTCTTTCCGTATCTAGTGGATTTCCGGGAAAATCAAAGTGTTCGGAATTTGGATTCTGACGATCTTTACATACACTTATATCCCATATAAAGTACTAATAAAATCTGAAAATATCCATACCAGAACCCCTACATAGTGTGGCATGAAAAGTTTTCCCATTCAGCAAAAACACTATTTATAAGGGTTTCAAAAATTTCCAAAAATTGGGGTTATTACAATCTTGTAAATTTTACATACAATTTCTTTCTTCTCCGACTCCCCAATTATCATTAAATGCTTTGCATGGTCCTCCGTTGACTTTAAGTAACACAACTACAGCTTATCCAGATATTCCTTAAAGATTCTGTCCATTAAGTTTAAATATTACTAGTATATCGGTTAATCCAAATGGCAATACTAGAATTTTATAGCAACAATACTTAGTTTTGAAAATTATCCTTGATATGTCCATAGGTTCAATCTTCAATTGATAACATCCAAAGCTTAAATTATCTTAGAAAATACTCTACTTCTTTCATCTGATCAAATAAATCATTAGTTCGAGGTAACGAATACTTTCCCTTGATAGTAAACTTGTTGAGCTTTCATTAGTCGACACATAATCTCCTACTTTCATCTTTCTTATTAATAAATAATACCGATGCACCTTATGGGGTACACTGGGTCTAATCGCTTCTTCTTCTAACATCTCTTGCATCGGCTTTTCTAAGTTCCTCATTTTAACTGGTGCCATTTTGTGTAAGGCCTTGGTCACTGGCTTCGTCTCAGGTGCTAAGTGAATCACGAACTTCACTTCTCTATCTGGAGGAAATGTTGATAACTCATGTGGAAACATATCTTGAACCCTTAATTGCTATAAGATCTTTAAATTTTGTTTGCTTCTGACTTTTAGTTATCACATAATCACCATAATGCTCACATCTTGATCACCGTAATCATCGTTAACAAATTCTTTACCCTCCTTCTTCCTTTATACCTCATCATATTTTTATTTAACGTCTTCAGGACTATCTTTTCATCACGATGGTTTGTCTGGGCATCACGCTTAAATAGTTAATCCATTCCTTAGAATAATGTCAAATCCTCGTATCTCAAATGATATCAATTATTCACAACTTATTGCCAGAAATCTCAATTCCACCATTGGTACTTACTTATTTAACAATTACACGTTCTTGACTTGCTAGTCCTTTAATCATAATCTTATCAATTCAACAGAGTAATTCATCCTATCAACAATACCCTGGGGAATAAACAATCAAATTGCTTCCACATCTTTCAATAATTTAACGCATAAGATATCCACAATAATCATTCACGTCACCGCAACCGTATTCCAAATAACATCTTTTACAGGAAAATCGCTAACTCTCATTCCCGGAGACGTATTCTTCATTAGAGTAGATTCCCTTGACTCTTAGTGTAATCCTGACTGGGCTACTGATTTATAATCCTCGCCATTTTGCCCTTGTTTTCTTTCCATGCATGAGAGGTAGGTGGAACTTTGCCTGCTTGGTTCATAATACATTGATTTTTTTTTAAAAAAACTCTTGCAAAGAATGATAGTACAAAGAAACAACTAGAAGGATTCACAATTCAACAAAAAATAGAGTTGAAAAGAAAGAAGAAATAAAGATTTGAATATGAATGAGACAACCACATTGGTACTTAAGATGGCCAGTCTTTCGTACTATATGTCATACAGCACATGATTAGGTGGCGTCCCACCCGACTCTTCGTCATTTCGACAAAGCGTCTCACCATAATACTGTTTGTCCCAATCAGAAAGCAAAACTTGAGGGGAACAATTAAATTTGAAAGGAATGCAACATCCTCTTTTTTGATATCATCATAAAGAATTTATTAAGAAAAGAAGTTCATAATATTTAGGAATCAAAAAGGAATATAGGCTATAATATTGGAGACAAGAATGATACCATTGGTTACCATCCATATTTCACTTGTATTCATCTTTCGATCTTGTTCAATCATATCCCAATTGTATCATATAACAACTTTAGAAAATACGTTGAAATGCCTTCACAATTTAAGCATTATGGTAGATTCTTACTTGTAAAGTCTTGCGTCTTTAACATCGCACCTACACGTATAATACCTTAACAATTTGATCATAATGGTGTTCTTACCATATAACCTTGAGTTTCCTCTTTTTAATTTAGAATAACCATGAATCATTCAACATAACGATCCTTTCGTTAATAATATTCTTCTTTTAGAAAAGTCTGGAAATCTTCCCAATCTTCTTCGATCATGCTCAGACTTCTATTAAATCAATGAATTCTTTAAACTCTGATAGTCCTAGCAATTGGATGAATAGTTATTCCATACGCTGATTCTATTGTTAGTCTTATCGAACAATATTTGCACCTTACTGTTAGGAATAATCGACTTCCTCATAATCACGGGTTACTTGGGTCTCCGTATTAACAATACTAAATCTGAAACAAGCATCCTTCCAGGTGATCCGGGTCATTTAACAAACAAGAAACTCAAGTAGTAACTTGACAACCAAGGTTTAAAACTTATTATTAGAAAAACGGCCTTCAAAAATTTGTTAAGAAAATCTCTTTCGAGAGTTTGTTAAGAAAATTTGAAAATCGCACACTTGGTTGTCCTTACTATATGAGTTGGTTGTTATCCTTCTTACCTATAATAAGGTACCAAATTAAAGAAATGATCACATAAAGGTCCGTTCACTTACTCTACCTTCTCCCCTTTATTGGGTCCATTTGCCTTCCTTAATCGACAAAACTTCAGTTGTCGTTGCATGTTATCTTATTCGTAGCTTCATTTCAAAACTTCCATACTGGTAGTACTCCTATCATCATCCTTGCAGTCATTAAGTGGAACAGGTCTATCCAACAACCAACAAGTCTATTTCATAGAACAAAGTTTGCTTATATCACATCACATCACTACTTTATATATCACATTTATCATTGCACCATCATCTAATTCTACGAAAATTTCAGATCTATACTTTTCTCTCTAACTCTTTTAAAATTCATCTAGTCCATCCCACAAGCTAATCACGGGTGGTCTATTTACTAGTGACTCCATTAAATCTGGTAGAAGCTATCCTCCGAAGCACGTGAATCTTCTTTCTAAACTCCTTCTCACCTTTATTAATATCTCATGTACTTACCATTTACTGTAGTTATTGAATCCATCCTCATAAATACTATTTCTCCATAAGACAGGTTTTAAACTGAGGGTATAAAACATGGTGTAGAGTAAACTGAAAAGATACACTGACAGCTAAATGTCCAGTATAACAAGAATAAGCAAATGAAGGTTCTTAAATAGGTGGTCTCACATCAGAAGGGGGTGGAATGACGTAGAATGGCTTGAAGGGGGTGCAGCTGTTATAACAGGAGGTAATACAGTTAATACTGGTGGAAGAACAAGGTGCAAATCAAATCTGGGAGAAGATAACGATCCTCGAACGGAAGACTCCGAATGATCAGATGATACCGAGAAAACAGGATCTGTCATTGCCATTTTCTGGAAATCACGTCGTAATCTAAGAATCTCGAATCGTAACACGAACCATGCCGAAAACCTACTATACAGTCGCACTCAACCTCACAACGTCTTATCTTTCTATTTCATATTCCTAATCCTAACCCTCTACCCGATCCCGACAATCTAGGCTTGTTTCAGTGACTTATAATATGTAGCTCTGATACTAACCTATGGCACCCTCCAAACCCGGGTCAGAAGTTTGGGGTCCACAACACATACACAACATATAAACCTGTATATGAAATACTATTTGCAATGACCCTTCTTTACATAACCACGGATCGCAACAGGTTAAAGTATGAAAACAAGCCACAACCTTAATTTTTATTGCAACGTACCAAATCCCAACTAATTTAACTTACAACTGATAATGAAATAATTTTTACAATCTTACTATCTCACTACCGTATGAAGCTCCTGCTAGCTCGATCCAACTCAAACTGGAACCCTAGCCCGCACTTTGGACTGAGGAACTTCACTATCATCCATATCCTTTTTAACTGTAAAATATATAAAAAGAATCGCAAGGGTGAGCTAACTAGCTCAGCAAGTCATAACAGTGATAACTGAGATTAAACAATGTTCAAATAGAGTGATTTAGAAGAATCAAGTTTATTGTTAAACAATCGTTAGAATTGGATATTCATTTTAAGTTTTAAAACCAAGGTTAGGCTGCTGATCAGTCACGCACTAACCCTGAGCAAAGCACACAGCTCTGCTCTACGAACTAAATCCAAGGCGCACATTGGCCTAATTCGACCAAAAATCTGGTCTGATCACGAATCTGGTCCATATAAGAAAACTATCCAATTCTAAAACAGTTCAGTATGATAAAAAATATACTTCAATAAAATAAGATCATAATCAATGATGATTAAACACTTGAATAAAAATGTAAGGAAATTCATGAATATCACAAAGGTATATCAGGGTATGTATGAGAAACAGTTTTCAGCCTGTAAAAGAATCAGGTATTAGAAAAACAATGATATTTCAAGGTATAGTTCTTTGATGTTATAAAGAATGGTTGGGGTATAAAAGTTTCTGTATTTTCAAACAATTCTCTTCCAGTGTTTGGTGGCTGGTAGTTAAACATTTGGGGAGTAGTATCATATTTGTGTGGTTGGGTATTTGAAAATCAACAAAGGATGGTTTACAAAAAGAAAAAAAATAAAGCTTATGGCTTAAAGATCAAATGATGTGATTCGGGTTCAAGGTTGTATGACTCAAGGTACTTTCAATATAAAACAGAACTATTTTGAATACTTAACAATATGTCACAAGAGAATTTAAAAATATTTGCATTATATTTTGAAAAAGGTTTAGAAGTACATGCTTTGCAGGGCTTTACAACTATTACTGATCGATTCTGAGCCGGCTCTGCCGCTCAAGCTTTAATTTCTATCCACTAAATTACCCTGGATTCGACCTCAACAATTAAGTCCTTTGATTGGAACCTTAATGAGCTTTTCGACTGCCCACCAAACTATCTTTCATCCCATGCCAATTCTCGGGCCTTCCGACTAGAACCTATAGAGTCGAAATACCCTAATTTAGACTTCTTATTATGCTTGACATATCCTCACTAACAATCTACCCATATGATATCAAATCCCGACTCGTAATTATACATATATTATTGTAATACACGCATCAGTTAGGGTTCACTTTCTCGAAAACCGGTTCGATGTTCGTTTCCAGAAAATATGTATATCTGTCATTTTACGAAATTAGGGTTATCAATTTTAGCAAAGTATTTCATCACAACACATAATCAGGTTCCGTATAGAGTACTCATATATAACCGATCGACGTTCCGATAGTCATTGGGTACGGCCTCGCGTTTCCGTAATTTAATTTTCCGGAAATCGGGCAACACATCATTTGATTATCGGCTAACCCGTCGAACATCCCGACATCAAATCAATTCACAACAACTACAACGACAATCCAATCACAATCCAAATGCACGAATCCCAATCACTGAATCATACCAATAATACCCATCGAAATCCATAAATTCCCAAATTTCAATTCAATTACAATTATTAATTATTACTCATATTTTATATTTTTAATTTGTAGGACTCAGAATATTCATCATAGTCCACCATCCGCTCATCGAAATTCATCGCGGACGGCGGTAAAATCCGGAGGTACCCGAGTTGGGTTTCCAATCACGGATTCCATCGATTAGTTGTAACTTTCGGAATATAACCCGAATAATTACGAAAATTTATTCGAAATAATTTACCAAATAATTTGAGTAAATTTTTTAAATATTTACTTCAAATATTTTGCAAATTTATCAAATAATTCACCAACATAATTGAAAGGCATATGTTAAGCCTATTTGTTTATTCGAGGATTTAACTCAACTCAAATAAGAATGTAATAAGTAAATAGTGGATCTATCGTCGGAGAGATCTCACAAAGTAATATCTGTCAAAGGGTTAAGAAACATTGTTCATCTACAGACTTGAAGATTCACTGGAAGAAGCTCAAGTAATTGATCAAGCCTCAGTGATTTAAATCAAGATTGTAGATTTAACCAAGTGACAGAGATCTCGTCAGGGTATCAATTAATTACAGGAATTTAATCTAAAGAAAATCAAGACTTGGAGAAACATCACAGAAGTTAGTCATTCATGAACAGACAGTACATCGAGTGTCAACATTCAAGTGGTGAAATAGATTCAGTGATTTTCAGAAGATTGTCAGAAGAGTGGTTGTTGTTCAAGAGTAGTATTAATTCTCTATTAATTAATTAAGTCATACCGAAAGTCCTACCAAGTCTTTCTGGATAGTTCTACCAAGTCATTCTATTGTCCTACCGATAGTCTTTCCAAGTCAAGTAATTGTCCTACCGAAAGTTCTACCAGTTCAAAGGATTGTCTTGCTAGTTCATTTTGGATTGTCTTGCTAGTTCATTTTGGATTGTCTTGCCAAATGTCATGTTGATTCAATTCGAGTGATCTGTTTACTTAAACAGAAACAGATCATTTTGTCAACACAATTGAATACACAGCCAACCACTGAAGAACACAAAATAAACAGAAGCAGAGAAATTATTGTAAAATTCTCAGAGCATTTATTTCTAGCAGTTATTGTTAAATCCAATCCACTAGAAATTCTGTTGTTGTTCTTGTGTAACTATCTAGCGGATCAAAATCCCTAGAACTTAATCTCAAATCGCTTTTAGCATTTGATTCTATTTATTGCAAAAATAGAAAAAGTTCATGTCGAATTTATTCTAAATTTGTGATAATTAATTTGAGATTAATTCCTTGTAACAGATACCGTTGTTGTAACATATTTCAAGTTTAATAAAAGTTTTATTTAACTTGAATTTTGTTTCAATTTTTATTCCGCATTTTATTCGATTAAACGGTATAGTTTGTATTCAACCCCCCTTCTACAAACATATTGGGACCTAACAATTGGTATCAGAGCCTTCTGATTAACGTACAAATCAAGATCCTAGACTTTTGTGTTTCTTTCACTCCTTGAATTTTTTATTCACTCAAAAAATTCATAATGACTACACAAAAAGTTGGAACCGTTAAAATTCCACTATTCGATAAAGAAAATTATATCATGTGGAAGAAGAAGATGCTATTGTTTTTACAAGTTGCTAATCCCAAATATCTGGAAGTGTTAAAGAAGGTTCCAAAAATTCCTATGGTTATTGAACCAGAAGTAATAGAAAATAATGTGGTGATCACCAAAGCTAGAACTTATGTAAAGAATCCTGAGGATTTTTCTCCTGCTGAAAAAGAAGAAGCCTCCCTGGATGCTAGCCTTCAATTAATTTTAGTAGATTCCCTTGATCCCTTGATGAATAGACATGTGATGAATTGTAAAGATTCCAAACATATCTGGGAAACTATTGAGATTATTAATGAAGGCACGGAGGAAGTTAGGGAGAACAAGTTAGAAATCCTAACCTCTGAGTATGAATACTTTAAATCCAATCCAGGAGAAGGAATCACTGAAGTGTTTGAGAGGTACAATGCATTGATCAACAACCTGAACATTAATGGTAAATACTATTCCATCAGGGAGGTCAACAAAAAGTTCCTTTTAACGCTGCCAACTCATCTCGAACATAGAATCACTGCCATAAGAGAAGCAAGAGATCTGAGTGAGATTTCTTTGGAAAGGCTCTATGGTGTGTTAAAGACTTATGAGTTGGAGCAGATTCAGCAGAAGGAAGTTTACAGGAAAGGAAGAGTGGTCAGCACGTCTACTGCTCTAGTAGCTGAAGATCAACAACATCAACAATCTCAACAGTCAGAAAGAATGGTACAGTCTTCCAAGGTTGAAGAAAATGTGATAGTAGCAGAATTTGATCCTCCTACTACAAATAAATCAGGAGATGATTTTTATTCCTTGGAAGAACTGGAGCAATTGGAGAATGAGTCAATGGCCCTGATTGTCAAGAGATTCTCAAATGTCAGATTCAAAAGGAATCCCAAGTTCAAGTACAAGTCCAACTACAACAGATTCCAGAAAGGTGGATCTTCATCCTCTAATACCAGTAGTGGTGGGTATAAAACAGGGATGGTTGATTGAAGCACCGTTCGATGCTTCAACTGTAATGAGTTGGGACACTTTGCCACAGAATGCAGGAAGCCAAAACAATTTAGGAAGAACTCTTATGATTCTAATTAGAAGAATAAATCTGAAAGGGCTTACCTGGCAAAGGGAAGAAGCTGGGATGATACTGACACTGAAGATGAAGAAGTTGGGAATCTTGCTCTCATGGCTAGTGTTGCAAATACCTCATCGTCAAGAAAAGAGGTAAAATTTACTGATGCTGAATTAGTTTATCATCTAGGAGGTTCCTTAGATTGTGCTCGTCGTGATAATGAATTGTTAAATCAACAAATCAAAGACCTTGAAAAAGAGGTCAATGAATTAAGACTTGTGCACATTAATCAAGATAAATTAAAAGAACAAGTATCTTTTCTGGAGAATAGAGTTGATTGTTATAGACAACTTGAAACTATTCTCAAAGACAAGATCACCGGTCTTGAGGCTAAGGTTAAAGCTTACTTTAATTTTTGTTCGAAGTCCAAAGAGTTTTACAATAAGCAAGCTGTTAATGAAACATCTGGAATAGGTTATGATTACAATGCTGCTATTGGAAAATTAGGCATAAACTCCCCTCCTCATGTCTGTGCTAAAGGCAGGGAAGTACCACATGTGCTTAAGGGTGTTGATGAACCCCTCTATAAAGAATCAATTGCTGAACCATTTGATGAGACCTCATTTATTATTCAAGAAGAAATCCGTGTTGAAGATAATGCTAATGAGAAAGCTGTCTCCAAGTCAAGTGTGTCAAAAGTTCCAGTCAAGGTTGTGAAATCAAATGAGACTAACTCAGACACACATGAGTTGGATAACACAAATACCATGTCTACCATGCATAAGTTGCCTATTGTTAATCCCTCTCATAAAGCATGTGGTGTTCCTGATTGTATGTCTTGTGCTTTTAATCTGATGTATGCTTATTTTAATGGTAAGCATGTTTCTAATGATAAGACTACTCCTCGTCAGCATGTGAATAATAGAAAGCATGATAGGTCTAAGACTGCTAGTCCTCCTAAAGCTAGAAAGGAGACATTTGTGCCTAAGCCTAAACAGAAATTTGTCAAGGCTGTTCACAAGGTCAAATGTCCAGTCATAGAGAAAGTTGAGAATATTAAAATTAAGAATGTTGTTTTGCCTGATAAAGGCCAATTTTACAAGTATGCCGGACCCAGCCAAGCTTGGGTTCCGAAGAAGGTCTAATCCATTTGTATTGCAGGGCATTAAACAGGTACAACCGGTAGTGTGGATTCTTGACAGCGGATCGTCAAGACATATGACCGGAGATAGAGCCCTGCTATCAAATGTGGTTGAGAAAGCTGGCCCAGTGGTTACCTTTGGAGATAACAGCAAAGGTTTAACGGAGGGATATGGCTGTTTGCTAGCTGGAAATGTTATCATTGAAAATGTGTATGTTGTGCAAGGACTTGAACACAATCTGCTTAGCATTAGTCAGTTCTGTGACAACGGCTATAATGTTTTATTCGACAAGCTGAGTGTCAGATTCTGCACAAGAAAAGTGAAAAACCCTCTTTGATGGGAATCCGGAAAGGAAATCTGTTCGTAGCTGACATGAACTCTGGAAGCAATCCTGAAGTCAATTGTTTCTATGCAAAGGCATCATCAGATGAGAGTTGGCTATGGCACAAGAGACTTTCTCATCTCAATTTCAAAACAATGAATTCTCTTGTCAAAAGAGAATTGGTCTGAGGTCTGCCTCAGCTGGAATTCTCCCCAGAAGGACTATGTGAGGCTTGCCAGAAAGGAAAGTCAAAGAAAGAAAGTCACAGAGGCACTGACACATCTTCCATAACTGGTGTTCTGCAATTATTGCACATGGATTTATTTGGACCAGTTAATGTCCTTTCGATGTCAAAGAAGTGTTACTGTCTTGTGATAGTTGATGATTATTCCAAGTATACGTGGGTTTTATTTCTTCACTCTAAGGATGAAACACCACAAGTTGTGATTGATCATATTAAGATGATTGAGTTAGATTATAATGTCCCTGTTAGAGCAATAAGGTCAGATAATGGAACAGAATTCAAGAATTCACTTCTCAATGGATTCTGTACAGACAAAGGGATTACCAGACAATTTTCAGCTCCTAGAACCCCTCAACAAAATGGAGTGGTAGAAAGGAAGAATCGTACATTGATTGAAGCCGCAAGAACGATGTTAAGTGAATCAAGTCTTCCAATGTACTTTTGGGCTGAAGCTGTCAATACTGCATGTTATACTCAGAATCGAACTCTAATCAACAAAGACTTCATGAAAACTCCTTATGAGATTTTGAATGAACAGAAACCTTCTATCAAATACTTTCATGTATTTGGTGCCAGATGCTTCGTGCTCAAGGATGGAGATGATCGTCGTGGTAAATTCGAGGCAAAGGCATATGAGGGTATTTTTGTTGGATATGGAAGAAGATCATACAGAGTGTATATCATTGATCAACACAAAGTAACCAAAAGTGTCAATATTACATTTGATGACACTAAACTCCCTAGTATCCAAACTGAAGATCCTTCTGAGAAACTGAAGTTTGATGATATGTCAGATTCAGAATCAGAACATGGTCAAGAACCTGAGGTTGTTGCTGGTGAAGAACCTGTTAATCATGATGATACTCAAGGTAATGGTGATGGAAACTTTGGCAACAATGGAGATACCACTGCTACTGATGGAGAATCTTCAAGTCAATATGGCAACAACTCAGGGGGAGATGCTGAAGGATCAACTAGTAGGACACAACATCCAAATAAATTTCAAGGCGAATCATCAAGATCAAATCTTCCAAGACAGACTGTCTGGAATAAAGCTCATCCTTTTGAGTTGATTATTGGTGATCCAGATGTTGGAGTCAGAACTAGACGTGCTACTCAAAATGAATGTCTGTTCTCAGGATTTCTTTCTGAGATGGAACCTAAGAAGATTGAAGGAGCACTAACTGATCTAGATTGGGTGATTGCTATGCAAGATGAGCTCAATCAGTTTGAAAGTCAACAAGTCTGGAAACTGGTACCTAGACCTACACACAAGAAAGCTGTTGGTACTAGGTGGGTATTCAGGAATAAACTAGATGAAGATGGTGTGGTTACAAGAAACAAAGCAAGACTGGTAGCTAAAGGGTATTCTCAAGCTGAAGGCATTGATTATGATGAAACCTATGCTCCAGTGGCTAGACTAGAGGCCATCAGGATATTTTTGGCATTTGCAGCATTCTCTAACTTTAAAGTTTATCAAATGGATGTCAAGAGCGCCTTTCTGAATGGAAAGCTGGATGAAGAGGTATATGTAGAGCAACCTCCTGGTTTTGAAGATCCAGATCATTTGGATTTTGTCTTCTTTCTTTTCAAGGCTATCTATGGACTCAAACAGTCTCCGAGAAAATGGTATGACACTCTCTCTGAATTTCTTCTCGAAAATAGCTTTATTAGAGGTGTCATAGAAAAAACTCTCTTTTCTAAAAAGCATAAGAATGATACTATATTAGTCCAAGTCTATGTGGATGATATAATATTTGGGTCTACTAATGATAATCTCTGCAAGAGATTTGCTAAGTTAATGCACATCAAATTTGAAATGAGCATGATGGGAGAGCTGAAGTTCTTTCTTGGATTACAAGTAAATCAAAGGTTAGATGGAACTTTTATTTGTCAATCCAAGTATCTCAAAGAACTCCTCAAAAAGTACAATCTAGAGGATTCTGCATCAGCAAGGACTCCGTCAACTACAGCTGTCAAGCTTGGACCATGTGAAAACTCCATTAAGGTAGATGTCACAAGCTACAGAGGTATGATTGGCTCATTACTCTATCTTACTGCAAGTAGACCAGATATTATGTATGCTACATGCTTATGTGCAAGGTTCCAAGTGGATCCTAGAGATATTCATCTCGTTGCTGTTAAACGAATCTTAAGATATCTTAAGGGAACACCAAATCTAGGTATTTGGTACCCTAAAGAATCTGGTTTTAACCTTGTTGGATATACAGATTCAGATTATGCAGGAAGTGTTGTTGATAGGAAAAGCACCTCAAGGAGTTGTCAATTCCTAGGTAGCAGACTAGTCTCATGGTACAGCAAGAAACAGCAAACAGTTTCCAACTCAACGGCCGAGGCTGAATATATTGCTGCTGGAAGCTGCTGTGCTCAGATCTTGTGGATTAGGAACCAGCTACGAGACTATGGCTCTGTATTGAACAAAATTCCTATTTTATGTGACAATACAAGTGCAATAGCCATCACCAACAACCCTGTGCAGCACTCGAGGACAAAGCACATTGACATCAGGTATCATTTTATTATAGAGCACGTCATGAATGGTACTGTTGAACTATTTTTTGTTCCAACAGAAGAACAAATAGCGGATATTTTTACTAAACCTCTTGATGAATCCACATTTACCAAATTAGTAGGTAAATTGGGTATGTTGAATAGTTTAGTGATTAAACTTTTGAATATCTGAAATCTGTTCTTGAGTGAATTTACAAATGAATTTTTCATAAATGAAAAATTCATTTGCAAATTTATTTTATCATTTTCCAATATTTCCTGCTTATTTCTATGTAATTTATATTATCTTATCTGTTTTATTTACTCTACTTGTTAATTTCAAATATCTCAGAATATTTTATTTTCTCTAAAAATATTTTTCTATGAATTTTATTTGCTAAAATTCAACAGAAATCTATTTTTGGAATAAAAATAATTAATTCTGAAATATTGTCTTTGTTTTTATAAATATTTTCTGTAAGTATATAATTGTCTTTCTACTGGAATGACAATCGGCAAGACAATTAAAATTGTCTTGCTGAAAATCATTTCAGTACATATATATATAAATATGTACATACTAATTCTGTTTATAATTGTTTTATTTCCAGAATGACAATCGGCAAGACAATTGAAATTGTCTTGCTGAAAGTCATTTCAGTATATAACTGTGTTATTTTGGTTATCAGTATAGTTTTATACTGGCAAGACAATCGGTATGACTATCAATTGTCTTGCCAGTTATAAACCTTATATATATATATATTTCTTTTATTTTATACTGGTATGACAATCAGTATGACTATCAGATTGTCATACCAGTTATATATATATTTAGTGTTTATTAATTTTATTTCTTTTATTTTTTTCTGTCTTTAAGCTGGTATGACAATCGGTATGACAATCCCGGATTGTCATACCAGTTATACTACTTAATCATTTTTGTGTCTGTTTTATTTTCATCAGTTCAGTTCTATATTTTTTTTTTAAAAAAAAAAAAAATTCAACAGTCTCTCTTTCTCTCTTCGTTTTAAAACTCAACTGTTTCTCTTCTCTCTCTCTCTCTTCGAACCATCTCAACCGCCATTAGTATTTCTTTTGCTCGAGTTTTTACTCAACACACTTCACTGTTACATATACATACGTGTGTATACATACAGTGAGGAAGTGCTGCCAAATTTTTTTTTTCAAAACTTTTTTTTTTCGTTTTCGAATCCTTTTTCTCGTTCTTTAAATCTGTGTGTGATAATTTATAATTGGGTATTAACTTTTGTTTTGTTTTGTGTGTTATTCTTGTGTTATTTATTATTATTTTGTGTCTTGTGCGGTTTTTCAGATTTGTTATTGCGAGTTAAGAATTTTAACGAGATACATTACTTTCTAAGTTTTTCGAATATAATTGACTTAATTCGAATTATTAAATTTTTTTTAATTCGAATTTTCTTAATATCATTCTTAAAATTCTGAAAGTGTGTGTTTTATTATATTTTTAATGGCTCTCAATTTCCAAATTGTCGCGCATAATCAGGTTGGTTATTTTAATCCGGATAAATGTGATGTAGAAAAATTTAAGCCGTGGATTAGATTTTTAAATGACCATTCGATTGTTAGCTCTGCTATTAAATCAAATGTGATTTTAAATGTTGATCTGCTAAGACTGATTTGCACAACCTTTACTGTGGCCGATGATTTTAAATCTTTTTCATTCAACGTGGCAAACACACAGTATGTGGTTGATGAAACAGTCGTCAATCGAGCTTTAAATTTTCCTATGGACAATTTCTATAATTTGCCCTCTGAAAATGATATTTCAAACTTTTTCCATGCTATTCACTATCAGGGGGTGATCAATTTAACCAAACTTTCAAAATCCAATTTGGTGTCTGAATGGGACATTTTCTTCGATACACTTTCTAAAGTGTTTGCCAACTGCACTAAATCAAACTTTCACAACATCACTTCCACTCTACAGTATATTGGTCTTGCGGTTGTTTTCAATCAAAGGATCAATTTTGGCAAACTACTTTTACCCATTCTCTTGAGACGTCTCACTACTACTTTACGTGATCATTCTACAAATCGTAGGGTCTCGTGTTACTATGCTCGTTTTCTCATGCTTATAACAGATCATCTTCTCACACCTGAGCACAAAGCCCTTTTTGCTAACTCCGCAGTAACCGAACCCCCTCCTGTAAGCAAAAAGATTAACACCCGCCAAGACACAACCTTCAAATTCATGCAAGTTCCTGTACTTGTATCTGCTTTCATGGCCACTTATATTCCCTTACCTATTTTCAATCTTCCCGGTCATGAACAGCAAGCTCAACCTCCAGTGGTTCAAGCCACCCAGGCTCCTCCAACATCAGATGCTCTTCCATTACAGGTAGTAATTCCTCACTCTCACTCCATTCCTACTTCTATTGAAAGACCCCCAGTGGTTGATAGGACTGACCATAAAGTTGTAGAACCACAGCTTCAATCCCAGGTCATAGAGCCAAACACAGAGTCACAACCTATCTTAATCTCTCCCCCACTGTCTAAAATGTTACCCAGAAGGTTAATAGGAAGTGGTGTATTGGTGGATGTGAATGAACCCTCAGCTCTGCCTCCTCCGAAGAAAAGAAGAACATTTACTGAGGCATCTGAAAGCCCATCCTTGTCCTCCCAACAGGACATGGACTTTGAAATGGCCACTGAACAGTTACTAGAAACATCCTCTCAACAGGATGAATCTATTGAAATTTGCCATAGGGTCATGGCATCCTGTACTGAGTCAAGCACAATTCCATTACTCACAATGGAACCATACATACCCACAGATGTTACTCAGGACACAGAGCGAGGATTGCACATAGAGTCGGTTATAGTGCCTGCCATAGTTACGGCAGAAGAGCAGTCACATGCTTCTGAGGGAAAATCTGACTCTCAGCCACCTTTAATAGAGTCATTTTCTCCCCTCCCAGATCCAACACCTCTGGCTCCCTCACGGGATTCTCCACTCGCAGATTTATCTGGAGAAAGTGGAGGGCAACTCGGTCAATCTATCCCTGAAGCAATTCAAACATCTATTTCATATGAAATGATAGGTTTGACTGAGGATCGGGACTCGCGAATTCCCATTGCACCACCACTGACCTCTCTTGAAGAGGCTAGGGTGATTTTAATTGTAGGTACAGAAGAACAGCAACAGGAAGACTCCTCACGAGCAATTATATTGAGGAGAAACACAAGCACGTGAGGTGAGTGAACCAAACACGAGTGAAATTCAGGTGAGAGCACACACAGACACAGACACTGAAAACCTGTTAGCTCAAATTGCTGCTTTAAAAGAAGAACTTGCTAAAAGCCAAGCTGAAGCTAAATCATTCAAAGCATAAGTGGTTGAACGGTCTTCTTCTTCCACCTCTGTCAACAATCAGCTGGCACTCATCAGGAATGATATCTCAGATCTCAAGACCACTGTCATACCAAAGCTCAATTCCATTCAGGAACTCCAACTTTATCAGCTGATGACATTCTAACTTCTGCTCTCTACATACAAGAATGACTTCTCTTGAAGACCTGGTTGAAATGAATCATTCACTGGACTCCTTCAGATTTCTAAAGATAGAACCGGGTATGGAACATCTCAATGAAGGGATGAAACACTTGTATTTCATGATCAAGAATTCTCACTGCCCTAATGAAGAACAAAGAACTTACTTTGAAGGGCCGTCTGGTGGAGGCTTAGGCTCTGGAGGTGATGAAGGACATGGAGGTTCTAAAGGAAAGTCAGTAGAGGATCCCTCAACTAAGGGGGAGAAGAAAAAGAGTAGTGGAAAGCGAAAAGAAAAGATACCTCTGCTGGAGACAAAGGAAAGGCTGATGATGTCTACTATAGTGGAGAACAGGATGACTTTGATATCTTTGACATTCCCACTGAACCAGTCTTGGAAGATAAAGATGGTTTATTTGAAGCTGAAGAGGAAAGTGATTTTGGAGAATGGGAAGAGGAAGCTACAGTGGATCCTATCTTTGAGAAAGAGTTTCAACAACAGCAGTCGGACTTGAAAAGAAAAGAAGCTGAACTCAAAAAGGTATCCCAGATCATTGACATGAGGAAAAGCATTGAACGAACAGAAACTCTTGAAAAGCAACGTCTTCATGACATTAAAGCCAAAAAAAGGAGAAGAGATGTAAGGCTGAAGATTGGTGAAAAATGGGATGAGGCTAGGAAAGTACTTGATATGCCTCAGCTAAGCACTAACAATGATAGGCAGTTCCTACATCTTCTTGACAAGCTGGAAATCTCAAATCCTAACAATGACATGTACATGAATGCTATCAAGACTGAAGTCTCAAGGATCACAGCTGCTTTTGACAGATCTCTAAATGAAATGAGCATATTTGTATATTGTCAGAGTGAAGGATCTTTCAAGGTGTCACTTCATCTGTTTGAGAATCGTTCTTTGTCAGAGATTTGGGTTCTTCTCAACAAAGTAAAAAGAAGCTCAGAATTGAATGAAGTTCTTCGAGAAAGGCTTAAAGATTTTGCCAGCAGGGCTAGTCCTCAAGTGGTCAACAATCCTCATCAGGTGAGATTCTTTAAGTCTGATTGTCTTCAAATCTGTCAGCTAGATGCACAATCTCTTAAAGACTACTCAGCTAAGCATCTGGTCTGGATGAAACATCATTTAAGAACTGCCGGATACTCATCCATGTTGAAGACTCAAGCTGCTGATTTGATTCAAGCTTATTGTGAAAAGAATATTAAAAGGTACAATCAGTTCAAGAATAAGCTGAAGTCAGTTGGAGTTCAAGCAGTCAGACCAGCAAGCTTCACTTTAGAAAAGGATCGTGTCTTTGACAAGGAGTTGCTTCAAGATTTAGAAGAAGGTGAAGTCAGAAGAGAAGACAATTGAAGTCAATTAGCTCAAAACTCAATGTAATATGATTAGAGCTTTATGAATCAAGATAGACTAATGTAGTTATATGTTCAGGCTAGAGGAACATCTATCTTGTATTCACTTGTAAATTTCTTTTGGAATCTGGAAAATGTTAAACATAATCCAGAACTTTTCTGCTATTTACTTTGCATTACTGTTTATATCTTTTTCTTATTTGTTAGTTGAGTTATCCTCTAGGTATTTGTTGTTATTGTCTAACAAACAAATAGGGGGAGATTGAAAGGCATATGTTAAGCCTATTTGTTTATTCGAGGATTTAACTCAACTCAAATAAGAATGTAATAAGTAAATAGTGGATCTATCATCGGAGAGATCTCACAAAGTAACATTTGTCAAAGGGTTAAGAAACATTGTTCATCTACAGACTTGAAGATTCACTGGAAGAAGCTCAAGTAATTGATCAAGCCTCAGTGATTTAAATCAAGATTGTAGATTTAACCAAGTGACAGAGATCTCGTCAGGGTATCAATTAATTACAGGAATTTAATTTGAAGAAATCAAGACTTGGAGAAACATCACAGAAGTTAGTCATTCATGAACCAGACAGTACATCGAGTGTCAACATTCAAGTGGTGAAATAGATTCAGTGATTTTCAGAAGATTGTCAGAAGAGTGGTTGTTGTTCAAGAGTAGTATTAATTCTCTATTAATTAATTAAGTCATTTAAATTAATTAAGAAAATAAATTAAATCTGCAAAGATTAATTTATTGATTAATTGAATTAATTGGTTAATTAATTCTAAATTAATATTATGCATTTTTCAGAAATGATTTTGAATTTATATTCAAAAAAAAAAATCAGCAAAACAGATTTGAATTGGTATGACAATTGGATTGTCATACCGAAAGTCCTCCCAAGTCTTTCTGGATAGTTCTACCAAGTCATTCTATTGTCCTACCGATAGTCTTTCCAAGTCAAGTAATTGTCCTACCGAAAGTTCTACCAGTTCAAAGGATTGTCTTGCTAGTTCATTTTGGATTGTCTTGCTAGTTCATTTGGATTGTCTTGCCGAATGTCATGCTAATTCAATTCGAGTGATCTGTTTACTTAAACAGAAATAGATCATTTTGTCAACACAATTGAATACACAGCCAACCACTGAAGAACACAAAACAAACAGAAGCAGAGAAATTATTGTAAAATTCTCAGAGCATTTATTTCTAGCAGTTATTGTTAAATCCAATCCACTAGAAATTCTGTTGTTGTTCTTGTGTAACTATCTAGCGGATCAAAATCCCTAGAACTTAATCTCAAATCGCTTTTAGCATTTGATTCTATTTATTGCAAAAATAGAAAAAGTTCATGTCAAATTATTCTAAATTTGTGATAATTAATTTGAGATTAATTCCTTGTAACAGATACCGCTGTTGTAACACATTTCAAGTTTAATAAAAGTTTTATTTAACTTAAATTTTGTTTCAATTTTTATTCCGCATTTTATTCGATTAAACGGTATAGTTTGTATTCAACCCCCCTTCTACAAACATATTGGGACCTAACACAAAACATGCAAGGCTCAAAATCATATTAACACATCATTAAAATTCCACCGGCTCTCCTTGGATCATGGTCGGTGATGGTCGAACTTAAGAGTGCCCCTAACGGGTCTCCTCTTGAGTTTTAAACCACAAAATCTCTTGAATCTACTCTTATGATCATATATCAAGAACTTGTATTTCCTTGAACACAACCATAGAGATGGAACCATAAACACTTATACAAACACTTACATGCAAGTGGAATTTGAGAAGTATACCGAAAATGGAAGCTATAGATGGTAATATCTTTGAATTTAGGGAATATTTGGTGTTGCATGCAAGAGAGAGAAAAGAGAGATGGAGAGAGCCGAGAGAGAGGGTGTTCGAGAGAGAGGAAGAAAGAAAGTGAGGGAGAGGGGGAGGATGCTCACGGGAAAAAGAAGAAAAAAAAGGGGGAGGAAAGAGTTTATATTTGTATTAGGGCCAAGGGTATTTTAGTAATCTACTAAATCCCTTTTTGGTTTGATTAATCCTTTCTTTTTACTCAAATAGATAAAAGTCAAATATAAAATATATCTCTCTCGGAAAGTCGAAAATTATTGCAAATGACAATTTTAAGACGAAGATCTCGAAATTAGCTTTCCAACCATTACTCATAATAAACTTTTGAGCGAGCGGTTGATTTATATGATTTTTACAAGTTTGTGCTAATAATAGCATTTTATCACATAAAAATCAATTCATAATGCAACGATCACCAAATAATCCGTCCATAATTTTTAAAAAGTCTGTAGGACTATTATGAACATAACAGAACAAATCCCATGCCTTTATCTTACTCAGGTAATTTTATAAAAATGGCGAAGGTTAAATAAACCTTGTTTAAATTAAATAATTCCCTTAAATCCATAAAAAATATCAACAGATCACGTAATCATGTATACAGACAAGCAAGCACATATATTCACACATCACAACTCATGTCTGATCATAAATTTTTTCCTTTTATCATTATTCCTCTTTACGCGTACCGGGTCACGTTCTACCTGACGGCCCGACGCTCAGCGTTTCAATTACGCTTCACAATTATCTTTACCAACCAACACGTCACTAGAACGCAATACTTTACTTTGACATTTCATTTCATATAATAACACATATTTCATATTTTAAATACTTTAATCCCTTTTTAGGACGGGTTCCGTTCTACGTGACGGCCCAACAACACAGCTTAACCCCTAAACTGACTCTTTAAATTGGAACGCTTCTATCTACGCTCTCAGATACTAATATACAATAAAGACAATTAACCAGCACTTATCACATAATTATAATCACTTCACATAAATCATACTTTATTGACTTAATTACGTCAAAAATTCTCAGTCGTCACAATCATAATATTAAATTGAACAAGTCGGGAGAGTGCGGAGTGCACGCTTTGTTCGAGTTTATTATGATTTTGGTATTTTTGTTTATGAGACATGTCCATTGGCAGCAGCCACACCTGTTGAAATAAGATGTGTCTGTTAGTTTTAGCCATGACTGTTAGACTGAGATGTGTCTATTGGCAAAGACTGAGATGTGTTTGTTGGCAAAAGACACATCTGCTGACATCCATATATAGGGGTTGCATTGATCAATTTTAGGTGTTGGTTCATTTTCTTGAAATTCACAACAAAAACACATTCGCTCTTCTTGCAGAATTTCTGACTTTATCTGATTGATTTATTTGGGTGAACCACAAATAACTTCAATCTGAAAGTGTTCACACGACTTCAGAAAAATCCAAGTTACTACCATTTTTTCCTAACATAGATTGAAGTTAATTTTTTCTGAAGATGACGAACGGAGAATCTGTAAAAGATATGACAAGCAAGTTTGTAAAACTGGGCAAGTTTGAGGGTCAGGATTTTAGAAGATGGCAGAAGAAGATGCATTTTCTGTTGACCACGCTGAAGGTTGTGTATGTTCTGAGTACCCCCATGCCATAAGTGATTGAGAACGAAACTATTGAACAAACAAGGAAGCGCTGCAAATGGGAAAATGATGATTACATCTGTCGCGGTCACATCTTGAACGATATGTCTGATTCCCTTTTCGATGTATACCAAAATGTTGATTCAGCGAAAGAATTGTGGTATTCTCTTGAATCCAAGTACATGGCAGAAGATGCTTCTAGTAAGAAGTTTCTGGTCAGTAATTTTATGAACTATAAAATGGTCGATTCTAGACCGGTGATGGAACAATACAATGAATTGTTAAGGATTCTGGGACAGTTTGTTCAACACAATTTGAAGATGGATGAATCTATCTCTGTTTATGGTGTTATAGACAAACTGCCACCATCATGGAAGGATTTTAAACACACCTTGAAACATAATAAAGATGATATGACGCTGGTTGAACTTGGAAGTCACTTCAGAATTGAAGAGGCTTTGAGAACTCAAAAATTGAGAATAATACTAAGGGCAAGAACCAAGTCGGTGATTCTTCTGTAAATATGGCTGAAGATGGTGGACCTTCTAAGAATTCTAAGGATGGAAAGGGTGATAAACCAAAGTTTAAAGGAAACCACAACTCTTCCAACAAAAAGCCTAAGATGGCATGTTGGAAGTGTGGCAAACCTGGACATTTCAAGAAGGATTGTCGGGTTGGTAAAGGCAAGCAGGAAAAACAAATGCTAGTCCAAGTGGATCCAAGAATCCAGAAAAGCAACAAGGTCAGATTTAATACAAAATTATAATTCTTGTCAGAATTATGTATCACTAATATCTGAGGCATTTTATGTGCAGGATGATAATGTTGCTTGGTGGATTGATTCAGGAGCAACGAGTCATGTATGTAAAGATCTTCATTGGTTCATAGACTTTCACCAATCGAAGATGGATCTATCTTAAAGATGGGAAATGTTGCAACTGAACCGATCAAAGGACTAGGAAATGTCAAGCTAGTTTTTACTTCTGGAAAATATATATTATTAAATAAGTGTTGTATGTTCCGGGGATTCGAAAGAATCTCTTGTCTGGTGTTGTATTAAATAATCATTGTTGGCTTTAACTATTTATGTAATGGTATGTATGTGTTGAATGTAAATACTGCATTTAATAAAGAATCTGCTTGTATGGCTTCTACTAGTACTAGCAATAGTTTGAATAAATCAGAATTATGGCATGCTAGACTAGGACATGTACATTATAAAAGAATAAAGGATATGTCTAAAATGAGTCTCATATCTACTATTGATTTAAATAATGAAAAATGCAAAACATGCATGTTGACAAAGATAACTAGAATGCCCTTTAAAGATGCTAACAGGGTGTCTGATGTATTAGAACTAATACATAGTGATTTATATGATTTTCATTCTACACCATCATTAGGAAATAAAAAGTATGTGTTACTTTTATTGATGATGCTTCTAGATATTGTTATGTATATTTGTTGCATGCAAAGGATGAAGCTGTTGACTCTTTAAAATATATAAAGAAGAAGTAGAGCTACATCAGAGTACCATGATTAAAAATCTACGTACTAATAGAGGAGGATAGTTATGATCCGGTATATTTTTGATCTACTGGTATAATACATCAAACCACGACTCCTTATACACCACAACAAAATGGTGTGACAGAAAGAAAGAATAGGACTTTGAAAGAAATGGTTAATTCCTTGTTATCCTACTCGGGTTTGAGTGAGGGTTTTTGGGGTGAGGCTATATTAACAGCCTGTTATTTATTGAATCGAATTCCTAGTAAGAGAAATAAGATTACCCCTTATGAACTTTGGTACAAAGAGTCACCAAAATTGAGTTTTCTGAACGAGGTATAGATTGTATTTTGTTGGTTATGCTGAGCATTCCATCGCATATAGATTTTATATGTTAGAATCAAATGACTATGTGTCTGTGAACTCGATTATTGAGTCAAGAGATGATATCTTTGATGAAAACAGATTTACGTCTATACCTAGGCCAAGGGACATGCTTCAGAATTCTTATAGTAGGAACTCAGTTTCTACTGAAGATGTTCATGGACCGTCTGAACCAAGGAGAAGCACTAGAGCTAGAAAAGTGAAGTCTTTTGGAGATGACTTTCATCTTTATCTAGTTGAATGTTCTAGAGATGAAATTGAATATCAATACCAATATTGTTTTATTATTGAGGATGATCCAAAAACTTTTAGTGAAGCTATGACATCAAGGGATATTGCATTCTGGAAAGAAGCTATCCAAGATGAGATGGATTCTATCATGAATAATAATACATGGGAATTGAGTGATCTGCCCCCTGGCTGTAAAGCATTGGGAAACAGATGGATCTTCAAAAGAAAAATGAAGGTGGACGACACAATAGATAAGTTTAAAGCTAGATTGGTTATCCAAGGCTTTAGACAAAATAAGGGATTAATTATTTTGATACTTATGCTCCTGTTGCTAGGACTTCCACTATTAGGTTGTTAATAGCACTTGCTGCTATACACAACCTTGTCATTCATCAAATGGATGTGAAAACTGCATTCTTGAATGGTGAATTAGATGAAGAGATTTATATGAAACAACCCGAAGGGTTTGTTATTCCTGGTTATGAGAACAAGGTATGTAAGTTGAAGAAATCACTTTATGGTCTAAAACAAGCACCGAAGGATTGGCATGATAAATTTGATAATGTGGTCTTGTCTAATAGTTATTTTCTTAACCAAGCAGACAAGTGTGGAACTACGTCAGGCTTGATCCTTATATAAAGGGGTAAGAAGTTGAGAGCTGATAAGGGAGCCACACTTACTCTGATCAATCTCAGCCTAAAAACAACCACAAACCACCACACACCGCTTGATTTTCCGGCGAAGAACCACCGTCATAGATCTTAATTCCGGCAAGAAACCACAATCTTTGTTGTTACCAGATTCCTCCGTCAACAATATATATAATTAAGCTGACATGAATGGAATTAGTATGGTTATTACATTTTTGAAACGAAACTGTACGTACAAATTGACATTGTTAGTACTCTTACAGTTTTGGGTTGGTGCAGGCGAGCTTACTAATTTGAGAGTCGTTTATCGAGCAGCATTATAATGTTCTTAGAGTAACTCCAACACTATCGTTATATAGACTTTTAAGTCAAAATTTGAAAAATGGAGATAAAATTCATCTCCAACAAGCTCCTTGTCACTCGCTATAACATTAGGAGTTTCGAATGCTTTTACTTGAATACCCTATCTTCAATTATTATTATATTATATTTTTTCTTATCTATTTAACATAAATGACTTTAATGAGTAAAAAGATAGATAGAGAGTGATTTTAAAGAGAATTGTTGGAGAAATTGTTTGATTTTGGCTTCTAAATAATTAGGAGCTCATTTATTTATACTATTTGTAGTGAAAATGCAAGGAGGTTGTTGGAATTGCTCTTAGTTGTTTATTATTTGTAAATGTTATACAATATCTAACGTATATCAAATACAAATTGATTGTTTATCAATGTGTTTTTTCATACAAGAAATCATCAAATTACACAACGTTTATAATATAGCTCATTAAGCTATATATATATATTCTTGGTTGTGTTGTATAATTTGTATTTAATGAATGAATATAAACAGGATAGTCAGTGTACGTTTAAAACGAAACGATTGAACTTAATTTGTAGAATGTCGTTAGTATGTTTACAAATAAAAAGCTAAAATTAACTATATGTTGAATACAGAGTTGACCAAAAATTTTGAATTTTATTTAAATAAACTATATGTATCGGTCTATATTATTACCGAGTTCACTACTAACTTACAATTAACTTACTCATGTTAAAGATAAAAAAATGCATAACTGAAGTCGAAATGACTTGCAATCATAATATACAATAATGTAAAATTTACTTATTGTTACTATAAAAGTTGATTTTATTGGAAAATGTTAGTTTTGAAATTCAACGTAGGAAAAATGTTAGTTTTTATTTACACTACTGTTAAGAAAGTAGATTAAGTTATATGTGTGTGTTACCATGTAAATTATCGTATGTTACATTTCTTAGTAAATTATGATGGTTTCAATTATTTATATGTTAAATGTCTGTATGTACATGTATAATCATTATTAACATCTAGTAAGACAATTGATTACTTAAATAACATACATTTATAATTATTCAAAAATTAAAATTATGTAATAAATTACTGTGATTTATATATAGTATTCACATTATCACTGATAAACAATCCATATCTATTTTTATGCAGCCGAGTATCAATCATTGTTGTAACACAAAAATAAATTATATATTGTAAAGATTATTATGATATTCATGATTTTTTTCAAGAATTCGCGAACAAATTATAAGTATATCGCTATTTAAACCATTTTTAAGTTTTTTCATTACGACTCTAATATTTCTTCATATAATAATTTGATAACATTGTATAATATTCTCCTAAAAATAAATATTTTCAATTCGATAAAGTTCTATAAATATCAGTTGAACTGGTTAATTCCTTCAGATTATTGAACAGTATATATTTTTTTCTTTAAATATATAAATGCATTGAATCAAATGCTACAATATAATATAGATATATCTGTTATTTGAATAATTCAAAATATTAAATAATTCAAAAGATTTGCAAAAAATTATCTTGATAAATGAATATGCATATCTAAAAGAATTCATTTTAAAAAGCTAGTTTTTAAGTGAAAAATGAAAAATAAATCGATTTAATATATCATCGTAGTTTTAATAAATCTCGTGAGATCTCATTTCAAATTTCGAATATTCTTAAAATCGGGATAAATCCCAAAAATAATAATGCGCTACTAGTGAAATTAGTAATTTTAATACAAATAATCAATTGACTTGATCCTATAAAGACCTCAAATACATTAATTATATTACTATAACCTCAGCTCTGATACCAACCTGTAACGCCCTCAAATTCGGAGTCAGAGGCTTTGGTCGTCACTATGAAACCTCAATCCAAAAACCTGTTTAATCAATAAACAAATGCCAGCGGAAGATATTTATCATTATGACCCCAAACTAATCCAAGATCTTTTAAGGTTACAGTTCTAGAAACAAGATATCCAAATCCCACCAATAAATTTTTCGCTTTCTTTTAAAATCTTTTCAATAAATTCCAACTCAAAAACTAACCCACTAGTATAACTTCGAATTGAAGTCACTAGGCCCAAATAAAATATAAACTATATATAATATAATATAAACAACTTTACACAATAAAACTTACACTAGATCGCAAACCCTGGACCAACCACCTTCCAAGAGCTTCTTCTTTGCTTCCTTGAATTACGGAGTTAAACAACACGAGCTAATCCTCACTGGAGGTTAAATTTAAAAACAGGCAAGTATGAGCGGAAGAAATGCTCAGCAAGATCATATGACATATATAGGGTTGTTTTGATATAAACCGACATCTGCATTAGAGCAGAACATTTTAAAACCATAATCGCTGAATCATAAAATTTTGGTGGAGGAACCCATAATTGATTCCTTAATTGTATTTAAAAACCATTTTGATTTTTGAGCGAAATGCTTCAGCAATACTTTGAATCTTGACGAGAATCAAACTCGTAAAACAGTGTTACGGAAATATCGTAAACAATAATAACAAGAAACAATGATTATGGATTAAATCATAAACTTTACTCAAACCGAACTCTTCAAATTAATACTTATTTTGCTATCATATCAAATTAGATATCAATACGAACTTTGATGCTCACAACACCCATACTGAAGTCAAATCAATCATCTATACTAATACCACCTTGATATTAACAACAACGTAAGTATCAGCATAAATCAGAATCTGAATCAAAACTGCTTTTCACCATTATTCCAAAACAGAAACAGTTGATAAATCATTTATTCTATGATTATCAAAAATAAAGAAACAATTTTAGATTGGAACCAATTATGCACTATGATGTTCCTGATGATCAGTCACGAAACAGCACCGGTACCGCAGCCATACCGTAAATATAGGTACTACCGTATCCGAAGACATACGGTACCTATAGGGCGCCAGAAAAAGGCATAACAAGCTTGAAAGATATTACACTTCCGTATAAAGCTCACGCTAGACCGGGGCCTGGCCTTACGCAACCAGTAACCATCCAATCTTAAAACATTTTATTGAAAAAGGGGTCATAATATTCGACACTCGAAATAATTTATTCCCCCAATCTGGGTAGGAATATTCGCAACCAAATCACTTTCTCAAAATCCAAAATATATAAATTCGATAATTGGATAAGTAAAATCACTTAGCTATTCTGATCATAGAATAGCGAAGATACTTGCATAAACAGAATCATTTAAGTCAGCGATATGTAAACATTTATCTATCTTGAACTGAATAGGGAAAGCAATACTTGCATAATAAGCTTCAAAATAAAATCACTTGAACAATAAGTGATGTAGGGATACTTGCCTTTGAGTTTTAGTAGT